>NC_091117.1:62065000-63265000 GCF_040183065.1 Periplaneta americana | reverse complement strand
TAGCTAGAATAGTATTAACGACAGTTAAAGTTAAGTGTTGGTTATTTTAAACAAAATTATGTTGGAAAAATGGAAAACATCTTAACAAAACGTTAAAAATAAACCAGCTGTTAATTTAACATTTGTTAAGCCAAATTAAACATTACTTGGAAAAACTGGCCATTAGACTTTTATCACTGAAATGGTACATACATAAGCAAATATGTACGTACATGCATGCAAAGTTATGTTTCTGTAGAAACATAAGTAGGCCTACAATTATTAATAAAATGTATATTTTAATATTGCGTGCCTAATAATACGTGAGACCAATCTTCGTGCACCCAGTGGCTAGTTGGAGGAGCTTTAGCGTTACGGGGAAGCAGCGATCATGGATTCGAACTTCAAGTAGAGTATTGTTTGTCTGCTATGAAATAATTCTGCGTTATGCTTAAGTGAAGGTCCTATGAATTGCTGACCCACGTTACGGAAATCTCGTCATATATCTAGTGCGTAAGCCAATTGAAGTGTTGAAAAATCTCATCGTCGGAAAGTGGGGGATGCATACTACACAATTCGTACAGTACATCAAAACACCATGTCGTTGTTCTCACCTTCCGCGACAGGCCGGCCTCCTCCCAGAGAAGTATCGCAACTGCCTATGTGTGCTTCCTTCTGTCGAGAGGAAAGAGCAATAGAGGCAGACCGTCGGAGAGTGGAAATAGCCTAACAAAGAAGAAAGCGCGCTAATGATTCTACAAAGACTGACAGAATTATTTTCGGGTAAGATTTTTGTCGCTGATCTTGCATGCATTTTTGCTTTTTTCTCCTTTTTATAAAGTCTCCTGATTATTTTGAAATTTTATTAAAATGAAGTTGCTCCCCATTTTTGTAACCATGAATAAGTGAACACAAGGAGCTATATTCAGTTAATAAGAAAGAATGCACCGAGTAATGGAAGATAATCTGTGTAAAGAATCCAATTATTTAATCCTTGTCGTTTTCTACGTGAAATAAGCTTATTTCAAGTAGTACAATATAGTAAACAACAACAAAGCAAATAAATAAATAAATAAATAAATAAATAAATAAATAAATAAATAAATAAGCAAATGAGCGTATAAACGAATAAACAAGTATTTAAATAAATAAATAAATAAATAAATGAGTGAATAAATAAATAGTGAATAAATTAATAATGAATGAACCAATAAATACATAAGTGACTAAATAAATAAGTGTACATACATACATACATAAAGTGTTCTGCCCAAGGGCAGGTCTTTCACTGCAAACCCAGCATTCTCCAATCTTTCCTATTTTCTGCCTTCCTTTTGTCTCTGCATATGATCCATATATCGACACCTAAGAATGAAAACCTTGTATGTCCAATTTTCTTAATTTTAAAGGAGAGCAAAAAAACTAATTTAGCTCAACACTTTTGACATAATTTGAATTATTTTTCTTCTGATTTGTTAAATTTAGTTATATGTAAAATGAAAATAAAATAATTATTGATTTGGCAACACTGTATTATGCAGTATCAGACATACGTGGTTTTCATTCATTAATAGTCATATGCTTACGAGCTTTTCACAGTTATTTAATAATCTTTACTTTAATAGATTATCAAATTGTAATTTTTAAATCTTAAACATTTTTAATAATATTATTATTGAATGTTTTTAGTGTTCTTAATGTTCCACTGTAATATTTTACATACGAGGAAAGAGCAATTATTCACTATTATGCATGAGGCAAGTTATCATAGAAATTATGAACGTCTCTTGGTATCACCATTTTCAGATCCTGAAGATGCTTGTACTTGGTTGTCTTAATTGGAATCCTTCTGTCTTACAGACGTTGAACATCATCTGTGCCTGAATGCTTCTTAATTCTTCTTGGCAAATGTCTGCAGTATCGGAGAATTTAAATTTGTACTGTATCGAGCCATCCGGCTCATATTTCAGGTATCGTATATCCACCACAACTGGATCTCCTAATTTAGTGTCTGGACGAATTGATATAATGTAGCTCAAGGAACTGCATTTCTACATGGTATGGCTTAGATTTAATGCGAGCGGTGCGGCATGCTTCAACGTAGCCTGATGGAGAAGAAATTTCTCTGTTCTTCAATCTCGTCTCTAAGAGTCGCACATCATTTGTGTGTGACTCTTTTCTAAGTATTTTTGTTCAGTAGTAACACCAGTTTGAAGGGCATTGAGAAGAAATGCCTTTGCCAAAATAACATTACGATTTTGAAAAGTACAGTCTTCACTGAAAATTATTATTTTCTTCATGGTGGGCATGTCTAATTTAATCTTCTTGATAAATTCACAAACTCATCTGCTATAACTGCACCTTAGGACTCGTCCCACAGAAAGCAGTGGCCTTCAGCTGTATTGATATCGTAAATTGTGAAGTTACGTACTTTCAGTTTCGTCTTGTAGTATAAGGCAGAAGCTTTAAGAGATTGAGCAAGGATTACTGCTTGCATGTCCATAGTCAGAACTACTGTAGACACATCATCATTGTCTTTGTCTTTCTTTTTCTCGGCTCTTGCTTCCTCTTTTTTATGAAGATGATTTGTGTATTCCTCTTCTGTCATATTCTTTGTTTTGAATGAACAGCACACGTCACATTGGTCTTTTTTAGGCGAAAATAACCCACGATTATGGGCATCAAATTGATCGTTGAAAGTTGTAATAGACACAATTCTGTTGTTATTTCCTTCTTCCTCCATTTTAGTTTTGTATTCGCTGTATAGGGCCGCTTTTGATTGGCAGATTGATTCTAGATACAATTTATTTGTTCGCTTACGGCAATAGTGAGATTCTATCACTGGTAGTGCATCAAGGAACTCTTTTAAATAATCCTGTTTACAGAATCGGTATTATCTTTACTCATATTCGCATTTTTCTTCCTTTTTTCTTGTTTCTTGTAACTCGTCTTCATTTTCAGAAACCGATTATCTACAGCATCTGTTGCCTTTTGATTTAGCACCCAGTTTCTTACTGTCCATTCGCCCAAGAACAAAGTTTGCAGAAATATCGATTTACATACTTGCATTTGTTCACCAGTTTCTTCCCATTGTAGATGGTAGTACAATGAATTAGATCGACGAGAATTCTTAGCTATTATCTTCCTTTCTTTAACATATTTGTAATGCACGAGAAGCTGTACTATGATTATCTTTTCGGACCATGATTTCTTCCAAAAGTCTACAAATATTTTCTATCTTCTCTCTTCGGAAAACTTTCGACATTTTACACTTAAATTTCTTTTGCTTGCATTACAAGAACAGAGTGGTCCCAATTTTCTTTCTTCCCTTCGTACATGAAAAGTTGGTGCCTGGTCATCACTTTTCTTCCTTCCTAAGTACTTTTCACATTTCAACTGTTTATTTTTATTAATCTGCACAGCCCATAAAACTCTCTTAGCTCTCGCTTTATGGCAATGTTTACGCTTTTGACTTTCATTATTCTGAGGCTGTTTCTCTTTGATTTCACATTCATCCTGTATTTTTTCTTGATTGTTTTCATCTTCGTTCGGCTCCAAATTGTTGAGTTCTTGGTCGTCCTCACTATGAATTTGGGTCTGTTCTTGGTTATTTCCTTACGAATTTCTAAATTGTTGCACTTCTCAATGGAATTGATTTTATCAACTGTGTTGAACATGTTAGAAACCCCCCATCATTGTCATTGAAGGAATTAATTTTTGAATTAGTTTCTTTCAATTTCATTTTTTTCAAATTCATAGACTTCAGATGAATAATGGTTCTTAAAGTAGAATAGAATTTACGTGGTTATTATTATGTCACTGTTCGCAAACATTAATTTGTTATAATAAAATAAATAATTTGATTAATGAAAAAAATTACACTGATGATACACACCTTTTACTTTGGACATAGAGTATGTTTTGTCTAAACCCACATTCAATTGAACCATACGCTGACCTTTAGTCATTTTGAAGTAAAAATCTGGAAAGTTTAGACGCGTTGTGAACGTTAAAACAGAAAGTCGTTCTTCAATAAATTTTAGAATGATAAAATCAGCACGATAAGGCTAATAAAAATAAGAACACAGCAATATTAATAACAATGTTCTGGACATTGTTCGTACTTATCTAAACACTTTTGAACTAATTTATTGCAAAACTATTTGAGAACAGGACGTCAAGCTATTCTCCGACCACATGGAAAACTACAACAGCTTTTACAATGCATGTTAATTAATTTATTTTTCAGACTGCCGACACTGCACCACTTTGAAGCTGCAAGGAAAGGAGCGAAGTGTTTAATTTAATGCTTTTCCTTATTATTACTGTATTGTTAACATCAATTCGGTATTGAATTACATTGCTTCTAGATGACAAGGTTGGTTTTTTAAAGCATACAAAATCGACATACAAGGTTTTCACATTTAAATTGATGGCTCGTAAGTCGGAAATTCTATATAATTTCGACATACAAGGTTTTCACATTTAAATTGTTGGCTCGTAAGTCGGAAATTCTATAATGCACAGAGATACGAGCTTTCCATTTTAAAATAAAAGCATAAAGAGATACGTGGTTTTCAATTTTTGTCTTTTTACATGAAAAATTAAAAAAATGAAAATTTTCCAATTGTAGACCATAAGAGCACGGGCTTGCCTATAATTTTGAGTGAAAATCGCATTTTCGAAAAAAGTCGACTTACGAAGTTTTCATTCTTAGGTGTCGATATCTTAATGTCATCTATCCTCTGATATCTTCTTCTGATCCGAACTCTTCTCCCGTTCACCATTCCTTCCAGTGTATCCTTCAGTAGACAGTTTCTTCTCAGCCAGCAACTCAGCCAATTTATTTTTCTCTTCCTGATCAGTTTCAACATTATTCTTTGTTCACCCACCCTTTCTAGCAGAGCTTTATTTCTTATTCTGTCTGTCCTTTTCACACGCTCCATTCTTCTACATATCCACATTTCAGATGTTTCTAGTCGCTTCTCTTCACTTCGTCGTAATGTCCATGTTTCTACATACAATTTCACACTCCACGCAAAGTACTTCACTAGTCTCTTCCTGATTTCTTTTTCCAGAGATACAAATAAATAAATTAATAATTAAAACGTAAGTAAATAAATAAATAAAGTGCTGAAACTTTGGGAATTTAGGAAAAAAAAAAACAGTATCTATTATCTAGCCGAGACCCCTTAGATTCAATTCCCATTTACTTGCAGTGCGCATGGTCAGACATACAACGAAACGAAACTAATTTTATTACCTCAACTAGTCCTTAAGTCCCAGGTCGCACTGATCATGCGCACTGCCTCCTTTCTGGGACGTATAAAGTATCTGTGCGACAAAAATTTTTTTTAATAGTACATATCAGCCAGAACCTTAATCAGAGGTATTTTGTGTCTTGTACTGTAGTTCATTGGAAGTTAGTTTTTTTTCTGTTTACAGTAGTCTTTCATTTAAGGCTTTTCAGGAGGGAAGGATATCGGCCTGAAGGTTTTTAAAGCTTCCGTTCTGAGTTATTTGTTGAGTAATGCCTACACAGTGTTTTAAAATTATAGTTTTGCGAAAGTAGTAATGATGCAGTGACTTGAGGTCGGCATGGACGGCGCAGTCGGCATTCTGTGCTTGAAATTGCTGATTCGATCCCGGCCCAGGTCGGTGGCAATTAAGTGAGCTTAAATGCGACAGGCTCATGTCAGTAGATTCACTGGCACGTAAAAGAGCTCCTGCGGGGCAAAATTCCGACTGTCAAAGTTTTTATTGACAAATTATAAACACTCAATATGAGAATCTCTTGTTATACGGCATATATCAACATAATAGTACAATTCTTGCCAACATATCATTGTTTATGGATGCATTCGCAGCAATGAGCCGATGTGTTATTTCTTCAAGGTCTTAGGATATGGGTGACACAAAAACTGCATTCTTTACACACTCCCCCCCCCAAAAAAAACAAAAGTCACATGGTGTCAAGTCCGGTGACCTGCGAGGCTAAGGACAATAGGCAGATTACCAGCGGTAGCATGTCCAATACGAAGAAGTGGTAGATGGTCAGTTCGGAAATATCTACCACTGTTACTGAATTTGTTTGCGCGGACTGTAGAACGCTATACGACTTATATTGTGGAGTTGCCATTTTTTTTAAATGTCTCTCAGAAGAAGAGAAATAATACGTTTTCCAAAACGTATGAGTTGAAACTTTGAAAATCTGACTATCAAATGTTCATTTTTCATAATATGAATGATAATCATAATATTATGAAAATATTACCATCATTTGAAACACAGTGTAGGACTCAGGCGTGTTATAGCATAGCATAGACAGTAAGTTGAAATGAATCAATATTATGTACTGCACTAGGACATGCAAGTATTTCAAGGTTAGGAATGCAGTCACGAAAGTAGGCTAAATGTATATAAATAACCACATTGGATACTACTTCGACGAAACTACTGATCACAGACTATGGAGATGATAATATCAAGGAATTATGCATGTTTTATATACCAGAAGACTATGTAAAGTGTATATAACTTAAGTACGACGTAAACCACGCAATTTAAGAGATTGATTAGAATGACAAAATTGATAGAAGCATGCAATTAATATTGCTATTTAGATGTAACGTCCCATGCTGTGGCGTCCTAGTCTAAAATGTCCTGTCTAGGTAGGACTCGCGTTACGGAGTGCGCGCTGGTTCGAGTCCTAATGGGGGAAGAAATTTTCTCATGAAATTTCGGCCTATGTATGGCGTCGGTGCTCACCCAGAGTCGTGATATACTTGGTTGGCTACGATAAGTAGCGAAATCCGATTACGAAACCAGCTATAACGGCTGAGGGATCATCGTATTAGCCACACGATATCTCCATTCTGGTTGGATGGTCGTCCACCTCTGCTTCGGCATGTGGGCGTGACGTCATCAGCCGGCTAATCGGTCTGGGCTCTTAAAGCGCGTCACGGATGATGATGATGATGATGATGATTATTATTATTATTATTATTATTATTTAAATTTAACATCCATAGTATATTAATAACGTGTCTGAATGTTTTAAGTTGAAATGGACTGAATACTTGACGTATTTCGGATTATTCAGCAAGCTCCCGTCTTTCCGTGCTTGTCTTTTAAAGATTTCTGTCTTGATCATTTTTAGACCCCTGATTATCATAATTTTCTACAGTATGTTTTCCCTCCATTTTGTTGGTCTCCTTTTTCTCCCTTTTCCTGGTGGCTTCCATTCGTATTTTATTGAATATCTTTTCTCTGGAACTCTCAAAAGTGTTCTAACGAATTTAACTGTTCCCTTTGAATTTCATTTATTCTGAATTTCTTGGTATTATTTTTTCAGTAATATATTAATTTCTGGTATTTTCTTACACTTCCTAGCAAGTAATCCATTTACACTGCCATGATTTTACTTTTTAAATCTGCATAAAATATCAAAATTTCACTTCCATATACACATATTTTTGTATTTATGGTAAAAGTTCGTAAGAGTTCTCTTTTTGGCACGAGTGTAAAGTTTGTGAAACGAGACTCCGTACACTAGTGCCAATAATCTAATTTTACGAATGTGTATAAAACATTTAAAACTCTGAAGGAAAAAATAAAAATACAGTATACTTATTTCATGTTGAAGTAACGAACAAAATTAAAATAGTAATATTATGAAACTAATGTATAAAGTTATAGTTTATTACACGAGTAAATGTTATGAAATGAACGTACTGCCCTTAAAATTAAAAATATTTGAGTTTTACTTCAAATATTTCTATTCCAAGCGTGTTGAAATGGAATAACAATGGCGGCCGACTCGGTGATCGCTCTGCTCTACTACATCCACGGACTCTGGTACCGTAGATTCTCGATCAGGAAGGGTTCTCTTGTTAGCACCAGAGTCCATAGACCAACCTGGATGGTGTGAATTTAATTGTAACAATGAAAATTATTGTATTTGCTCCATTCTTACCGTCTTTTCTTTCCTTTCTGTGCCTCAAACTTACAAACGAAAAACATTGAGAGTTTTATTTTCCTTTGACACCAATATTAGGCCTACATTTCTACCTCTATTCATTAAAAAAATATATATAATCCTTTGAAACCGCATTATAACTTTTGGGACATAGTGTACTTTATATCAAAAATAAAGGGTGCGTCAGAAAGAACGGATGGATTTCACAGGGCAAGAAAATTGTAAGGATTCATCAAATCAAAAATGTATTGTTATCAACAGATTCACCAATACATGCAGTTTATTTACGATATACAACATCATCCATATGATGTCCTTGGCTTTCGATACAGGCATCGAGGCGTTTTCTGAAGTTCGCCGTAACTTTCACAGTCATAGTTGGTGGGATTGCCGCAATTTGTTCACGAATCGCCGTCTTCAGTTCGTCCAGTGTATGTGGTTACTTACGCCTTCAAGTGGTCCCAAAGAAAGATCTTATCGTAACCTCGACAATCTCAGTGCAATAGCATGTTTGCGGGCTGATGGTTGAGGTGGCAGGACAACCTACTGTCTGTCTCCACATTTGCAGGAGTACACGCGCTCCGTGTTCGTCCAGGTGATTTCTTCTTTAATGTTGAACCTGTGGTACGAAATGAAGCCGCCCGAGTTGGAATCCTAGCGTGACGTCCGATGTCGAAATGAGTCCTGAGTGACGATCACAGACTCTTCATTTTTCAAAAATGTCTCTGCGATGAAAGCACGTTGTACACCAGACCAACACCATGTTTTCAACTGAAACTGCATTCTCTCGCTGATCCAACAGTCGTGGTCCCCCTCACTCTATCCCTCCCCTCGCTGCGTATTGATAGTTTGAAATCCATCCGTTCTTTCTGACGCATCCTGTATCTACCACCCTCGATGCCAAGTCAGAATAGGAGTTCGCTTGCATGTCTTGACCTCATGGGGAATAGAGAATGCGAAGACTGGATTGTTCCTCTTGGAGGCGAGACAGATTAGAACTTCAGCTGTTGAAGTTTGTGATGCGAACTGACGAAGGGATACTCAATTATCCACTTTTATGCCTGTTTAGGTTAGGATGTATTATATAATGTGTTTTGTTTGTGCCATTTTTATTTTAATCTGTGTTCTTTTGGAGAGTGGTTGGATCTAACTATAGGTGAGGGGGGTGAAACCTACAAAGTAGGACTTGTTTTAGGTACAAAGCACGTACAGTCAGAAGACCCGTGCATTGGATATAAGAGATAATTATGATGCTATAACTTCTGTATGTATAATATTACTCAATAAATCCATCTATCTAATTTTTATTTATGTCGGTTCCACCAAATTGACTTCAAACAAGATAAGTTACATGTTTTTGCTTTGTTCCACTCTGCTCTATTTGTGATTTTGCATCCAGTAATACGTTTTTGAGTTTTTAATTATGTTAATTGTCTATTATTCTTGTTTTTTTGTAATTCATCTGTGAATCCCCATGATTCATACAAACAGCAAAAATTATGGACGTCAGCTAAAATTTATAACAAGAGAGCATTCACATTTTTAGGTGACATCACCACAAATTGCAGAACGTGAGTTGTGAGCATAATCACAGTGAAATGTTACATAAGGCTTTATATAAATCTCTGTCTACAGAACAAGTAAACATCACAGTTAGGAGCTAATTAAAGTAACAAGAATTAATTTTAAGAACACAAAGCATTAGGCTTACAGTTTATGCTGTACATATACTGTGTTAATGTTGAACAGTCTTAGTAATTAAGTAGTGTTTACATAACGCTCTTTGTTTCTCATGTTACTGTTTGACTTCATTAGATTTCTTTCATTCCCACCGCGGTGCAAGCATCTGCTTAAGGTTCTTACGCTTCACGCTTCGTGGAATCCACGGTCACGGGTTCGAATAACACTTAGGATTAAAAAGTCGCGTCTTTTTTGTGAAATGTGATACTTGTGGTTGGCTTGAATAGAAGTTGGTCGTCATGCTGTTTCCACTTGACAGGAGTCTGTCATGTGTCAGTCTAAACATGTAAGGGCCCCAAAAATATCAAATCACTGACTTGGAACGTTTTTTAGGGTTGTAAAACGGAGCTGAAAGTCACTTTCCATCGGCCGTTTAGAGAAAGAAAACACACTTTTATGATAATATTTATTGAAACAGATACGGCAATTGAATCGACCGCAGCTGAAAGCCATTAAGTCAGTTTTTTTAACTTTTCTGGCGAAGGAAAAACATTATATCGTGAATAAAACAAAGTAAATTTATTGAATGTTTATGTTAAGCTGTAGAATGATTCCCTAGCCAATGTTTGCCACAATAGAAAAACAAATTCAATGCTTGATATATATTATAAAAATTATTTAGAAAAAATTGGTGATGCCAATGTATGTTATGTGGTTAGTGTATGGCAGGGATGAGACGATATTAGCTCCCAATCATGGTAGATGAGCTCGACCTTGATCACGAGCGCATAGCGCATCCACTACATAACGTCGTAACGTAGACACAGGGATGTACATGCACATGCAGCGAATAAAGGCAGCAATTATTACAATAACTTGCGTTACTACATTTCTGGCTATGTAATAGGGCTAATTATTGAGTTGTTTAATATATATGTACATATATAAAGAAACCGGAAAGTGAAGGGTTTTTTAGGAACAAAAAGAGAAATAGGAAAAGTTACTTGTATGGAAACCATTTTCTTGTTAAAAGCAATTATTTATTATGTAAATACTTCACTTCATTGGTTAGGAGAAACTAATAGGGTCTATCTGCTCGACGTATGTGATCTCTAAGTACTTTTGAGAATCTGTTGAAAAAATAATAATGATAAAATTGATTGAAATAGAGTATATTGATTGTGTGATTGTGAAAATTGTAGTCCTTACTCTCCAGTCGTCATTATGTAATGAGTTTTCTTAGAATGATTTGTGAGATGCACGTAACACGAAAAAACAAATTGATTAAATTAAGATATTGAGAGTCATCGTAATTTTTGGGGTCAATCATTTAAGGGGATATGTATGATTTTAAAACTTCTACAATTTTGGGCCAAAATTTGTGAAATTTAAACTATATAAACAGATCTATAATAATATCATCTGTACAAAATTTGGTGCAACTGGTCTAATAGTTTTGAAATTATATTTTTAAGTATATTTTATATTGACGTTACTAAAAAAGCTCCTTGGATCAAAGTTTTCAAAATATTTAGTTCATATTTACTCAAAATCTTTAAAATAGTTATTGGAATAAAAGTGAATTAGCTTTTTGAGCTTAGTAATAGTATAAGTTAAAGTGCAATCAAATATAAAATATTATTTCTAGATTAAAGAAACACGTAGTCTAATAAAAGTAAATATCCAGAAATGAGCAACAAACAAATCATCAACAGTACATTTAAAATAAAAAAATAAAAGGAATATAGATACAATCTACTGACCCAAATGTAAATTAATTTACCTTCGATGTCAATTCCGAAATCAATTCATTTCTCTCTTCTTCTGAATAATACCTATATTTTTTTTTCATGTTGCGTCTCATAATGCCGTTTTATGTTGTTTTTTTGCAAATGATATATTTTTTACACAACAAACACTGGACTTCATCACCATGTTCGAAGCATAAATATTGTATCTTCCACTCTTCCTTGAAAGCTTTATTGTATTACCGCTTTTGTTCCGTCATGATGCGCTGTGTTCTAAGATCTGTACATCTTTTAGCAATGTTTACAGGTAAAAGAGCTCCGCTCGCGCGCAGCGGGCATAAAAGAGCTCTAGCTCGAAATTACTATTCACCATCGCAAGATTGGTGTATGGGATGAGGGAGTTTTCACATCGGATGGGGTCGCAATCTCTCATGGGTTTCAGGGGATATTGTCTCTTTTTGGGACTTAGCAGGACTGATCCTCATGCGTTTAGGTTAGCCTATGTAGACATAGGACGCATATATGTGATTATATATTTATTTAAGTACTTAAGTTTACAATGTATCTGCAACATACAAATTTATTTCAGTCGTAATACAACATGTGTGGCTTACAGATAGTTTTTCTTCTTTATCTAAATCAAACCTTTTTGAATTACACCTTTCTTCTATCCATCCGGATCCCCTCAAATGTTCTGTAGGACGCAGTTTCTTTATATCTCCGTCGAAGACTTCCAGTATGAAATGTCCACAGTGGAATGTCCACACTTAAAAATGACCACATGCAAAAATGTCCATAACAATACAGTATATTCCAAGGGCCGCCCCGGCGGTCTGGTAGTTAAAACATTGGACTTATAGTCCTGTGGAACCGGGTTCGATTCCCGGTGCATCTCCGATTTATAACTTGTGTTGGGCAAACCGCGGTCCTGATAACACAGTTTCTCTCAAGAGCTTCGGTTCTCCTGTGGCATCCGAACAAATCTCCATCATCATCTCATTTCATGATGGGTGTAACGTAGTCCAGCCTGTTACGGCGTATCCTGAACAACGAATCTGTCGGTAAATTTGCCTACACAACTGGCTTGATTAGGGTGAATAAATCAAGTACCCGTCATTAGTAAACAAAAAGATATATATATATATATATATATATATAAAGTTACGTATGTATGTATGTATACAGTATATATATATATATATATATATATATATATGCCATGAGATAGCAGTGTTTGATATTCTCCATTTCCTCCTTGGAGGAGGTCAACACCCTTTACTCATCTCTGAAAAGAGTCAGAATATATCTTCAGTGATAAACTGTAAATAATTATATAAAACTATGGTAAAACATAATGCTTCATAGTACTTGATAACTTGAAAGACCTAATTACTTTCAGGTCTGTAGTAGTACTACCGACAAAGAACTAACCTATTGTTCAGTTAAAGAAGACTAAATCTAGACAAAAACCTTAAAACTTATTGAAGTGTTTGGTGAATATAATAAATTTGGTCGAGACACATCTGCTGTATAAAAATATATAAGGTAAAATGATTTTTTCTGCCTATCCAATATTTCCATCTTAACTTCGCCACTGTATAATTAGCATGTGTTCCGGTGGGCTACTCATGTGAGAATCAATTAGTAACTTTATGCTAAGATCTAGCGGAGAGAATAGATTCAAATAGCCGAGTGGATACAGTGATCATTGACTTTTCACGCGCATCCGATGTAACTTAGTCCCACATGATATATTACTGGTTAAATTGCAAGCAATGGGGATTGACTTCAGGGTACTTCAGGACATCAAGGAATTCTTAACTTGTTGAACTCTGATGGTAGTAGTAGTACGTTTCTTTTGCGGGTGCAGGAGAAATTATCAAGCACAATAAACATTACTTCAAGGGTCCCCCAGGGCAGTGTCGTGGGACCACTTCTGTTCGTGGCTTTTGTGAATGAGCTGCCGGCTAACTTCTTATCCAGCGATCAGTTATTCGCGGATGACTGTATCTTATACAGGGAAATAATAAGTCATGAAGATATTATTTTGCTTCAGACAGCATAAAACGGAGGATATCCATATATCCGTTTGTGCCGGGATTACTGCATGATTCCTGATCTGAAAACTTACGTATAATTGAAAAACTCTCGCTTGATACTATAATTCATTACGATTTATCGTAGGATCCTGTCGAGCCGAAGCGCAGTGAGCAAATGAAACCATTGCGGATGGAAACCAAGCGAGCCCGACCCGAAGTTTGACGAGATACTTGGGGCTTGCAAGTCATGTGAGAACGAGTACGAGCTCAAGGACGAGAAGTGTGGACCCGGCTTTAAAGATGCACCTATTGCGCACACTCTACTCCATGGTCCGAATCTGTCCTTCAGATACCTAAGATAAATCTATATCTGGTTTAACTGACATCACACAGAGTGGAAAATGCCTTTGGCCTGATTTTTAATCACATAATAAGTGTTTTAATCTTGGTCTGGAGATAACGGACGCAATAACGCCCTACCCCTGATCAGGAGGAATAAAGCCACAGTCTCGTATCTATCCACACCCAATTTCTACACAGAAGTTAATATTACGTTTTCGGTCAAACGAACAAACGAAACCCGTTTCTCCCGCCTCAAGTCATATAGGCCTACTGTCTTTGCTATATGATAATTTATTTTATGTGGTATGATGAAGTTTGTGTGACTGCAACCTGTGTATATTTTTGTGTGGGCTCACTTTGTTTATAGTGTGATTTTTCTCTCTTTATTTCTATTATTGTATTTGTATTTCTGGTGGTGTGGAAGAGAAGGCCTTATGGCCTTAACTACACCAGAATAAATTAATAAAATAAATAAATAAATAAATATAAGTGTCGCCGACACTTTTTAATATCTATATGGACGCAGCGATTGATGAATGGCAAAATCAGCTAAGATATAATTTTAAAATCAATGCAACAACTTTAAATACAATACTATTCGCCGACGATCACGTTGTTTTTGCAGAAAATGAGAATAGTTTACAACTTGCCATATTTCAGCCGGAAAAAACAATGAAAACATATAATTTAACAATCTCGGCAACTAAAACGAAAGTTGTGGCATCACAGGGAAAATACCCGAGAATGTCTAAAATATTGATTGATAATAAAATTGTAGAACAGGTGCAACATTTTAATTATTTAAGCTGCGAAGTTACATTCAATTACGGGGAAGATCTGAAAAACAAAGTTCATAAATTCCAAAATATATGTGGAACTATCAAGAGAATCGTAAAAAATAAAACTCAGAAAGAAACAATGCTAAAATTCTACAAAACTATGGCAGTACCAATTTTAACTTATGGCTCGGAGAACTGGAAAGTGAATAGAAAGGATAGAAGAATTATAGGAACAGCAGAAATGAAGTTTCTAAGATATGTGGCTGTATACTCTCTCACAGACCATATGAAAAGTGAAGAAATACGAGATCAGCTGAATATATTTAATTTAAACGACAAAATCATGAATAATAAACAAAATTGGCATGACCATATACTTAGAATGATGAATAATAGACCGGCAAAATAGGCAATGCGATATAAACCCATAGGATCTAGAGATATAGGAAGACCTCGCCGGCGATGGGAGGATGACTTCTGAGACGAAACAGGTCAACTTGGCCTATCTTGATGTAGATGATAATGATGATAAATATAAATAAATGGATGAATAAAATAAATAAATAAATGAATAAAATAAATAAATAAATGAATAAAATAAATAAATAATTAAGTAAATAAATAAAATAGTAGTCTTAGATCAGTTTAGTTCTGTATAGTTTGGTTCTGTACGCGGGAAAGTGTAGATTTGAGGCTCCATTTAAATGGCTGGCATTACTAAAAATCCATCCAAAGGGACCAGCGAGCGGTGATTCAATTCATAAGAGCAGAAGGCTCTGGACCATTCAACTTACAGCCCTGATTTGTTACTGTGTGATTTCCATTTTTTTTTCGGACCCTTAAACAAAGCTCGAAGGAGAATACATTCCGGACAGATAATGAAGCGAATATCCATTCCGACTCTCAAATACATTTCTGCAGCCTGCTTGGAAATAAATCCGTAATATTGCTATGCCCCTCCTTCATACCGACTTCAAGTTACCGCATTACAAGTGTCTCCTCCTATCACCCCCAATATCTTTGGAATCCTGCATACGGCTGACTTGCTTCCTCGTTGGTTCGAAAGAGCATCTGAGTTGGTCACCATTGTATCTAGCCGTTAGGCTAACATTTCGCCTCTACGTTAAACAATTACCACTTATATTTTTGTATCCATAAACATTCTGAGTCAGAGTGCAGGAATCTTTAAATTTACTGACTGGTAGGTGTGAAATGATTTCATACACGTAGCGCTCATCTTCTCGTGTTAGCAGCTAATAAAATTAGTTCACAGGTGTGAACAGCTAAATGAGCGAAGTCAGATTGACTTTCAGAATTCGCTCGTCTCATATTTACACGAGTGAACCGGGAGGGCAAAGTCCTACTTCCGCCAATACAGCAGGCGCCTGGTGAATGTTCACAGTCTGCAGGTTGATTAGCAGACGGAACTCAAGGTGGTTCAGAATAAACCGGGAACGGAAACGACGAGAACGGAAAAGTTGTTAAAATAAATGTATTTAAATGTGAGCATTCACAATTAGCGAGAAGCTTACCGGAGCCAGGCAACGGTAACGTGAGACTTGGCCAAGTTTTAACTTTGCCGTTCTCGTTTCCGATCACAGTCTACTAGACTCATTCCGTTGTCATCAAAAGGCTATTTGAAGGATTCAGAACCATAGTGGGCCAAGCTCCGTTTACTACCGTAGAAAACAAGGGTTAAAATGAAGTTATTACCATAATTCAATGGAAACATATAGCAAGTGCTGACCTTCTATGCCCAAGGTTGCGGGTTCGATCCCGGGCCAGGTCGATGGCATTTAAGTGTGCTTAAATGCGACAGGCTCATGTCAGTACATTTACTGGCATGTAAAAGAACTCCTGCGGGACAAAATTCCAGCACATCCGGCGACGCTGATGTAACCTCTGCAGTTGCGAGCGTCGTTAAATAAAACATAACATTTATAGCAAGTGAGAAAATTGCTCCAATGTGTGGTATTTTGAAAAGGTTTAAAAGATCTTTGCCTATATCTTGTCTCTTGAATGTATATTATGCTTTTATCTATTCTCATTTAATGTATATGTAATTTATTTGGGGACATAATAAGAAAACTGCTTTGAGACCTTTACAAATTATTCAAAACAGAGCTTTAAGAAATTTTTTGAATTTTCATTATTTGACTCCAGTTAAATATCTATATCAATTTTATTTCGTTCTACCAGTTGAATCAATTATCAAATTAGGTGCTGCCATTTTCATGTACAAAGTTATTAACAATTTAATACATAGTAATATTATATTTCAGTTTAATAAAGATATAGGGGAACGGAGGGTTGTACCGCTCAGAGGGCAATCGCGCTCATGCTAATATATCTGCTTGGTTTAAATTTTGAAGAGCTCAGGAGGTGATGCTATTTTGCGAACACTATACTAGGTGCATAGTAGTTGAACGGTTACCGGTGGAAAGCACATTTAGTTGTTGTAAGCGAGAATATTTTTGTTAGTATTTTGTTATAAGAACACGCATATTTCAAACTGAAGGTATGTGAACAAATATCCTTTTACATTATTAACAATTAATATGTTTATGTAGGGGATAAAGTCAGCTTCACATTGATATATTTATAAACATCTGTAATAAGCTTCTTTCGTCGCTACATGTTAAGAATTTCAATATTGCTACGGAGGGTTGTGGCGCTCAAGTGAGCGGTATTATCCTCCAGCTGAGGTTATTTCCTTGTAGAAAACAGTCCATTTAAGCCTATATTCTCATATTGCTGCAATAAAAGCATTCAATATGTTAAATATCATTATGCTTCCTATTTTAACGACGTGCGATGTCTCTATTTATTCTATTATTAATTAACTTCGTAATTCGACTATTAACAGATGCCGAAAAAAGACAAAGGTGTACAAATAAGGCAGCGTGGACAATGGAGACCATGGAAGCAGCTTTCAGAGCAGTTTCTTCAGGAACATCAATTTGACAAGCACCTCGGCAATTCAATATCCCTTTCAGCACACTTAAGGACAGAGTAAAGTGGGAAAGCCTTATGGCCCCTCTTTAGGTGCAAAATATGTTTTCAGTGAGGAACAAGAAAATGAAACTGAAGAGTATGTTTTCACGATTTCTAGATTATACTTTGGTATTACAGCTTCTGAACTCAAAAAGATAGTTTTTGAATATGCAGAAAAACATGAAATTAAAAACAACTTTTCCAGAGACAAAAGGGAAGCTGGAAAAGATTGGTTTTAAGGTTTCCTAAGACGGCATCCAAAATTGAGCTTAAGGAAACCTGAAGCAAAAAGCGTTAACCGTATTCTGGCATTTAATATGGATGAAATTCAACGAGTCTATAGCAAACTTGAGTCACTGTTTTCAAAATTCAACTTTCCAGCCAGGAGGATCTACAATGCAGACGAGACGGAGGTCTCAACTGTCCATACTACTTCGCGCATTATTGCATCTAAAGGGTCGAAACAAGTTGGCACCATTATCAGCTGGGAGAGGGGCAAGAATATTACGGTCTGTTGTGCAGTTAGTGCTGCAGGACACTACATTCCCCCGATGTTTATCTTCCCGCGCCAACGAATGTCACCTCAGCTACAGTGTGATGGACCTACAGGAGCACTGTACAAGTGCTCTAAAATGGGTGGATGACGTCTGAACTTTTCACTGTCTGGTTAGAACACTTTGCAAAGGAAACTAGTGCTTCCATCGATAACCATTTTCTCCTTATAATGGATATCCACAGCAATCACACATCATTGTCTTCATATTCCTTTTGGAAAGAGAAAGGCATCCACATCATTTCAATATCTCCTACAGATTGCAGCCCCTTGACCTCACCTTCTGTGGACCATTAAAATCAGCGTTCAACAAAGAATGCGAAACTTTCTTGAAGACTCATGCAGCTGAAAAAATCACTCCATACGACATTGCAAAGCTTTTCAATCAAGCATATGGTAGAGTTTCTTCTGTGGAAAAAGCGACCAATGGATTCAAAAGAAATGGCATTTGGCCCTTGAACCGAAATGTTTACTCAGATGAAGATTTTATGGCTGCAATGAATTTGAGCCCACCAGGATTGACGACGATAATCAGATTGAAGGAACAAGTCAGCAACTAGTGTGAAGCCAATATGTCACAAGAATTTACTCACAATATCTTCTATACAGCCGACGACCTCTCAAGAAATTCCATCGCATCCTTCTGCATTAGAAACAAATCAAAATAGAAAATCAATACCAATCACCCAAATATCACCTATTCCTGGCCCCTCAAAAACCACCAGTAAAAGAAGATCCGGCAATACCAAACATCATTCTGAGATACTTACAGGATCACCGATGAAGGAAAAACTAGAAGTCTTAGAGAAGCGCAGAGCTGACAAACGTAAGACTAAGAAGTCTGAAAAACCAAAATCAACCATTGCTCCTTTATCAAAGATCAGGGTAAAGAAAATTAAAAAACCAAAAAGAAAGTTATAAGAAAGTACATCAGAACATGAACTGGATGAAGATGATTTGTGTGACGATGATGAATTAGATGACATTAATCCAAACACACTTCCTCAGGAAGTAGAAGAGATTTGCGCTGTGTGTGAAGAATTCGGTGAAGATGGTGAAGTGTGGTTTCGGTGTATTGTGTGTGCAAACTAGATACACAAGGAATGCAGTGGGGTTGATCCATCACATAATTATAAATGCGATCACTGCACCTAAATACGCGTGAATGTTATTTACTATGTTGAGCGCCATTGCCCTACAGTGTCGGGCAATACCGCTTATTACCCATTTTCATTGTTTTCCTAATAGTTCCCTAAATATAATACTTTCTTAAGTAATACTATTTCAGATGTAAAGAAATCTAGTTCATGTCTGCTTTTTGTGAATAAAGTATTAAGATTGACCATTGTTTTGAAAATAAATAATGGTTTTCCTTAGGTGAGCGCCAATACCCTTCCTTCCCCTACATACTTATTTAACACCAGACGTAAGTGCAAGTTTGAACCAATAAATTATTGAGATTTGCGATAAAATAATGAGTCTAGGAAATTGTATATTTAGTATGTAGAACTACATTTGTTTATAGATCTTTTGTTATATTATTAAGTTTTGTACTTGTGAACTATATCAATAAATCAAAATCAAAATCAAAATCAATACTTATTTAACAAGACAAAAAGAAAATATATTTTTTTCTCAGCATAGCTCAGTAACTTATGGAACGAAAGGACTTAGCCATTTTAACAACTTTTAACCAACTTCCTTTAGAATATAGAATTTTACCAAATTGTCGGTGTTTTAAGAATTGGTTAAGAATACGTTTTTGGGAAGATTATATTTATTTTAATTCTCAGGTGATTTATTTATGTCATGGTTTCAGACTTTTTCTTCTTTCTGCCCAAAACTGTTATCTTACTATTGTTCTTATTTTTCTTTCTTTCTTTCATAAATTCTTATGTTATTGTTTGTTTTCACAGACTGTAGTTTCATGACTTTTTCAATTACGTTGTATAACATATGTATGTGTTCTTGTATAGCTCCTACATATGAGGTATAGGCCTACTCGTTGGGGCATACTCAGTAAAATGAAAAAAAAAAAAACTAAATGATATGTAAATCTTCATTAAACTATGGTATTCACTTAACTTTAACTCTTGCTTTCTCCGTTTTTAATAAATGGCGCTTGGCCCACTATGATTCTGAACCCTTCGTTTGGTCGTCGTTTATTTTGTAGCAAGAGGCCGTGAAATAATTTATTTTTCATCCAGCGTTTCTACGTAAAGCAGAAATTCAGTAGAATAACTTTCCATATATGCTACGTGTATATGTGAACAAAGTACCATGTGAATTAAACTCTTAAATATTCCGTGTCTTAAATTTCGAAGTTAGTTAACCTGTCTTTGTGTTGGCTGGGTTGTACGCATGAGAGGATGTCACTGGTCAAGTATACATAAATAACATCAGAATGCGTAATATCGATTTTATATTTCGTTATTAACTTATATCGATATGCATAGCCGTTTCCGTTCTTGATTTATTGTGAATAAAAAATCTTCACGTTCACATTCTTCGCTTCCCGTTCTCGTTCTGGTTCGCCTTCAGCCGATGGAGATTCTCTGCAAACATCACGAATTTGAGAAATGTGCTACATACCACGAAATGTGTGTCAATTATAGTCACATAATTTTATAAACTTTACGCCTTTAACGCAGAAACCTGGATTTGATTTACTTCTAGTGTTATGTGTTAATCTGCAGTTGCTTGTCATGCAGGATATCAAATTCGTCGGTACTCTGTAGTATGATGGATGGAATGGAATTTACGGGAGAGGGGGCATTATGGCCCAACACTGCGGCCTGTTACTATCTATTGCACTAACCCTCAAGCTAGACGCATTCCCAAATCCACACCGGTTGACTATACTAATGTTCGCTGCGTATCCAGGTTTCGAGCAGGCAACCCCCCCCCCTCGTCCCTAGGCTAGTCTCCTCGTCGTTTGTCGGAGTTCGGGAAATACTATGGAATGATGACGAAATGGAGAAATGTTGACGGAATAATGTAGATGCCTACTATGGGAAAAAACGGGAGAACCTCGAGTAAACCCCAACTGCCACCTTGTCCTCCACAAGTGTCATTATGGATTTTTCAATGAAAATCCCAGTTTCAGGCCTGATCTGGACACGAACCCGGGTCGCCTGCATGACAGGCTGGATGTCTGACTACTCAGCTATCGCAAAGTGTACTCTGTAGTATGATACTCAGTGGTGTTTAAATTCTTAAGGAAATTCAGTAAGTGAATCTTTCTCGGTAGCGTGTGTGCGGAGACAGTGAACGAAAATCTTTCTGAATGTAGACCGCTTAAGCATGCCCTTTTTTCTTTACCAATCTAAGAAGCAAACTCTCACTCAATAGAAAATTGATTTTTTAAATTATTATTCACATAAAAGTTTCCATATGATCCTTATCGTGGTCCTTGTCTTTGTCATTGTCTTTATCGGGATCCTGTACTATTTGTCGTGGTCCTTGTGGACCTTGTTGTCTATGTCATGGTCTTTAACGTAGTCTTGGTCCTTGTTGTGATTCTTATCGTGGTCCTTATCATGCTGCATATCGTGGTTCATGTTATGATCCTTATCGTGGTCCTTGTTGTCCTTGTCTTTATTCTTGTCGTGGTCCTTATTGTCTTCCGCATAGTCCTGGTCATGGTCATGGTCCTTCTAGTGATCCTTATCGTGAGCATTGTTGTATATATCTTTGCCTTTATCGTGATCCTTGTTATCTTTGAGACGTGATCCTTATCGTCTTTCTCAGGATTCTCATTGTGGTCGTGGCCTTTGTGATCATCGTTCTGTTAATGGTTCTTGTTATCTATGTCATGATCGTTGTATTCTTTGTTGTCTTTGTTCTGATCCTTGTATTTGTCATGTTCCTTATTTTGATCTTGTATTTTTCGTGGTCGTTATCATGGTTCTCGTTTTTCTTGTGGTCCTTTTCGTGGCCTTAGCCCCTGTAGTAATCCTTGTCGTGGTCCTTAACTTGGTGCTTGTCGTTGTCCTTGTGGTCCTTATCATGGTCCTTGTTTTATTTGTTGTAATTCTTATCGTGGTCATAGTCCTTGGTCAACGTCGTGATCCTTGTCTTTGTTCATGTCATGGTGTTTTTCCTGGTCCTTCTCGTATTTGTCGTGGTCCTCATCGTGAGCCTTGACTTTCTTATGGTTCTTATCGTAGTCGTGGTATTTGTGGCTTATTGTAGTTCATATCGTGATCTTTACTGTGAATTTTGTGTCTCACAGTACCTTCAATACTGTCATAAAATGTAACAGCTCATGGACGAAAATACGCATGCAAGGCCAAACATCTTCCTGCGTGACTACGTCTATATCGTGTGAGAACTCAAACTTTCTACCATCAAGAGTTGTCTTTTTTTTTTCCTTTTCTTTTGACAAGTGTATAATACAGAACAATGCTATGTTCCGGATGTTCTCGGAAGTGGATGTGACCTAATGTTGTGAGAAATGATTGTGCACTTTGTTTACTCGAGCCTGGCAGTGATGCCGAGTAAAAAATTCTTAACAGGATGTGTCTTGAGATTATAATGCTGTCACGTGATGGAAGAACACAATTTGTTCCGTGGTTTGGAACAGGCTAACTTATCTAAATAACAAAGGAAATATGTATGGTAATAGGTCGAAATTGTTCTTACTCTTTCATTCCAAATGCTTTCTTGTACGAGAAAAAAGTTGCTTTGTATTCTGCTGATTTTATTGTAGCTGTTGGTCCTTTCCAAACTTAAATGATCGATGATGGTAAATTTCGTCAGCATGGAGTTCTCGTAAGGAGAGTAAAGCTGGGAGTTTTGTGCCTTAGATTTTCTGCTCGTAGTATAACCCTGTCCTAAATAATAGGATTGAAAAGACAATGACCCACCTTGTCTACCCTATGTTGAAATGAAAATGTTGCTAATTAGTATTAATTGTGATAGCGTGTAGACTAAAGTACCCATCCCTAGCCTATAGGCTACATCGTATTTAGGTAAGAAGAAATGTGAAATTGCTGGTAGAACTGTTTTAATAATATTCGCGGTTGGCCTGGGTAGCGTAGTCGGCATAGCGCAGGCCTTCTGTGCTCGAGGTTACGGGTTCGATCCCGGCCCAGGTCGATGATATTTAAGTGTGCTTAAATGCGATATGCTAATGTCAGTAGATTTACTCCTGCGGGAAAAAATTCCGGCACACCGGCGACGCTAATATAACCTCGGTAGTTGCGAGCGTCGTTAAATAAACCATAATTTTTTTTAATAATATTCGTATACTATTTGTTGCCATCCTAGCATTATAAACAGGTTATTACTACATAGAATATTGTTCATAATCGCCTTATTATGGCATGCGTGCCAATAAAAGTAATGACGTATTCGCTATATGACGTAATACCGGAACGCTTGGATCGGGATTTACAATTTTTTTTACAATTTACAATTTATTCACAATTTACATTTGAATTTACATTTGGATAGATACCCGAAATGAGCATATGCTCGTGCTCGGGTACAGTCCAGTAGTCTACATAAATTTTACAGGGTTCAAATAATAATGCTGATGATATAAAATAATAGTAACAATAATAATAATAATAATAATAGAATAATCGTGACAGAAATTATACAAAGATTGTAATACAAAATAATCCATTAATAATAATAATAATAATAATAATAATAATAGTGATAAAACAAAAATATTTACAATAATAAAATAAATATTAAGACGGATAAAATAAAATATAAAACCACTAGCGAGAGTTAACAGAACTTAAATAAGCATATAATAACCGGAAAAAATGCCAAACTCGAAAATCAACAGAAAAGTTCGTTGTATCGCAGACGACAGCAACCGCCGTATTGACATTGTGTTGTGCATTAATGGTAGTAGGGGGAGCCGAAAGTCTACGTTACTGCCGTTCTCTTCGAATCTTCTCGTACAATCATGGGAAGTTAATGCTTTAAAAACAAAATGTCTACGAGTCAAACTGTTCATTATTACCAGGATAAATACAAATAATACTGAAATATATTAATCGAGTTTCAGTTATAGATCTCTCCTTTTGTGCAAGAGGTATCATATCAAAATCATGCAGCTCGTCTGAATATCTTCTACGCGCTATGTAAAGGTGCATGCACACATAGCGAATGAACAACGAACGACAAACGAATGCATTCACTGATTGAAATCGGAACGTGTGGACAGCGCAGCAAAGGCAAACCGATCGTTTGATTTGCCTTCGGTAGTGATTCGTCGCTTGTCGGTACATCAAAGGAAGTTGGTATTCGTTGTGGACGGTATTTGCCACTTGTTTGCAGTTCGTAGCAGAACGCAGCGATTAGTTTAATTTCACCAACAGGATGTCGAAACTCGAGTGGACTGAAGAAGCTGTCATCAAACTTATTGATGTATATAGGACGCAGGACATTTTATGGCCATATTTTGCACAGTAATATTTCGAAGTCTGTTTCTGAAATGCGACAGAAGTTGTGAAACTGTCCCGATTCAATTCGACGTAAATCATGAAGCAAGCCAATGTCTGTATATCGATTGAGACTTTCGTAGAGTGGCGTCTGTCACCATCGTCTTTTGTTTTTTTAACTTATGTTTTGTTAAACTGCCTATAATAACGACGGCTACACTTGCTATAATTATATCTTCGTCTGCTATTACTGCGGTTAATCAGCGAACGCGAATGTTCTCTGACCATTTGCTGATGATTTGTATTTGAAGAGTTCGTGGGAAAAACGATGAATGTCACAGTATTGTTAAGGTTGATGTCATTATGTAATTCAATGGATCACTGCGAAATTTAATGTTGTTCTTATGAAAAATGGTAAAAAGGAGAATTATCACCACGAATACAGTAATCCTTTCCTTTATTTTCTATAGAAACAGCACTACATCTTGCAGTTATAGACTCAATTAGATCATTATCTAATCCTTAATAGAAATGTGACATTCATCGTTTTTTCCGCGAACTCTTAATTTGTATGTTGCTCCGAACAGCGAAGGAACAACGAAGTTTTGCTTTATCATTCGATCGTTGTTCGTTCGCTACGTGTGTACGTACCTTAACAAGAAATGAAATGCAGGACACAAGGTAACGTACAATTTATTTCCAGTCTTTAACAATTTTGTATCACTTTTGTAATATCAAATAAAACAGTTCTGTGGTTCAGAGAAACTATATTAACAAAATAAAGGAACATTTGTAACATAACGTGCAAGGTCGTCCATTAGTCTTTACTCAATATCAAGGCCAGGTGCAACTAATCGATACGAACATATGAAGATAATTTGTCACTTTTGTCCCGAATTGAATTTCTTTCATAATTTCTGTCCTACAGTTTATAATGCTGAGATGCCATAAGGTGTTGTATCCAACTCGGGGATAACCTTATTACGGCACTCGTGAATTTGACCAACATGCACTCATGTCATAATCATCAAGATTACACACTTGTTGCAAAAATAACTATTTTATAACAAAGCTGCTTAACTTCTCTTTGGATGGATTTCATCAATCTGCAGCTTCAGCTCAATCTGTACCTGTTCGACTTAGTCTCTAGATTCAATCATCTCTTCTGACAGGTCTGGAGTCTGAAAACGTGTCACGATATGAATACAGGAAGTACACTGGATGAGGAAATCACAGTTTCGCCAGCTTTAACCCAGCAGTGAATTAAACACTAAGCGTAAATAAAAGAAATGAGAATGTATTTGACAACAAGATAAATTAATCCAGTATAAACATAATTCATATTCCAATTCAATAGCAATTAAATAACAGGATCATTTTAACTCTTTCCTCTAACGGAAGCAATTGCAGTTAACCTCAAATTAATTTAATAACTAACATTAACAAGTTGAAAAGTTAAATATCAAAATTATTCATGGTTGGTGAATATGGTTTCCGATGTTTAATAAGCTGAACAAAATATCAACTAAGACGGCAGAGATAGTAAAGATAAAGGATTCTAAATTTTGAAATTACAGCCGAAAGAATTAAGTCAAACTGCCTTTGTCAATCTTATCCAGCTTTTGAGACCGACGCAAGATAACGTTACCTTACATTTGTTCCTGACGTTCACTAGCTACCAAGAGAGCTGTTATTTATCCAACCTGCAGACCCGCCCTGGAGATAGTGAGATCTATCAAATCAACGCTTCACCTGAGGTGGAACCAATAGTAAATACCGCTTATGCGCGCAGAATTGATAGACATGAATCTATCATATAGGAAATCTAATATGCACCATTCTGTCGGATTACAATAAAACCACACACACACAGACACACACACACACAATACACACACACACAATACACACACACACACAATACACACACACACACAGACACACACACACACACACCATTACAGTTAGTAAATTCAGTCACCTCTTCTGACAGGTCGATAGATTCAGTCGCCTCTCCTGACTGATATGTCTGTGGAGCGAGTCCCTGTCTTGACAAGTCGGTAGATTCAGTGGCCTCTTTTGACAAGTCGGTAGATTCCGTCGCCTCTTTTGACAAGTCGGTAGATTCCGTCGCCTCTTTTGACAAGTCGGTAGATTCCGTCGCCTCTTTTGACAAGTCGGTAGATTCCGTCGCCTCTTCTGAAAGGTCGGTTGATTGTCAACTCTTCCGATAAGTCGGTAGATTGAATCAGCTATTCTGATAAGTCGCTAGATTGAATACTGTAAATTCATTTAACAAGTAGGTACATTCAGTCAGCTCTTCTGATAGATCAGTAGATTCATTCAGCTCTTCTGACAGGTCGGTAGATTCAGTCGCCTCTTCTGACTGACAGGTCGGTAGATTCAGTTGCCTCTTCTGACTGACAGGTCGGTAGATTCAGTCGCTTCTTCTGACTGACAGGTCGGTAGATTCAGTCGTCTCTTCTGACTGACAGGTCGGTAGATTCATTCGCCTCTTCTGACTGACAGGTCGGTAGATTCAGTCGCCTCTTCTGACTGACAGGTCGGTAGATTGTCACCTCTTCTGATTGACAGGTCGGTAGATTCAGTCACCTCTTCTGACTGACAGGTCGATAGATTCAGTCAACTCTTCCTATAAGTCGGTAGATTGAATCAGCTATTCGGATAAGTCGTTAGATTGAATACTGTAAGCTCTTCTGACAAGTTGGTAGATTGTCAGCTCTTCTGATAGGTCGGTAGATTATTAGCTCTTCTGACATCGGTAGATTCAGTCAGATCTTCTGACAGGTCGGTAATTCAGTAAGCTCTTCTGACAGATCGGTAGATTCAGTCAGCTCTTCTGACAGATCGGTAGATTCAGTCAGCTCTTCTGACAGGTCGGTAGATTCAGTCACCTCTTCTCACAGGCCGACAGATTCAGTCGCCTCTTCTGACAGGTCGGTAGATTCAGTCAACTCTTCTGATAAGTCGTGAGATTGAATCAGCAATTCTGATAATTCCTTAATTGAATACTATGAGCTCTTCTGAGAAGTCGGTAGATTCAGTCGCTCTTCTGACAGGTCGGTAGATTCAGTCAACTCTTCTGATAATTCGGTAAATTGAATCAGCTGTTCTAATTATTCGCTAGATTGAATACAGTGAGCTCTTCTGACAAGTCGGTAGATGCAGTAGTTGTTCTGACAGTCGGTAGATTGTCAGTTCTTCTGACAGATCGATAGATTGTCAGTTTTAATTAGTCAATAGGTTAAATTATTTCTATTAGCAAGTCTGTATGTTCGGTCAATTGAGTCAATTCATTCCTTTTGTCCTGTTCATTAGTCACACTAAGTTAAGTCAATGAGTCAATTATGTGAAGCAGCTATATAGTTTATAATTTCTCATTAAAGAAATCGAGTTTCTGTTTATGACGGATCATGTGAGATCTGTGGTACAAAAATCTGCTGCGGAGTAGATTTTTTGTAATTGTTTCTATATTGCTGCCAATGAACATTGGAAAATTGTTTTATTCTTGCCATGTATTCTTCTTATGTTTCAGCAGCATTTTTGTTGAAAGAAATCCATAAATGAAGAAGTTGACTTTCCACTTTCAATGGACTGTCTGCTAAAGCTTGTGTTTATACTGTAATTGTATGTTATAGTTGTTTTTCAGACCTCTGTAAGACGTTCGCGATGATTTGAAATGATTATTTCCAAGGGCGCAGCCGCACGTGTTTGTAGCTGCATGGAAATTCCCTCATTTGAGGGGATTCGCCGAGCAGCAGGCGTTTAATAGCATTTCATTTGCACTCGATTGAGTGTAGCGAAAGAATGAATGTAGTCTAAACTTCAGTGTTACTTCATCACATTACAATTGTTATTTTGCTAATTGCAGGTTAGAATCTACTGCAATTATGTGTTGACCGAAAAAGCTAAAATACAACTTTAACGTTACGTAGATCCACAGTCGTAGGTGCGACTCCCACTTCAAGCATTGGTATTGGTATATGTCGCTTGTTAGAGTTAGGTACCTTGTTGTCTTAGGTAGGAAAACAGTATGGTGTCAACTACATTTCATGTGGCTCCAGTTTGTATACTTTTATGTAGTATTGCTTTGAATTAGTATTATGGACTTCAGAACAAGAAACAAAAAAATATGAATTTTCTACTCCCATAATAAAATTTACTTATTTACTGTGTGTTATCTGTAGACAGCGGAAAAAAGTCAAATAAAAGTCATGTATACAGTTTACAAGTACTGCACGCATAGACTATGGCATGAGGTTTGGACGCTTCCCAAGTAGGTAGCTACAACACGGTACCGTCCGCAGAGAGCACCACGCGAACACCGAAAACAACTGCCACTCTGCGTTCTCAGTCAGCCCTCGTCCGTACGTGAACAGAGAACATTGAGATACGTAAACATATTCTTCATGTCGATGATGATAATGTCGAAGACATGTTAAAAAACATAGGGTGTATTCTTTAATATGTATAAGAATATGGTGTCGATATTTTTAGTAGAGATACTGATGAAACAACTAAATGTGGGTTATGTATGTGTGCATTAAAAAAGGTAACAAAACAACCGATAGAACATCAATGTAATACACAGAAACACATGAAAAATGTTGCTCTATGTTGGAAGAAAATAAGGGTTCAAGTTCAAATTCCGCCTCAAATATGAAATATGACTTTTGCCAGGATTTGTGTCGAATGATGATAAGTTGCAATATTCCATTGAAAACGTTGGACAATCCTCACTTTAAAAGGTTTATAGAAAATACACAAAATATCAGGCACCTTCTGAATCATCGATTCGAAAACAGTTCTTACCTGCACGCGCCTCTAGTATTTGACGGAATTTCCGATTTCCGTTCAGTTGGCAACACTGCTTGTCAGACAGCAAGTGGAAGACTGATTTGGTTGAACTGGAAACGAGAGTTCTGTTAATCGCCCCTACCTAATCGATCTATTTTAATCCGATCTGAACAACAGTTCTGGCTTCTTCGTCGAACTGGCATGCGGCCGTGATATTGCTGTAGATCAGGCATGTCAGAAATCAGACTCCAAATGTGCAGTATGTGCGCGTATCGCCGGTCTGTGCAGGTTGCTTCAATCAAGCTTTGCTCTTACCCGTTCTTAGCTGGAGGGGTGTACAATAATCTTCTAGGGTTGATTAAATAGACATTTGGACATTATAAACATAGTTAGCAGAACGAAAAAAACACAGTTATTATCAGGTCTATATTTGACAATTGTAATACAAGAAACTTTAGACTTACTCAGTTATACTTGACAAAGTAGTGGTTTGTAAAGCATTATTCATATGATTTTTGTACAGTATTTGAAGAAAAAAAATTGCAGTAGTTTCGAAACAACAAGAAACGAACAAGTATTTCATTTTACGTAGTAGGTACTAATTATTTTAAAGTAATAGACCCTACTCTTTCATTGTTCGTCAAGCATTATTATTTACAGTGGCCATTGGTGCACAAATGTTGATGAAAATATTATACTCCCAATTAATTACATGCAGTAGGACATTGTGAAGTTTTTACACTGAAACCATTTTTTTGCTGCATGTCAGTATAAATTAATATTAATATTAATATTAATAAATATAAATTTAGCTTAGAATTTAAATTCACATATAGTTTATTTGAAAACGTTGAGAGCAAGTATCGAAAAGTTGGGAGCATTACTCAAAGAAATTAAAAGTGTAGTTCACAAGCTGTGAAGCGACGATATTCTCTTTATGTCAGATTTAAAGATTTATTAATATACAGTAAGTATATTGAATTAATATTGTGATGTGAGATGGAAAATTTGCCAACATATATTTTTCCAGAAATTTTTCCGCCTTGCAAATAGTTGTTTTCTTCTCTCCTTACAACCTCAAGAGCCTCACACGTATTCCTCACTATATTCTCATCACTTACCAGTTTATGAAATGAAAGTAGTAAGTCGTCTAACCTTTGATGGCTGTCTTAGTACAGACTCCAAAACAACGCCATTGTCAAGTACGTTTTGCCGTGAGAGTACTGATTAAGAATTTTGAGAACTTTACTAATCCGATCTAAATTGTCACCTCACAACACTATTACCTCGACATAGGCTGATGAAAGCCTTTCATTTAAAATAATTATTATTGTTGGCTGAGGAAAACATTATAACAATTATGTTAAATGATTCGTAATTTCTCTTCTCCGTTATCTGTGAACTCCTCACTTTATTTATCATAACTCATTCACAGGCACAGCCAAATCGGCACTCGTACTGAAACTGTGTTACTGAAATAAAAGCTGCTACAGGTATTGTACAGCCCTGTCGCGTTCCCCTCCAAGGCGATTCACTCCCTCCAGGTAGGGGAATAGAGAGTGCACATCGCACAGAGACAGTTGCACAATGTGCGCGACTGCACAATGTGCAGGGTTTTGACATGCCTGCTGTAGATAATTATTGTAGACTTGAAGTTAAAGAATAGATTCTGAAATTGCGTAGCCAGTCAGTCTCTGACGTCTTTTTCAGTAAAAAAGAAGACCACAAAATTACACGGTGAGGAATGGCAATTCACGCCTGAGTGTTTAACAGCTTAATGATGGGTTTATTTCCAGAATGACTGTGATATTCACAATTGATTCTGGCTGAAAGAACTCGCATTTAATATCAATTAAGTACAGCGTTTGTATCTGTTGACTACACTGCTGCAGATTGACTACGCTGTTGCTGTTACCAAGCAAATTTTTTCAAGTATTAGGGACGTACCAAACATTACATTTGCCAGATATAAGTTATTAAATATAGTAATAATAATAATAATAATAATAATAATAATAGTTTTATTTTCCCTGGCAGAGTTAAGGCCATCAGGTCTTCTCTTCCACTCAACCAGAATAAGACTGTGACAAGACCACATTAACACATAAGAAATAAAAGTCGAGAAGTATTGTTCGATTGGTATTTCCGTCATATGTTAGAATTATTACATAGGTACTACCCTAGATCATAAATGTAACAGATAGGTCGGCCTTATAGGCTTTGACGTTAACAACTTTTGTCAGGTTTATTACGCTGCCATCTAGTTGTTACATAAGGAGCCACGTCATAATTCCCATTTGAATTGCATTAGCGACTGTACTGCCATATCGTGTTCGTTTACTGCGGACGAGTGGCGATCCTGGCAGTTGTTCTCGTCAAAGTGTTGCCGATTTTAACATAGCGATGAGTTATCTGTTACACATAGGTACTACCTAGTGGAACTTGTAGGATTTATGGAATTCGGGAGTATGTAAATTAGAATTACATCATGATTTCGGTGATGTTGAAAAGCAACCTCAAAATAGATAGATAAATTAATAAATAGACAACTAGACAAATAGATAAATAAATAAAACAATAAATAAATAAGTAAATAAATAAATAAATAAACAAGTAAATAAATAAGTGAATAAATAAGTAAATAAATAAACAAATAAATGAATACGTAAGTGAATAACTAAATACGTGAGTAACTAAATCAATACGTAAGTAAATAGGTAAGTAAAGAAATAAGTAAACACATGAAAAATTATATTTCACTTCACCCCTTAAAAAAAGTATTTTCAAATTTTCTGCAAATACAGCTGATGTCCAGGTATGGATACATACTTTACAAGAAGGTATTTATGTATCCTTTTATGTCAGATATTTGTTCCTTTCAATTTTTTTTCGCTCTGTTGTAAAATCGAATATTTTGATTTCCTTTTATACTTGTTTAACATGTTATCATCTTGAAATTCTAAAGGATTTTTTTTAATATCCTGGCCAAAAATTGTCATTAATTGAGATTATGAGCTTTACAAATTATGTATTAAAAACACGAACAGAAGTTTACAATCTTTTTAACTCTTTAATTTCATTATGGTTTATTTAACGACGCTCGCAACTGCCGAGGTTATATCAGTGTCGCATTTAAACACACTTAAATGCCATCGACCTGGGCCGAGATCGAACCCGCAACCTCGAGCACAGAAGGTCAGCGCTATACCGACTAGCTACCCAGGCCGACTTTAACGTTTTATTTCAGGAAAATTCGTAACAATAAATATACGAATGTTTATTATTAGGCTATTCGTCTTTCTCATATATTTCTTTATTTATGATAGAATTTCCTTCTTGTTTTCCCCCCAAGCATTTCAGTAATTCAATTCGGACTCCATCAACTCCTGTTGCTTTCCCATTCTTAATTTTCTTAAGCGCTAGTTCAACTTCTTCCCTTAAAATATGAAATCCTCGCTGATTCGTCTTCTGTCGCTACTTCATCTGGACGATCTGCATCTTAACTAAAATGATTTTGTTATACTACAGTTACTGAAACGCTTTCGTATTTTCGTTTGATATTTTGCCTCGTTTTATACAGTCCTTTAAGTTGTGTAGAGATTTCCTATTACGATTAATTCAGGCAAAAATTTATTTTGCTAATCACATCTTACATACCACTGGTTTAGCTTTAAAATCTTCCGGGTCTGTTACTTTTCACCCCGTTCTGGGATGGAGAACTCTTCCCGCTTAACGAGAATGATGGATAAACGACCTTCTTTTGTCTCATTGATGTTTTGCTAGTGCCGATGTTCATTTGTCTCGTTGACCGCAGTTAAATTTTCATTAGTTTGTTGCGTCAAAACTGAAGCGACTCGAGGTCATCATATATGCCACAATGAAGCTTGATGTTACAGCAAACAATCGCCTGTGCTTCTAGTTTCGTGAATGAAAGTGATATCATGTCAAGTCCGTGCTACTTAGCAGCTGTGCCATTATTTCGGCAAACTAATTAGGACTGAGTTCCGAGTTTATTGATTTTTAAGAAGCATGGTTCTTTGTATAATTACTGAAATAGGAATATTACTGTAAGGAGAACAATAGGTTGTCATTATAGTCACAGCTCAGTAAGTTATCTCAGAAGATTAGAGATTTTATATTTTCACAGAGGTCGAGTTATGAAGACATGGTTGATGTTCTCAAATTTGCTACAACTGTATTTCTAGTACTTGAAAACAAAACTAAAAAAAAAAAAAAGCTAGAATTATGGCCTTCTGCGGAAAATACCTTGTGCCTAGCAAAATATGTTTAGATTCAAAAATATTAGAAAGAGTAAATTATTTTACATATCTCGGATACACATTATCTTTTTCACTCCTTCCAATTTACTTTATCTTCCTCACAGTTACATGACTGATCTGTTCAATCTCATATTTATAATGGACTATTTTCGTTATGATTGGGACATCGTCTGGCTGTGAGTGATTCTAATTTTGAGCATTTGTGGTAAAGTTTGGCTAGTCATACAAGTGCAATAAATAATAAAAATACATGAAACGGGTGAATGCGTAAAATTTCTACACATTCATACGTAAAATTTAACGAAAATTCGGAATATGTAAATTTTTATATAGAGTGTCATTAAAAAAAAATAAAATTTACTGTCACACCCTGTATGCCTGAATAACTTTTTTCGAACATTTGTATCATATTGTATTGTTTATCTACAACAGCTTTTGTATAAAACTCTTTTTGTAAAATTAAAATTTAAGAAGTTATTAACAATATTCTATACTTATTATTCACTCTGTACAAAGGTTTTATGATTATGAAAATAAACACTGTCATAAACGTGGAATCTGAGTGAATTACTTGTGGGCAATTCAGAGTGTGGACGAAATTTCCGTGGACAAATTGTCTGCTAATCATATGAAGCATTAATACTACTTAATCCCGCAACTCTTTGGTCACATTACTCTATGTTAAAATCTACATTGGCAAAATATATGTTGAAGTGTTGTTCGTAATAATTCGTTTAAATGTTTAATATTTTACGTGTGAAGGTGAATTTGGACTGTACTCTACTTGTAGTTCCAAGGACAGTGCGTGAAGTGGTTTACTTCACTCAGGATTGCTCTTTTTATGCCCTGATATCGTGAATTATTACTTCATGCAATTACAAAAATCCATGGAATAGAACTTCAATTGTCGTCGAAGAAATATTGCATGGCACAAAATGAATCAAGACCGATATACACCGGATTTAGAAGTTCGTAAGATGTTATAAAATGTTGATTGACTAGGTACATAAACGTTATTTATTTAGTTTTATATATATATATATATATATATATATAAATGGAAGGAGTCCATAATTGTACATATCTTCAAGAAGCGGGAAAAGACTAACTGTAGTAACTTTCGAGGAATATCACTTTTGTTGATGTCGTACAAAATTTTGTCCAATATTCTTTTGAGAAGATTAACAACATATGTAGATGAAATTATTGGGGACCATCAGTGTGCTTTCAGACGTAATAAATCTACTATTGGTAAGATTTTTTATATTCGACAGATATTAGAGAAATATGGGAGTATAAGAGTACAGTACATCAGTTATTCATAGATTTCAAAAAGGCATATGATTCGGTTAAGAGAGACGTTTTATATAATATTCTTATTGAATTTGGTATTCCCAAGAAACTAGTTCGATTAATTGAAATGTGTCTCAGTGAAACGTATAGCAGAGTCCATATAGGCCAGTTTTTGTCGGATCCTTTTCCAATTCACTGTCGGCTAAAGGAAGGAGATGCATTATCACCTTTACTTTTTAACTTCGCTCTAGAATATGCCATTAGACAGGGTTTGGAATTGAACCGATTACATTAACTGCTTATTTATGCGGATGACGTGAATATGTAAGTAGAAAATCCACAAACTATTAGGGAAAACACTGGAATTTTACTTGAAACTAGTAAAGAGATATGTTTGAAAGTAGATCCCGAAAAGACGAAGTATATGATTATGTCTCGTGACCAGAACGTAGTACGATATGGAAATATAAAGATTGAAAATTTATCCTTTGAAGAGGTGGAAAAATTCAAATATCTTGGAACAACAGTAACAAATACACACTCGGAGGGAAATTAAACGCAGAATAAATCTGTGGTGTTCGGGTAAAGGGGTAGGGTAAATTAGGGTCTGTTGGACAGTCGGGCATGTTGGACACTTTGTACTTTAACGTGTAACCTCGCCACTTGTGGACACCACATTCTGCTAGAAGTCAATGAAGGACGTAGCCACGAGTGGGGCTACTTCCTTCATTGACTTCTAGCAGAATGTGGTGCCCACAAGTGGCGAGGTAACACGTTAAAGTACAAAGTGTCCAACATGCCCGACTGTCCAACAGACCCTAATTCACCCCATAAGTCATTTTTTTGTGCAGATGGAATTTTGTTCCCCAGATGAAACACAAGTTAAATTATACAAGTGGGTGTGCAAAAATCAAAGAATGCTAGCAGTTGACGTGTTTTATTTGTGTAGAAAATTATTTGTAATAAGGGTTCCAAGTTTAATTTTCATTTATCTCCGAACTCATTTTTATGACTTATCTCCCTTTAGCCAAACACCACAGAAATATGGGAAATTCCTATTATTATTCGTTTGAGAAGCTTTTGTCATCCAGCCTTCTGTCAAAAAATCTGAAAGTTAGAATTTATAAAAACAGTTACATTATCGGTTGTTCTGTATGGTTGTGAAATTTTGACTCTCACTTTGGAAGAGGAACAGAGGTTACGGATGTTCGAGGAAAAGTTCTTAGGAAAATATTTGAGGCTAAGAGGGATGAAGTTACAGGAGAATGGATGAAGTTACATTGCACGCATTGAATTCTTCACCTGACATAATTAGGAACATTAAATCCAGACGTTTGAGATGGGCAGATTATGTAGCACGTATTGGCGAATTCAGAAATGCATACAGAGTGTTAGTTGGGAGGCCGAAGAGAAAAATATCTTTGGGAAGGCCGAGATCGTAGATGGGAGGATAATATAAAAATGGATTTGAGGGAGGTGGGTTATGATGGTAGAAATTGGATAAATCTTGCTCAGGATAGGGACCGATGGCGGGCTTATGTGAGAGTAGCAATGAACCTTTGGGTTCTCGATAGTAGTAATATATTAATTAATTAATGTGTTTATTTATTTATGGATTTATTTATTTACTTATTCATTTCGTTAGTTATTTGTGTGTTTATTTAGTTATTTACTTATTTTTGTATTTAGTTATTTATCGAGTTAGTTATTTCGTTATTTATTTATTGTTTACTATTCTCGTTTCAATGGTAGCTGAAGTTCGTGGACATCCATATCTCTATGGTAGTAATTTTTTATATTGAACATAAAATCTGTCGACGACTCTCGATCGTAGCGAATACCCGTGGTACACAAACATGTGAGCTTGATGAAAATGTAATATGCAGCTCGAATAAACTGGAAGACGTTAACCTTGCTGCAAAAAAGTCGATATTTCACTCCATCATTCCTTGAATAAACATCGTGCGTTGCTAAGTCCAATCAGCTGCTAATATTCGCAGGAAAGTTACAAGCTGCAATATCGCTGCATTTATAGATGAGTTGACAACATCTAAAGATAATCTTGTTATGAATATAGCATCAGCCTACAACTTTACTCACAGAATAAAGTGATAAATTATCTTCTATAAGTTATCTGAGAGCAAAGGGCTTTATATTCGAGTAGAAACTTTACGGAAAAAATCGTTTATTTTCTTTCCACTATTTTTTTGTACATAAACAGCTATGTACAGTTTTTAATAATAAGTAGGCACCGAATTGAATTAAATTTCGTCTTATAAAGAATTAAAGCACTCTTAAAAATGTACTTTAATGTTCAGTTTTGACTCTTATTATGAAAGTATTATAGTGTTACAAAAAATCGATAACCAAATTTTCGCGAAAATACACAATTTTGGGATCTCCTCTACCGAAGATGCTCTTACCATCTGAGCTATATCGAGACTCGATCCAGAGCGCCGGCCTAACTCTCCTCGTTTGAGACGGTGAGGTCCTCATATAAGAAAATGCTGTATTTATTTTAAACAGCTTTATAATACTTCACAGACTTCCAATTCCGTACAGAAATTATTTTCAGGAAACGGCCTAACAGCCCAGTCACTAGCCTTTGCAGAGGGGCCAGCAGAAACGGGTGGGGGAAACCGGAATACAACATAACCACTCGGACGAACAGTTGTCATGTTTACCTCTGAGTAATGCAATGTACTAATAATGTTGTGCTGTACAGTATTCCATAGTAGAATGTGATTAGTTGATTACTATATGATTTGTTCCAAAAAGAATAATTTGTTATGCCTACTTATCATTTCAAAATATCTATATCAAATTATATATATATATATATATATATATATAATTTGAACTGGTAATGGAAATTACGGGAAAACGGCTGAACGAATTTTAATAAATGGCCTCTCATTTTGAAGCTGGAAACCCAAAGTTTTTCGGAAAAGTAGTAGTTTTCAGTGAAATGTCAATTTTCTTACATAATTTTCCTATTTTCCAAAATCCATCTGTTGTCAGTTTTGAGAACTGATAGCTTCTCATATTCGAACAAAGCAATAAAATAAACATTATCAAGGAGGCCATGCCTCCAAGAATTCCAACAGATTCTTTGACATCACAGTGTCAATAGGTCGATTTTCTATATATAACTACAACGTCTTTGATTTTCATTGATGTCAGAGAATACTTAAGAAGTTTTTTTTAAATATTGTACAGTTAATATCATGGTTTTTTTCTCGCTGTTATTTATACTCGCTTTAAAATCATACCGCGAGTTATCTTCTGTGTGAAATCCGAAGGCCTGTGTACAATTATTGAGACTGGTTCAATTGTTGTGAACTAGATGGCGACTGTATACGTATGATATTACTGATTTGTTATGAATATGATTCCGGTGATATTCAGGGATGTTGTGGCCCGAATTTCCTGGCATTTGCATTTGAGGGAAAACTGAAGAAACACCTCAACCAGGAAATTCAACCCGACCGGGAATCGGACCCGGGCCCTCTGCGTAAGAGACCAGCATGCTGACCTCTTACACCACAGAGGTGGTCTCATGGTTTATTTGTCCCTAATGATACACATTAATGCTATTATTGGAACGACTCCAGAATACCGCGTAAGTACATATCGTTATTGCTTTGTTGAATGATTTATTTTTGGTTCAGGGAACATAGTTTTTATGTACTTATTTATTTTTTATACCCTTGTGCCATGAATAAAAACATGTGTTTTAATTATTTTTAATTTGCACAGCCTTTGTACATAAGTACTTACGTGGTATTCTGAAGTATATCCTTATTATTGGTAGAAAAACCTTTTGAGGTTATGTAAGTAGACAGAGAGAGCTGCCGTGTGGCCAGCGAGCTGCAGAGCAGCGAGGGTGGGGATAACTTCCCCTACTGGTGTTCCTTTCTTTGCGATTTATCCTATTGTTTATATTGTTATTAAAATGAAATATTTAAGTGGTGTGAGTCTTTTTCAGATATTTAATTGCGGTGTGGTGTAGATATGTAGGCTATTATGTGTGAGTACCTAATTTTCCTAGGTAGTAGTGCAGTCATTACGAGCTTATGGACAATAAAATTGTACGTCATTTATTCGACATAATTTATGCTAACGTTTTACGTGGCCAAAACGATGTCCGGCATTCACTGGTGCTTAATATACTCCAAACGTTGTCAGATAATATCCTTACCAACAATCTTTATGCTATTTCATACAAAAATCCAAGTCACTACCAAAACATAAAATCTGTAGGTATGAGATTATATTATCACCTTATATCACTATAAAGGATTAATCCTAGGATTTTTGGAAAATATAATATAACTTTTTTAAAATAAGTTAATTCATTGTTGAAAATAATTTCAAAATCAAAAGATAATTCAAAATTATGCGTCAGAGCATTCCAGCGATCTTCTCCAGTAACATGAACTTTCGAGATTGGAAATGCTCGGCGCAGTAGCGTTTTCATTTGTTAAAGCAAGTCCTGACCATCGACCAAGAATGAAGCGATCATGTTTTCAATCAGCGCGTGTTTTGATTTAGTTAAACATTTGTTTAAGTTGATTCGTGCTTAATTAAAGTAAATTATTCATATAAAAAGTGGTTTCCTATTTTTTAAAGTAATATCGAAATGAGTTGTGTTTCAATTTAATTGTAATTTCTTAAATGAAGTGAATTATTTATGTAAAAAGTGATTTCATCTTTTTTTTTTTTTAAGTAATATCGAAATGATTTAAACATGTTCCAGTTGAATTGCAATTTCCTAAGTGTAGTGGATAAAATGAACTACGTAAAAAGTGATTTCATCCTTTTTTAAGTGATATCAAAATGAGTCTAACAAGATGCCCAAGAAGGCAAGGCGGTGGAAATCGCTGCTCTGCTGCAGCCAGGGTTAGTAATCGCGATGCAGTGAACAATATCCGTAATAGAAATGTAAATCCGTTAGCACGAAATACTATTCATGATGAAGGATTAATTGAAATTTTCAGTGTTGGCTCTTTAAATGAAATTTGTGGACACTGTCAAGCAAGACACTTCCAAAATGAAATGGTGAACGGGCATTTCACTTCTTGCTGTCATAATGGTTTGGTTTATTTCCCACAACCTCATATTAATGATACGCTTTAAGATGTGATGATAAACGATAATCATTTTATGAACAACATAAGAGAGTATAATAGTGCTATGTCATTTGCTTCGTTTTCTGCTAATCGTAGTGATATTCCTGGGATAGGTCCTTATTGTTTTAAAATTCAAGGACAGATACATAGATACATATCGGATTTATTGCCTGTTGAAAACTGCTTGCCGTCATATGGTCAGCTTTATGTGATAGATTCCACTGTTGCAAATAGAATACGGTGTGAACATGAAAGTAATTCTTCCCTAAATCCAGAAACCATACAAATTCTTTAAAATATTTTGGCAAATAATCCATATGCCATATCATACCACAATGCTGGTAATGTACTGAGACAAGAAATGTTAACAAATCAACCACGCACTATTGATTTAAGATTTGTCGATGGTATATGTTTTGATCAGCGCAGATACAATAAACCAACTGCAAATGAGATAGCTGGGGTGTTTTTCTCGGAAACTGGAGAACCTCCACATAATCGTTATATTGTTGCTCATGGAAAACAAGGTGGTCCGAAACTGCTCTCTACTTACAGTCCGCATTGTGATCCAATGATGTATCCTCTGATTTTTCCTTCTGGAGAACCTGGCTGGGACAAGGAACTTAAACATTACAGCAGTAGACGTCAAGTAAGCAGATCAAAAATAACACTGCTTCAGTTTATTTGTTATAGACTTTCGATCAGGCAAGACTTTTCCCATTTACACCAAGCAAAGAAACTTTTCCAACAATATTTAGTTGATCAGTACACACGAGTTGAGACTCAAAGATTAGAATACATAAGAAATAATCAGCAATCATTAAGAGTGGAACATTTTCAAGGACTGCAAGATTTTGTAGTTAATCAATCTAACCGAAATGGTCTTGCAGTTGGGAGAATTGTTATTTTGCCATCTAACTTTCAGGGGAGTCCGATAAATATGCAACAACGTTACCAGGATGCCATGACTATAGTCAGGAAGTATGAGAAACCTGATATTTTCATCACATTTACTTGTAATCCACAGTGGGCTGATATTATTTCTGCTTTGCAGCCGGGTGAAACACCTGCAGATCGATCTGACATAGTTTCACGTGTTTTTTTCCTTGAAAATGAAGGAACTTAAAAATGATATATTAAAAAAACATGTGATCGGTAAAGTAATTGCATATGTTTATGTAATAGAATTTTAAAAAGGGGGATTGCCACATTGTCACATGCTGTTAATACTCGAAGACGATTACAAATTTAGAGAACCAGAAGATATTGATACTTTTGTATGCGCCGAATTACCTAATAGAGAATTACATCCAATAATGTATAATACTGTTATTTCTTGCATGCTACATGGTCCTTGTGGAGAGCGTAGTCCAAATGCACCTTGCATGAAAGGTGGTATTTGCAGCAAAGGATATCCAAAAGAATTCCAAGATGTAACCATTGAAAACTCAGATGGATATCCAATTTATCGCTGCAGAAATATTGCACATGGCGTAAAAAACTGTACTCCGATTGACAATAGAGACATTGTACCCTATAATCAGTTTCTTACTTTGAAATACAATGCACATATAAATGTAGAATTCTGTTCCTCTGTGAAGAGTGTAAAATATCTTTTTAAATATGTCTATAAGGGATATGATGCTGCAAATATGGCATTTTTTAGTAATGAAAATGGTCAAAATTATGATGAGATACTGAGCTTTGCAAATATGAGATACGTTAGTGCCCACGAAAGTTGCTGGCGATTATTTGAGAATGAGATGCAAGAACAGTCGCACACTATTATCCGCCTCGCTGTTCATGAACCTCAACATCAGAATGTATACTTTAGGGAAGGATCCGAACAAGTGGCTATTGATTCAGCTATGAATAAGCATACAACACTTACTGCCTGGTTTGAGCTTAACAGAGCGGATCCAGATGCACACTCTTTTCTTTACACTGAAATACCTAATTATTATATTTTTTCCAACACATGGAGGAAAAGGAAGCTAGGTGGAAATAAAGTTATTGGTAGAATGCATGCTGTTGCTCCTAATGATCCTGAACGTTTTTTATACGACTTTTGTTGTTACTTGTTAAAGGAGCTACATCATTTGAAAATCTACGTTCAGTGAATGGTATAATTTATCCAACTTTTCGCCACGCTGCCATTTCAAGAGGTTTAGTCAATGATGATCGAGAATTGCATAACTCTTTGACTGAAATGATTTCTTTTGGAATGCCCAAACAGTTACGAAACTTATTTGTTTATATATGCTGTTTCTGTGAACCATCCTCGCCATTGGCTTCGTGGAATGATTTCAAACACCATTTATTTGAAGATTTTGCTCAGACGAATGACAACATACGCTCAGAACAAATGACATTACTTGAAATTGAAGCTGTTTTGAATTCCAATGGGTTTTATTGCAAAACTCTTGGTTTGCCACTCCTCACTGATGCTGTGCCTATAATTCAAGCTACTTCAGCATCAATTCTCCAAAATGGTCAACAGGGCATTGAGATGTACGCAAAGTTAAACTTGAAACAAAAATCAATTGTTGACGAAATATTAAATGAAATTGACAATTCTACAGGTCAGAACATCTTTTTAGAAGCTCCAGGTGGCTGTGGTAAAACTTTTCTATATTCATGTTTACTGAACATTATTAAAGGTAAAGTTGAAGTGGCATTAGCTGCAGCATGGACTGGCATTATTATTACCTAATGGTAAAACACTTCATAAAACTTTTGGCTTGCCAGTTCCGCTAACGTAAACTTCTGTTTCACACATTAAATATAATAGTAAAGAAGCTGATATTTTGCGAAGATCTTCTATTATTATTATTATTATTATTATTATTATTATTATTATTATTATTATTATAGATGAAGCATCGATGATTCCTGCTTTGGCAGTAAATTGCATTGATCGCCTGCTAAAGGACATTATGAGATGTGGAAAAGAGATGGACGGTAATACTGTGGTGTTTGGTGGAGATTTTCGACAAGTTTTGCCTGTGATACCTAAAGGAGGAAAGGTTAAAGTAATTGAGTCATGTATTCAGGCTGCTCAAGTTTGGTCAAAATTAAAATACTACATTTGAAGACAAATATGAGAGCCAAATCCTTAGAAAAAAAATTTGCAGTGTGGCTTTTACAATTGGGAAATAATGAGATCAAAAATGACATAGGAGATAACCTAATAAGAATTCCTGATGAATTTATAACTAATGATTCACTGATAACTAATGTTTTCGGTAATTCTATTGATAACAATATTATATCTTACTGCAACAGAGCTATTGTATGTCCATTCAATGATGACTGTACAATCATTAATGAAGAAGCATTGGAACTAATTGACGGATATACAAGAGAATATAACAGTATTGATATGGTACTGCCCGATGACCATGATGACAATTTAATAAATACCATATCAATAGAATATTTGCATTCCATCACACCATCTGGGATGCCTCCGCATACATTAAAGCTGAAAGTTGGAGCAGTTGTAATGCTTATCCGAAATATGGATATGGGCTTTGGTTTGGTAAATGGTGTCCGAAAGATTGTTAGAGAGATGTATAATAATCTTTTAAAATTAGAAGTGATTACTGGTGCATCCAAAGGACAAGTAACCTATTTACCACGTATTGATTTGTTGTCCATGACAATAATTTGCCTTTTAAATTTAAAATGCGTTAGTTTCCATTATGTCTTGCTTTTGCAATGACCATCAACAAAGACAAAATTGGAATTTATTTGTCTCGGTGCGTTTTCAGCCATGGACAGTTATATGTGGCATTCAGCAGAGTCAAAGCCACAAGTGATGTGAAAATTAAGATTATGCCTACTTCACATCAAGGTCAATTTCCAGGTGTTGAAGAATATTTCACCAAGAACATCGTTTATGATGAAGTATTGAGATGAAGCAGTACTTCATATTGCAGATATGGCTATGGTTAATTATGGTTTAATTTACTTTGCTATAATCAATTAAATGATTATCAGTTCCAACACAGTGATATAATCACCAAAATATGCAGCTAATGCTGCGACTAGCCACTTGTATATATATATATAATTTGAACTGGTAATGGAAATTACGGGAAAACGGCTGAACGGATTTTAATAAATGGCCCCTCATTTTGAAGCTTGGAACCCAAAGTTTTTCGGAAAAGCAGTAGATTTTAGTGAAATGTCAATTTTTCTACATCATTTTCCTTTTTTCCAAAATCCATCTTTCGTCAGTTTTGAGAACTAATTAATTGCATTCACGGCCGACTTGATGTTCTCTTCCTTAAGCGAAGTGAGTATCAAGTCGGCCGTGTTACATTTCAGAATAAAACACACACTACAATAAACACACACTACAATAAACAATAGGCTATTACACGAAGGCCATGACCTACAGGATTGCTGACATAGAGTTCAGACGGCTCAGATTCTTTCCCATCATAATGCCAATATGTCGATCTTCATTTGTGTAATTTTTTTATAACGTATAAAAAATAATTTACAGGTCTGATTCTCTGGTCTGTAGTTTTCCGAGTACAGCTGTGTATTGGATATTAAGAACTACAAAACTTAAGAATGCTTGATGACATTATTACCATTAAAAATGAAATATTATTATAGTTAATGCAACACATAATGCTATACTGATATATGAAAGTGAAACCATTTGGGGCTTTATGTACGTAGACGCAGAGAAAAAATATTAATTATATTAGATCTTCATTTCTATAATTTACTGAGTAACGGCTATAGGCCTATATAAACTTATGTTACTGAAAACTATAAAACTTACGTAAGGTAACAATATTGTTATTAAAAATGAAATACTTTTACAATTATTAATCAAGTGGTGTGGGTCCTTTTCATATATGTAATGGCAGTGTGATATAGATATTTATATGTCTGATTCTCTAACTTTCCTTGGTAGTAATTGAGTCATGCTTCCTATTTTAGCTGCGTCTTTAAACTACATCAAAATTAATTTCATATTCCTTTGGTTTAATTGATTAGATTTGCGATCGTTGCCAAGCATATTTTGTTGTAGGGAAAAATAGTATGCCATTTCACTTTTTGCTACCGTGATGAGTAAGTTTATTTCCCGCAACCAGCAACAAATTAAACACTGAAGCTGCTAACGATTTACGATGGACAATTTTATTTAGGGCGCATATAAGATTCTACAACTCTGACATATCATTCGCCTCATTTTCCACATCTCAGCAATAAATTCCTCACAACAGCCTATATTACAGAAAATATACGAAATAACATTCATTGTTATACATATTAATCCAGCAGTATTTGATAGATCAGTATTGTCAGGAAGAAGCGCAAAAACTTACAATTCATAAGAAAAGACCAAAAGGTATTACTTATTGATAAAATAAGAGGCCTATAAGATTTTGTAGTCTCTTGATCACCTCAGCAAGATCTCTTAGTGGGAAAAAGTGATTCTGCCCTCTACATTTCAGGGTAGTTCACGAAACATGCAGCAGCTATACCAAGATGCTAAGTCTTTTGTTCAAAGCATGACAAACCTTACATTTTCTTAACTTTCAGATACAATCCCCAATGACCCGAAATAGCTACTGCATTACTCCCACATGAAAAACCCACTGATCATCCTGATATTGTTACTACCGATTTCGCAATGAAACTCAAGAACTGAAGACGGATATGTTCGAGGAAAAGTATTTGGCAAAAAAAAAAAAAACATTCAGAGGGAGTATGTTTCACTATTATGGAAGCAAATAACTATCAAAATGTCTGGTATTCTTCATTGAAAATAAATCTGAACAATTTTCATTTGAACTTTTTCTGGACTTAGTTTGCAGCAATTGCTGCACAAGCCACTAGTAATATATAAACCTGTTGTCTTCAGCTTTCTTGTTGTACTGGATTACTATTGTTAGTTAATAATTCGTAACTACAAAACATGATATAGTTCATGTGAAATAAACGTATTGCCTATTAAGAATTTTGTTGTGAACAAAACATCGATTGTAATTACGTTTGTTTCACATTATCCCTCGATAGGTCCTATCTGCGTATAAATTTTCAAGGCGAATTTTGATGTTGTGGAAGGTTCCATTGTGTACGTCCACCCGTTTCGTAAAAACACCGTGTAGTATTAATTTATTCCATAATTAAAAAATGATTACGGAAGACTGTGATGTCACTGCAATTTGCATTTAGATCGATATTTATTTTTAGAATATCTGAGTGGACGACAAGACATGTCCACAAGAAGATCTCTGATACGTCGTTCATCCTAACATGTAATATTCAGACTATCTTATCAATATGTATTACTGAAAATTTTCATTTGTACATAGAAAGAGCAGTTTTGGATCAGTTCACTTATATATTAACTTTAGTGCACTGGATTATTTCGCTTGTAGATCACGCCTTCTGTGACGGTAAAGTTGCTGTTGAAAAGGCATATTTTCGAGTACTCTTTCTATCATTGCTCCACTAATTCCATATCAAAATATAATCCTTTCTGAAGTTAGAAAGAATTTTAGATATATACAGAACTTGGATAATTACATTCTCTTTGTAAAGAAAGAAGGGGATTCATTTTCTGACCTATGTAATGAGAGTAGACAAAATGGTGGCCACCGGCGTAGTGTAGGTCTCACGAGCTGGACGTGTGCTGTTCTCTGGCTTGGGTTTGAATCTCGCTTGGGCTGATTATTAGTTTGTATTTCTGCAAGGTATTAGAAATTGTAAGGCAGTGTCACATAATCTCATGGAGAATTCTGGAACTCATCACGCCAAACTATCTTCTCGCTATTACCGATTTCAACTACCATAGGTGACCTTGCAACTGACAAAATGTTGTTATACAATCGATTAAATAATAATATAAAAGATCAGTGCCGGAAGTGAGGGAGAAACAAGTTGCATTAGAATTGTCTTTGATTTCCTCATAGTATCGTCAATCGATGTGCTGATCGTCAGGTCAGTTGAAGTAACACTCTACTTGACACGATCCTTGCAGCTTCGTCAGCTAGGCAATTATTTCCAGGTTGAACCTTGCCCACAACATCAATTCACACTGCTTATTTGTTCACACAATTGATTGGCAAGGTACTTCCTGAGTTTCAGTTGTTATGTCGCGTTCAGGAAGATTAAGATTCAGAGTCTTACTTAAGTATGATTTGAAACTTTCAGGGCGTTCATTACAGTGCGAAAATTTTGAAATCATGAGCAGTATCGTAGATGTAGTCAATGCTTCGGAGCTTTTTATAGGCTTCCACTATGGAAGAAAGTTCTCGGTAGCGCATCTAAAACATCAGACCTCAATTACCCTTTCCTTCCGTGCAGATGGAATCAATATGTAGTTCCAAAACTTGCTTGCATGGGGCGGTACGAGTTTGTCAGAGTTACTCTGTAGAAATGTCTGACTTTATAATTGAAGACCTCGCAGGGAAAAGGATTTAACATCGAATTATTTATTGAAATACGTGATTCAAGTGCAAAAAATTAATTTTAAAGTATTTATTCATAACAATAAATTATTGCATTCAATAGTGGAATAAACTAGTCAAATGGTTGTGATAGTAAATGTAGACCTAACGAAATATGCCCCTGAAATTTTTTTCCTTTCCCCTGAAACATGAATTATACTTCATCATTATTATCATAATCGTAATCATCATCATCATCATCATCATCATCATCATCATCATGAACTTCTTCGTTTTAGACCATGTGATCTGTAACGATAATCTAAGAAAACTGGCCTTGATCCCTTCATCGATTCCTTGGTTTTTCTTGATCTCTGTGTCCTCTTGACCTGTATAAGATTACTGAAGCTAATCTTGGCAGTCTCTCTCTGTTTATTCTTTGTACATGGTTTTTCCACTGTTGCTGACATTGTTGAATTTCTGCGGTTGTACAAAGAACTTGCAGCTAATGTCTTTTTCGGATATCCATGTTTCTTTTATGGTTCAATAACAATCCTAAAAAGCGCATCTGAGCTGCTTCAAGTTTCTGTAAATTTCTTTTATTTAATATCCAAATTTCGCTTTCATAACTGAGTGCTGCTTTTTACGTTATATTGTGTAGTCTGTTGTCATCTGTTTGCCAAAATGTCTTCTAATAACTCCATTTTATTATATTTTTGTAATTTGACGTCTGGATCAGTTTTATGTTCTGAAAATAAATTTCCTAAGTATGTAAATTCAGAAACTTGTTCTGTTATATCCCCATTTATTTCAGTGTTCACGTGTTGAATGTTTTTCCCACACATTGCCTTTGTCTTTCAGGTGGAAATTTTCATGTCATATTCGCTTGCTATTTTATGTAGTTGATGTGCTGCAATCTGCAGTCCGTCTTCAGAATTCGATACAAGTACCTGATAATCGGCATATAGTATTGTTTGGATTGATTTGCTCCTTGTTAGTTGTACAGCGTTATTGACAATTTTATTACATTCTTGAATTATTCTGTTGATATTAAATAAAAGTGGAGATAAACCACAACCTTGTCGGGCACTTTTATTGGTGTATACGGGTTCCGATATTTGACCACTTATTAATTTATTTGAACTTTTGAATTCTGATAAGCTTTATATTTGACATTGAATTCTACCGTAGCAATTGAGAGATAGATACACTGCTAAACTTGATATCGATCTTAGTTTGATTTAAGTATTTTTTGTCGTGTCATGAACTTTTTTTGTTCGACTGTATCTGAGAGTCTCATTTGAAGTACTGTATGAAGTAGCGTCGTAAATTACAGGCGCTATGTTCGGTTCAAGTTTGTCGAATATGACGAAGTTCGATATTCGCCGATGTTCGCTCTGCAGAAGGAGGTCTGTCGTGTTTGTTCCATCTTGTTATAAAATATTCGCTGTCCTCCACTCCCATTCTTTCATGCTTTAGCTGCTTAACTCTTTGCAGCACAAATGTAATTGTTTTCATAACACATTGTGGATCATAGCAAAACTTCGATTTTTTTTTAATGTTAACTATGCACACGATTTCAAACACAGGTGACACCTTTATGTAGCCTCAAGAGGTGGTTGCAGGTGGAACATCTGTGCTATAATTGTAGAGAAAGAAAGAAAACTGTGGTTCTTCTGAACAACCACAATGATGCAATCACATCTTGCGATTAGTTTTTCGTATGGAATAAGACGAATTTTGTGATGTTACCTCTCTCATGTTCGAACATTTCAAGACACTAGTATGAACTCCAATGTTTCTTCAGAAGTCCAAAAATATGAAAGCAAAATATACCATATCTGGACTGTACGTAGGATGTTGAAGTACCCCGAATGAACATTTTTGCGTCTTCTTTGTGAGAAATATGTGGTTCTGGGTTTTCGTAAAAGAGAAGTCACTCGTTGATGAAACCTGGAGATTATTTTTTATTCCATGGCGCTACCTCCGTGCAAGACATAAATCGCATGCTATGGTTGAAGTAAACCAATTTAGAAGAGGTCCACCATGGTCGAAGAAAGGTGGCTCCCATCACTACATCTTCTTTTGGTCGTACCTTAAATGTTTTGAAAAGCAACTTTTCTTGCTTGACTTTTAACTCAAATATTCATCATATTCCACGATCGTTTCAATTCGTAACTTCACTTCTTTATTTCTAATTTCCCTAGACTATGATCTTCATTCTCAAAAATTATACACTGCTGAATCTCTGCTGCATAAGTTCTCTTCGCTGATTGAACGTTGATTAGCAACGTTGGTTCTCCTTTGAACTCTTGGTTTTCCGTAGTATTTTGACGCATCTTCTTTCCTAAAACTGACATTGCAATCAATCTGGGTATTTCCCACATCCTCGTAGCAGGCTTAACACGTGACTTACTTTGCACGTGTACGTACCACCAAGCAACGCGAGTCCGTCGAGTTTCATTTCATGCTCTCCATTTATAACTTTGTATTTACAAACAAGTTTTCCAATTCCATTGAAATACAGGACATCCAGTTGAAAACAATGTGCTGTGCATTGTATCAACATGGAAGTATAGTTCTAAACTAGTATGAGAGAGAGACAAAGGAGTGTGGTTGTTAGCGAATCATAAATATTGCGTCCCTTGATGGAAGTACTGAGAATTTTGACGTGCTGTCCTGCATCTACCCATTCTATTCACATGATGAAGCCAGCTATATCTGTATTATAATAAGGAACAAACCTAAGGGATTAAATATATTGTACTGACCCAGAAACAAACTTTGAGCCACCAGAAAATTGCTTTTGGGTTTGTACGATTGTGTTAATAAAGGATCACTTAGTATTTGACGCTTCTTTCACACCACAAGCTCAGTGGTATTGTCTGTTATACGATTTTAACAGTTACCGCGAAATTGGCCTCCGTTTCTACGGTAATAATTTTAGTTTCTAAAACCTGTTTAGCGTGGAAAATGTTTATAAACAACTTAAAAAGTAAGACATGTTTAAAATGTTCTCCGAAGAGTTTTCTAAAATAATTTATTAATGTGTTCTTGTGAAATGTTCGAAATGATCTGTCGAATAAATAAATAAATAAATCTAGCTGAAAAAATTATCGCGAAGTGTGACTGATTGGTTGGAATTCAAAATTTCATTACACTTCATTGGTCAAAAATAGAATGACGTCATATAAACGAAATAGTCATTATTATTCGATAAATTATTGTATACTATGGGATGATGTCGTACTAAATCCATCATTTTTCATCTATATCGTTGCTGAATTCATGCCATTTTTGTAACAATCCCGCCGTCTTGTCGGAGCAGTTGCTGGCTATTCAAGCGATCCGTGACGCAATCTTCTGCAAATTGAGTGTGCGCGGCGGCGTGGAATATTAGAAACCATCATAACGTATTATCCATAAGAGATGTGTTTAAAAAAAAAAAAAACGTCGTAGTAGTGAATTTTTAAATGCGACATTACATTTAATAAGATATCCCCTTTAAAGAGCACGTTGTGTCTTAGAAGTTCTTCCGGAGCTCGAAAAGGAACTGTTCCTAAACGGCGCGGCGTTAATCCAATTATGTGCGGCTTGCTGCATCATGTAGTAAACTCTGTAAGAGCTATTATCAATCACAAGGAGAAATTTGCTCACTGAATGTCGGTATACAGCATTTGAAATTAATAAAATTATCTTATTGATCTTGCTTATTGCACTGCAAGAATTCATTAGGAAGGAGATGATATTGATTCCTTAATTTGGGACGGCTATCTAAGTAGTCTCTCTCCCACAATAAGTTAGATATTTTGTTGTTTAAGAGGTTAGGTACAGCTTAAAGCAGTACATTTTTTTGGAATTATTCAACATTTTTTCCTCCATTACTACAGTATATCTTGTACAATAATGAAAATTGGTATGTGTAAAATTATTATTATCATTTTTTTTTCGAAATTCAAAATGATGGCAGTTCACTGTGCAGTGATGAAGCGTTTTCCTCATAACTCATAGATTTGTAAACTTTTCATATTCTCTCTTTTTTATTTTATTGCTGAAACTCATGTTTACAATATCATGCTCTTTCTACTACATTACTTAATACAGTATATAATATTTTTTTTTTATTTTGTGTTAGAAGAAAATACTGATATATGACCATTTTTTAAATGAATTTATTTTTTTATCAGACAGTCTATCTAAGGTAGAGAAGTGATTTTGCATCATATTGTGGATATGACATGCATAAATACACACAAAACATTTCATCACAGAATGATGGATAGTTTTTGAGTTATGTGGGAAATGCTTTATCACTGCACAATGAACTGAATTTTGAAAAAAAAAATAAATAAATAAATGAATGAATAAATAAATAATTTTTTTAATCGTAAGAATATTTTTTTTTTTCATATAGGAGAAGAACAGTGTTTTACACGTACCAATTTTCATTATTGTACAGTAGTGGCAAAAAAAAAAACCGGACCGACCCTTGTAGCTGATTTCAGAGCTCTGTTCACTCAGACACGATAGACTGGCAACTAAGACTTTCGTGGTTAGAATCCTGCCTGGGAAGGAAATTGTTTTTTTTTTTTTTTGTTCCTTATTCAAATTTATTCCCAATACTTTTCGATTGCAGCGATATTTGACTACTTAATTAACTTATTATTCCCAGAACATGAATTTTACCAGCAATCGAAAAGTATTGGGAGTAAATTTAAATAAGGAACAAAAAAAAGTTTCCTTCCCAGGCAGGATTCGAACCACGAAAGTCTTAGTTACCAGTTTATCGTGCTCTGGAATGAACAAGGCTCTGAAATCAGCTACAAGAGTCGGTCCGGTTTTTTTGCCACTACTGTACAAGATGCAGTAATGGAGGAAAAAATGTTGAATATTTCCAAAATTTTACTGCTGTAAGCTGTACCTAACCCCTTAAGAACCGTTTCCTTCTTAAACCCAGAGAAAATTACTTACATACACACACATTCTTTTCTTTTTTTTCTTTTCAACGATACTAGTGCGTCTTATTTTTTTTTTAAATTTAAATTCAAATTTCAAATTTATTTACAATTTACATTTGAATTGAATACATATGAATAGATACCCGAAATGAGCATATGCTCGTGCTCGGGTACAGTCCAGTAGTCTACATAAATTTTACAGGGTTCAAATAATAATGCTGATGATATAAATAATAGTAACAACAATAATAATATTAATAATATAATAATAATAGTGATAAAACAAAAATATTTACAATAATAAAATAAATACTAAGACGGATAAAATAAAATATAAAACCACTAGCGAGAGTTAACACAACTTATATAAGCATATAATTGCCGGAAAAAATGTCAAACTCGAAAATCAACAGAAAAGTTCGTTGTATCGCAGACGACAGCAACCGCCGTATTGACATTGTGTTGTGCATTAATGGTAGTAGTGGTAGTAGTATAGTTCGAAAAGTACAATATTTCGGACAAAGATACCCGGGAAGCAATATCTCTGAAATACTTACAAGAATCACTGATATAAGAAGCTGAAATTTCAGACCTGTTCAGGAATTTCGTCAGATTCGCTTAAAACGCGATTTTTGCAACTCATGCTTACGAGCTACTCTATTCTGTACATTGCCAGTCATGCTCATGATGACGCAGTGACCTTGAGTAGCAGATGGTGGACACGCCCGCCTATCTGTCCTCACATTGATGCTGAGCATACTCAGATCACACGCGTTATCCTGTTGCATGACAGCATCCCAGTCCGTTTCCTGATACTTCACTGTCAATAGAAATAAAAGGATTTTTGGAACGGAAATTTGACTTAATGTCCATGGACATAATGTTCGCGTCATATCCTATAAACTCAACAATTTAAACAAGTCCATTTTTATACAAAAGGGAGTACGCATATATGCAGGGTGTAAATAATGTAACCACAGTCTAGTATATACAGTCACGAAGCTCAATACGTAGTCAATATGCATCCATAAACAGTTGCTAACCACTAGGATCGCTAATATCGCCTCATTACGATGCGAAATAGTAGCGGCACAGTCTATTGTTCCTAGCAACCTCACAACACAAGCTTCGTGACTGTATATATTAGACTGTGATGTAACTCTGTATATTTTAATAGCATATTTCTTGGACAGAGTACAACAAAAATTCTAATACTATATAAAGTCCCAATACTTAGTTAACACTGTTTTATTCGATACGTACTATTCGTACGATTCTGAGTTTTACTCTTACCATTAAAGAAATTGATTTATTCCTTCGCAGCTACTTGCAAATTAAATAAAAACATTAAAGGTCGATTTCACCTACATCCTACTAATCCACAATTAACTAATTTTGTCTTTTAACTTAAATACGGAATATTAAACATACAAAGAAATAATTTATTGCAGTTGTATGAACACTTTTTGTTAATAAAATTAAAATTAATAAAATCAGTTAAAAACCAGACATGTTTCGGAGGAATGCTCCTCCATCTTCAGTGGCAATACCACGACGCTGGTTCAGATGTTCGACCGCGTGTCGTGGTACTGGTTGACCAAATTTTCTTCTTCACTAGTCGCCATAATAGAATTTACACAAGTAAGGTCAAATTCAACAGTGTTCATAAATGAGATATTAAACATACAAAGAAATAATTTATTACAGTTGTATGAACACTTTTTGATAATAAAATTAAAATTATTGCCACTGAAGATGGAGGAGCATTCCTCCGAAACATGTCTGGTTTTTAACTGATTATATTAATTTTAATTTTATTATCAAAAAGTGTTCATACAACTGTAATAAATTATTTCTTTGTATGTTTAATATCTCATTTATGAACACTGTTGAATTTGACCTTACTTGTGTAAATTCAATTAAATACGGAAGTTAAATAATATATCTATTACACCAAACTCTTACACAATTAAAATACAGTTATGGCTTTTTGTGGCAAAGAGGAGGACATTTTGAGCAGCTGCTCCAATAAAGTAGTGTGAATTAATAATTATTGTATGTAAATCATTTTAGTTGTAAGTATACATGTAAAATACGTTTTATGAAAATTCACACACTAAAAAGAATTCGAAATTTCCTTCCATTGTCTCTCAAGAAGAATTTAGTGCAGTCGCTCTTGATGCCTCATTTTGATTACTGTGACACTCTCTACACTGACCTTAACATGAGACTGATAGACTACAGCGTGTTCATAATGCATGTGTTCGATTTATTTGCAACGTCCGTAGATCTGACCATATCACACCTTCACTAAATATGCTGTCCTTGGTCCGTCTCAAGGAGAGAAGAACTATTCACTCTCTCACTTTACTCTTCAATATTCTTCAAAACTCTGACCCTAGCTACTTAGCTTCTCGTTTTCAACATTTGGCCTCATGTCACGAAATAAATACTCGCTCACAACACCATATCACACTCTCCATTCCTAAACACAGAACATCCTTCTACTCTTCTGCTTTCACCGTCTCTGCAGCTCATCTCTGGAACTCTCTACCACAGCATGTCAGAGACTGTCGGACATTGTCTAGTTCCAAAAATTGCACTTTTTAAATTCTGATTCCTTTCAGTTATAAGCCCTTTCCTCTGCGATAGTTTTGTAAAAATATATAAATTTCTTTTCCTTCCTTTCCCCTTTTTGTTCTCTTGATCACCAGATGAATTCATTATCATACCTTTTTTATTGTGATTTTTTTTTTTAATTTTTGTATTTCTTGTCTTTTTTATTATTTTATTACATTCCATTTTCTTATATTCTTCCTTACGTTTTTCATACTAACTATTTGAACTAAATGAGTTGCTTTTAATATATTTCAATGTGTTTTCTTTTTTTTCTATTATGGTATTATTTTCATGTTGTTTAGTGTCGATTTATTATGCTATTATCATTATTTTTTGTAATATATTAGTATTCTGTTCTTTAACGTTTTGTTAAAATTATCACTGATTGTATACTTTGTGACCTGGTAGCGTGTAAGAGAAGGCCCTGTGGCCTTAATTCTGCCAGTATAAATAAAGAATTATTATTATTATTATTATTATTATTATTATTATTATTATTATTATTATTATTATTATTAAATGTTTGACCTGTTTTAATTCTGAAACGGTTACAAATAAACGAAACTGACAAAGGACTTTCCTGCTCTAAATGTGAATCATCTCCTCACCGGTTGACCTTACCTTTTGAATCACCCGGTATAAACTACACATAAACCAGAAGTTATGCGGTTGGTAGTTACAATAACAGAGATGGTGAAGAATGATTATTGTAAATTATATGGATTAAATGGAGAAAAACAAGCGACGAGAACAAATTTAATATGCCACAAAACACTTTACGAGCTACCGGGAAGCCGTATGAATCACCGCTGTTTACGGGTGTAACTATTTCATGTAATTTTATTGTTCTCCGCCGCGTTACGTATTGGACACGTTTTGTAGTTAATGATACTGGTGGAAGGAAGTATTGCGCCACATTCATGTTCTGTGAAACTAGACGTTGTTACCGGGCTGAAACGGACGTGGAAAATAGAGAATACTGTACGTATCCTCGAACTCTCTTTAATTTGAACGAAAGACTCAACCAATCTTTTGGCTCTGTCTCGTGAGATTAAAGCCGTTGAAAAGACGTATATTGTGATTGGTTTTTAGCCATAAAGGGAACGACGGAGGAAACTGCCTGTGTTAAAGCAGAGTGGAACACAAGACGAAGACATTTTACAATTCCCGATTGTCGACTCTAGGGCAGCCGTGACGAAAATGTGACTCGCGAGCACATTGTGGCTCGCAATGATAGCTTTGCATTTCTCTTGCTTCCTACCTCCTCCAACCCACACCCTCTCACTCCGTTCCATTTGTATTTGTCTCTGACCTGCGAGTGGCGTATCGTCGCAATGTCTTTCTCGAAACCAAGTACCACTACAAAAACGAAAGTTTCAAGTAGGATGGAAGGACGCACTTTTTTGCTGCCAATATGGTGAGAATATTAAATATATGATTTGTTCACAAGTATTACGAGGAATACGGTTGTCGTATAACATAAAACGGGATTATACTACTGTCCGTTACTCAGGAGAAGACGAGCGGAAAGAATGTGACCTTCTTGACTATCGCTGTTGATTGTTATAAACATCGCTCAGATAAGCATCCCAGTAGCCAGGTTATTACTCGTGCAGGAAACATGAGTAACAATGCGTATGGAAATTAAAGCTAAGTTGAACAGAAGGAGATCTAATGTTTCCGCTTACTGCAGTACAAATATTGCACGTGTTGTCTTACATTATCTGTTCACATCCCTTCCTCCTCAGTCCGCTCTCGTCTTCTCCTGAGTCGCCGACAGTATATGTCGCTCATGAAACATATTATTATTATTATTATTATTATTATTATTATTATTGTAAAGCTTCGTTCTTTCGCTTGCTCTGTTGAAGCCATGTTCGCTACAACTTACGTTTGTGAAAAATTATTTTCAACAATGGAAATAGTAAAAACCAAATTTAGATCACAATTGACAGACAAAGATATTCGTGATCAACTACGACTGGCAGTAAGTGACTTAATTCCTGGTTTTGAAACTCTGTCGCAGAGACATTCTGAAGACAGTTAATTTTAGGTTGTGATAATGTGTCCTATGTTTTCTTGTTCATTTCTTTCTTCGTTACACGTATTAAACATTAGTTTGTAACCTTATATTGTATAAAATTATATTTAAGTTATTGATGTAAGGAACATGAAAATCCGTTAATAAGTCAGACAGTTGCTTCACTTCCACTTCGGGTGTCCGCCTCCCTCCATAGGTGCTATGCACGTTGTAGGTTACACAGTGACTCGGCGCACAATCACATTTTCGCCACTGCTGCTCTAGGGTGTATAAATGGGATCAAGATCGGTAGTAGAATGAAAGAAAAAATAAACTAAAGACGTAAAAGAGGAAGAAGGAGAAACGCAAATTAAGAAATGAAGATGGAAATTGCATATAGAGTGTTAGTTGGTAGGCCGTAGGGAAAAAGACCTTTGGGGAGGCCGAGACATAGATGGGAAAATAATATTAAAATGGATTTGAGGGAGGTGGGATATGATGATAGAGACTGGATTAATCTTGCTCAGGATAGGGACCAATGGCGGGTTTATGTGAGGGCGGCAATGTACCTTCGGGTTTCTTAAAAGCCAGTAAGTAAGTAAGATGGAAATTAACGTGGAGAAGAAATTAAAGCAGGAATGATTGTCAGTATTTGTTATTTATAATATAAATATTTCTGTGAGCAAGAAGAGGAAACGAACATGTGTGTCCTCAGATTATTTGATTAATCGTACAGAGTCACGTCCTTCTCGAAGCGCTTCCAGAAGGATTTCTGTACATAGCAAGTTGTCCTTCCGGTAAGACAGATTCTTAAACAATATTTTCCATATGCTGTCCTTCTAGCAGGACGTATTTCTGTAACGTCCTACCGGCAGTACGCAAGTTATAAGTCCTGACGGTAGTACCCTGTTGTCCTGCCAGAAGGACGTATTATTTATTTTTTATTTTGTTTTGTTTATTTTTTTTTTCAATACAGTTTACATTAGTTTTATTGACTTTGTACATAGAAGGAGAAAAGTAGTAAATTAATAAATTTATTTATTATTTTCAATACAATTTACATTAGTTTTATTTGTAACATTAGGATAATAAGTGAATAAATAAAATTTTATTCAATACATATCAGGAAAATAAATAATGTACAGTAGTGGCAAAAAAAAAAAAACGGACCGACCCTTGTAGCTGATTTCAGAGTCACAGATTCAAATTTTGCTGTCACAAAACACATCCATCTTGTATAATTAATTGTAACAATGAAATTTATTGCATTTATTCTATTCTTACTGTCTTTTGTTTCCTTCAGTGCCTCAAGCTTACAGACGAAAAAACTTTGAAAGTTTTATTTTCATCTGGCATCAATATTACATTTCTACCTCTATTCGGCAAAGATAACTGCATATTTTTACATTAAATAGCAGTACATACCTCTGGCTTCACTATCCATATTGAAATTACCACAGTTTGACACAATACACAGCACAGGATTCTTTTATATCAGCTACAATGGTCGGTCCGCTTTTATGCCACTACTATACACACATGTGTGAATCATAACATTTTCTTATATTACTTTTTTAACATATTGTTTTTAATTCTTGCTTGTGAAATAGAATACAAGGCCAGATATTACTCGAGATTATTTAAAGGACTTTGAAAGTAAATAACTTTAAAATGTCATTTATATGATTTGACTAAGTCCAATGAATACTAACTTTCATGAATTATGCAGAAATTCCATTCTGAATGTGAAATGTAAAACAGTCACATTTACTGTAGTTTGAGGACTACACATAACTGCTCTTGGGCCATAAGCAACACAAAAGTAACTAGCTTTGTGTTGTATCTTCCTGATTCTGAAGCAAACAATACATTTTCTCTGGATTCTTATTGTTTCTTGTCAGACTTTGAAGAATTATTGGAGTTGGAAGAAGTGCCATTGTTGGCTATGTTAATTATGTCTGAGACACGAATCCACGTTATTCTGTTATCCGTGGCGCTACAGCCCGTGAAGGGCCTAAACCGACCAGCCGGCTGCTGGCCTCACGCCCACATGTCGAAGCAGACGTGGACGATCATCCAACCAGAATGAAGGTATCGTGTGGTTAGCACGATGATCCCCCCAGCCGTTATAGCTGGCATTCGCAACCGGATTTCGCTACCTATCGTAGCTCCCCAAGTGTGCATCACGATGCTGGGTGGGCACCGGTCCCATACACTGGCCGAAATTTCATGAGAAAATTTCTTCCCCCATGAGGATTCGAACCAGCGCGCATTCCGTAACGCGAGTCCTAGGCAGGATGTCTTAGACCGCGACGCCACGGCGCGGGACTATTCTGTTATCAATATTCCATTTTATTTTAACAAGTTTCCTACGTACCTTCAATACAGTTCCTTCACACACACTTTCAGACCATGTATCACCAAAAACAGATTTACTCCAAGTGTTATTTTCATCTGCATCAAAGAGCATTGCTTTAGTGAAAACTCGCGCACCGTCACTGAAAGAATCCGCCATATCTCAGCAGAAATATGTCGTACCAACTCATTTTTTTGCGCTAATAGAGAAAGAAACGCTCTTGTCAATGGTCTTCGTGAACATTCTCTCGGCAGGACAGGAAATCCTATATAATCACTTGAACTTGGTAGGACGATGAGGACATCCTGTCCTGCCGGTAGGACGCTGTACGATTAATCATTAAGTAACTAGTATAAACCAAGTCGATAATTTGTTCCCACTCGATCGAAGGCTTTGGTTCGTCTTATGTAATGCTTATATTGACCTTAATTTGTTACAACTATTTTTCAATAACTCTCTAGTTGCCATCTCGGCAGGAATTATCGCTATACATACACGAGTTCCCTGTAGAAATCGCAATAATTGGAAAATTTTGAAGGTGCTGCAAACTAGATCTTGATATCCTTGTGAAAATATCCGACAGAAGAGCTACAAGGGCACAACGTAATACGGAAACAGTCCGGCCTCACATCGGAGGCCAACAAGCTGTAAATTCTGTGCGTGAGTTCATTGTATTGGACATTACACTTTAAGGTTTATCATCTTGTAAACTTAATATAGAGCACTGAATGGATGTTAAGGCTTCCGCTATGAGTCAAGTGTACTGGTGGGGTGCGATTTGAAGACCTGTGATTTTGTTGCTGTGATAGGTTTTCCACTGGTTCAAACTGTGACTACGGTTTCAAAACCACAGCTCCGAGAAATCGTCATCTCTGCACAATATGTGACTGATAGCGAAGGCGACTGATACAGCTGGCGACAGCGTTTTTGGCGTGTGTCCTAGATATATAGTGTCCAGTTTGTGAGCATGTTGCCAGTGCAGCTGAGAATGGTACTACTTCCCATACACGTCACATCAGCCATTTGCCAAACACGGTTGTCAGACTGACTGCGGCAAATGTAAAACACAAATGTAACGTTCCCATTACTTATTTCACACGCCAAAAACGGTAACGCGGATTGTACACGTGTGACAGGTCCAGATTGCAGACAATTGCAAGTCAAAAGATTAACGTGGAGAACAACATAACTAGGATCTAATTAATTTTCGTCCTCACTCAGAAGGTTATCGTCTGCAACTCTTTTTTTAATATTTAAGCTATGTTATATTCTTCCACGAATGTTTCACTTAATCATTCGTAATAATACTTGGACGAATATAAGTGCCCACACATTGTTATTACAGCTCACAAGCAACATTCTCATGAGGACAGATAAAAAAGTTATTTTTTTCTTACACCATGTTAATAATGCCAAAAATAAGTGCTTATACAAATCTGGTTACTCGAACGCAATTACAAGGATCGTAAAAGAATGAGTTTTCCTGGTGTCGTTTACAGAAAGAAAACACAATTTCATAGGAGAAATTTATTGGAACAGACACAGCAATTGTTGAGCTATTTTTCAACATATTTCCCAACGGAATTGAGACACAACCAACAATAAACCAAATACAAAAACCGGGCAGGAATTTATGAGGAAAAACATTATTGAGACGAGCTATTAAGTTGCGTTGGAAATTGCTAAAGCTGAATCCGTATATAGAAGAAGAACTTCTTAAGAAAGTGCTTAATTAAAGTAGTACAACGTGTATGTGCTTAAGAAAAAAATGAATTTTGGAAAATAGCATTATCATCATGATAAATGATACGTCAAAGTTTCTGATGAACTCATTATTAAAAATACTTTTTGTCTACATAAATTTGAGTTTCTAATTATTTATAATACATAAACTATTCTGTTGTTTGTACTGTTGTATATATGAGCCGCCAATGAACAGGAGCAAGGAGGGCTTGAGACAGCTTAGCGTACGAAGTGAATGAGGTACGTAGGTGAGTTTGCTGCGATATTATTATTATTATTATTATTATTATTATTATTATTATTATTTATTATTATTATTATTATTATTATTATTATTTGTTAGTGATATATAAAGAAATATAGAATTTTATTAGTGCATATTTATTGACATATTTCAAAGTTTTTAAAAGCAAATATATCATGCATATTTAGTAGGTTTTTAGGGCATGAACTTCTGGCCCTTGTAATTACATATGACAAACGTCAACATGACGTCTTAACTTCACTCGATTGTACTGTAAGTGGACTGACCTCTTGTGTACTTGCCACTTACGCGCAGGAATTAACTGCTAGAATGAAAATGATTCAATGGAGTGAAGCGGCATTCTGGAGAATAAAACAAAAGCTGTGATTACAGGATCAGAATATGGAGGTATACAATTCTTTGGAACCTGACTCATTAACTCCATAATTCAGTTAATTCCTAGACATTCTAGAAACATCTGCGTCTAGCTTCCTAACTCTTTATCTGCTCAGAGGTTGCGCAAGGCACTGATCGCATCTGTAGTGCATACTGGCGTTCAAATACATATGACCTACAATTTTCTGAACGTGTAAGCCAGCGGTCATTAGAACACTGCACCCTCGGGCTAGCGTCTCTTACCCGTGGACAAGACACTGCCCTAGCGTGCATTCGTGGCTGCTGGCGAGTATGCTCTTGTGCACGACGGAGCATATTTCCTTACCCTCCATGCACTCTACCCATTTCAACGAGTACTAACGACCACTGGTGTAAGCGAAGTTTGTAACCACGGGTTATACCAGAACCAAAGATATAACAAACTGACAAACTTCATTCTCAATAGGTGGCACCATTAATAGGGCATTTAAAAAAATGTCGGGGAAAATGAAGATGTAGATCAAGCATAAATTATTTTCATAATTGACAAAATCAGCGGTTTCAGCTAAACCAAGTGTTGTACAATCAACAGAGGGGGATAAAATATTGAATTCTATAATGCGGGCATATTTATGTACGATTGGCAATACTAACTATTATCTTCGCCATCTATTCATAGAAATAATAACTGGAGAAGCCACATTTACATGAACAAATTTTCTATCGCTATCGATTAGTATGGTCAGGTATCTGAACGCCAGTAGACCTTTTCAATTTCTTGCGCTACGGGCTTCCGTCATGTATAGGGTTACCATTAAAAGAAATTCTGTAGGAGGACATGGAATCTATAATAAGAGGACATTGCTGAAAAAGGAGACTTTTTAAAAATTGGTATGAAAGAAATTAAAGATAAAAACAATGGCTCGCCTTAGTTCTCTCACTAGTTGCTGGATCAGTATTACACCTGCACTTATCGGTGGAGCCCACTTTGTGCACAAGAGCCTGAAGAGACAAACATATCTCGTAACAAATAACTATGGAACTGTTCACAGCACATGTCCTTGAAATTATATTTCACCTTGGTGATACCTCTGACTGTCTCCGTTAGCATGCGATTTCGTTCTTTTGTCCATTGAGTAACCAATGATGATGATAAAGCGTCGTAAAATAATCTACTAAAAATTGTCCATTGAGCAGATATTAGAGAGAATACTCTCTCAGCACTTCCATTGTGACTTGGGATAGAGAAAAAGAATTGACATATTTTTTAGAGTTCTGACAAAGTTTCAGTGCTCGCAGAACTATTGGAATTGAATTTGCACAATTGTTTATCTGAAGTTAAATCTTTGTCCAAATTAACTTGATTGGCATATCTTTATACATTGAAGAGTAAAATTTATAAAATAGCTTAGAATCATGAATAGTGATATTTTTAAAGTGTAAGAATTCAATAGGGGAAGACCGTGTATATTGGACCACCTAACTTTGAATGGCCGTAACTCACGTATCATATTGAGAAAAATGTCCCTGAATTTTTTATGATGGTAGATTGCCATAATAAATCCCTATGGAGAATAAGACTTCACTAATTTTAATTCTAATACTTCAAAAATAAAATTTAATCAAAATTTCGAAGCCGTGTAACTTGAGCCAGGGTCGTGTAATATGAACCAGAGGATCGTGTAACTTGGACCAGGCATATTAAACACATTTAACTCCTATAATGTTGTTTATTTAAACAAAAATTTGTGTCAAGCAATGATTTCACTCACATAAACAGTAATAAAATAGGCCTAGTTCATCTGTAATTGTTGCACATTCTTCGTGGGCCCATTTTCCACACCGATTGCACTGAATCCAGTCTTTGTTCTCACTTTCACCACAAATAACACAGCGTGTTTTGGATGTCACCTTAACTTTCGAATCAAATAATTTTCTCTTCTTTGCGGCCTTCCCATCTGATTGTTGCTGCAGAGCATTCTTGTGTGGCGTAGCCGTCAGCACCACGCCAGATGCATTGTATCTCGTTCCGGATTTTCTCTGTCCAGATTTTGAAGACGAAGGCAAAGGGCTTATTTCCTTCACTGACACATATTCTGTGAGACCAGAAAGTAGCTCCACATTGTCTCCCATCTTTTTCTCTGCTGATGCTGCTGTTGTTGCTCCTTCCACTTCTTCTGCTGCCCGAGATGCTGATGCTGATGGCTCACCATTCAAAAACCGATCGGTCACCAAAGAAGGCGCGAAATCAGCCTCTGAAAACACATTTCGGTCGAAAGGCCAAAGACCAGTGTGCCTGAAGCCATTCATTGCAATCTGCATATTTGCTGCTCTGGGGAATGCCACTCCTACCAGTGAGGCAATATGCTGGACATTCAGCCGCTGTCCTGGAAGTTCCCTCATCTTCGTTGATATGGCAGCTGACATGAATGTGTTCAGAGGTTTGAAGAACGACACATCCAGTGGTTGGAGACGGTGCGTGCAGTGCGACGGTAGAGATAGCATAATCACACCGTACTGACGGCAGATCTCACTCAATCGCTTTCAGCGATTGCGTATGGCTATTGTGACCATCTAAAATCAACAGTACTTTCTCCTGAGGGCTGGATTTGACAGTTCTAATGAAGTGCCTAATCTATTCACAGAATGTGTCAGAATCCATCCATCCCTTATCCTGACAGCGGAAGATGGTGTTAGGAGGTGCTCCAAATGTGAGAGACTCCATCATTTCTTTCCTAGCGTAAATAAGTATAGGACACATCCTGTCACATTCTGACCTCGCTCACACGAAGAAATGGCTCCAACCTGATGTTTTCCCCTCTGTGCCAGAATCTTCTCTTGGCGTTGAACGACACTGTGGGATGTCTCGTCCATGTTGAATATTCTGGCAGCAGTTAATTTGTGTTGGTCGACAAGTTGTTCCAATGTGTCAAAGAACTTGCCGACTACAACCCTGTTGAATCCTGAAGCCCTGGCAAGTGATGTGGCTTCTGGCTGCCTAAGACTAAGTTCGGGATGGCGCTTCATAAAGCCGGAAAACCATTCTTTGCCGGCAGACTCCGTTTCCTTGTTGAACCGAGTGGCCAGTTTATTCTTCTCTGTAATCTCGTATGCTAATTGCATAACACTTCTCCGTGTCAGTCTGAAATTAAGGAATAAGCAGATTAAGTATTAGGCCTATATTAAGTTTGATTGAATTAAGTTGTGCCCTAATGTAGGCCCTAATATGCATTTTGCTGTAATGTATTTACCCATAGAACATTTTTTCTAGCTGCAGAAGATGTGTCACAAGATCATTTTCCACCTCTTGTGGCAAGTCAAGTGGGTGACCGGGCTGTCTAATTTTAGCATCCTTCCTTTTGTTGTATCTTTTAAGGGTGGCACTAGGTATATTATACCTTCGTGCAGCCTCATTGACGCCAACCCCTTCCGATATTGCAACTAAAGCGAGTTGCAGATGTTCTTCTTTCCACTTCCCATACACTCCCTTCGCTTTTCTTTCCTATCTTGTAGTCATCTGTAAAATAATGGCGAAAGCAGAATTCGTTAAAAAGTTGTAATTGTCGACCCACCAAATGAAACGAAGTCTTATTACATAATTTAAGAAATAAAATATTATTAACATTGAAATAAACTAAAGTAATGTTTTATAATATTATCATTTATATAATATTATATCAATAATACTTACTTACAAATGGCTTTTAAGGAACCCGAAGGTTCATTGCCGCCCTCACATAAGCCCGCCATCGGTCCCTATCCTGTGCAAGATTAAGCCAGTCTCTATCATCATACCCCACCTCCCTCAAATCCATTTTAATATTATCCACCCATCTACGTCTCGGCCTCCCTAAAGGTCTTTTTCCCTCCGGTCTCCCAACTAACACTCTATATGCATTTCTGGATTCGCTCATACGTGCTACATGCCCTGCCCATCTCAAACGTCTGGATTTCAAGTTCCTAATTATGTCAGGTGAAGAATACAATGCGTGCAGTTCTGTGTTGTGTAACTTTCTCCATTCTCCTGTAACTTCATCCCGCTTAGCCCCAAATATTTTCCTAAGCACCTTATTCTCAAACACCCTTAACCTATGTTCCTCTCTCAGAGTGAGAGTCCAAGTTTCACAGCCATATAGAAGAACCGGTAATATAACTGTTTTATAAATTCTAACTTTCAGATTTTTGGACAGCAGACTGGATGATAAGAGCTTCTCAACCGAATAATAACACGCATTTCCCATATTTATTCTGCGTTTAATTTCCTCCCGAGTGTCATTTATATTTGTTACTGTTGCTCCAAGATATTTGAATTTTTCCACCTCTTCGAAGGATAAATCTCCAATATTTATATTTCCATTTCGTACAATACTCCCGCCACGAGACATAATCATATACTTTGTCTTTTCGGGATTTACTTCCAAACCGATCGCTTTACTTGCTTCAAGTAAAATTTCCGTGTTTTCCCTAATCGTTTGTGTATTTTCTCCTAACATATTCACGTCATCTGCATAGACAAGAAGCTGATGTAACCCGTTCAATTCCAAACCCTGCCTGTTATCCTGAACTTTCCTAATGGCATATTCTAAAGCGAAGTTAAAAAGTAAAGGTGATAGTGCATCTCCCTGCTTTAGCCCGCAGTGAATTGGAAAAGCATCAGATAGAAACTGACCTATACGGACTCTGCTGTATGTTTCACTGAGACACATTTTAATTAATCGAACTAGTTTCTTGGGAATACCAAATTCAATAAGAATATCATATAATACTTCCCTCTTAACCGAGTCATAAGCCTTTTTGAAATCTATGAATAACTGATGTACTGTACCCTTATACTCCCATTTTTTCTCCATTATCTGCCGAATACAAAAAATCTGATCAATAGTCGATCTATTACGCCGAAAACCGCACTGATGATCCCCAATAATTTCATCTACGTACGGAGTTAATCTCCTCAAAAGAATATTGGACAAAATTTTGTACGACGTCAACAAAAGTGATATTCCTCGAAAGTTACCACAGTTGGTTTTGTCCCCCTTTTTAAAAATAGGTACAATTATGGACTCCTTCCATTGTTCTGGTACAATTTCCTTTTCCCAAATAGCAAGTACAAGTTTATAAATTTCGCTATATAATGCACTTCCACCCTCTTGTATTAATTCTGCTGGAATTTGATCGATACCTGGAGACTTGTACTTTTTCAGATTTTCTATCGCAATTTCGACTTCTGAAAGCGTGGGTTCGGGTATAAATGGCTCAGCAGTTTGTATTTCAATTTCGTCCCGATCATTTCTATTTGGCCTATGTACATTTAGTAGTTGCGCAAAATAGTTTTTCCATCTGTTTAGGATTGATGGAGAGTCTGCAAGCAAGTCACCATTCTCATCCTTGATCACGTTTACCCTTGCCTGATATCCGTTCTTAAATTCCTTTATACCCTTATATAAATCTCGAATGTTTTTATTCTTACTATTTGTTTCAACCTCATTCAGTTTTTCCTTCAAGTAACCTCTCTTTTTATTCCTAAGTGTACGACTTTCTTCCCGTCTTTCATTGAAATAATTATCTCTCTTCTCCTCAACTGGATCCTGTAAGAATTTCAATTTTGCCTGTTTCCTTCTTTCTACTACCATGCAACAATCTTCATCAAACCACGGTTTCTTTTTCTTAGTTTCATAATAACCTATGCTCTGCTCAGCTGCAATTTTGATACTATCTCTGATATTTTCCCACACGCTATTAACATCTAATTCCTTCTCAACTTCGTCGGAACTTTCTAAAGTGGCAAACCTATTCGAAATTTCGACCTGATAATTTTGCTTAGCTTCCTCGTCCTTTAATTTCAAAATATTGAATTTACTAATATTAACTTGTTGCTCTACTCGCTTGGCTACTGATAATCTTTCTCTTAATTCTCCAATCACCAAATAATGGTCAGAATTACAGTCTGCACCCCTGAAAGTTCGAATATCTACTATACTAGTATGTCTCCGTTTATCTATCAAGATGTGATCTATTTGGTTGTGTGTCAATCCATCTGGAGAAGTCCAAGTATATTTATGTATATCCTTATGGGGGAATGTTGTACTTTTGACAATTAAATTTTTCGATGTGGCAAAGTTGACTAATCTAACTCCATTGTCACTACTAATTGCGTGTAGGCTCTCTTTTCCAATAGTTGGTCTAAAAATATCCTCCCGTCCTACTTTAGCGTTGAAATCCCCCAATAAAATTTTCATATGATATCTAGGGAACTGATCAAAAGTATGTTCCAATTCCTCATAGAAGCTATCCTTTATATAGTCGTCTTTCTCTTCTGTAGGGGCGTGAGCATTTATAACTATGATGTCGCACCATCTACCCTTAAGTACTAAATATGATAACCTGTCACTGATAAATTCGACCTTTTTTACTGCTGATTTTATTCTTTTATGTACAAAGAATCCTGTTCCTAATTGGTGATTATTGTTTCCTTCCCCATAATACAACAAGTAATCTCCTATTTGTGATATGCCATTCCCATCTAACCTAACCTCTTGTACTCCTACGAAGTCTATTCTATATCTAGCTAGTTCTTTTGCTACTAATGTTACCCCTCCTGTTCTATAAAGACTAGTTACATTCCAAGTGCCAAATCTCAAAACCTTATTCCTTTGCTGTGGTCGTGCCAGAGAATCAGTCCTATTCCGAGGCTTACTGTAGGAATTCGTAACAAGCTGTTTTTTACGGTGATGGGTTGTTAGCCCTTCGCCCAACCCCCAAGCTGGAGGACCACCCCTTATCGGCTGTCCACGACTGCTTATTCAATATATTCGCAGCTACCCTCCATATCTGGAGGCCGTCTCCTCTATCCGCAACCTGAGGACGCGCCATGCCGTGGTGATAGGGACCCACCATACATGGATTATATCAATAATATTATAATTATATGTCCTTACAAAATTTTCATCCACGAACCTCTGATTTTTGGAAATTCACACTAGTGAAGACATAATGGAAAATTTTATCTTCTAAATTTGTTATTTGTAAGGGTTGGTACATTTTAGCATTGGCTCAAGTTACACGCTTTGTGATGGTTCAATTTACACGCATTGTAAAAGAAACACTTAAAAATTATTTGCGTAAAAACTACTTTACAAACATTGATATAAATTTCACTCAACTTACCTCCAACACTGGTATTTCTTCGTATGTATAAGGCAGTCTTGTATTTCTAAACGTCTTCGCACAACACGCTGTCAAACTATTGTGAAAAGATTGAAGAATTTGAGGACAGAATGTTCGACACCGTTATGACCGCGGCAAGCCAACCCTGCATAATGAGCAAAGCTCGGAACTTGGGGACTTGTGTCTTTGAACGTGGCTAAGCGACCGGACTTCAATGTCAACAAACTCCCGCTTCCAGCACAGAGGTACTGTCAGGTCTGCTATAAAAGTGGTTCCTGGCTGGAACAACATAATGATAATATTATGGTAGGTTGAAACACGTAATTTTATAGCATATATATATAAATAAACATGCAAAATATATCAAATATACAGTTCTGCTCTGTATATTTTATTACAGTGTATGACTACATACATTCGAATATTTTTCGAACCCATACCTTCTTCGTCTGTTAGTTAAACATGATTTGAAACGAAAGAAACTTATTTCCACGTCACATGAAGTGACGGGAGCAAAATTAATTTTTTTATTTTATTTATTTTAACTAGCTACCTACTGAATACAAATTACATTTATAAAACAAAAATGTTTCTAGCCACTACCGTAAGAGCCAGGCTCGTGTACGGTGTGGTCTTAGTCAATAATATAACATAAAATTTACAAGGACACTTTACTAAATACAGTAAGTAACTTAATTCAAACCAATAAATACAACACAAGAGCAAGAATAAAGAAGAAAGAGAAAAAGAGAGAAAAATACACATTTAATATAAATTGACAATTCGACAGAAGCCAGTGATATTCAATAAAAACAAGAATATAGTAGAGAGAAATAAAATGTAAAAAAATACATTTGTTAATATTATATTATGTCGTGGTTAATTTTACAAATTTATTTTTTGAAAGTTTCAATTTTTTAAACTTTCAAATTTGGAAAATGGTTTGTAATTGTATTATAAAGTCTTAGGCCGAAATAAAGTATTGAATGTTTTCACTGTCACTGTTTCCTGTTCGATTTTCAGTAGTTGCTAGCTGATCTCGTATCTGAGAAAGATAAGTATCCTAAATTTGTCTCGAAAATAGTTTTCAATTTCTATGTCACTACTAGGGAAGGTTCCACTACGACTTGATCCATGGCCATGGACAAATTTTCCACCGATTTAAGGGACTGCAATGTATTTCAATGAATGCCCGTTTCCAATCTCTAGTTTGTGTTTGACACAAGTTACAAAATATAAACTCTCCATTCGAAGAAAATAATGCATCTCCTCAGAATTCCTCCACGAAATTTTGTACCTAAATTTTAAGAAATATATTTTCAAACGTATACAATACCCATTCGAATAATACGTATTTTCTTATTTTCAAACAGATCGTTTACCTCTGATTAATTATCTGAATGTCATTGGCTTCGAAACGACACAGTTTCCTCGTCCGCCTTCCCGTCATTCGATGTGACCACTTTCTTAGTACACACGACTGTCCCAGAGCACTTGCAGCTTGAGCTTCGTGTACGTTGTACCTGTAACCTTACTCATGCACACGACACACAAGTCCCCAAGTTCCGAGCTTTGATAATGAGATTTATGGACAGTTGCCTAACATGTAGAAGGTTCAAAGCGCTGTATAAAGTACCTTGCAAACTATCCTGGAAATAGTGATTGCATCGGTGGATCAAGTTACACACTGGTCCAAGTTACACGGACTTCCCCTACATGTCAATAGATCATCATATTTTATGTTTTTTATGTGCTCCAGCTTGAACTATTGAAAGCAGTGAAATTCTTTCATAGGTTTTCACCATTTGTTTAGATATTCTATGCATAATATCGCACATTATTCATTATTCATATTAATTCTAGTTGAAATGCGAAATGCCGGACATTTAATTTTTTTAATGCCTGCTGGACAGGATAAAATGATTAAAAAAAGGGCATGTCCTCCTTTCGCCGGAAGGATGGTAAACCTAAACCCTAGTCATGTAGCCGTAAGATTCTCACAAAGGAATCACTTAGACGTTAAATTCGGGTTACAATAATATTTCAGTTTTCAATTATATGACATCATTTATTAGAAATATTAATAACTGGTAATACATGTAATTTTGTGAAGAATATTATTATTAATTTTAATTATAATATTCGACTAAATTACAGAAATTTTACATTTATACAATTTTAACATAATAATAATAATAATAATAATAATAATAATAATAATACTGTTTTCCATCAATTTTAACTGTAATCACATGTAGCACAACATGTAAAATGAGTTTTATTCACAAATAAAACTATATCGCATAGAATTTGAAAAATTAGTATTTCAAACACAAATTATGACATCAAAATTAATCTCTCTTCATAGCACAAAGCACTCATTGCATAAAGCTGTGAATCAACAATCAACATTGTACACATAAATTTATGATCTACTATAAGAGTGAATATTTTATATTAGATATCGTAAACCATGTATCTGATGATGCCGTACAGGAGAAAACGTTCATGATATTCTTCACAAAATAACATGTATTAGCAGTTATTAATACAGACTTGTAATAAATGTTAAGTCATATGATTGAAAACTGAAATATTAGCGTAATCTTATAACTGACTTATTGGAAAAAACGAAAAGAATTGCTAAATCCGGGGTTGCCAGATTGTGATGACTACCAGTCGCCGATTTGCGAGTTGCATGTAGCCTAAATCCACCTTAAAAGACTACTAATAGTTACCGTAGGCCTATTATGAATAAAATGCAATGAAAGGATGCGGCATATATTACGCCTTTTTTGATAGGTAAAATTATAATGGAGAGGAGTAACGAGATAGCGAGATAGGAAATGTTTAGTAATTTAAATCATTATAAATTACAAAGAAATGAAAATCATATGGGGACAGGAAGAATATACAAAAGTTAACAACAAGGAAGAAAGGATGGGACTAGTGTAGTGGAGATTCAGAATTTGGAGGTTAAAAAATATAAGAGGAGACGTTGGAAAATAGGTAGATGGATGGATGGATGGATGGATGGATGGATGGATGGAAGGATGGATGGATAAATAAGTGCATTTATTGATGCATGATAAATTATACAAACTCATGTACACAAGATCCTTCGCACGAGCCCGTACGGCCATTCGTGCTATAACTATGCACAGTTTGAATCTTCAAAGAAATAAAAAATAATACTACTAATAATAAAATAGTAAAACAACAGTTATTATTATTACTACCGTTATCATCAATTATCACAATTACAACTAATCTAACTTCAAACCAAATTTCACAAAAATAATAAAAATAAATTAAATGTAAGATATGAAAAGAGAGAGAGAAAAAAACACAGTGAAAAACACACACACACACACACACACACACACACACACACACACACACACACATATATATATATATATATATATATATATATAAACAATTCAATTCCTTATTGAGACTGCACGAAATAATCCAACTAATAAATATAAAGGTAATACATAAAAAAAACATACAAACGCGATAAAATACAAACAGAAAAAAAAAAGACACAATAAATACAAAAATAACATTATCCACTAATTACTTCATCATTCCAACGCTAATTAATAACTCTTTCCCTTATTTTCTCGGCTCCCTCCCCCTCGGCCAGTTCCACCCTCAAGTGTCAAACTTTTGCCATAAATTTTCCCACACTGTCACAAAATTTAACGTTATTTAACATATTGTATGTTGCCAAGTGCCCCCTGCTAGATGTAATGAAGGACTCTGGCAGGAATAATTGGAAAATAGATACTGCATGTTCTTTATGTAATCAAAAAGGAGACGCGTTACATATTCTTCTGTCTATTATCAAGCAGTTCATCTACCTTGACGATATGTGTCTGAGGAAGAACAATTGTTTGTATGTACCGGTAGCTGGAGTCTGACTAGTTTAATATGTTACTAGTCAGCGATGTATGCAATGGAAGGGGAAAGGACGTGGTCACTTTACCCCATTATGTCCTGGCCTAGTTGCCTCATAAGTGGTGCCTTGTTGGTACCACTTGTGAGGTTCAGACCTGTTTTCGAACAGTTGACTAAATAATAATAATAATAATAATAATAATAATAATAATAATAATAATAATAATAATAATAAACAGTCTAATGCATAACGAATCAGCGAGCATAGTTTATTTAAATATTCTGTGCCTACAGTGATCTGAGTGTATCTTTGATATGACACCTCTTGAGAGAAAAATTAAAATATATTATTGTTTGTAATATTATGTACTATAATTCTGCAGTGCCTGGGAAAAGTGACATAAGTCAGTTTCCACAAATCTTTTTTGATAATTCGTTGACAACTTACGGAACATCTGCTCGCTTGGAAAAAGAGACATAAGTATTTCTCCCATTACAATAATTCATACAGAAAAAAATCAAATCGACATAAACCAGTATAAGTTGTCAATAAATTATCAAAAAAAGGTTTGTGGAAACTGACTTATGTCACTTTTCCCAGGCACTGCAGAATTAAATCAATCATATTTTCCCCTAATTTTTCATAAACAATAAAATAATTCCTTATTTGCATTGATGTCAGAGACATACCCGTTCAAATAAAGAAAGCCACTGGCATAGCTTAGGCGGCTAAGGCGCTTGCCTGCCGATCCGGGGGTCCGCTCGGGCGCGGGTTCGATTCCCGCTTGGGCTGATTACTTGGTTGGGGTTTTTCGACGTTTTCCCCAACTATAAGGCAAATTTCAGGTAATCTACGGCGAATCCTCGGCCTCATCTCGCCAAATATCATCAATTCCATCGACGCTAAATAACCTCGTAGTTGATACAGCGTCGTTAAATAACCAATTAAAATAAAAAAATAAACAATGAAAACTTTTTTGACCTCTGAGGATTTAAACAGAATGAAACATGCCAACTTATGCAAATCTACACTTGGCTAAAATTTTGTGGATTCAATTCCGTTCTATTGGACGTAAATTAAGTCAAATCAGTTTATTAAGTGCCAATAGACTAGTCGTCCTAGGGAAAAGAAGAATTACGATAAGATTCAGCTACAGAATGTCAACTGATAAACATGTAACACGTAATGTATCACCTGAACATACTCTTAAGAACTTGGAATGCCTCCAATAAGTAAGTGGGTAAAATTAACATGACTAGGTTAACCAAATTTTTTACGCTGAGACGTGTCTGAGAACTCTCTTGTGCGATATTTGTTCATCTAAATGCGGCAGCATGACTGGACGAAGTAACACCTTGTGTAGGCAAATCAATTCTTTTAAGTAGGTTCTGTACACCAGAACCCAAGCGTAATGTGGCATGTTGTAATACTCTGAAGTTTAAACAGTTTGCCCTTACGAAATGTACTGTGAACTATTTATTAAGATGTTCTAATTGTAATTATAAATACCTCTCATGTCTGTAGCTGTCGGGAGTGGTTATCGTGCCATACTTGCAAGCTCTCTTCAGCGGGATCAGTCGCACACACTCGTCAGTCATTCTCGCTCAACTACCCTCGCCACATAATAGAAACATCCCATATTGATAAGAAGGGCGCAGTGCATGTCATTATGTAAATATTGCTTGTTTGCTGAAATGAGTCTTTGAATATTTACAAAGGAAATGTTGGTGACATGCCTTTAGCAGATCTGCTGTATTGCACTTTGTACTGTACTTTACTTATATTCTCTGTAATATAGAAAATTAGTCCTCCTGTTACCAAGAGGAGTAGCAGGATTACACCACTGATGATTTTTCAATATTATTTTAATTTTTCTACATATTTATTTTTGAAATGTATTTGTCCGTTATATATCTACTAACAAATTTGAATTAAGAATGACATAAATAATAATTAATTTTGTTAACTCCATTGGTAGTCTGTGTCATGGAAATTCTAGGATATAAAATTGAATCTATAGTTTAATTTTCCTCATTTCTAAGTTTGTCTGCTTCCAAATTATTTTATTTTGTGTTATTTATAACAATTTTTATATTCTTACTTATATTATCATGACCTTCTATACTATTTTTTTTATTTTTTTTTATTTCTATGTGTTATAGTTTTTTCTAAAAGTGTTTCTGCTAGAAATAATTATAAGTGGATTTTTTTTTCGAGATGCTCAAGGTGCCTGAAAAATCTTGGGTCAAAAAATACAAACGATAGAAGAGTCTAAACTGAATATTGTAAGATAAGGAACCAGTGCTAGTCGGAAATGCCTATTTCAGGTGGCACGAGATCTTGAAAGAGAAATACTTTTGAGGAACTTTTTAAAATTTGCGTGGATTGGAAAGAGAGGAGGTTATTCAGTAACTTTTAAATAAAATAACGAGTCAAAGTCAGTATAGGAGAAGAAATGTCAGAAGGAAGTGAAATAGAGAGAGGAGTACGTCAAGGATGTCCTTTATCACCTACCCTGTTCAACATCTACTTGGAGGATTTAGTGAAGAAGTGCTTTGAGAACTTGGGAGGAGTGATAGTAGGAGGAAGAAGAATAAAGTGTATAACAGGGGTCGAGAGCACCCTGGGGCTAGCCTCTTTTACCCGCGGGAAACGCAGTGCACCATGGTGCGCTCGTAGCTGCTAGCGGGGCTCTCTATCTCTTGCTGCTGCACGACGGTGCACGAGGGACAGCACCGCTTACACGTTGCACAATTCAGCGAGTAGAGACGACCACTGGTGTAGAAGATTTGTTGATGATATGACGTTGTTAGCAGAAGAGGAAATGTTATTAAGGGATATGCTACTAGAGCTAAATAACATCTGTGAGCAGTGTGGGTTGAAGATAAATGCCAACAAGACGAAGGTCATGATCATAGAAAGAAAAGTAAAGAAGGTAAACATGCGAATTCTAAATGAGGCAGTACAGCAAGTGGACAGCTTCAGATACTTTGTATGTATTATAAGCAGTAACATGAGCTGCTGCCAGAAAGTTAAAAGTAGAATAGCAATGGCAAAGAACGCTTTTAATAGAAAAAGGAGCGTCTTCTGCGGACCCCTGGAGAAAGAACTAAGGAAGAGACTAGTGAAGTGCTTTGTGTGGAGTGTGGCACTGTATGGGGCAGAAATATGGACATTACGACGAAGTGAAGAGAAGCGATTAGAAGCATTTGAAATGTGGATATGAAAAAGGAGGAAGCGTCTGTAGTGGACAGACACAGTAAGAAACGAAGCTGTGTTCGAAAGAGTGGATGAAGAAAGAATGATGCTGAAACTGATCAGAAAGAGGAAAAGGAATTGGCTTGGTCAATGGTTGAGAAGAAACTGCCTTCTGAAGGATGCACTGGAAGGAATGGTGAATGGGAGAAGAGTTCGGGGCATAAGAAGATAGCAGATGATAGACGACATTAAGATATATAGATCATATGAGAAGACAAAGAGGAAGGCAGAAAATAGGAAAGACTGGAGAAAGCTGGGTTTGTAGTGAAAAATCTGCCCTTGGGCATAAGACTATGAATGAATTTATGGATGAACAAACGTTTTTGTACGTTACTTTGGTTTTCATAACAAACAAGTGCCTACCGCGGTGAAGTTTGGTGGAATTTTATAGAAACCAAAAAATGTATCAGTTTACTTTCCTTTGTACAAGGTGGGGCAAAACGAACTCATGATTGTGACTTACGTAATACCCGTCCGATAGTTGGACGGCACGGCATTATATTGGACAAGGTAGGCCAATGCTATTTAAGTTTAGAGTATTAATTTTGTTTAGGTTTACATGGCAACGATTTCTGTTTTGTTACTGAAATCAATGAATCTCAGTTATTTCAGCAAATTTACCGAATAAACATGCCTCGTTGGTCAGCAGAACATCGGGCATTCACTATTGAAACATTACAAAAAAAAAACGGAGACTCAGTGATAACACAGTTATTATTCAGGCGGCATTTGAACGTTGCAAGACATGGAAAAGTTCCGGATCGCAATACAATCAATCATCTTTCCATTGTTCGTAATATTGACATCGCCAGAATTTGGTATCAACACATCGGGGCGTCATCACACACGGCTCAGAATTCGATGGAAACTCTGCAAACCGTGTTTGGTCATAGGATCATTTCCCGTTTTGGTGATATCTCTTGGCCAGATCGTTCACTTAATTTGACTGCTTGTGACTTTTTTCTGTGAGGTTATTTAAAGAGCAAAGTGTACAAAACTCGTCCAGCAGATGTAAATACCTTCAAGCAGAGAATTAGGGAACGTATTGATAAAATTTCTTCAGACATGCTATTGCGCGTTACGGAAAATATCATGACTAGGGTGAGAGTGTGCATCAGTATCTATGTACGACACCTGACGGAGGTTATTTTCAAGAAATAACTTTGTATTTGTGCTCTATAATAATGGCAATCTTGTGCCTCATAATTGATAAGTATTTCAATAAATGTTAATGGCAAGTAAAAATTTCAAAATCATGAGTTCATTTTGCCTCACCTTGTATATCTTTATTGGCTTAAGTGGTTAGGTACAGCTTACAGCAGTAAAATTTTTGGAAATATTCAACATTTTTTTCCTACATTACTGTATTTTGTACTATAATGAAAATTGGTATGTGTAAAACACTGCCTTCTGCTGTATGAAAAAAATATTTTTACGATTAAAAAAATTATTTATATAATTTTTTTCAAAATTCATAATGGTGGTAGTTCACTGTGGAGTGATGAAGCCTTTCCCTCATAACTCATAAACTTGTTAATTTTTTATGTTCTCTCGCTTTTATTTTATTTCTGAAACTCATGTTTACAATATCATACTCTTTCAACTACATTGCTTAATAAATCACACTTTTTTATTTTGTGTTAGAAGAAAATACTGATATTTAACCATTTTTTAAATGAATTTATTTTTTATCAGACAATCTATCAAAGGTAAAGAAGTGATATTGCATCATATTGTAGATTACATAAATAGACACAAAAAATTTCGTCACAGAATGTTGGATATTCTTTTAGTTATGTGGGAAACGCTTCATCACTGCACAGTGAACTGAATTTTGAAGATAAAAAATGCATTTTGTTTTAAATCGTAAAAATATTTTTTCATGTAGCAGAAGGACAGAGTTTTATACATACTAATTTTATTTATTGTACAATATACAGTAATGAAGGAAAAAAATGTTGAACATGTTCAAAATTTTACTGCTGTAAGCTGTACCTAACCCCTTAAATCATTTTGCGGAATTAAATAGTCATATAATTTGTTTTTTTTTTTTTGTATGTTTGTGTACTACTTCTTATAATGTATTGGTTTAAATAAACATTTAAAATAGTTTAGAAGATAAAAAATGTTACTTCTTCTTCACCTAGAAATTATTTTAAATAAATAAAAATTATTTAAAACGAATAAAATAATTGTCACCAGTCATGAATTGCAGAAATCCCACATGTCCAGGCAATTCAGATTTTTCCCCAGCAAATACTAAAGAGAAATAATCAAGTTGATCTATATCAAACACTACATCTTATTATTTTGCTTTAATGGAAGAATAGTCATTTCAAAATACCAAACGCTTTTGATGATAATCTATTTTTTCTGTCTCCTGAAACACTTACTCAAATGAACATGTGAAGTACAATATATACATTTCACGATTCATTTGAGGAGGAGATGAAAGTGACGATGGTGAAGATGATGATGATGATGATGATGATGACGATGATGATGATGATGTGATGTTAATGTTAATTATTACTACGCTAAAAGAGAAAGAGAAGTGGCTGTTGGTGAATATGGAGAGCTTAAGACTGAAGAAATATTTACGTGTCGTGACTAGAACTTTTTAATTACCTTGTTCACATTTCCTAGAAAATAAGAACGCCTTTCTTGGTCATCCTATATGCTGATTGTCTTCTATGTAAGAGCAATAGATGCAGTGAAAGCCAGTTAACAACTTGCAGCCAGCTTCCTTGAGGCGCTGAAGACTTAGAGCAAATAAATCGAACGTATATATGTAGTTTGCTTACTTTAAAGTAAAACCCCGTGAAAGTTGAATCCGATCCTTTGACATCTGTGATTCTGACCCGAGGACAAATCAATGGCTTGAGTTACGCAAAAAGTTTCTAATGTTTGGGTGAGCTGATGCCTGTTACTAAGTTATTTCTCGGTATTTGCAACTAGTGACCTTGGTCCTTTAAGAAAGAAGCAGTCTCCCTGAGTGGCGCAGTCGGTATACAGTCTTTGTTCGCGGTTGCGGGTTCGATCTCGGCCCAGGTCGATCGCATTTAAGTGTGCTTAAGGGGTTTGGTACAGTTTACAGCAGTAACATTTTTGGAAATATTCAACATTTTTTTCCTCCATTACTGTACCTTATACAATAATGAAAATTGGTATGTGTAAAACATTGTCCTTCTGCTATATGAAGAAATTATTTTTACGATTTAAAACAATTTTTTTTCAAAATTCAAAATGGTGGCAGTTCACTGTGCAGTGATGAAGCTTTTCCCTCATAACTCATAAACTTGTTAAATTTTTCATGTTTTTATTTTTATTTTAGTAGGTTATTTTACGTCGCTTTATCAACATCTTAGGTTATTTAGCGTCTGAATGAGATGAAGGTGACAATGCCGGTGAAATGAGTCCGGGGTCCAGCACCGAAAGTTTGCTCAAATTGGGTTGAGGGAAAACCCCGGAAAAAACCTCGACTACGTAACTTGCCCCAACCGGGAATAGAACCCGTGCCACCTGGTTTCGCGGCCAGACGCGCTAACCGTTACTCCACAGGTGTGGATTTTTTCTTGTTCTCTCACTTTTTTTTATTGCTGAAACTCATGTTTATAATATCATGCTTTTTCAACTACATTCCTTAATAAATAATATATATTTTTTTATTTTGTATTAGAAGAAAATACTGATATTTGATCATTTTTTAAATGAATTTAATTTTTATCAGACAATCTGTGAATGGTAGAAAAGTGATTTTGCTTCATATTGTAGATATAACATGCATAAATACATACAAAAATTTCATCACAAAATGTTGGATAGTTTTTGAGTTATGAGGGAAACGCTTCGTCACTGCACAGTGAACTGCCACCATTTTGAATTTTGAAAAAAAAATATATATATATAATATATAAATAATATTTTTCAAAGCGTAAAAATATTTTTTTCATATAGGAGAAAGACAGTGTTTTACACAACAATTTTCGTTATTGTACAAGATACAGTAATGGAGGGAAATAAAGGTTGAATGTTTCCAAAATTTTACTGCCGTAAGCTGTACCTAACCCCTTAAATGTGACAGGCATATGTCAGGAGATTTACTGGCATAAAGAATTCCTGCGGGATAAAATTTCCGGCACGCCGGCGTCGCTGATATAAGCTCGGCAGTTGCGAGTGTCATTAAATAAACCATATTTGAAGAAGCACGCTTTACTACTACATTAAAATGTTAGCAGGAAACACCAGAAATATCAATAATACATAACAGTATTGCATGTAATATATTATATTAATTCATCTGTAGTTTTTTGCCCAATACATGTCTTTCGCTGCAATCTCAGCATTCTCCAAGCTTCCGTATTTTCCGCCTTCCTCTTACTCTCCGCATACGATCCATATATCTTAATGTTTTCTATCATATGATATCTTCTCCCGTTCACCATCTCTACCAGTGCATCCTTCAATGTCATGTGTCCTTCCTTAGTATTCCCCTTCGGGACATACGAATGGGGGGATAGTTTACGTCCGGAATCTTTTATCAACAATAATCTCACTAGACGTTTTGATTTATCTAGAGAAAATCAAAACTCGAGTGGGATTTAACTGACTATTACACGATTAGAAGAAAGTATATAAAGATTAGAAGTAACGAAGTACTCCAATACAATAAAATATTAATTGACTTACGAAAATACAACTGTCTTCAAATGTATTATTGTACCATCTCAACATTACAAATATTACGCTAGATGCATGCTAGATGGCAGTAGTGAGCAATGCCTTCTCGTCGAGAAATTCTCCATCTATTATACACGATGGCACTGCTACTAGTCAAGAAGGCTTTGTTGATGCAGTTTCATTTTTATTAAAATGCAACATTCCACTTCAATTATCCGAAACCTAGTAATCAACGTCACTTGACAGATGATTTTCAATAAATCTTAATATTAAACAATCTTTCATATGTGACTATCCATATCATATAGCAGAAGCTATAACATAACCTAACTAATATACACAAGTGTTAGAAAATAAATATGAATAATTTTAAAAGGAATAATTATTGAATGTACAATTTTCAAATTTGAATATGGTTGGTGGTTCAATTGCTGTTATATTGGACGTGTGCGTAATAGAAGTGGAACTCGTTGATTTAGGCCTACATGGTGTATTCAACTTATTCAGGATTTCCGAATGAATAATTTTAAAAGGAATAATTATTGAATGTACAATTTTCAAATTTGAATGTGGTTGGTGGTTCAATTGATGTTATATTGGACGTGTGCGTAATAGAAGTGAAACTCGTTGATTTAGGCCTACATGGTGTATTCAACTTATTCAGGATTTCCGAATGGTGCTCTTCATTTATTTGTAAATCGTATTAACAGAAGATGCATAGGTATGATCAGTGATTTTTATTAATTCTTGTTCTTGAATGCCAATGCGAGTCATATTTGAAACTGCTGTGCATCAACTGGAGTGATTTGTAATTTTATATATATATATTTTTTTTGACGTCCAGACCAGCGCAGTTTCAAATGTTGGCAAACAAAGAAACAAATGCTAGGGACGCGATAAAATTAAACAAATGCTAGGGACGCGATAAAATTGTGCGATAAGCAGCCATAATACGTCCTTTCGTACCGTTTTATTGGTCAAAAGTAGTATGAGGTAGTAAGAGTGTAATAGTCGTAGAAAGACTCATCATGTCATGTTTGCAGTTCTTCTTGAGAAAATAAATGCGGTAGCTTCCCGATGCTTTCCGCACAGCACTCTCTCTTTCGCATCTTAAAAGATCCCAGAGGGCCCCAGCATGGAGGTGAGGGGATTGGAATTGACTAATTAGGTCCTCCGGACTTCACCGAAATTCACTGCAAGGGTCAAATGTCAATTCTATTAGGGTTTTTGACCGGATTACAGTCCGGGAAATCCATATTCGCCTTTGTCCCCCATAATATTATATAAGTTCATAATTTATAGTGATTTATTTCTCTCAGGAAATAATTTTTTGTTTGTTACAAACCATGACTTAACATTTGTAAGCTTATTCTATATAAGTTACTGGGTGCGCCAATAAAATATAGCTAATTTTTGTGTCATAGTTAAAAACCATTGTGAAATATTCTCTCAAGCGTGTACAACAATTACCTGAAAACAAAAGAATAATATTATACTATGTTTGCGAAATATAAGAAGCTAAAAACAGGTATATTTTATTACGTAATTAGAAATATCAAAAGGAGGTGTGATATGATTATAAATGAATCACCATTACCCGTTCTTGATTAAAGCTAACGACTTGTTAATTTTTTACCAGAAATTATTATATTTAATTCGCTTAATTCTCGGCTAAATTGAGTAGAGTAGACAATGATCATTAACGTAAGATACCATTTTTAAGACGTAGAATACATCTCTTGAAAAATGTGATTCAGGCATTTTATCAGTTTTTTCTCCATTTTTGAGATGTATATGGTAACGCAGTGGTTTTATGACCCACTTGACCGTCCATAAACATATTGAAAAATTTCGGCATTGGATCTGACCCCCGCAGTTCTTCAGCGAAACGTCTGAGACAATTTTGTTCCCATTCTTAAAATACTTAGGCTAGTTCTGTGCTACCTTCTCGCTCTCAAAATTTTTGTACCTATTTTTTCTGCATCTGTATGTACTGCCGGTCTGCTCCATTGCAAAAGGAATCTGTAAAAGTTTTATCTATACCTGTGGTTTTGAAGACGTGACCCGCTTTTTGGACGAGATTTTGTTTGCGACCCCTCACTACCGTACCGGTACTTAACCACATTTTAAAAATACAAATCCCTGTAAAATTGAAAACAACGATAATTTTGCTCAAAATCAATGGATACCATCAAAGAACGACCAAAATTTATGGTGCATAAACATAATATTTTCTAGTATTATCGCCGTGGCCTCATGCTTAACCTTCCTATTATGTTCGAAACTTTGTCACACATGTTGTGAATGGGTCAGTTTGACCCAGGATTTGAAAAATGGATATAATAGTAAAGCATCTTCTTTTATTTATGCCTTGGTTAAAAAAAAAAGCAAATAATGTCTTATTTTCCAATGTGTGAAATCAAAATAATTACCAATTTAGTCTATGCAAATGTTGCATTAGGCCTAAAATATTTACATGATCTTGGCAGAGGAATGCTTTGCACCTATTACAATTTTGACAGTCTTTGATCTTTCTTCGGTCTACATTCCTTTTTGTTGCACTTTCTCCTGAACTAGTTCCTGGAACATTTTCCAAACTTAGTTTTATCTTCTGAGGCAGGCTTCTTCATCTTTTTTTTTTCTCCCCCTCGCATTGCTTGTGTTAATTGTAGGCCTAGTCCGATTCCTTCAGGAACAGTCTTTACTGTAAAATTTATTTGGATTGTACTCGCATGAATATATAATTCATAAGTATTTATTCCTTCAATATTAAGTACATTATAAAACATACAATCAGACCATCTTTTGGTACTCCTTTTGCAAGAGTAGGTACTGGCACGTTTATCTGTGGTGTCAATTCCTCCTTCGTTTTGTTGTAATGTAATATGATTTCAAGCTTTCTGTGCTCTTTTGACGATAGACTGCAGTCGTGATGCACTGTGGACAGCAAAATCACTGATTTATTCTTCTAAGACACATACGACACCATAGTTACGTCGAGCTGAAATCCGAAAATGCTTGGACACCCTGGTCTCGTACAGTTTAGCTGCATATCTTATGGTTTGATTTTTCTCAAAACTCTGACTAAATTTAGGTTCCTCTTGAGAAGTTCCTCGACCAAAATATAATAATCCGTGGCGCTACAGCCCACGAAGTGCCAAGACCGACCAGTCGGCTGTTCGCCTCACGGCCGCATGTCGAAGCAGAGGTGGACGATCATCCAACCAGAATGGAGGTATTGTGTGATTAGCACGATGAGCCCCCCCAGTCGTTATAGCTGGTTTGTGTAACCGGATTTCGCTAGCTATCATAGCTTCCCAAGTGCATCACGATGCTGGGTGGGCACCGGTCCCATACACTGGCCGAAATTTCATGAGAAAATTTCTTCCCCCATGAGGACTCGAACCAGTGCGCATTCCGTAACGCGAGTCCTAGGCTGGATGCCTTAGATCACGACGCCACGGCGTGGGACCGGCCAAAATATAGCTGGTGAAAAAATTGTTCGTGGTGATGTTTCGATCAGTCTTTTCAATGCTACCAACATTTCTGCCTTGGTTAGTTTCTAATGATCCACTTCCTGACTTTGTTTGCACACTTCTGCTGCACAAATATATTATGCTCTTTTCACGTCACAATTTTATACCATACTTCCCTACGGATTTTGAAAGTGTTTACTGGCGGAAGGGACATTTGTCTCGAAATGGCACCAACTGCTCATATACTGTGACATCTCAGTAGGGTAACAATATTTTTGGCATTTGTTCCACAAACATGTAGAAAAAAGTTATAATAGCAGCCAATTTATCATGACGTCATCTCACTGGTCGGACTGATTTGTTGTCAAACCTGAGAAACTTGCTAGTAGTATGGAAAAATTGAAGTGATACTGTTGCACAGAAAACAGATCTACCATACATACTGCCCCACAGTTCTTGAAGTGATTATCCAGCAGATCTGTACACACTGGCTAATATCAGTGTGAGTGAGTGAGTGAGTGAGTGAGTGAGTGAGTGAGTGTGTGTGAGTGTGTAGGCCTAAGTGTGAGAGTTTGTGAGAGTGTGAATGTGTGAGAGTGTGTCAGAGTGTGAGAGAATGAGAGAGTGTGAGAGTGTATGAGACTGTGTGAGAGTGTGTATCCGAACACAATAACAGTCCGTAACTCATAATTAAAATCAAAATCCGTGACTGGGTCTAAATGACCCAATCACAATAGAGGTGTCAAAGTGAAATATATGACGAGGTACTATATTTCTGTGGATAAAAGTAATAGGAAATATTCGTAATTATGTTTTTTAGGATTACTCAAAGCCCTGTCACATTATCGCTGTTTTTGTAAGTTTTGTGTTAATTTTAGTAAATGCAATGGGTCATTTAGACCCATTCACAATAGGAAGGTTAACATGCCGGCATCACACAATAACGTGCGGTGAGCTTTTAAAACATAATTTTGCCGACCGATTGTTGCTCTGTAGGTTTCACTCTACTTTCTCGATAAGAATAAGCACTAGTTTGTTATATTGTTAAATGACTATTATTATTATATTTATAATTATAATTATTATTTCATATACGAGTACGTTGACATTCTTAACTCTTAATAATAACTCTTTAATAATAATTTTTAATCACATACCCTAATGTTCATCCTCAGCACAAGACATTGCAACCTCGGTTTCAGTCCACTTGGATTAGACAAGTAGGTGTCATTTAATATTGGAAGCAGCTTATTGGTTGCAATATTGAAATTGATGCGAGTGATTGGAGCAGCGACATAAGAAATTGAAAATAATAATACAATTAAATTTCAATGACCTGCCGAATGTTATGCACGAGGCCGCTCAAACCTGCCGAATGTTAACCATGAGAGCGCGGCGATAATACTTCAAACTAGCCATGGCGCTGGGACAATAGTTATCTAGAAATGGAATGTCATGCTTTTGCCATTTGTTACTCAATAGATTGATGAAGAAACTTAACTTCTGGTCGACATCACTGGACAAGAAGAAAATTAATTCATTCCAGTGAATTAAAGTAATAAAGGAGAATTGAGCTACTTATGATAGGACATAGACTGTGTTTGTTTTTTGCGTATATGCAATTACGTTTTCACAATTTTAAACAGCTTTTGAATACTTTCCTGAAGAACCTCAAAACAATTACGACAGTCTCAGATTGATACTGAACCCGTTTTTAGACAGTTGCTTTCAACTGGCTGAAATTCCAGGTAATATGAAGAAAAAACTCATTGAAATACGTACCTACTTTCTTTCTCAAGAGCATAGACCAGTTTTGGATCAAAGCAATGCAAGGATACCTCAAACTTACAAAAGAAACTCTTACATTTTTTTGCAACATTGTACTCATGCGAAATGAATTTTTCGTCTACGATTAGTTGATTACCATCAAAACAAAAACGAGAAATATCCTTGAAATCATTGTGTATATACTATCCGCGAAACTTTTCTTGATCCTTCTTTTAACGGGACGAAGAGATCGGAGGGAATTAGTCCCGCCTGAGAGGATAAAAAGAAAGGAGTAATCCAGGCAAATATGCTTGAAATCGGTGTGACGGATATGACGTCAAACTACACCTTTTACGCTCCATAATCCACCGCAAAATACCGCCAATTTTCAAATATTAAATTGCTACAATCGGTTTCAGTCATACCTAAACGCATTGGAATGGATGTGGAGGTAACAGGAGTACTGGCAGATTATTACATCAATGTACATTTCACTGTATGGTTGTGACATGAACTAAACACTTCACTTCCACATTTTTTCTTTTATCAAGAAGGATGTTCGCAAACCTTCATATGTTAAAGCATAGGGGGACATATCAACGGACATATTCTACAGTTGAGCCGAACAGAATATTAGCTTATTTATAAAAAATAACACCTGCTGAACTTGACTACACTTTTGAAATATTCACAACACGAAACAATTTGTAATTGTAATATTATGAACAAAACAGCTGATAAACACACTGGAAAAAGAGATGAACTATGGGTAATTTGACGGCCATACTAGTACACCTTTTTGGTTCCACCGTTTCAAGCTTATGGCCCGGAGTTGACTCCCGGCTTGCTCATGACAGTGCTGCCAACCAAAAGCAACGATGTTCAACGTGCTGCGAGATTTTTATTTATTTTAATTTATCATACATAAAGAAACGTCCAACATTTCGAAGCTATGTATCTTTTATCATCAGGAAGTAGGGGAACGGTACCCTATACATAATATACAATTATTGAATCCGTCCCCTAAAACTGTTCTCCAATTTCGATTCGCGTTTCCTCTCCCTCCTTATTGGTGAAGCCGATACCTGGCTCAGATTGTTCCTAAACCTGTGACAGGGTACAAAATCCCAAAAATATCGCTGCAGAAAAGTTCTTCAGCTTCATTTTTCACGTTTACCATAACAATTTACAGAAATATTCAACTGAAAAACTTTTATGCATACATTTGGACAGAAAATTACAACACACGAATCAAGAAAAATTTAACGACATGACATAAATAATTTTTCTTACAACAGAAATGCAAAAAATACATATTTATATAGCTTTACTGTGCTGCATTTAAGTAGAACTGTGTGTGGATGTCATCACTTTTTGGCACATGTATATCTTTACTTTTCTGCATATCTTTACGTAGAACTAAGTATGAGTGCGGTCACCTGTCAACAGGTGCACAGACCTAATTACTATGCTGCATACCTGTAAAGTGGAACTATGTGTGGGTGCGAACACTTATCGACCAGGTGCACGGCTTTACTATACTGCATATCTACGTGTAACTACGTGTGAGTACTATCATCTATCGAGAGGTATATAGATTTACTATGTTGCAGATCTTTACGTAGAAGGGTTGACGAACAGCACGTGGGACAAAGTGAAAAAGGGGACTACAAAGAGAACAAGGAGAATACAAGGAGAACAAGTGGAATGTAAGAAGAGCAATGGAAAATGTGGGAGAGCACTAAGAAATCAAGGAAAGGAAAGAGAATACAGATATACCAAGGGGAATACAGAGAGAATAAGGAGAATACAAGGAGTAGAGAGGGAAGATGAAGAGAATAAAGGGAATATAAGGATAAGAAAGGTAATACAAACAGTAAATGACAAAGGAAAGGTGAACAATGGGGATTCCAAAAGAAGGGGGTGAATGCAAGGAGAACAAGGAGGTTGTATGGTTCATGTGGCAGTCAGTAATGAAGTTACCCCTCTATGCCTAATAAGTAGGACAAAAATCACTATAAAAATTCAGCTGAATTCTGAATTCGATACTGTCAGGACATAAAACATCGGAACGTAGAGGATATAGCGAAGTCACAAATGAAACTTCGACATTTTGATGAAGTTGTCCAATAAAATCGAAATTCTATAGTACGCCCACATTTTTGTGTTAAGACCGATCCTGCAGTACTTTACATGATTGACACCCCTTAAAAGCAACGACGTTAAGTCCATTTCTCGTTGTGAATGGCATGTTCTATTCCGAATGCATTCTACGAACTATAAGGAAGAGTGAAGAATTGGTTATTCTGTTAGAACTTTGTACTTCAGCCTTCGTAAGGATGAGTCAAGCAGCTTTCTCTTCCTGGTGAAGAGAGAACAAGAGAGGTCTTTGATAACGTCTGAACAAAGTACAGCTGTTCGGCTTTACCTAAAATACTAACAGGAAACTGAGAGTGATTTTTACAAATATTGAATAATGCTAAGCTGTCAGAATATGAGGTAAGGATGATTAAGGAAAACACTGACACATTATCAGTAATGAATTTGGTAAATTACACGGGTATTTTGGGATGTGACACTAATATCCACCTTTTTTTTGTCGCTGTTGAGCTGTAAATTAACTCATTGCTAGAGACAGGAATCTTAGCCACTATTCTTCGAAGTTAAGTGAGTATGGAGTTTGTGTAATGAGTCAAATGACATGACGAAGAGTAGTGGCGCGTGGTGCTGTACGATTAAAACAGACTAATCCCGCATCAAGGTCAACTATCACAGTAAACACAAAAAGATACTCTTTTATATCAAATATTTGTTCGTTATCAAGATATTTAAAATATTTTTCGCTCTACTGTAAAATTGGATATTTTGACATAGGAGGTTGCTGTTCAACACCATCGATATGCAGGTTTGTATCGTTTTGTGACGATTTGCGGTTTCCTATTCTCTGTTTGTCACGGCCTTCCCAATCACCAACTCGAAGATTTCTATCTGACATGGTTCTTCCGATTCCTTCTATCCAAGATTGTTTTGGTCTTTCGCGTCTTCTTTCCAAGGCCTGCCAATTGAAAACTTTTTTGGAATACCTATTATTGGAAAGAAATTCGTTTTCGGGACTCGAACCCAGGACCTCTCATCTATGCGCACTGAAGACGAACTGGAAGACGAATCTCATCTGACATTCTCTGGACAAGTCCAAACCAGGAAAGTTGTTTATCCCTTATATGATTCAATATAGTTTTACCTTCCACTTTCATGATTTCTCTTATTTTTTATTTGGAACTCTGTCTAGGCGAGATATATCAACAGATCGTCGCCAGAAATCCATTACTGCACCTAATAATTTCTTTTGTTGTGGTTTAGATAAGGTCCAAACCTTGCACCCATATGTAATTGTACTTTTGAAAACAGATTCATAAATTATTTTCTTAGTTTCATGTCTTATCGATTTTTGCCATGGGTTGGAATTAAGCATACTTATAATTATTGAAGACCTCTCCTGAATAAGGATGTAACCAACAAAACTATAAATAATGTTTCAGTAGAAAGCAAAATAATTTCAGGAGCATATTTCATAAAGCCTATATTTGCTACCAGAACCATTTAACTAATCAAGGATAGCTGTACAAGTTTATTCGACTATTGAAAGCAAAAAATTGTTATAAATTAATATTTCAGAATTACTTTATTCACTTAAGTCGCATATTTCAATAAATAGATATTAATTATATCCTTTTTCCGCTGAGATCTTCAATTCTTCTTGCTTTGGCAATTTTTCCTCCAAATTCCTTTTCCATTGAGTAATTTTTTTTGCCCAAAATCACACGTAAATATAAGTAATCATCACAGTACTTGCTGATGTTTCTGTCTAATTCTAAATGGGTTTGTGCCTTTATGGTCCCTCAATACACACATTTTGTTTTATTCATGTTCATCTCAACACTCTACTTAGTATATTCTTCTCTAAGCTTACGAGCTATATATTCTAGATCAATATCTTGTCAATAACTACCTGATCGTCGGAAATATGTAGTGTACATGATATACATAATCACATATCTTTAATTCGTATTGATACTTTTTCCTCCGACTTACGACGTAATCGTATCTTTTACTTTTAAATCTGCGCACAGCAGTTTGAGAAACATGACTAAGAAAGGTATTACACATAGATTAAACAGTTCAGATTGCGTTGGTGGATCAAGGTGCAATTAGCCAAGGTCTAGCAGTTTGGATCTCTGTGTGTTACCTCACAACCTGTTCGCCTTTCCGTGACGAAATAAGGATTTACTGGTTCGACGTCGTCTGCCGGATTATAATGTGTCAACGTTGTATCTGTAGGGAGAAACGTTAGTAATATATCAGATACAGGATAGTAGTACTGGAAAAAATCTGAATGAATCTTTTCTCATATCTAAGCATTTCTCTGAAAAAATACGTCCCACAGCAACTCATGAAAGTCAGAATGACGGGTAGAGATAAATAAATCGCTTTGTGACGGCGGCAGTAGTCGCTTGCGGATTTGTTTGTGCAGTCAAAAGTAATTTATTGCAGTGGCTTTAACCTCATATCCACCCAAGCAATGCCCCCTGGAAGGACGAAAGACCGGAAATCAATTAATTTATCGATGAGTGTCATTGGCTCTCCCACCCTTGTAAGCCCTGGCCTATTTCAGGAGAAATTGTCGCAACCGAACACAAACGGTGGGACTTCGTTTTGATACATCTTTTTGTTTGGATAGGCTAACTGTAGTACATAATTGTGAAATATAATAAGTACTCCCAACTCAATTGTGTCTAAGTGAGCAATTTGTATTTCTTTTAGCGAATAGCCTGAGACATGATAACTTCTACATCAAGAAACAATATGACTTAGAGAATAGCCAAGTGTATGAACGACAAGAAAGAATTAAAGATTCTAAAGTCTCCGTTCATGTTCATGTTTAAAATTACGTAATACAAAACAAATTACCCTCAATGAAGCGAATAAACTCCTGCAGTTCCTGTACCGAGGGCGTTTACCAGTAAGCAATTCAGTAATTAAATGCAAGAGTTTGTTGTTACTAGACAGTGGATGGGGATGACTTATCGTTGAATGTAAGTGCATATTTACTATATGTTACATTTTTTTTCGTTCAGACCATTGGCTGAACAGGTTTTAAACGTAAACAGACGACGTCAACATGCTACTGTATCTCCGTACAGTCAGAAGGAAAAGAAAAATAACGTACCTACTGTAGTACTGTAGTACATACCTTGCAAGGTTCAGTCCTCGTCATCATTGATGCAATTACCAGCGTTGCAGTAAACGACGATATAAGGTAATTCGGGGGAAGATGCCAGTTGGGGGAAGACGCAACTTTCTTTGCAGTTCTTTTATGTGTCAGCAATTGACAGCGCGGATCCTCTAGTTTGAAGAGTGTTGACGGAGTGGACACGTAGCGTGCGCATTTGTCTACTTTATCGTCTTTCATCGCCGTTATTTTGGATCTTGTGAGCATATAGTCTGGTTAGTACACACTTTATAATATTTCGTTGCTTATATTTAAGGTTCATAGACTGATGTTTTATTTTAAATGGAATATCTGCTATATACGTGAGTTGTGCATTTTGTTACGCACACTAGACCTGCAGCTACGGCAACAACCTTGCGGTAGTAGGCAAGTAAGTGTGAGTGGCGTCTTCCCCCTGTAATTGGGGGAAGACTCAACATGGTTAAGAAATACATTATTTAACCCGTAAATTATGTTTTGGGAAGGTTATTATTTGATAATATTTTACATTATATTATTTTACATGTTCTCTGATACTTTACAAAAGGTATTAAAAATTTAATTCACATTTCATTTTTATGCAAACGATGACTTGAGACTGCAAAATAAAAAACAGATTGGACATCTTAGTCAAAATAAAATTTAATTCGAGCTGCTGAAGATTTAAAGTATGGACAAAAATCGTCATGCACTGCAGCGAGGTTGTGTGGCATTCCATACAGAACTCTCAAATGACGAATGGAATCTTCAAACATTACTAAATGTTCACGAGGTCCTTCCACTAGCGGAGCATGTGGCAGTAGACCTACATCAATAGTTGCTTCCATCAGAACGGACAACGGGATTTCAATTCTGGAAACAATCAGCCCTATTCCTAAGTAAGGAAATCTAAATTCTTTGCCCGTAAAAAACAAACAGCGTAGATCTCAACTACACCACAGAGAAGAGAAACTATGCGGAAAAAGGCCAGAAAAAAAGAAACCTTCCCAACCAAGAAAGAAAAAGAGACTTGTAAGTTCTTCTTCTTCTTCTTCTTCTTCTTCTTCTTCTTCTTCTGTTAACGAAATTAGTCACGATGACAGTGGTAATAGTTTTGATGAGGAAGATGATTTTTGTTGTTTGTTCTGGACACTTCTACGCTAAGACAGGTTCCAAGTGTGACTGGATTCAGTGCACCGCATGCAAGAAATCCTTGCACGAAGATTGGAGTGGTGATAATTTGCAGTGAATGAAATGTGGTGCAGGCTCGTACTAACATTCAGAATTGTGTCCTAATTAATCAATTTTTGCAAAATAATCATGAAAGAAGTTTGTAATTAAATTCATAGATGTTTCTCTGTAGTTGTAATAAAATACACATAAAATATTCCAGTGTTTATTTTATGTATGCCATTTACTATGTTGTTGCATCTTACCCCATACCAAGTGGTATCTTCCCCGTATATATGGGGGAAGATGCCACCCTGACGCGAGTTTTTTTAACATGAAAAATTGTTAACAATATACACACTTGCAAAGGAACCAATCATTATACAGAACAAATTATAATTGAAAAATACGATAAATTTGTTTGTATTGGCTTATCACTTCAGGTTTGAGTTGTATAGCCAAGAAATACCTTAGTTGTGGCGTCTTCCCCCGAATTACCTTATTCTCGTAAGTTGTCGAAGCTGAATCGTCTTCGCCTATCGCTTAAACAGTTTTTGTATCGAGAGAATTTCTGAAGAAAACCTCTAAAATGGGGTTCACTCAATTTCTTTAGAGGAATATTTGTACTGAGCATCATGTTGCACGTGTCGTTAGACCCACACAACTAAATGATGATGATGATGATGATGATGATGTAGATGGTTCCTCAGATTTCATTTCAACACATTTCCTGTGCGATGTACTGTTGCAATGTTTCTCTATAGCCTGAATTGTTCTGGTTTTTATTTCAATTTTACATACATTACACACGATATTGTCTTCGTTAATACATAAAATGACACTCTCATACTTCTTAATTGCATTTCGTATCTCTGAGCGAATTTAACGTTTTGCCATTATGAATGGATCAGCACAACATATTCAACGCGTACTAAATACTTGAGCAGGATAACACAACAGCACACATTGCGTTGCAGTGTTACTATGAACAGATCGGGGTTCATTCGTTTTGTACGTTGCTGTACTCGCCAGGTACACAAAAGACGGACGGCGCGGCACGTGCCATATACTCTGATGCGAAACAATTTCACTTCTCCTTAAGTCATCCCGCATCCACTGTCTAGTTATTACCCATTTTCTGAGAGAATAATAAAATTAAGTTGTAGAAAATACTTATTGTTCGTAAGAGTTAGCATTTCATCCAACCCTGTTATACTAATTATTATTGTAGGATCTATGATACCATAATGATGTATTACTTACTGCAGATGTGTTGCAAGCGAGCCCTGAAACAATTCCCTTCTCAGGGGAACATGACGTTCATGGTGGACTAAGCCAAGGTTTTGAATGTGTTTTCCTCTTCATTTCACAAAAATCGTCATTGTCATTTCCGATTTCACATTTCCTTGTGTATTGTCTGGCGATGGGTCGTCCGCCTGTCAGAACGAAAAGTTACATATCGTCGTTGTTCCTGCAATACCTCAAATGTGCAAAATATACAATTTTTAAGTACGAGTAAAAAACACTTTTATTCGTCCTATGGCAGCCGTACATAGGGGATTGTGAATTCTTACATTTTCGAAAGAAAAAAAAGAAAACTACATATAGGAGATTTTATTATTTGCTGTATCACTATTTAAGTTATTTAATAGAGCAAAAATCTGAAAGTCGATAAATATGTCACATAGGAGTTATTGCAGGAACAACGACGATTTGTTCGGATCAAATTTCTGCACATTTAAAGGATAAAACTAAAAATGTTTAATTTATTTACTATCATAATACACTGTTCCCTTAAATTGACTGAGCATTTTGGAAAATCAATTAATACCTTTCCCATGTTCTATTTAAAACAATTTTTATCTCGAATACGAAGCAATAACGAGCAAAACTGTATTGGACTTTTTTGTTTGAAATATTTCAAAGAATAACCCACTGAAATTAGTGACATTGCTTATGGTTCACTCTATACACCATTGATGGGCGTTTGACTGCATTTGCCCTCTGTGCGCACGGGGAATTCCAAGTGCGAGCTTTGCAGCGCGCTGTAGTGTGCCAGCAGCTATAACAGATCTTACAGCTTTTAAATGAGCTAAATTTAGGACTTCAGGGAAAAGAAATTCTTAATACACAATTTGCAGATAGAATTGCAGCTTTTAAGGAGAAATTGCTGTTATGGATACGTCAAATGCAGAAGGGCGAAATATATCATTTCCCATCCTTATCTAAGCGCATAGAATTTTGAACAATGAAAATTTCGAAGTGTACGCATGTATTCTATCCGGTCTATTAGAGGAATTTACATCAAGGTTGTCCACACCTGTGGAGTAACGGTTAGCGCGTCTAGCCGCGAAACCAGGTGACCCGGGTTCGATTCCCGGTCGGGACAAGTTACCTGGTTGAGGTTTTTTCCGGGGTTTTCCCTCAATCCAATATGAGCAAATGCTGGGTAACTTTCGGTGTTGGACCCCGGACTCATTTCACTGGCATTATCACCTACATCTCATTCAGACGCTAAATAACCTTAGATGTTGATAAAGCGTCGTAAAATAACCTACTAAAATAAAAATAAATACATTAAGGTTCTACGATTTAGGTTGCCTGGAAATGGATTTGCGTATTTTTGCTACATGTTCCGATTCCAACTGATTATTGATAACGTCCCCCCTTCATTATAGTGTGAATTGATTGACCTGCGATGTGTTCGAGAGATGCGAGCGAAATATGATTCAAGGTCGAGTCTTATGCAGTTTTATGACGGATTCCCAAGAGGACGTTTTCCCAATCTGCATAAGCTGTGTGAGAAAGTTTTGTGTTTGTTTCGTTCCACTTATAGATATGAACAGTTATTTTCTATTACGAAAATAAACAAATCTCAAACAAGAAGTGATGGGCTTTTAACGGCAGTTCTTTGCATAGCTTGTACTAATACAGTTTCTCCAAATCTTGAGAAATTGAGTAATATGGATTAATGTGCAACAGACATGTTTTGTTTTGTGTTTAAGGAAGTGTTTCATTACTTTGTGTTCTTATTTAGTTTGGTAGAATAACATTTCCTTTTGAAACATACAGTAGGCCTACGTACCTCAACTTGAATAAACCGGTTTTCGTGCACTCTATAAGCACACTTCTCTCGTAGTACACCGTGCAAGCACAGAGTGCATAATTCTGCCCAACCCTGCTATACACCATTTCTATATATAAGGTATCTGGGGATATTAAGCCCCAGCATGTGATAAGACCCACTACCTAGTTTTGCCATTAGTTAGGCTATACACTTTTGCAAAAGGGAGCAACAGCTCTTAAGATCTATTTCTTCTTGCATTCGAGTGAGGTATAAAAAAATTAGATTCTCGTTCTTGTTTATAGCTGACTGGTGGCAACAAGTTATGTGTGATTCTTTCTGCTTTAATTATAAAATTTTTCAAAATTTAAGTTGATATTTAATCGTTTTACTATGTGTTATTAATATAATATTAAATACACGTTATTGTGTAAACATTAAGAAGTTTGGGGCTACCGTGAAACTTTCACTAATGAACATATGAGCACTCCATAAATTAAAACTGGCGCGAAGTAACAGAGCAGGAAATAAGGCCCATGAAATAAATACGTGGAAACGCCCACAAGTTCATAGAAGTCCCTGAACTATAAAGTTCAAACTCTGAAGCACATTTGCAAGAAATGAAACAAACGAAAGATTGACAATTCCTAATGCAGATGAGCCATCAACTTCAGGATTTGTAAACATCCAGGGGTCGCGGATGTGTTTTGTCTGCGAAGAGAATTGTTGTAGATATGCATGTGTGTGTGTCTTGTGAATGTTGGGTGCACGATGAATGTGTAGGTCTCACTGAGGAAAAAACTGAAGACTTCCTATGCCCAAATTGTGTTCAATACTTATATTCTTTATTGTGGGCCTTATTATCTGTCACAGCAGGATATAAGGCCCAGTGACATGATGTTAATTTTCATTGCTCACAGCATTTATGTGTCTGTTTGAATATTTATTTGAAGTAGAATATTATAGGATAAGTATAAAAGTATGCTATTTCATTATTTAAAAATTGCTAAACGTCTCCATTTCAAAGAAAGAACGTTTTATTCCTTAGGTGGGCCTTATTACCCCCGGTTACCTTACATACATACATACATACATACATACATACATACATACATACAACCATACATACATACATACATACATACATACTGTATATAGTGAAACCTCTCCTTACGGACACCCCCAAGATACGGACACTCCTCAAATACGGAAAGATTTTTTTGTCCCAACTGAAATAATATAGAAATAATAATAAATTTAACTCTCGTTTACGGACACTCTCAGACACGGACACGGACAGCTGTTTCACAGACATAAAGCTTGCTTTACCTCCTGACTGCGGACAGAACTTAGTTTTCAAGACTTGATGTGTTACAAAAATGGAAAATTTAGTTTTGAGAACTGTACATAAATTCCTTAAAACATGAAAGAAGGTAATAAGGGTCTCGTAGGCTACCACTAGCCCAGTCGGCTACTCCTTGTTAGCTGGAAGTGGGTGAATAAACAGAGTCATACAATTTAACCTGTCTGATGGGTCCTAGGTTTCCGCGATTGTGAAATTGTATTCGATACATGATAGGTTTAGTAGGATTATTCTCTTCACTTCAATCAGTTGCACTGTTTTGAGAGACATGGCAACTGAACGTAAAGGTTAAGTTGAAAACTGTAAATTACAGTACTGCATAACTGTAGACCTAGAATAAAACTACATGGTACAGTACTGTATTTTCCTTTTTTGGTCTTCTCTACTGTAGTTCAAATTTGCAAAGAATTTACTGTAGTACAGTATACTGTATTTAGAATTAAACTACAGTAATACATGTAATTTAAAGCTTGAAGGGATACATAATGCACATTATAAATTTACTGTTAGATTGGGAAGCCTCCCTCCCAATAAAGGACACCTCCCAGATGCGGACAGATTGTTACGTCCCTTCGATGTCCGTAAATAAGAGGTTTCACTGTATGTACACACACAACAACAAAAAAACAAACAAACTTCATTATTTGTCCAACACAATTATATTTTTGTTTTCTCTATCTAAAATATTATAATAATTGTAATGTTTTTACTTTTGAATGATCTTATAATTACTGTATCACTTAACTAGAATAGCGAGATAGCTAATAACATTATCAAGAATTGATTGTTATTCATTATATATTTGGAGAATCAATAAAACATTTTTCTTAAATAATTTACGTGGGTCTTATGCAGTCCGTCGGACAAAGTTTATAGAATGTACATGTTGATGATGACAACAAGAATAGTAACAGCGATGACGTTGATAATAGTGATTGATAAAATGGATTACACTAGCGGATTTTATGATCTGTCCTTAATACCTCCTTTCAGATAAAAATATTTAGGACTAGCTGTACCCGTGCGCTCCGCTGCACTTGTTAGAAATAAATATAAAGTAATTACATAATTGAAATTAGACATCTGGTCCAGGGGACATTCGTGTTTGATAGAAGGATAAATCGTTTAATATGTCACTTAATTTAAATTGTATTTAAATAATTAAAATGCGATCATTTTGGTGCAGAGACCACTCATTTAGTGCAATGATAATTCCTTCAACATATTTCTTAATTATTACATGCAAATAATTAAAATATGATCATTTGGTTCAGAGAACATCCGTTTTTGGTGCAATTTGGTCCCATCAAAATTTTGCTTGGAATGAAACGTATCGGAAATCATTTTTAAAGAAACTTTTGTGATGAAATATTATTTCACAAAAATTAATAATAAGGGAGATATTTCTATTTATTTAATTCAAGCTCCCTTATAACCCCCCTTTTAAATAAAGTATTTTGAATGCCATATAGCCTAAAACCTTGTTACAACGAACTTAATTTATATTCAAATGTTCATATAAATCGGTTCAGCTATTATCGCGTGAAAAGATAACAAACATCCAGACAGACAGACAGACAGATAGACAGACAGATAGACAGACAGACAGACAGACAGACAGACATACAAACAAAAATAAAAAAAAGCGATTTTCGGTTTCATGATGATTAATTATGCATGTTAACACCAATTATTTTTGGAAAATCGAAAATTACCAGACAAATTTTGGCTACAGATTTATTATTAGTATAGATGACACATATGATAGTTACGCTCACAGACAGAAAACAAATGACTGTGATGTGATCTTGATTGCCTAATATACATTTGAATAGTTGACGTAACGTCCAACCTTGGGGTATGTAGTTTTGTTTTTCTTCACGAACCTTTTCAATTACTGCGACATTATTTAGTAGAGTCAAACGAGTTCTTAATTATTACTAATGAGTTCGGAATTTTATGTCTTGTAAGACGTCACAATTTTAAGAATGTACTTATTTCTATGGAAACTATTATAAATGATTTAATGGATGGAATGAATGAAGCCTTACACAGTCTAGTAGGAAAATTCATCAATAAGGTACGTAATGAGACAATTTAACAAGAAACGGAGCTGTTGGTGAAGCTGTAGGGAATCTTGATGCAAATTGAGTACTTCTTGGTTTGTTTCCCGGCGAGGGAGTGGAGATTTAACTTCATGCCATATGAACTTCGTGTATGCCTCTTTTCTTTATCCTGTTTTGTTTTAAAAGGCAATCATGAATCATGCTCACCACAAGGCCAAGGAGACCATCTACTTGTGTCTCTGTCTAGTGTTGGTTTATATAATATTATGAGTGATGGTCTAATTCTTGGTAAATGATGATGATGGTGATTAGGGCAACCATAGAGCGTAATCTTTACACATATTATCATTAATACCTTAACTTTGATCGTTACAGTTATGGTCTATCGGTCTGATTATACACGGTTATTCGAAGGTCATGAAAAATATAAAAGTCCCCTGAATTGTTTTTAATTGATGTATTTTAAGACGCTTTATCAACTATGATGATTATCTACCATCTGAGTGAAATGAAGGTAACAATGCTAGCGAAATATGAGTCCAGGGACCAGCGCCGAAAGTTACCCAGCGTTTGCTCTTAAGGGGGGAGGTACACCATTGGCCTGCAAAAATTTAGTAAAATTCATTTTTTATGTATGTATGTATGTATGTATGTATGTATGTATGTATGTATGTATGTATGTATGTATGTATGTATGTATGTATTCACACTGCAAATGGGTAAATACCCGGTGGCAGTATTAACTAATTACACTCAATAATGACGTTAATAAACAAATTTAATAAAAATACAATTAATACTAATAATAAATAATATTAATAATAATACATTAATAATAATTAATAATAATAATTACAGGAATAGCAGCAGCAACAACAACAACAAGGAGCATCCTAAATTAAATGAAGCACGATCACTTAAAATAACATTTAAAGTAAATCTAATTTGTATCTTAACCCTAAGTTCGAACTAAAACCCACGAGTGAGATATGTTCATACATGCACAAGTACCTTTCAGCACTAGGCTACACTCATTTCGCTGTCAACTCACTCAATGTACTGGAACTACGACACATTTCACTGATACTATCCTCATTTCATTAACACTTCAAAAACATTTCACTGTTCAAATACTTTTCACTGCCACTATAAACTGTAAAACTTCATTGACACATACACACTTCACTTACACAACACACTTCACTGACACAACACACTTCTTCACTGATACAACACTTCAAATAACAAAATATCAATTACACCCTTTCAATAGTGTGTATAATATACTATCGTCTATTAGTTAAGTTCTTAAGCCTATTTTTAAATACATTTTTGGTTATTGGTAAAGCCTTTAGTAAGTCTGCAGGTAAAGCATTCCAATCCCTGATAATACGATTGAAAAAAGAAAACTTTCCAGTGTCCGTCCTCTGTCTTCTTTCCCTCAATTTATATGAGTGGCCGTTCCTTGAAGAATAATTTGGCGGCTGCAAACTATTTTTTTCTCTCCAGGCAGGCTCACCTCTGTATGTTTTGAATGTTGCGCATAATCGAATTCGCGTTCTTCTGTCCGTAAGTGTGTCCCATTTTAATGGTGAATTATTATTACATCTCAGCTATTATAAAAGCTAAATGGCCAAAACTTTTCATGCTTAATATACATAAATTACACTTTATAAATCACTATTCAGAATATTAAAATAGTTAATAATTATTACCTTTAAAAATAATATGAAATTTGCATATTTTTTTACAACCGTAAAGAATTTACATAATAAAATATATAATTAATTACATATCTGCATGATTCTTTTACTGGAATGTTTTAAAAACCTACATCAACAACATAGTCTAGGATGTTTTACCTATTCCTTCAATATTTTTTTTTCTTAATCGTTACCTTCAATATTAAATTTTCTAAAATTCTTGATAATATCCCAGTCTATCAAGAAAATAGTCCATTGTCTTCCTCGCAGTTATAAGACTGTCCTGTTCTATCTCATATCTACAATGGACTGTTTTCTTGATAGGCAGGAATATTGTTTAGCTGTGAATGGTTCTCATTTTGAGCATCTGTGATAAAGTTCGTTTAGTCATAGTGTTTTGTTTACTTTTATGGCCTACTCAACATGATTTTGCATACTTATTTGTCTCAAGTTTGAAGTCCACGAAAGAAGTTTAATAAATAGTTAAGAGAAATGAAACCGATGAATGGGTAAATTTTCTACAAATTCATAAGTAACATTTAATGGAGATGCGGAATATTTAAATTTTAATATAGGCTGTCATTTAAAAAAACAAAGTTTACTGTCACACTCTGTAGGCTATATCTGAATAACTTTTTTTTGAACCAATTGTATGATATTGTATGGTTAATCTCCAACAGTTTTTACATCAAACGTTTTTTGTAAAATTAAAATTTAAGAAGTTATTAGCAATATCCCATACTTATTGTTCACCCTGTATTAAGCAGAGTAAATAGTTTAGTGGCATTGAACTCTTAGGCCAGGACACTGCTTGAACAGCTGGTTTGGAGCTGAAGATGATTACGTTTATTAAACATATCTTCCCCGATTAATACAAGTTTCGCTGCTGTATGTATTATATCAATTACTGCATCAGAATTTGTTGGCTTCTGACCGATATGATAGCAGTAGGAAAGACTGGACAAGTTCCCTTGCTGCTTAATCTGAGATGTAGTCCGTTAAGGAGCCTTTTGCAAAGACATGTATCCATTCTTCTAGTCTTCGATCTTTCTTGTGGATCTGTTCAATCAGCAAAATCAAGTGTATCTGCTGGGATTTCGGATAAATATTATAACTCCCTCTTTATCTTGTTTTAAGACTTATGGATGGGAGAACTTCGCTTCTCATCGTATGCTGTGTTAGACTCATTAATTTGTCATATTTCAGATTTGTTTTTTCTCTAGTGATGACAAATTTGATATTCTCATACCTTCTACTGCGGTTAATTTAATTGCTGCATTTATTCGCATAGCGTAGTTTTGCACAATTTCTAATTTTCCATCGTCTTAGGTGCAGTAATCAAAATTTCACCACATTAATATGATACAGGTCTACTAGGCCTATTATGTGTTATAGGTGGCTACAGTTTTTCTAGAACAGATCCAGTTTACACCTATTAATCGCCTTCATGTAATATATAATTGTAAAATATAAATAACAATAGGTTTTCTAAAAAAATAATTCTAAGAGTGAGAGCAATGCTCTTCAAAATTAAGCTAATATTACAAAAAAGAAAAATAAACTGACAGCCACTTTTAAGTTTAGCATTGTCCAGTGATCAGTTTATGTAAGAGCAGTTCTATTTGTGTTCACTGTCGCCATCGTCATAATAATAATAATAATAATAATAATAATAATAATAATAATAATAATAATAATAATAACAATAATAATAATAATAATACGTACTTACAAATAGCTTTTAAGGAACCCGTAGGTTCATTGCCGTCCACACATAAGCCCGCTTTCGGTCCCTATCCTCTGCAAGATTAATCCAGTCTCTATCGTCATATCCCATCTCCCTGAAATCCATTTAATACTATTCTATCTACCTATCGGCCTCCCAAAAGGTTTTTTTCCCTCCGGTCTCCCAACTAACACTCTATATGCACTTATGGGTTTGCCAATACGTACTACATGTCCTGCCCATCTCAAACGTCTGGATTTAATGTTCCTAATTATGTCCGGTTCTGCGTTGTGTAACTTTCTCCATTCTCCTCTAACTTCATCCCTCTTAGCCCCAAATATTTTCCTAAGCACCTTATTCACAACCATACAGAACAACCGGTAATATAACTGTTCTATAAATTCTAACTTTCAGATTTTTTGACAGCAGACTAGATGACAAAAACTTCTCAACCGAATAATAACAGGCATTTCCCATATTTATTCTGCGTTTAATTTCCTCCCGAGTGTCATTCATATTTGTTACTGTTGCTCCAAGATATTTGAATTTTTCCACGTCTTCGAAGAATTAATTCCAATTTTTATATTTCCATTTCGTGCAATATTCTGGTTGCGAGACATAATCATATACCCGGCACACCGGTGACGCTGATATAATCTCGGCAGTTGCGAGCGTCGTTAAATGAAACATAGCAATTAACATTTCGTCTGATATATTCTTGTGCCCCGAACTCTTCTCCCGTTCACCATTCCTTCCAGTGCATCCTTCAGTGGGCCGTTTCTTCTCAGCCAGTGACCCAACCAATTCCTTTTCCTCTTTCTGATCAGTTTCAGCATCATTCTTTCTTCACCCACTCTTTTCAACACAGCTTTACCTTATATTAACTATATATTCTATTTGATTACTACTAATTATTGAATAAAAGTACTTTCCCAAGGGTAGCTTCCATTTGAAAATAAAAATCGTAAATTTGATAACGCAAATGTTTATTTTATTTTATGCTCGACCATGCCGAAATGTACTAATTATACATCTGGTAGCAGTCCTTTAATGCATGTCATTAAAGTACACTTACTCATTAAAGTACACGTCTTCAGCCAATGATAACTCAGCTTACATGTGTTCAGCCAATGACAAGTCAGCTTTCTACCGTTATAAAACCGCAAGTATCGATTATTCTCGGATATGCAATCGAAAGAGAATTAGCGAAAAGTCACGGAGGCTGGAAATCCAATACTGTCGCAGAAGGTTATGTTCTGTTACTATAATAATTAGCGTTAATTGTAAATAATATTCAAATAAATTCAATTTGTCATCTCGTTTTTCAATGTCGACTTCAATAATCAAGGTTATAATATTATAACATTATCAAGTTTAACGGGACTACATCAAGGTCAATGACATTATTGTTCCTCGGAAAAAATCAATACTTTCGCGTCTGCGCACATCTCACAATTCACGACCTAGAACAAGGTCACTTCCGATCTTGTCAGTTACAAATAAAATGTATACATCTGAATACCGGTAATTTCAAGTTAGAAATATGGTCGAGCATAAAAAGTCGTATGAAACTCGCCTATAATGGTAATTAAGAAGCTCGTATGAAAATTATGAAACTCGCTTGCGCTCGTTTCATAAATATCCATACTCGATTCTTAATTACTATCATTATAGGCTCGTTGCATAATGTGCTATTATTTGTTTAGTATGCTGTGTCTTTTGGCAACCCTTACTGAAGGGCAGCTACCCTTTTGGGATTTATATATATATGCAGGTTTTTATCTCCACAAAATCTACTGAGGTGTGACAGTTATTGTTAAAAAGGAACAAGATTTCTCCGTGCATTTGAAAATATATTATAATTAATTATCAATTGTTGATTTTTCATTTGACACCTTATTAAAATCCACACGTACCAGTGCCCATGGATTGCAATGTGAGTTATGTGACGGAAGTTGTTTCCAAAAAGTGAATAAGATAACAGACTGCGTTGCTCATAATAAAATTTGCTTTACGCATATTATGCATTATTTTGACCTTGCAGGAATACTTTAAAAACTATGTGCCCAGTGGCTAATCTTGTAAAACTGTCGAACATAAGGAACATAATGTTAATACTTTTAATACCTGTTCCATAATGATGCTGGGTAGAAATCTGCCATTCAGTCAACAATTATTTACAATTGAAGAACGTGAGAAAAATGTCAAGACGTGTTCTTTATTGATGCTGGGATAGAAGACTTTGCCACTGTTATTTCTAACTTCAGCAAGTATTTATTTATAGCATAGTCTGATGTTCAGAGAACAATTTTTTTAATCAAATAGAAACGGTTCTCTTATTTTTAACAAAATAGTGTTGACAGCGTCCCGCAGAACCACTAGAGTTAGCGAGGTCGAACTTAAACCTGTAGCTGAGTCGGGAGACGTCCAGTAGATGTCAGGAGTGATTGTGTTGGTAGCTAGTTGAGCTTGGGGGAAGCACGCGATTGACATGCTGTTTTGTATTCTCTTCTGGTGATTCAGGTGGTATACTTGTTACTTTATCTTGAATAAAATTGTTTAACGCAAGGAAGTTTCCTTATGTGGTTCTTCAATCAGTTCAGTTCTAATATTCGTAGGCGTTACTACAGGATGAATCTGTGTGAATGAAGTAATTGCAAGCATAATGTAATATGTTATAGTAGTGTAATATAGTAATACAGTGCATTGTAGTGTAAGGTAGTGGCAGTGTAGTGTAGTATAATAATATTATGTTATATTTTATTAATTATATATTGTATTGTATTATATTCTATTAAATTATTAGTGTAGTATGGTGACAGCGAAATCAACTCCAACCAGACAAAGAAACACTAGACATAACCTAACGCGGAGTAGCTCACCGCGTTTGTGAAACAGACTATCCTCTAGCAGGAGGCCTTTGCCCTTCAAGGGACACATTAGGCTATTATTATTATTATTATTATTATTATTATTATTATTATTATTATATATAATAAGAACACCTACCAGGAAGTCAAAAGCAGAATGACAAATGAAGCTTTTAATAAAATAAAAGGAGCATCTTCTGCGGACCTCTGGAAAAAGAACTAAGGAAGAGACTAGTGAAGTACTGTGTGTGGAGTGTGAGATTGTATGGAGCAGAAACATGGACATTACGACGAAGTGAAAAGCGAATAGAAGCATTTGAAATGTGGATATGGAGAAGGATGGAGCGTGTGAAATTGACAGGCAGAATAAGAAACGAATCTGTGTTGGAAAGAGTGGATGAAGAAATAATGATGCTGGAACTGATCAGGAAAAGAAAAAGGAATTGACTAGATCACTGCCAGAGAAGAAACTGCCTGCTGAATGATGCACTGGAAGGAATGATGAAAGGGAGAAGAGTTCGGGGCTGAAGAAGATATCAGATAATAAATGACAATAAGATAGGCTATAATAAGGATCATATGCGGAGACAAAGAGGAAGGCAAAAAATAGGAAAGACTGGAAAGTGCTGGGTTTGCAGTGAAAGAACTGCTCTTTGACAGAACACTATTAATTAATGAATATACAATAGGCTATTCATGTAGTATAATAGTTGGTGGTGAGTAGGTTTGGGAAGTTCATTCACTTATATATTTCAAACATAATATATATTTTGATTAATTATATCTTTGGGAATCACATTTTCTAGCCTTCTGGAGGAATATTATTGTGCATATGTGCATGATTTTGTACTTTTTAATAACTACATCAAACTCACTGTATTATAATATAAGTATAGCGTAATTTAAAATAATTTGTCCCGTGAATTATTCTTGAAAAATATTTTTAAATTCAACAATTTTTTATAATTGGTATAAGAATTAAATTAGCTTACCTATTAAAGGATGAAAACAATCAATTGTCTTTATGACTTCACATTTCTTATACATTCAGTACTTGAACTTTCATTCTCTTCACTGGGTTTTTAGCCATACAAGAAACATTTTCTCCTTTAGAGTAGCATTAAATTATATTTTATATGCTCCATGCTTTCAATCTCATTGAGGAAACGCTTAAGACTTTTTTTTCTTACGGTAAATAAGTTTGTATACAGTACAAGGTGAAGAAAATCTTTGTGAAATCTGTATCTAGCATTCCGTTATGACACTTTATAATACTCCACTAGCCCAGTAATATATTGTAACCCGATGGAGATCATGGTTAATTTTCTCCGTTGTATTATGTTAAACAGCTACAGTCAATTAGAATCAAGTTGTAATTAATTTATAGGACTCAAGGGATGCTGTGTATTAATTGGACGGAGTTACGTGATAATAGACCAACCGAATATTTGAAGAAAAAATGAGATATTTGCACAAATCTGTTGATGGCAGGCTAATTTAACTCGGAAAAAATCAAGAATACGATATCTGAATTTTGTGCTATTTATAAGCAAAATTTCGTTCATTGCATAAACTTCATTTATTTATTTTGCTTTGAAATATTAATTCAACTTCTGGTCTCTTATTAAAAATCGGTTAGTCTTTTTCGGTATTATTTGTGATATTTTTTTATAATAATATGAATGTTATTATACTTCTTGCATAAAATGTTTTATATAAAACAGATTTATTTCAATGGCCAATATCTCGAAACAGGATTATGGTGCTTGGTCTCTTATTGCGAAACTCCGTCCAATTGAAATAGCTTGAAATACGATTATATATTATGTTAAATGTAGAACTTACCTTTATATTAGCATTTTTTCCTCATCACTGGAAATAGCAAGTCTTTCCTTAAAAATGTTCTCGATACTGTCATATCCAGTTTGTCATTTCTTCCGGGTATTTCAGAGAAGAAAATAAAACAAAAATTATCTATGGTATTTATGGAAATCCTTAATATCAATAGATTTAAAAAATAGGAGATATTCTCTAAGGAAAAACTTTGGACATGACTAAAGACTAACTTATTTCTTTGGAGCAATTATCATATTGAAAAGTATGCATCAGTAACATCCTATGGCCTTCTATGCTCGAGGTTGCGGGTTCGATCCCGGCCCAGGTCGATGACATTTAATTGTGCTTAAATGCGACAGGCTCACGTCAGTAGATTTACTGACATGTAAAAGAACTCCTGCAGGAAAAATTCCGGCACACTGGCGACGCTGATATAACCTCGGCAGTTGCAAGCGTCGTTAAATAAACCATAGGCCTGTTTTTTTTTGTTATCCGTATACAAATTGATGCGATTAATAAATACGGGGAGTATAAAGGTAGAAATAGGTAATTTAACGTAGTCTAATTCTGAAGTACTTAACTGTGGTATTAATTTCGAAACCCTTGTAATCATATTATTATTTATTACAATTTTAATCACCTCATTGGCGTCATACTGATGTGTGAAACTCATGGAATGAAGAAGTATTTAGGCCTATGAAGTGAAGTAACGAGGAATTTGCCTTGTTAATTTAAATGCGAGGATACACAAGAAAAGAAATATCACATTTTTATTTCCAATGTCAAACTTCCTAATAATTCCAACCATGCTCACAAGAACAATCGCGAACAGCATAAACGTGTCACTTTCCTCGTTACATGAGTAGGCTATCTTGAGAGACAGCAGACACAAATTTATCATGGAGAATATCCTACACACAATGGCTGTGAGTTTGTAAATCATCCCTTATTTTAGGTACGGAGACAAGCACGTTTATTTTTCAACAATAAATGTGAATTTACGTAAATGTAATGCTATATTTCATTAATAATTTTAGTGCATATTTTTGGGTATATATTATCCATTTTAAGGGGTCAGGTACAGCTTACAGGAGAAACATTTTTGGAAATATTCAACATTTTTGTCCTCCATTACTGTGTCTTGTACAATAATGAAAATTGTTATGTGTAACACACTGTCCTTCTGCTATATGGAAAAAAAAATATATATTTTTACGATATAAAAAAATTCTTATACATATTTTTTTCAAAATTAAAAATGGTGGAAGTTCACTGTGCAGTGATGAAGCGTTTCCCTCATAACTCATAAACTTGTTAACTTTTTCATGTTCTCTTGCTGTCTTATTTTATTGCTGAAACTCATATTTACAATATCATGCTCTTTCAACTACATTCCTTAATAAATAATATATCATTTTTATTTTGTGTTAGAAGAAAATACTGATATTTGACCATTTTTAAACGAATTTATTTTTTATCAGACAATCTATCAAAGATAGAGGAGTGATCTTGCATCATAACGTTGACATGACATGTATAAATATACAAAAAAAAATTTCATCACGCAATGTTGGATAGTTTTTGAGTTATGTGGGAAATGCTTCATCACTACACAATGAACTGAATTTTGAAAAAAAAAAAGTAAATAATTGTTTTAAATTGTAAAAAAATATATTTTTTTTTCATATAGCAGAAGAATGTGTTTTAAACATACCAATTTTCATTATTGTATAAGATACAGTAATGGAGAAAAAAAAATGTTGAATATTTCCAAAATTTTACTGCTGTAAGCTGTACCTAACCCCTTAAGGGCATAATTTCATATGTTTCGAGTATGCACATCCTGGCCGTAGTGATGAGCAACAGGCATATTTTACCGTTTTCTGTACAAATTGTTCATTGCGGGTCATCAGTTTTTATTTGGCATTCGTCTTCATAAATGGGTATAATATTACATATCATTTCATAACAAATTATGAAACCAACCAACGATGCGTAAAGGGAATAGATGTGCCTTCCATTTTGAAATCAGGAAGTTAACACGTTTAAATTTAGAATATATTTGAAAAAAAAATACGTTATCTCATAATTCGATAGTTTATTGCACTGTGTGAACGAAAAAAATTATTAATGTATCGTTTGGCAAAGTTAGACTACACATCGTTCAGGGTAGAGCAGCCAATATGAAACTTTATACACGGACGCAGGAATTTACGATAAGCACTGGAGAGACAATTTCGCTTATCCACGCTATATGTAATAGCGTTAGCAGAGAAGAGGTCACTAGACCTAATATCTTGTATTACATGTCCCAGCATAGAGGGTAAAAAGCAGGCCACACAAAAAATTACTTCCGGGTGCTCTGTAGTAATGGAGGAAAGCATTTAGAGGATAGCGTGGTACAGTTGGAGCAGAAAACATTGGATATGAGACTCTTCTATCCAAGTTTGAGAATAATGTTGAAATCAGGGCTGTTGCAATTTCTGCCATAATAACAGGACAATAGACTACAATTTGCAATGAATTAAGATAGGAAAGCATCAGTATTTGCTTCTCAGTGAATAAGATTTAATTTTGACTTTTGACATATGGAGGCGGCAAGTTGGTAGAGCAATTATTGATTATTAACTGGAAGATCCTGGGTTCAGTCTCGAATGATGACGCGATTTTCTCGTTGTTAAAATACTTCCAGAACGGTCCTAAGTAGATATGAACAACGATCGAGAAAGCAAGACTAACAGCGCCCGCAAAACCAAAAAACCCGCACGACATTGTTGTGTACGTCGCGTCGTTGACGTAAAGACTGCTTGTGAGTGTTTCGAGACGTCGAGATTGATCACTCCCTAAGTCCCGAACGTCAAGCAGCCTTGAATCGCTACAGTTGTTTATACCTGACTGAACTTTTATCTACATTGGCAACTGTTGTATATATATAAACAATCAAGTAGTCTATCTTCCAGTGTATAATAATTCGTTCCCCAGTCTTTATTTAATTACTAGGTCCTTATTAAAAGTCTAGGAATTTTCTTGTCTTATGTTTGAGATTAAGTGTGCAATCTCAAGTAACGTTATGTTTTATTTGTCTTAGAAATGCAAATTTATTAGAGAATTGTTTTTTAATATTTATATAACCATAGGTAATACCATACAATAGAACCAGAGCATTTTGATAAAATACTATTCTGTGTTGTCTTTTTGTCTCATTTAAACATTTATAATGTTATTTATTTCAATGATTTATGTTATTCAAAGTTACGAAATCTTTCCACGCCGACGAAATGCTATTTCGAGAATGATGAGCGAGACTCGAAGCGCACGAGAATGACGAGACGAGACTCGAAAGACAAATACAACGAATACAGCGATCGAGAGCGGCAGTTAGTTTTGTTCATCTCTAGTCCTGAGGTTCATTGAGTTTCCTATCAAACTCAGTACCTGGTATTTCTTCGGGGTAAGAGGTGGTCGGTGCGTGGTGCCGGCCATACCACCTCATTTTACTGTCGAAAAAATGTCGTGATTTAATATTATTCGGTACAATTCAGCGGGTCAGTTATTACAAAACACCTAAGATAGAATCCCCTCTTCTCTGAGAGTTCAACAACTTCCTCATAACGATGTCATCTGTATGAAAGTCAACCGTACTACAATCAGGGATCCTTTGTTGACCTGGAACTACTGAATGATAAATGTACTTGAAATTAGTGATTTATACGATTTATATCGTACACTCCAGCTACAACACATCAGTTGAGGATGAGGAGCATAGGCGGAGTTTTGGCGGCGCACTGGGGGGCACTGCCCCCCACCAAACTTGTCTGAATCCTGTTTCTTAACGTTAGAAAATATTGAATTCAAAAGATCTTTTCTGCTTTTGTTTATGATTAAGTTTCTGTGCTTAAATTGATGAATCAATGTCTTCAGATCATGTGTCTGGACTATAATATTTATTTTAAATTTTTGAATGTGTAATAATTTATATACCTCATGAGGAATAGAAGCCTGTAATGTTTCTTTTGTAACAGCCAGTACTCATGTGTTAGAAGTCTGCAGGTGTTCAGGCCGCCACTTGGAGAAATATGAATAACATACTGCACAACAATGCAGAAAAAAGAAAGGTGATCCCGGTGCAATGTGTAAACTTAAAGACGAGATTAAATAAAATAATTAGAGTTTACATTTCACATGATATCTTCAGGAAAGCTTAATATCAAAAAGTTTCATTTAGCACTGTTACGTAGTTTTATTGATGTATATGTGTTTCTGTACGAGAGAGAAGAAGATAGAGATTGTTTTAAATTATGCTGTATTATAATAAAATTTGTAGTAGATTTACAGTTCAAGCCCTATACAATTGTGTCCGAAACATCGCGTATAAGGATGTAACACTGTAAGAAACATGCCCCCCGAAAATGTCTTCATTAAATGATCATATTCCGATATACTGTATTGAACAATGGTCAAGCTATAACGAAGGGAGGAGGTAAATAATGTCCCCCATAACCCCGTTATATGGGGATTCTATGGTTTGCTTTGCCCCCCCCCCTCCACCCAAAGGAAATAGTTCTCTCTCCGCCTATGATGAGGAGGATCGCCTGTTCAATGTTTATAGTTTACCGTATAAGAGCGCCCTTTCGTACTTTGATATGACGTCCACTAACGTTCTTTCAATTGCTTTATTTTACGATGCTTTATTATTGTTTTATTTTATTGGGTTATTTTACGACGCTGTATCAACTTCTAGGTTATTTAGCGTCTGAATGATATGAAGGTGATGATGCCGATGAAATGAGTCCGGGGTCCAGCACCGAAAGTTACCCAGCATTTGCTCGTATTGGGTTGAGGGAAAACCCCGGAAAAAAACCTCAACCAGGTAACTTGCCCCGACCGGGATTCGAACCCGGGCCACCTGGTTTTGCGGCCTGACGCGCTAACCGTTACTCCATAGGTGTGGACACAATGCTTTATCAATTGAGATATTTATCCAGCGTCTGAGTGAGATGGAGATAATGCCAGCGAAATGAGTCCAGGATCCATCGCTGAAAGTTACCCAACATTTGCTCTCAGTGGGATGTCACATGAACTCCGTCCTAACAAGGATGGTATCGATTTTATTAGCAATGAGTTCGGTCCCGTGTTGTTTATGAACTCACTCCCGCAGAAAGTTATCTATCTGCTTTGATTGGTATCGTGATGTTTATGAGTTCATTCCCGCAGAAAGTTATGTATTTGTCTTGTGATGTTTACTTTGTCGGGGTCCGTAGTTCGCTACGTAAACTTGAGCCCAATTCTCTGTGCGAGTTTCCAGAGTTAAACATAAGTAGATATGCGTTAACTTAGTACTTGAGCCAATCTGGAATTTTAATAAGGTCACAATGAAGATCTTCGAGGGAGGTGAGAAGCAATTAGAGAAAGCTGCTTAAATGTGTGGGGTAGGGAACTGAGAGACGAGGCAAAACAGTGATTAGGACTGGTGGGGGTGATCCGCATTAATTAATGGGGCTGCAGGCCTGCGCCTGACAGGAGCCGTCACTCTGAATATTCAGCAGGGCAGAGACGAATCCTTTCTCCAACAGCCATGCTAGTATCAGGGCTGTGCTCAGCTTCGTCACAAGGACCTCTCATGATACTGTAGTGCTCTGCTCGAGTCTCGTTCGGGCATAAACTGAAGGATGCTTTCACACTGGGATTCTGCGTTCGTGCTGTGAAGGAACAAATTTTATTCCCAAAGCAATCGCATTTGTAACTGAAATTCTTTATTCAATGGTTGATTTACTGTCTTATTAGTATGAAGTATAAAGATAAACTATTATGATGCTGGAACAAAAGAATATATTTTGAAATTTTCCCTAAAAATATTTCAAGCATTGCCTATAAACACAAAAGTGGTTTTGGAGATGTCTTCTGTCTGATTTTGTACAGGAATTTCTTCTAACTATAGGATGGATTTTGTTGTTAGTATGTACAGGAGATGCACTATCACCTTTACTTTTTAACATTGCTCTAGAGAGTGTGCCATTAGGAAAGTCCAGGATAACAGAGAGGGTTTTGAATTGAACGGGTTACATCAGCTGCTTGTCTATGCGGATGACGTGAATATGTTAGGAGAAAATCCACAAACGATTAGCGAAAACACGGGAATTTTACTGGAAGCAAGTAAAGAGATAGGTTTGGAAGTAAATCCCGAAAAGACAAAGTATATGATTATGTCTCGTGACGGGAATATTGTACGAAATGGAAATATAAAAATTGAAAATTTATCTTTTGAAGAGGTGGAGAAGTTCAAATATCTGGGAGGAACAGTAACAAATATAAATGATACTCGGGAGGAAATTAAACACAGAATAAATATGGGAAATGCCTGTTATTATTCGGTTGAGAAACTTTTATCATCCAGTCTGCTGTCGAAAAATCTGAAAGTTAGAATTTAGGCCTATAAAACAATTATATTACCGGTTGTTCTGTATGGATGTGAAACTTGGACTCTCACTTTGAGAGAGGAACAGAGATTAAGGGTGTTTGAGAATAAGGTGCTTAGGAAAATATATGGGGCTAAGAGGGATGAAGTTACAGGAGAATGGAGAAAGTTACTCAACACAGAACTGCACGCATTGTATTCTTCACCTGACATAATTAGGAACATTAAATCCAGACGTTTGAGATGGGCAGGGGCTGTAGCACGTATGGGCGAATCCAGAAATGCATATAGAGTGTTAGTTGGGAGGCCGGAGGGAAAAAGACCTTTAGGGAGGCCGAGACGTAGATGGGAAGATAATATTAAAATGGATTTGAGGGAGTGGGATATGATGATAGAGAATGGATTAATCTTGCTCAGGATAGGGATCAATGGCGGGCTTATGTGAGGGCGGCAATGAACCTCCGGATTCCTTAAAAGCCAGTAAGTAAATAAGTATGTACAGGAGAATTTATCCAGAATGATGCACATTAAATAAGGGGTTCAAACCAACAGTGGTGTAAGTCAGATTTTTTAAAATTTCAACTCAAGAACGTTTAAGAAAAAAAGTGTGAACTTGTCTCTTGTATGTAAAATATCAAACAGGAGAATTTATCCAGAATGATGCACATTAAATAAGGGGTTCAAACCAACAGTGGTGTAAGTCAGATTTTTTAAAATTTCAACTCAAGAACGTTTAAGAAAAAAAGTGTGAACTTGTCTCTTGTATGTAAAATATCAAACAACATTATACTTGCACAAATAGCTGTTTAAATTATATTTCAACGGATTTTTCAATTGCATTTTCCCCGAAAACGAGGGGCCCACAGCATGTACTATATTTGCTACTAATATTAATGTGGGGTAGAAATACTGAACCACATCTTCCACTTTCTAAATATTGTTCTGTGTCCGGTTTACCAGTGAGGAAAAGTTGGCAATACTAGTCACAGAATGGTACATGCCGACAATGAAGGTTAATATTTTAGGATGGCTATGATAAAAGGAAGAACTGAATTTCGAATGTAACGATTCTCCGATAAGTTGTGGTTTCTTTCGTCTGTGTACAATGAAGGTACGTTTGCCCACATTCCGGGGGGGGAGAGGAACTTTGCGTTTGGAGAAATATAGTTCTCGAATACATGAAATCACAAAAAAGAATCTACTCTGTCTCCTTCAAATTTGCAAAACTGTAAGGATCACTACAAGTACAACAACAAGGACCACGATAAGGTCAACAACGAAGATAAGGACTACGACAGGGATCATGACATGGATTGTATTTTATTGTATTGTGTTTATTTACATTCCATGGTATTAGTACATTGCTTCATAGCTAGAATATGGAACATGTCAAAAAATCTTATTAGTACTACAAAGTATCAATTCATAGTCAGAGTCTAGAAGAAGGGTTTTACAACATACTAGTACAACACAAGGGATTAGTATCGATACTTAATACAGGAAAAAAATATTTGTGCAGCGTTATTGAATGTCATAAATTCACCTACTGAATAGAAGGTGTGATAAGTTAGGTACTTCTTTAATTTGGACCTAAATAATCATGCTTTGAATTTGATTTTTTATATTTAGGGAGGCTATCAAAAATGTTCACTATCATGTAATGCACTCTTTTTTGATAGCACGATAGATTTGCCGATGGAGTACGAATTTTTTTTACGAGTATTTATACTATGAACTCTTGAATTAGTTACAAAGTTTTCACGATTACATAGGACGTTTATTAATTATCATGTAATGGTCCTTACTCTGATCGTTTTCGTGATCCTTATGGTAGTTCTTGTCGTTATCCTTATAGTGATCCTTGTAGTTGTGTTTGTTGCGCGTTACTTATCTTTGTCATGATCCTTGTTCTCTATATTATGGTCCTTATCATAATTCTTGTTGCCACTGTCAAGGTCTTTATCGTGGTCATTGCCCTTGTTGTGATTCTTATCGTGACTACTCGTTGTCCTTGTCTTTGTCGTGGTCTTTATACTGGTCTTCATCTTTTTTTCAGGTTCGACATTTTGTCATTTCATAATAAATATTATCCCTATTTGCCAATCGACTTTTGTGTCACGCGGTATCTTCCATACTTTAATAAAATGACGAAAGAGCATGTACTGTATGTAAACCGAGGCTTATAACAGTAATAGACAGACAACCAATAACATTTTGCACTGATGTGTACTTAAGGTTAGGGTTGAAACAAAAGTGGGGGTTGGGTAAAAATACGCGTGTGCGGCCAGACGTCTTCCTGCATGGCTACCTCTGTGATGTTTTATTAAGCTACAGGGATTATTTTACATCGAACAAAGGGTCTTTTATGACTTCGTCGCGACGCTCCAACGGGCGAAAACCACGCCAACATTCAAGTAGAATGGGTTAATATCTGAAAAGAACCAAAATGTCATCATAATTAATACAAATTGCAAATTGGAAGTGTATGATGCCTTTAACAAGGAATAAGTAGGATCAGTTTTATTCCGTACAGGAAAATAGTTCGTCACCAGTAAGAAATTAGAATGCGTATCTATTGGACATAACCATACATGTGACTTAACAGTGTTCGAAGGTGTGGAGGATTACAAAAATAACTGAGAATGTACATTGGCACACATAGTACCATGTCGGAGGTGAGTTGAGGTGACCGTGGCGCATCTCGGTGTCTCCCATTACGGTCAAAGGGAAAATTATCATCATCATCATCATCATCATCATCATCATCATCATCATCATCATCATCATCATCAGGGATTAGGCCTTTCGACCTGTTCCGTCCTCTCAAAGAAATTGATCTCTCCATCTCTTCGTAGGTCTTCCTCTGTCTCTCTTGCCTTTGGGTTTGTACTCTAGAATCTTTTTAGGAATACGGTATTCTGGCATTCTTTGTACATGTTCATAATATTTTTCTTGGTATTCTTTTATTTTATTATTTAAGTTGAATATATTCAGTTCGTCTCTTATCGTTTCATTATATTGTCTGTCTGTTCTTCTGTATCCAGCTACCGATCTCAAAAATCTCATTTCTGATACTTCTATTTTGTGCTTTTGGTTTTCTGTTAGGGTCCAGCATTCTGAGCCATATAAGAGAGATGGGACTGCCAAGACTTTGTAAAACTTCAAAATGGTTTCTTTCCTTGTTTTGTTTAATTGGGTTCTTTTAATCGTTCCACATATTTGATTAAAATTTTGTAATTTTCTTTGTTGATCTAATTCTCTTGTGTTTCCAATTTCACAGCCCAGGTATTTAAAATGTATTACTTGCTCTACTATATTGTCGTTAATTAAAATTTTACATCGTACCTGTATTTTCCCTTGGAAAGCTAAAATTTTCGTTTTTGTCGGAGATATTGTTAAATTATAGTTTGAGGCCGTGATTTGTAATTCATATATTAGTTTCTGAAGACCATCCTCTGAAGCAGCTATTACTAATTGATCATCTGCAAGTAAAAGAGTTGTTAAAACTGTTTTGTACAATTTCTTTGTTGATTCTCTCCAGTCTTGTGTGACTTGGTCAATATATAAATTAAACAATGCGGGAGACAGCGGACACCCTTGTCTTACTCCTAGGTTTGTTAAAATGTTTTCTTTACTTCTTCTTGTGCCATTTGATATTGTATTTTTGTTTCTGTGTAAAGGCTCTGAATAGCTCTCATGAGATGTAGTGGAAAACCTTTGCCCTCTAGTATATCCCATAATAGGTTCCTTTGTACATTATCGAAGGCTTTTACGTAATCTACGTTCTGAGACTGAGGGCATAGTGGCGGTGTGGTGCACTAGAACGGATAGGTGGCGCCGTGATATGGTACCTTGTCAGTTAGTCTCTCGTCCCAGCATCATACAGTTACGTGCATATAGTGTAAGCAGAACTACGGTCTTTGTTGTGACGGTGATTTGAATGCGCGCGTCGGAACTCGAGTATGTTGCAGTTTGAGCAACGGGCAAACTTCACGTTCTGTCAGAAATTATGCGAAACTGCTATAGGCCTAACCGATCGTAACTGGAGACGAAACATGGTGTTTCCTTTACGATCCGCAACTTAAGCGACAATTCGCCACCTGGAAAACGCCATTATTTCCACGAGAGAAAAATCCGCAACAAGACAGGTCAAAAGGCAAGGTGGTGCTTTAACAGTTTTTTTTTTATTTAAATGGAATTGTTCACATAGAATTCATCCCACAAGGTGCAACTGTAGACAAGATCCTCTACAAAGAGATTCTTGGCCTTTACGTAATTCAATTCGTCGTAAGCGTCCTGAGCTTTGGCATAGGAAGAATTGGCTGTTGCTACACGACAACGCCCCTGCACATCGCTCCATCCTTGTCCAAGAGGAACTTCCAAGGCAACAGGTCGCTGTTTTGCCACACCCTCCGTACTCACCTGATCTCGCACCATGCGATTTTTATTCTCTTTCCCCTTATGAAATCAATCCTACGTGGGCATAATTTTTATGCGGCCGAAAAGGTCATGACTGCCACAAGAGAAGCCGTACGGCATCTTCCTGCCAACATCTTTCAGCGGTGCTTCCAGCATCTACACCAACGTTGGCAGACGTGCATAGCGGCCAACGGCGACTATATTGAGGGAGGATGTCGGTCTGTTTAAGTGTACGCCGTATCACGCGGCATCTTCTGAGACATCCAGATTCTTGTGGGTGCCTACCCTTCGGGCGTCAGTGTCAGAACTTAATGACTGTACCACGTATAAAGCCAATATACCAGCTGGGAAATTGTAAATACACAATCTATACACGAGCGGTCTTTCCTGATCCATGCTGTTGTTCTAGTAATATATTTTCTGATATTATGCTTAACCTTTTCGTTAAACTCTTTGCATATGCTTTCTACGAGGAATTCAGGAGGCTTATTCCTCTATAGTTCCAGCAGTTATTCCCATCTCCTTTTTTATGTAGTGGTATTACTAAGGCTTCTTTCCATTTATCCGGTATAAATCCATTTTTCCAACAAATATTTATCAATTCTAAAAACTTGTCTAAAACGTTTCATTTGCATATTTTAGTAATTCATTGTTTATTTCGTCTGTGCCTGGGGATTTTCTGTTTCTAATTGTTTTAGGGCTTCTTTTAATTCCTCTAAAGTAATGGGATCTATATCTGGATCATTCTCTTCTAAACTCCAAGGAGGATCGTTTTTATCTGTCCATAATTCAATATAGTATTGCTCCCAATCATTCAATGTTATTGGGTTCGTTTGGAGTGTGTCTTTTTCATTTTTGTTTAAGAATTTCATAATTTTATATGCCTTTCGTTGTTGTCCATGTACAACTTGTTCTATATCTGCTATGTATTTCTCCCAGTGTTGTCTGTTTATTTTCCTTACCTCTCTTTTAACTATCGCACATTTTAGTTTGTAGTTAGTTCTATCTTCTGTCGATTTAGTATGTAAGTATTTTAGGTATGCTTGTTTCTTTTGATGTATTTTATCTTCTATATCTTCGTCCCATAATTTAAGTCCTCTTTTCTGTCTTCTTTTTTTTCTTTTTTTCCTAAAACCTCTGTTGCTGTTTTATGTAGGATATTTTCCAATTCGTCCCAGTTCTGATTTATGTTGTCGTAGAATTCTATATATTCCATATATTGTTTCATTCGTTTACTATAACTCCCGAATGCTCTTTTCTCTAAATAAATTGACTTTATATGTTTCTATGGGTTTTCCTTTTTCTTTTGTTCGTGTTCTCCATCATCTTTTAAAGAGAACTAATTTTGCAACAAGGAGAAAATGATCTGAACCAACATCCCTTCCTCGAAATACTCGTGTGTATTGTATTGAAGATACTAGTTTTCTATTGACAAGCACATAATCTATTATGCTTCGAAGTCCTCTTTGAGACCAGGTAAATTTATGTATCTCTCGATGATTGAAATAGGAGTTCGTTATTCTCATTTCATTATGAGCACAGAAATCTTTTAATGCTTTCCCATTTTGATTTTCAACTCTTTCTCCATGTGGCTGAAAATTATTAAGAAAAAATATGTATTTCAGAAGAAGAGAGATAATATAGTAGCCTATTTTAATTTATTCCACTCATAGCAAACCAGAGAAAACGTATCAACACTGTTTGCTTCTAGTTCTATGGGCAACATTTGGTAATTATGCGGGTGAACTCGTCACTTCCGTCTGCCACAATCGCTGATGTTAAATAAGAAAGCAGGTTAATCTTTGGTGTTGCGTCATCAGCACGTGACGTTGCTTCTGAAGTTGTGAACGAGGCGAGTGAATTCGGCACTTTATTCTCTGCTTTCATTTGTTACATGTACCAGTGGTATTTCCAATGATCTGTTTTTTGAAATGAAGCAAGCAAGTTCTCAAACTGCATCCACTAGTAAGAAGACAGCAGTATTCCAGTATTATACTTTTGTAGTGCAGTGATGAAACGTTTCCCTCATAACTCAAAAACTGTCCAACATTCTGTGATGAAATTTTTTGTGTGTATTTATGCATGTCATATCTACAACTTGATGCAAAATCACTTCAGTACCTTTGATGGATTGTATGGTAAAAAATAAACTCTTTTTGTGCGAGATCGTGCGTATTTGCTTGCTTTCCGCACAAAACCAATACGCGGTAAGTGTGAAATATCACATTCAGTATTCCCAACGTAACACACATAACAATTTCCATGAACATGAAAAGTTAACAAGTTTATGAGTTATGAGGAAAACTCATCAGTGCACAGTGAACTGCCACCATTATGAATTTTGAAAAAAAAAAAAATATATATATAAATATTTTTTTTAATCGTAAAATTATTTTTTTCATATAGCAAAAAGACAATGTTATAGACATACCAATTTTCATTATTGTACAAGATACGGTAATGGAGGGGGGGGAAGTTGAATATTTCCAAAAATTTTGCTGCTATAAATATTTTGTGTTTCTTTTCATGAATTACGGACCAGTGTGTGTTGTGTGTTTTATGTGGGTGTATGTGTATGTGTGTAAAATAACACAAACGTAGTTTTGTCGGTCTTTCCAGGAAATCGCTGTAACATCTGCGGTGATAATCGTATTCTTAGAATCTATGAAGTAGATCCTATTTGTAAGTTCGCGTCCTCTTCTCCCAACCCGCAATTTTATTCGTTTCTGAATGATAACGCAGTAATGGTGTAAGATGAGATGACAGCATGACACAATGGGATGGAAGAAAACAGGTGGCGTGGGGCACTTCATCTGATTGGTGGGGTTCCAAGAGAGATGCAACTGTAACAATGAATGATTTATAGTTCCCACGGAAGTAGTGACAGCTCCTCGGAGATTTTCTCCGTCCCTGATTGGGTGCAGTACTCCCCCCTCCAGTTTAACCCACTTGCTATTTTTATCCACCTTAACGATGACAAAGACACAGAAATACAGTTAAGGAAGGGGCTGTATTCGTCAGTGCTCATTGTTCATCTCCGCTCTACTCCTACCTTCAAGTTGAGCTATTACCGACAGACACAATTTGAGGCTTTCAGCTTGATAAATGTGCTTAACAGTAGCTTAATTTGAATCTGCTTGTCAAATCAGTGACTCGTTTTCGTTCTTCAAGGCTTCACATGTGATTTCCGTTGTTATATTTTGTTATTACCTATGAAATATTTTACTGCGTTGAATGTCTTCATTTATCGTTCCTATCATAATGATGATTATAACGGCACCCAGAATAATTTCAATCTCTATTCTAATCACGAATTTATTCATATAAATTTATTTCCCTATTTTTTTTGTGCATATAAGTTGTTCTTTTCATAATCATGACCACCATCACCGTAATCATTAACATGGTCGTTATATAGGCCTACAGTCAGTGGTGATATTCATGAAGTTTAACAACCACTTAATATTTTAGGAGAAAAATTCGCTCCGGCGCCGGGGATCGAACCCGGGTCCTTGGTTCTACGTACCAAGCGCTCTGACCACTGAGCTACTCCGAATTCAATCCACAGCAGCGGATCGAACTTTCCTCTTTCGATGTTTCTCTTTGTGGACTGACTCCAAGTTAGGCATATATATGTTGACTTATATGTCCAATGTCAACTGCCATTATACTAGGAGCGCACTCAGCTGAGTGACTTGTTGGCCGGGAATCCGCAGTTATTAATGCACTGCTGACTATGAGAATATTATAGATGTATTAATTTGTCCTACAGAATTTATCTGTAATATTGACACTTAATATTTTAGGAGAAAAATTCGCTCCGGCGCCGGGGATCGAACCGGGTCCTTGGTTTTACGTGCCAAGCGCTCTGACACAAAGGGAAACATCGAAGGAGGTAAGTTCGATCCGCTGCTGTAGATTGAATTCGGCGTAGCTCAGTGGTCAGAGCGCTTGGTACGTAGAACCAAGGACCCGGGTTCGATCCCTGCTCCGGAGCGAATTTTTCTCCTCAAATATTAAGTGTCAATATTACAGATAAATTCTGTAGGACAAATTAATATATCTATAATATTTTAACAAGCAGTTCTCTCATCTCTTTTTTCATGTTATCTCCAATTTAATATTCTAAGCAAATATTTTACTATCTATTGTAATTGGGGATTTGCCCTGTTTTTCTCATATCTTTTTTCATGTTATCTCCAATTTTATGTTCTAAACAAATATTTTTACTATCTATTGTAATTGGGGCTTTTCCCTGTTTTTCCCATCTCTTTTTTCATGTTATCTCCAATTTTATGTTCTAAACATATTTTTACTATCTATTGTAATTGGGGCTTTGCCCTGTTTTAGACATAAATAAATAAATAAATAAATAAATAAATAAATAAATAAATAAATAAATAAATAAACGTCTCTTGTGTACATATGTTAAACATATACGACAAATGTCCATGGGAATTGCAAATATTGCCTCGAAATAATTTAATAACCGGTTCACCGGTTCATCCGAACCGGTGCTAACCGGCTGAATATTACCACTGCCTACAGTAGTCCTATATAATCGGGAATTGAAAAATAGAAGATCCCTTCTGTATTTTCTTGTAAATATAAGATATTTCTCTCTTCTTCTTCTCCTTCTTCTTCTTCTTCTTCTTACCATCATCATCAGCTTAATAATTACTCTCATCGTGTACGAGTATTTTGATAAAGACATATAGGATGCTATGCATAGACATTTCGCTAGCCCGCGCTACGAGCGTGCTAAACTAGCCCCGTCTATCGACTGATTACTTGTACAGGATTCATATCATATCACATCGTTAACAGTACTTTATGAATACGAAAAACGTTAGTTCGCTGATCATCCACCGGAAGCCCGCTCTAAGAATGTTTATGAATATGGCCCTTAGGGTTGTATTAATAAACGAGACTTTGGACCAAAGTTGACTTTGGAAAGTACAAAGTCGCCATTTTCCTATACATAGTCAACAATTTGACGAAAGTAAACTTCAATCGTAACTTTACTTCGAAGTCGTCGAAAATCTAGGCTTTGACTTTGACTTTTTTCGTGGACAAAAGAAAAATGGCTGATATTTGGAAAATTGTTGAATTTGCTAAGAATATTGAGGACATCCAGAAATTTACACGTTAAAGTTTCTCATGTTCTTTGGCATGTTATTAGCTATTTGCAAAACTCTATTGAGTTTTATAGTGATAATGATTTCAAATCAAGGTACGGTAGGCTGTAAGATATCCTCGTCATGTTTCAATATGCATTGAATAATAATAATAATAATAATAATAATAATAATAATAATAATAATAATATCGAGGTAATAGTCTGTTACGCCAATAACTCAACTTATTTCATTGGTATTTTGCGCTTCAGGTAAGGATAATAACTTAATATTAATTTTGAGTATTTAATTCTGTACAGGATAGGTTAGACAGTTGGATTTTCAGTTAATGTATGATCATGTTTTAAATAACTGCGGTCGTTATGATGCTGTTTTCCGAATATCGATTTCAAATATTTTTCAAGTATTTTCTGTAGATTTGTAGGGAGCAAGTCTGCCAATTGTTAGCAGGATATGTCTTTTGATTGGTGTAATCTTCTTATCTTCCATGTCTTCAATTATTTTACATTTCATTTTTTTATTTCATTTATTATATTCCATAGATCTTACATTAGCAATGAAGCTTTAAGATGCGGAACAAGCCAAAATTTTATGATTAGAATTACAATTTTTACAAATTTTTGTACAATTTTAACAATTTTACAATTTTGCAATTTTCTACAATTCTTTTACAATTTTCTACAATTTGTTACAATATTTTGGCGAGATGTAGTGAGATGAAATGGTTATTCTTATAAATAAAGCTATAAAAATGGCTAACAATCGAGTAACGTTAACCTATATTCAATTGTTTCGTTGATTTGTGACTCAAAAGATGGCTCTATTTGTGACAATGCCTACTCTATTTCAACGATACATTAATTTAATTCGTTTAGAAGACCATGACTGTGATTGCCAACATTAGAACCAGCTCGTCAAATCTTGACTTACCGACTTTATAGTCTGCACAACAAAAAACACATTATTACAGTTTAGTTCGTTACACACGTCAACTACTCGTATATTCGGATCAACGAATGCAATGAAAGACGAAGACTCATCTCGCAGGAATTTAGATTGAAAATGAACATATTTGATTAATTCCTCAACGTAAAGTCTGAAAATTGGAATTCAGCCAACGTTTACACCCTTAAAATTGTCTCGATGCCAAATGTTCTAGTCAGACGATGACATAATAATTGAATCAGAAAACCCCGCATCTGAAGATAAAATGAGTCTAATATATTTTGGTAGTAACGGTTTTCGGTGGAGAGTGACGTCTTTTGGAACCGTATGGTTATTGATTATTTTTCATTTCAGTTCACGAGGAGCTCAATTCTATTGTTATTTGCGGAAGATATTTTCTTCTTCTTCTTCTTCTTCTTCTTCTTCTTCTTCTTCTTCTTCTTCTTCTTCTCCAAGCTTTAAGCCTTTTAAGGCTTGTTGCGGCTCCAAATTAGTTGCACTCATTGATTGATCCATCTTTTCTTAGGTCTACCGATGTTTCTCCTCCCTTTAGGTATATAATGCATAATTTGTTTAGGATATCTATCCTCGCCCATTCTCTCTACGTGATCCAGCCATTTCTGTCTATAATTTACTATCTGTTCATTTACATTATAAATTTGTAATTGGTTTCTTATATTTTCATTTCTAAGTCTGTCTCTTCTTGTTACACCCAGTACCGACCTCAGAAACCTCATCTCTGTTGCATGTAATCTACTTTTATCTCTAGATGACATTGTCCATGTCTCACTGCCATATAGCGCTCCAGGGATTGCCATAGTTTTATAGAACTTTATCATTGTGTCTTTTCTGACTTTGTTCCTCAGTGTCCTCTTAATTGTACCACACATTCTCGAAAATTTTTCAATTTTATTATCTGTATCTACTTCCTTAATGTATGATAACGAACAACTTAGGAATTTGAATTTATTTACTTGTTCTATTGGCATATTGTTTAGTACAAATTTACATCTTATAGGTTGAAGCCCCTGAAATGCCATCGCCTTACTTTTATTTATGGAGATGTCAAAATTATAATTCTGTATTATTTTGTGGAGTTCGAACAAGGCTGTCTTCATCGTATCTTCATTATCCGATATGACCTGAACATCCGCATTTAAGAGTGTTATTATAAAGTTATTTGTATCGTAGTTGTTTGATAGTACTTAGCCGCTGTTTCCACTGTCGGATTGCGTTGTCCAAATATAGATTAAATAGAGTGGGTGAAGTGCAACACCCTTGTCTTACTGCCATATTAATATTTGTTTTCTTTAGGTTTCCATGTCTTTGTTTTGTGCTTATATTTGTGTTTTTATATATCTCTTTAAATATTTCGATGATATGGACCGGTATTCCTCTGCAGGCCATTATATCCCATAATTTATCCCTATCGACTCTATCAAATGCTTTACTGAAATCTATAAATATTATATAAGTTGGACAATTAAATTCTCTTCTTTTTTCTATAAGTAGTTTTAAAGTGAATATATTATCAGTACAGGATCTCCCTTTTCGGAACCCTGATTGTTCTTCCAAAAGAATTGTTTCTACAATATTATAAAGTCTCTTATTTAAGATTCTGGCGTATATTTTCGTAGAAGCATATTCACGACCTTATTTCGATTGGCTGTTTTTCTAGCAAAGACCTGATGTTAGTCCGACGTCAGATTTACTCTCATGAAACGCGCTATTTACTTCTGAATTAGAATGTACATGGGTGTCAACAGTTTTCCATTCATTGTCGTAATCGACATAGCCATGTAATTGTGAGTCATTTCAGATGATGAACTAATTTCCGTACACATTTTATTCTTTTTCTTTTTGTACATTGTACTTCAGGAGTGCATTTCCTTGTCGAATCTGCTTTGATCGAGATTGAAAATCTGACATGGTGGTAGATGATTGGACACAATGAATTATTTACTTACGGAAGTAAGCTGTCGGCTGTTTCGTAAATAACTTATTTCCTGTTCGCTACATTATCCACGTCTGCAGGATGCGTGGCACATTTAGATACAATGCAATTTCGCGTCTTCAACTTTGTCACTCATTCATGACACTTTGAATCTGAACTTAGCCCTGCAATGCTCCATTTTCTTCTGTAGTTTAGTCTAATAATCTAATAATAGCTTGGACTATTCAACGACAATAAAAGTTTCAATTACTTGTAGAGGAGGGAGAGAGGAGAGAAAGTCGTGGGGTGATAACATACCCCAGGTGAGCTGTAATTATGTCCAAAATAGGGTGAGCAATCCAGGATTAGTACAACTTTGGTCAATTTTGTTATTAGCAGAGACCGGAACTTTGGCAGAATGCCTTTTTAAATGTGTTAAATCTATCTTAATCTTGAAAGTAAATCTGTACGAATTATACCTTTGTGATTGAAACGTCACAGTTTTATGTTGCCCTTTTCTGCCTTTTTTAAATATAAATGCCTAATTTACAAAATAAATGCCTTTTTTTGCTTTTATTTGATTATTTATCTATTATTTATTAATTTATTATTAAAATTGCCTACAGGTATATTTTAATTTATTTCTATAACCACTACAATAAAAGTGACTTTACCGAATGTATAGTATTGTCTTTCATCAGTTCATATTCTCTTTGCAACAATGAGTATAACAGTAGGCTAAGCGTTTTAATTATCGCTTGTGTTTATTTGACAAGGCAACAATGAGTGCGGGTTTAACGTTATTTTTAACGGTTATTTTTCTTTCAGTTTTCATTGCGACGTTGTTGTAGCTAGCTAAATATTTCATATCGCAACATATCAGTAGGCCTACAACCAAACACAAAATGCCCTTTCCAAGGCTACTGGGAAGAAGATTTCTTTGCTTCCAACAGTAATTTCAACATCGAATCGAAAATCTCAATTTGCATTCGAATTATGTAAAGCTTTTCTTGCTGCCGAAATCCCTTTGTGGAAAGTGCAAGGTTGTGGGTCTAGTGCAAGGTTTTTGTAATTGGCTTTTATTGCGTATTTCAGCTATTTATAATGCCTTTTTGCCTGCCTATTTGAGCTATTTATGATGCCTTTTTGCCTGCCTATTTTAATGATTCATAATGCCTAAACTTCCGGTCTCTGGTTATTAACTTATTGCGAGTTACCCTGATAAAGTATATAATTGCGTTTTGATTTCCCTTAATTTTGAAATTGATTGTTTTTCAGCAACAATTTGTCGATTAAGTTTTCTTTTACAGCAGTAAAATGTTTGGAAATATTCAACATTCCAATTAATTATCACACTCACAAACTTCTTCTTCTTCTCCTTCCTCTTCTCTTCATCCATGCTGTTCATTTTTATTTTCAGGTTCATATTTTACAAAATAATACAAGTATGTCCAATTTTGTATGTTGGACTTTGGCTTTCGAGTACAGTGGGCTATGAACGTAGGTCTATACAATAATTATGGCAAACATGCACTAACACTGCTGGCAATATCTAGTAGAATATTTATAATAACAGTACATAAATTGTATCACTAAATTTTGAAAGAATGCTCTATTGAATGACATATAGTTCATTTAATTTAGACTATTTATTTATCCTAAACAATTTAATTGTTGCAACGAATCGGAAATACACTGAAACACAAGGTCACATAGGTACAATTTCCTGGTAAACTAATGATGTCATTGGTCCTAAATTTCTTATCATCTTTGCAATGGTAAAACATTGTTTTCCCTTTTCAGAAATCAATTAACTGGTCTTGCTAATATGATATGTTTTCTCCAGTGGCGAAGCTCTTAAGAGGTTTGTGAGTCCTAGCCTTACTTACTTACTGGCTTTTAAGGAACCCGGAGGTTCATTGCCGCCCTCACATAAGCCCGCCATTGGTCCCTATCCTGAGCAAGATTAATCCAGTTTCTATCATCATATCTCACCTCCCTCAAATCCATTTTAATATTACCTTCCCATCTACGTCTCGGCCTCCCTAAAGGTCTTTTTCCCTCCAGCCTCCCAACTAACACTCTATATGCATTTCTGGATTCGCCCATACATGCTACATGCTCTGCCCATCTCAAACGTCTGGATTTAATGTTCCTAATTATGTCAGGTGAAGAATACAATGCGTGCAGTTCTGTGTTGTGTAACTTTCTCCATTCTCCTGTAACTTCATCCCTCTTAGCCCCAAATATTTTCCTAAGCACCTTATTCTCAAACACCCATAACCTATGTTCCTCTCTCAAAGTGAGAGTCCAAGTTTCACAACCATACAGAACAACCGGTAATGTAACTGTTTTATAAATTCTAACCTTTTTTTGACAGCAGACTGGATGATAAAAGTTTCTCAACCGAATAATAATAGGCATTTCTCATATTTATTCTGTGTTTAATTTCTTCCCGAGTATCATTTATATTTGTTACTCTTGCTCCCAGATATTTGGAATTCTCCACCTCTTCAAAAGATAAATTTCCAATTTTTATATTTCCATTTCGTACAATATTCTCGTCACGAGACATAATCATAATATACTTTGTCTTTTCGGGATTTACTTCCAAATCTATCTCTTTACTTGCTTCCAGTAAAATTCCCGTGTTTTCCCTAATCGTTTGTGGATTTTCTCCTAACATATTCAGTCATCCGCATAGACAAGCAGCTGATGTAACCCAATACCCTCTCTGTTATCCTGGTCTTTCCTAATAACATACTCCAGAGCACTTTTGTGAATAAAGAATCCTGTTCCTAATTGGTGATTATCGTTTCCTTCCCCATAATACAACAAATAATCTCCTATTTGTGTTATATCATTCCCATCTAACCTAACCTCCTGTACTCCCACAAAGTCTATTCTATATCCAGCTAGTTCTTTTGCTACTAATGTTACCCCTCCTGTTCTATATAGACTTGTAACATTCCAAGTACCAAATCTCAAAACCTTATTCCTTTGATGTGGTCGTGCCAGAGAATCAGTCCCATTCCGAGGCTTATTTGAAGGATTCGTAACAAGCTGTTTTTTTACGGTGATGGGTTGTTAGCCCTTCGCCCAACCCCCAAGCTGGAGGACCACCCCTCATCGGCTGTCTGCGACTGCTTATTCAATATATTCGCAGCTTCCCTCCATATGTGGAGGCCGTCTCCTCCCGCAATACATGGCGAGTCTTAGGCTACCCAAAAAATTGTAGTTATATCTGATAACCAAAGCTCGGAAGTTGGGGACTTGTATCTTTGAACGTGGCTAAGCGACCGGACTTCAATGTCAACAAACTCCCGCTTCCAGCACGGAGGTACTGTCAGGTCTGCTATAAAAGTGGTTCCTGGCTGGAACAACATAATGATAATATTATGATAGGTTGAAACATCTAATTTTATAGCATATATATAAATAAACATGCAAAATACATCAAATTTACAGTTCTGCTCTGTACATTTCATTACAGTGTATGACTACATGCATTCGAAGATTTTCGAACCCATAAATTCTTCGTCTGTTAGTTAAACATGATTTGAAACGAAGGAAACTTATTTCCACGTCACATGAAGTGATGGGAGCAAACTTTAATTTTTTTATTTTATTTATTTTAACTAGCTACCTAGTGAGTACAAATTGCATTTATAAAATAAAAATGTTTCTAGTCACTACCGTAAGAGTCAGGCTCGTGTACGGTGTGGTCTTAGTGAATAATATAACATAAAATTTACAAGGACAGTTTACTAAATACAGTAATTAACTTAATTCAAACCAATAAGTACAACACAAGAGCAAGAATAAAGAAGAAAGGGAAAACGAGAGAAAAATACACATTTAATATAAATTGACAATCCAACAGAAGCCAGTGATATTCAATAAAAACATGAATATAGTCGATAGAAATAAAAGGTAAAAAAAGTACATTTGTTACTATTATATATCATGGATAATTTTACAAAATTCTTTTTTAAAAGTTTCGATTTTAAAAAATTTCAAATTTGGAAAATGGTTTGAAATTTTATTATAAAGTCTTGGGCCTAAATAAAATACTGAATATTTCACTGTCACTGTTTCCTGTTCGATTTTCAGCAGATCTCGTATCTGAGAAAGATAAGTATATCCTAAATTTTTCTCGCAAATAGTTTTCAATTAGTGTATCACTACTAGGGAAGGTCCCTCTACGACTTGATCCATGGCTATGGACAAATTCTCCATCAATTTAAAGGACTGCAATGTCTTTCAATGAATGCCCGTTTCCAGCTCTAGTTTATATGTGGTACAACTTACAAGATATAAACTCTGCATTAGAAGAAAATAATGTATCTCCTCAGAATTCCTCCACGAAATTCTGTACCTAAAATTTAAGAAATGTATTTTCAAACTTCCATAACACCCATTCGAATAACACGTATTTTCTAATTCCTCAAACAGACCGTTTACCTGTAATTCTCTTAATGTCATTGGCTTCGACGTGACACAGTTTATTCGTTCGTCTTCTTGCCATTCGATGTGACCACTTTCTTAGTACAAACGACTGTCCCTGAGCACTTGCAGCGTGAGCACGTTATGCCTGTAACCTTACTCAAGCACACGACACACAAGTCCCCAAGATCCGAGCTTTGCTGATAACAGTCTACGTTCTTAATAACTATGTATAATAACACTTGATTTCACTCCAATCCTTATAAATTCACTGTTGGTAGTCATTCCAGCATGGACAGTTCACTGCGAGTGGCTGGCGAGTGAAGTTTGATACCGTGGCACGATGGCCTCGCTCACAGGCAGTGGTACTCCCAAGCTTCGGGGTATACCGGGGAGAAGGGGTGTATCGATTCGCAGGGAGCGGAGCTAGCCTCAACCGCGACATAATACGCCACGCGACGTTGGTGTCCTGTGAAAGCGCTGCATTTTTTAGTGTTTGTTTAATCAAAAGAGCATGCGTCTGAGTCTTACATACGAATTTTGTGTATAATTGTTCATACTGAGAAAATATTGAGGTAATTATTTGGAGAATTAAAAGAGATACCATTTTCAAGTTGGGAGTATGAAACAAAGTGTGCTTACAAAGATAGAAGATCGAAACTACATTTACATATTAAAATTTCGGGTGGAGAGAAAAACAATAGAACATTTCAATTTTCATGGTATAAGAAATGTCCTTGGCTAACAGGATGTTCCGAGACAAATAAGTTATATTGTTATACCTGTATTCTGTTTGGGGTCATCATCTTCTTATAGGGTCTGTGTCACAAAAAAGTTTGATATTAACGAGAAACATTTGTTGTGTAAAAATTATAAAATAAGTAGATTTTTTTCAGACTGCCCAGTATTTACACCTTAGCTACGCCATTGGCTCTAAGTAAATAGTTCATTTAATATGGGCTTCGGTGTTCACAACGGCTAGAACGTATAGACTTAGGGGAGAGTCGGGTAGTATCGGACGTCGGGTAATATCGGACAGTGAGTTTCTTTCATCTTACCACACGATGATAGTACCTGATTGACATGGTTACGTTTCTGTGATGTCGCATAGAGAAACGTAACCATGTCATTCAGGTACTACCACATGGTGGTAGATGGAAGACACGCACTGTCCGATATTACCCGACGTCCGATACTACCCGACTCTCCCCTAACGTTGTGTGGAAGCCATGGTCATGTATAAGAATTCTGTTTAGGAGATGGATATGCTGTAGAGGTAGACTATCTTCTGTAATCCTCTGTCACTTTTTATGTGTCTCAAGGTCGGAAAAAAAGTATTTACACAATTAATCCTACTCCTTGTCTTCATCCATGTAATTTCAGGATAGACACAGGTAAAGAAATTATACATTTGAAATTACTAGCTCTGCACAGTAGTTAGTGTACTGGACAATGTTGTCTTTTACATGGTTAGCATTAAGAGAATGCTACTTTCGAATTGATGAGCAAACTACATGATTGACATAACATGTGATTTTAAGCTCGGACTTGCATGTAAATATTGTGTCACCAACGAGATTATAAAGCCGAAGGTTTGACAGAACCATTATCAGTAGTGAAGCTTATGTTTGTAAATAATAATTAAAAAACTGGGTATTACCACAGTCTAGTATATACAGTCACTAGATAATTGCTAACCAGTAGAATCGCTACTATCACCTCATCACAGACAATGCGAAATAGTACTGGCACAGTCTATTGTTCCTAGTACTGTCATCACCTCAAGCTTCGACACTGTATATTAATTATACTAGATTGTGGTATTACTCGATCGAGACGAGTGGAGCCGCGGGCGTAATGTGAACTATTGCGATGATGCTATTTGAACGCAGGAGCAGTGTAAGTGGCTCTCCGGCCTGCAGGACTACACTGGCCTCGGTCGAGTAATACAGAAAGTGATTACTTCCTTCTAATCTGTGTATTCCATATAAATTATTCATAACAAGTGGGAAAAGGAACCAAAATCTCTCACTCGATTATTAAATTTTGTAACCTGCGTGTTTTCACAGTTTTCATTAGTTACATCGTGCGTTAGCAACATGCTAGTCTGACCGCGTAACCAGGTGCCCCGGGTTCGAATCCCGGTCGGGGCAAGTTACCTCGTTGAGGTTTCTTCCGGGGTTTTCCCTCAACCCAATATGAAGAAATATTGGGTAACTTTCGGTGCTGGACCCTGGACTCATTTCACCGTCATTATCACCTTAATTTAATTTAGACGCTAAATAACCAGCTGCGTCATAGTGCCCCTCTCCCGAAATTTCATTCCATTCATTTATTCATGGGAGTTCATCTGTTGAGCGCAAGAGAAATTTTTACCTGAACTGAATGCATCAGTTGGGCGCGGTGGTCAGTTTTGGGAAAGCATCAGTTGAGCGCGGCGGTCAGTTTAACACGACCCGCAGCAATTTCCTTTCTCATTTTGTAGAGACTTAGGAGACTCTGTACATGACAGGTATGGTTAAAAATGCTGCTCTCGTAAAAATGCTCGTCAGAGTTTAAAATGCTCGTACCGATAACTTGGTACTTGTCAGAGTTTAAAATATTTGTTCCAGTGCCAGTAATGGATTGTTTAATTTCTTGGTCACTTTCTTGGATAATACTAGACCACACTCTGTAGGAAACAAATTCTAGTAATATTTCCGCGTCTATATCTACAGTAATTCTTCTATATACTATTTCCTCATTTTATATGAGGATTGGCACTAACAGTATTCCCGTTGTCATTCATTTTAATATATGTGCTAGTTTTGTCTCTGAATAACGACTTGAAGAAACAAAATACTGTATATGTGGGTAAGCACTATTAAAATTCAGAGAGAACGCTTTGTAGAACGCCTCACATGCATTATTACTTCTGTCTGATGTAACAGCCCATATTTCAGGGGGAAATAACGAACCCGGTTTTATGAAATTTGATACCAAATAATCAGAAAAGGCTGTGATACTTTCAGTAACAGGTTGCTTGCTAACTAAATCATGAATAAATGCATTTCTGACTTCATTTGGAGGAAGAAATGAAAGACCGAATACCCAGTGCAACCATTTACCGTTGTTAGTATTGTCTTTATACTCATTAGAAAGCCCCAAGGACAGAATTTTTCTCCACCAAACCTGACTTACACTGCACACACATTTTCTCACACGCTACGTGTCATCACTACGCCTAAGGAAAATTGACCTTCGCGCTCAACTCTACCGCGCTCAACTGATGTAACCCCAAAACCGACCCCACGCTCAACTGATGCATTTTTAATCCTTTCGCGCTCAATTGATGTACAGTAGTGGCAAAAAAAAAACCGGACCGATCCTTGTAGCTGATTTCAGAGCCTTGTTCACTCCAGAGCATTATAGACTGGTAACTAAGACTTTCGTGGTTCGAATCCTGCCTGGGAAGGAAACATTTTTTTGTTCCTTATTCAAAATTATTCCCAATACTTTTCGATTGCAGCGATATTTTACTACTTAATTAACTTATTATTCCCAGAACATGAATTTTACCATCAATCCAAAAGTATTGGGAATAAATTTGCATAAGGAACAAAAAAAGTTTCCTTCCCAGGCAGGATTCGAAGCACGAAAGTCTTAGTTACCAGTCTATCGTGCTCTGGAGTGAACAAGACTCTGAAATCAGCTACAAGGATCGGTCCGGTTTTTTTTTTTTGCCACTACTATACACCCGTATATATTATAGATTTTAACATGTCTTCCTGTACACCTCCCTTTCTTTTTACCTATTCTGTAACATCCAATAATTTGAATATTACATCCATTTATTGTAATGGATTTGTCGGATGGATAATGGCTGGATGTGTTGTCGAACTGATGGTATTACTCGTTGCACGAATGACTGCCGGCGGCCAGTAGGCGAACTAAAGCATAAACACTGCGTAGGATATGGATCGTATCGCATGACGCAGCGCCAACGCCTCTCTCGAAATCGGGAATCATTCGTACAACGAGTAATACATGGAGGCAAAGATGGACGATTCATTTAGCGGATATAGGGCGGATAGACGGTTGGCTGGATGGACTATCATTAAGAATGAAAGAATGATTGCTTTCCTAACACATTTTAACGATTGTGAACTCTATAGCCATCAGAAAAGACACATTTTCACCTCATTTATGTTCGCTAACGTCCTAGAAGTTGGGAAATATTCGTGTCAATAGCCTTTGTTAATTACTTGTAGACCAACTCCAACTGCTGCTAGTTCACCGCATCTGTGCCACAGTGTTTCGTGCTTTGAACTTCGTCGTGTGGGTTTTCTATGAAGTTCGCCACACGGACTGCGACCTCATCATACTTGAAATCTGCGTCACCGATAAATCGATTTCCTCTGTTATTCTTCATTGCGTTGTTTGGATGGAAGGCTGTTTTCTGGGAATATTTTAAAAGGCTTTGTACAGACTCGCACTGAAAACAATCCATTCTAATGGAGTTCTGGGAGAGAGAGAAAAAAAAAAAAAACTTTGCGAAAAAACTTAAGCCGTCCTCGGTCGCAGTATCAAGACAGAGGTTGAATTTCATTTCTGAATATATTACTCCATTTCTCCAACGCGATGGCTAAAAATGTTCTGTCGTCTTTGAAGGCTGAAGGAGAAATTAAAATATACAAAGACGCCGAAAGGAAAATATTTCATTACTAACACTAACATTTATATTTCTGTGCCGTTAAAAGACTCAATGAGAGATGGACAATAATTCTGTTTTATACCTATCTAAGAACTCTTGAACTTGTCATAATATCGAGTTTTCAGGTAAAAGGACTTATCCCAGAAAATAAAAGTTTTTAAGGAACAACTATATTTAAATTCTAGCACATTATTATTAGTTACTTTATATCAAAGAATGTAAACATAATCGTTAAAAAACATATCTTCACTTTTTGTAATTAAATTGTAACTAATTACACTAATTAAAGTAAAAAAGTCAAAATCGATGGCCTTTCAGGGAAAATTTCCTCTCATATGTAAACTATTAATACAAAATCAAGGAATTGAACAAGTAAGTTCCTTTAAATTTTTGGGATGCGAGCTATCATACAGTATATGGGAGACATAGATGCAGAAAAGAAGATAGAAAAATGTAATCGAATTTGTGGAACTATTAGGAGAACTCTAAAAGGCAAAGTTAGAAAGGAAACATACGGATTATATGGCAGTGAAACTTGGACCCTTGATACAAAAACACGTAGTAAAATACAAGCAGCAGAAATGAAATTTCTGAGCGGATGGCTAGGAATCACAAAAAGAGTCAGACTACATAATGAGGACATCCGAAATCTTCTAGGAATATACGAATTGAACAAAAAAGTAGATGATTATAAACAAACATGGAAAGACCACGTAAACAGAATGAACAATGAAAGACTACCTAAGAAGATTCTAAATTATAAACCGAAAGGTAAAAGGGACATTGGAAGACTTTAAAGAAGATGGTTGGATCAAAGAGACGCAACAGGCCGAGAGGTCTAATGCTTGAAGTAAAAGAAGAAGAAAGTAAAATAGTCACATTTAAAAAACACCATCGATATAATATTGTGGTAAAAGTCCTTCTTTAATATTCTGCTGTTGTAATTTAAGCTGAATGTAAAATATTCTGGAACCACCAAGTGCAGTAGAATTTTAAAATATATTCTGATATTAAATTTTACAGGCTGAATAATAATAATCAGCCACCGGCGTAGCTCACAAGCAAACATTCTCATGGGGGCAGATAAAAAAGTTATTTTTTTTTCTTCCACCATGTTAATAATGTCAAAAGAAGTGCTTATACAAATTTTGGCCACTCGATCGCAATAATTACGAGGGCCGTAAAAAAATATGTTCGCCAGGGGCCGTTAACAGAAAGAAAACACAATTTCATTGGAAAACAATTATTGGAACAGGCAGAGCTAGTTTTCAACATATTTCCCACCGGAATTGAGACATTTGTCATATCATGGGATCGACAGAGAGGTGCAGACGGCTGTCAAACGCTGGTTCGGACCTCAGGCAGCTGACTTCTATGACACAAGGGTACAAAAATTTGTCCCATGTCTCAATTATAGTGGGGGATATGTTGAAAAATAGCGCAACAATTGCTATATCTATTTCAATAAATCTTTCCATGCAATTGTTCTCTTTTCAGGGAAAATCTGGACGCCCTTGTAATTGCAGTCGAGTGGCCAAAATTTGTATAAGCACTTCTTTTGACATTATTAACATGGTGAAAGAAAAAAGTTTAACTATTTTATCTGCCCCCATCAGAATGTTTGCTTGTCAGTCGACTGAGGCGCTTGTATGCCGATTCGGAGTTGTGCTTTGGCGTGGGTTCGATTTCTGTTTAGGCTGATTACCTGGATGGGGTTTTTCTGAGATTTTCCTCAACTGTAAGACGAATGTTAAGGAATCTATGGTTAATTCTCGGCCTCATCTCGCCAAATACCATATCGTTATCCCTTATCACCAATCCCATCGACGCTAAATAACCTAGTAGTTGATACAACGTCATTAAATAACCAAGTAAAAAAATGGTAATCGACTACCCAAAATGACACTGTACTGTAGACTTAATGAATAATGAGACCATGGAAGACCGTAAAGAATATGAAGGGAAAAATGCATTTTACTATTATGGGACAGAACTAAATAAATAACCTTAAACACTCTTCGGTTGTTTCTTTATAATGAGATGCAGGGAAAGGGACTTGGAGCTCTATGCTTTCATAACATCGACTCTAGAATGAGAAGAATAAACTTAACTTAGGGTGAAAGAGAATTATGTCACTGTAGAAATATCTTAATGGCAATGAATATCCGTACAGGAGAGTACAAAGAAATAAACTAATAAATGAGGACATTTCAAATTAATTAAAAACACTCTATTAACAGAGAATTATGGAGAAACAAACTTAACTTAGGATGAAAGAAAATTACGTCACTGTAGAAATTCCTTAATAATAATTGATGCGGTAAATCTATAGGGTCTTTTTTCGGAAGAATGTTTAATTCGATTCTCCGTGTTAAATCAACTTGCTTACAGCTGGCGCCAGAGTTTTTGGCGTGTGTCCTTGATATATAGTGCCCAGTTTGTGAGCATGTTGCTAGTGCAGCTGAGAATTGTATCATTTTCTATACACGTCACATCAGCCATTTGCCAAACACAGTTGTCACACTGACAGCGGCAAATGTAAAACACTCGCACTTAACGTTCCTATTACTTATTTCACATGCCAAAAACGGTGACGCGGACTGTACGTAGTTTCGTTCCATTATCTTGTAAACAGAGGACAGGGTAGCTAATTGAATGAATCCAGGCACCCTTGCATAGTTGTGGAACTCAGCAAACATCAGTGAAGATGATCCTCAAAGTGAGTGTGAGTCCATCCAGGATGTGCACTAAAGGTAATCTACACTCTGTAGGTAAACTTTGAAGTGGACTTTGAATAACCTGTAATTTGTATTCTGCTACCAACTAATATTCGTGATATTTACGTATACGGTACAATTTATAACGTAACTATGAGAGATAATACATGTAAGAAATATAATTTTACTAAAATGATTATGAACTTGTAAACCTCTATAATGTGCGCTGTTCACTGCTGATGTTTAATTTCTGCTAAAATATAATCATATTCAAAGTATTTTGATAAAATAAATTGTTCTTTGGAAAAAAAAGTCGTATAAAATGTTCTAATAATATATATATATATATATATATATATATATATATATATATAATTATCTTTTGACAGCATATTTTTAATTTATTTGGAATGTCTTCACTTATTAACTTTTCGCTTTTGTGGTCTCCTATATGGGTATTGTCTTTTATTGAATAATTTCTACAGTGACGTAACAATATTTCACCGAAAAGCAAGAGTGCTTCTCCAGTTCTCTAATAGCAGTATATTCTAATTTATATTGCGTGTTTCATTTATTAACTTGTATTTTATCTCCTGTACGAATACTCTCTTTTATCAACGACTTTCTATAATGAAGCGTTTTATCTCATACAAAGTTAAGATTATTTCTCAATAAGTCTGGGTTAGTAGTATATTTTTAATTTATTTGAAATGTCCTCATTCATTACTATATCATTTCGTGTAGTCCCAATACAGATGCACTTTTCCTAAAATGATTTCTGTAGTCAAGCAGTTTCTCTTTCCCAAAATTATGTGCCTGCAGTATGTATTAAATTTATCTTGGATGAATCATGTACGTGTCTTTATATTTTAAGACATTTCTATAGCAAAGTAAGTTTATTCACTTGAGGAGACGGGTATTTTTTTATACATCTTGATTACACAACTTTTAACACTGTATCACTTCGGAATATGTATCATATGTCTTTCTCGTGTTAAGTTCTATCGTACCTGGTTGACATGTTTCGGCTTGTTATGGGCCTTCTTCAGAACTGGTTGTTACTGATCTTGGCGTCTTTTGTTTTGTTTGTTTTTGTCTGAATCCACATTACACTACACGAACACACCCCCACAGGAAACAAAACAAAAGGCGCCAAGACCAGCAACAACCAGTTATGAAGAAGGCCCATAAGAGGCCGAAACATGTCAACCCAGTACGATAGAATTTAACACGAGAAAGACGAATAATACATATTCCGGAGTATTTTTTATTCACAATTCTTTATGAGCAATATCTTCGTCTGACACATTGGTAATCCATGTAGCCCCATCCATACAAAACTTCTTTACTCTTTCTTACCTTATTCTTCCTCCTATTTGTCAATATTAAACTTACTTACTTACTTACTGGCTTTTAAGGAACCCGGAGGTTCATTGCCGCCCTCACATAAGCCCGCCATTGGTCCCTATCCTGAGCAAGATTAATATACCATCATATCCCACCTCCCTCAAATCCATTTTAATATTATCTTCCTAGCTACGTCTCGGCCTCCCAAAAGGTCTTTTTCCCTCCGTCCTCCCAACTAACACTCTATATGCATTTCTGGATTCGCCCATATGTGCTACATGCCCTGCCCATCTCAAACGTCTGGATTTTATGTTTCTAATTATGTCAGGTGAAGTATGCAATGCGTACAGCTCTGCGTTGTGTAACTTTCTCCATTCTCCTGTAACTCCATCCCTCTTAGCCCCAAATATTTTTCTAAGAACTTTATTCTCAAACACCCTTAATCTCTGTTCCTCTCTCAAAGTGAGAGTCCAAGTTGCACAACCATACAGAACAGCCGGTAATATAACGGTTTTATAAATTCTAACTTTCAGATTTTTTGACAGAAGACTAGATGACAAAAGCTTCTCAACCGAATAATAACAGGTATTTCCCATATTTATTCTTCGTTTAATTTCCTCCTGAGTGTCATTTATATTTGTTACTGTTACTCCAAGATATTTGAATTTTTCCACCTCTTCGAAGGATAAATCTTCAATTTTTATAGTTCCATTTCGTACAATATTCTCGTCACGAGACATAATCATATACTTAGTCTTTTCGGGATTTACTTCCAATCCTATGCTTTACTTGCTTCAAGTAAAATTTCCGCATTTTCCCTAATCGTTTGTGGATTTTCTCCTAACATATTCACTCATCCGCATAGACAAGAAGCTGATGTATCCCGTTCAATTCCAACCCCCCTGTGTTTCCCTGAACTTTTCTAATGGCATATTCTAGAGCGAAGTTAAAAAGTAAAGGTGATAGTGCATCTCCCTGCTTTAGCCCGCAGTGGATTGGAAAAGCATCAGATGGAAACTGGCCTATACGGACTCTGCTGTAACAATATTAAACTATCTTTTGGAATTATCTTATTTGGTATTGTTTTATATAGTACGCTATCATCTAAACTTTCTTTATACTCCTGGAATACGCTTAAAAATTTATTTAAGCTCAGTTATGGCTTATTCAAGTAGGATCTGGATAACATAATAGAATAACGACGATGTTTCGAAAATTGGTATATCTTCGTCTTCAAGTAAAAGGGAAACGGAATGAGTCCTACGCGTTGAGACTGTTAGTGGCCATTTAACTGAGCGATGGTTGAGAATTCGTGATGGGAAAACAAATCTATATAACTCAAACGTGCTGTATTAATTTTCTAATGTTTTCTGTGTGGTCAGTAACAATTATTCATAATTCAAATTCAAATTCAAATTTATTCATAATTTACATTTGATATGGTGCATTTGAATAGATACCCGAAATGAGCATGGGCTCGTGCTCGGGTACAGTCCAGTAGAGTATACATAAATTTTAGGGACAACAATAATAATGTTGATGATATAAATAATAGTAGAAATAATAATAATAATAATAATAATAATAATAATAATAACAATAATAGAATAACAGTGACGGAGATAATACAAATATAGTAATACAAATTAATTAATTAATAATAATAAAACATAAATATTAACAATAATAAAATAATAACTAAGACTGATAAAATAAAATATAAAACCACTTAGCGAGAGTTAACACAACTTAAATAAGCATATAATAATCAGGAAAAAGAATAACGAACTCGAAAATCAACAGAAAAGTTCGTTGTATCGCAGACGACAGCAACCGCCGTATTGATATTGTGTTATGCATTATTGGTAGGTGGGGGAGCCAAAGGTCTACATCCTGACGTTATAAAATGACAGTTCAATAATGAGAAAAAAATGAAACTATTGAGATAAAACTTATTGCAACATTGTCTTTGTCCATCACAAAATTCACCTTTTATTACTGGTTTGGAACTCGAGTATCCACCGTGGAAATCTGACGCTTCGGCCAATGCATATGTTGCACTAGATAATATAGTTATTGAGTTAACTTCGCTATTTCCGTGGAAAGTCGCTGCTCATCACTTTTCCTCTCCGAGCCCCAGTCGAGAAACCTGACAGAGATGCGTAGATGAAGGGATTCCCTGCTGTATGGACAACATCTAGGTCTTCGTCCAACTTGTGCACATGCCGCCGTCTTAATGAAGTTAAGGGCAGAATCAAATTTGAAGCTAGCCATGGAATTGAATTAAGACTTGTCAAGTCTCTTGGCGCAGGATCGCAGAAGTCTGCAGAGGAGAAACAGCAGACACGTTAGTGACCGACTTCTCGATCTTGAAGCGCGTTGGAAGTAAACCTTTGCTATAGAGAACAGAAATAAAGACATAAATAAAATTAACTGCAAAATTAAACATTTTGGCCCTATTTACTATACTATAATATGGCTTAGGTTACACGAGAGCAGAAATCTGCACTCACTTTCTCTCTTATATCGAATTATGCACACTTCATCCCCCTATTATTTATTCGCTCGTTTTCATACTCTCTCTCGCTATCATAATATTAATACTCGATCACAACGCGATAACACGCTAGAAATTCCATTTCACACATTATCTCTGTATTCCTCATCTTTCACTGTTGCTACCTCTCGTCACTGGAACTCTCTGCCGCCTGAAGTCAAGGGCTGCCGAACATTGAAATCTTTCAAATCCAAGTTAGAAAATTATCTTATGATGAGTTGCCAAACTAACTTACTATTATGACAAGTGTTGTATTGCATGTTACCACGTATTCACATTTTTTTCTGTTCTAGTGATATTTAACTTATTTTATATTTTTGTTTTCATATTTTCCGATAATGGTATATCTATAATGTGTTAAGTTGAGCTACATATAATCATAATTTTCCTTACTGTGTGTACTTGAAAATATTGTATTCATTGTATGCTTTGTACTGCACTATTTTATTACTACTATTATTATTATTATTATTATTATTATTATTACTATTCTTATTTATTATTATTATTATTATTATTATTATTATTATTATTATCAATAATTGTCTTATTTTTTATACTTTGCATGTCTCATTTATTTTGACCTGCTGTTCACATTTTTATTATGCTTTCTCCTTTCTTTCTGTATGTTATATATTATGTCTGATTTCTACTTACTTGTTGTTTACATTTTATTAATATTATCTTATTGAGTTTTGTGTGTCAAATTGTAGTGTACTTTGTAAATTTGTAGTGTGTTTTGTAACGCAGTTTTACTCCTGGTTGAGTGTTAGAGAAGGCCATATGGCCTTAAATCTGCCAGGTTAAATAAATTATTATTGTTATTATTATTATTATTATTATTATTATTATTATTATTAATAATATACTATATACTATATATTTATACAGAGTCATCGTTCAACAGCGAGCGAAGACAGTCATGTTTAATTAACTGAGCTTCGTAGAGCCCAGACGCTGACAGCAATGTAAGATTATAGCTCCGCGTATGAGTACAGTCACCTGGAGTGGAACTTAATATAGTGGAAAATAGTGTGTTTGTATTTCTAATGAAGGCTCACAATGGACACTAAGTTAATTTGGAATAAGACGCAAGTGAATTGTTAAAACAAGATAGGGATTGAGTTACGCGTATATCTGGCAAGAATAGAAAGATTAAGGATAAAAATGGGTGAAGTGATGGGAAGTCAGGGAAGTCAGAACTCCTTGGGCTAAGATCAACTACTTCGAGCAATAAGAATATTACTGACAATGGGAGGTGTTGAGTTAAACCCGGGGACTTTCCACTACTTTCCTACGCCGTGCAGTACTATACTACGCCGTGCACAACTGTACTACGCCTAGCAGTATTGTACTAACAAGGAGAGGGCACGCTCTGTATATCACCGAATTAAATAAGATTTTGTGATATGAAAGTACAAGACCACTGTTTAAAGTCATACCTGGTATGAGTGGCCAATGACCCCTCGTTTTGGAAATATTGGCAATTGTTTATGACATACTTCCGTTAGATGCCTAATAGGGAAGCATTAGACTGTGTAACGACGTAGCTCATGTGGTTGGATGCTGAGTTGTCATCCAGGCAACTTGAATTCGAAACCTAATGCCTTCTCATATTTTAAAGCTTGATATTATTATTATTATTATTATTATTATTATTATTATTATTATTATTATTATTATTATTTTAATTCACTTTCAGTTGTCAGTTGCTATATTCAAAGCCATGTTGAAATATGCGTGGTATGCATAAAAATTGATAAACGAACGAGAAGTGTTTGTGAATGTGAAGGATATCTGTTTCGCAGCAGAAGTGCGGAAAAAGTGTGTAATTGTGGACAACCTTCTTTCGTTTGCTGTGCATGGTGCAGGAAATATGTATGTTTTGTGTGTTTTTATGACATCATAATGAATCGGGTACAAAATGAAATGGAATAGCTGCTACACAAATAGAACAAACACCAGAGACACATCTTACCTTCCTACGTGAGCAGTATTTCTTTGTTTATCTTTCAATACAGTATTAGTTAATTAATAATTTGTTTAAAACATGATAAAGCATTCAATACATTGAGAAATATGATATAGGTATGTAAATAGATAACTGTGATCACAATATTAATCATTATTAAAAGAAAAAAATATAGGACCAGTAAAGATTCGAACTCAGGTTGCCTGGATAACAACTCAGCATCCAACCATATGGGCTACGCTGTTACACAGGCTAATGCTTCTCTATTGATCACCTAACGGAAGTATGTCACAAACAATAGCCAATATTTAAAAAACGAGGGGTCATTGGCCACCCATACCAGGTATGACTTTAAGCAGTACTTCTTGTACTTTCATCTCACACAATCTTATTTAATTCGGTGATATACAGAGCGTGCCCTCTCCTTGTAAGCCGTGAAGTACTGTAATACGCCGTATAGTACTGTAGTACGCCGTGCAGTACTGTACTACGTCGTGCGTTACTGTACTACGCCGTGCACCAGTGGAATAAAGTAATGTTGAATAAAAGCCTACTTTACAAACGCAAAAGTATTTAGTAAAGGCATGTTTTTTGTTAAGGTCATGAATAAATTTCGTTTTTTATTGTTGTTTTCGAAAATGGAACACTGTTATCACGATAACAACAATTATTGCTAACTACACCGAAAATAATGGGTTAAAATGTGCATCTAATATTGTATTTTCCGCACGTAGCACTAATTATGTGTAACCACAGGCTTTTTGCACATGGAATAAAGAGGGTTAATATATTTTCTGGATTTAATAACGTGTGTGTTGGGGCTCCGACATGCACGGTTGGTTTAATCCGCGGCAGACACCGGTGTTAATTGCAATGTGGACGAACAAAATGCGCATGCGTACAGGGAGTCCCTTGTAACAATGTGCGGTGAAGTCACACTTGTGACGGGACTGACAGCCTCGTGAATAATGGTGGACATGTCACCCCACGCGTCGGCGATAACTATCTGGAGATGTGTTCGTGTAAAGCCATGAGAATCCGTCATAGAGCCCAGCCCACTGGCCAGCAGTCGTGAGTAATGACACAATGCACCGCCTGTGCTATGTACAGGCGAGACACACACTTCGTTTGTTTTGATGTCTTTACGGTTGTATTAAGCAACAAAATTGGAAACGCATTTCATCTAAACTTGATTCTAAGCATCTGTAACTAAGAATCTCAATTTCATTGTAATCTAATTACAAGAAAAGTCGTAAAATAACTGATAAAAATAAACATTGGTCACACAATATTTTACGTCACATAATAGACTCTTTCCACAGGATTGTATGTCACATTATACGCTTCCGTATCGTTTCCATGGTTTTTAGTTTTCTGGTATCGCAAAACATTTCCTTGGTTTTTATTTGTTCAGTGTCTGTAAGTTTAATATTATGGGAAACGAAATCGGATTAACTACAGAGGGTCGTACTGAAAGTCATGAGCAACACATTGCTATAATTTAAATTTCAACAATGTAACAAAAACGATTATATGATCATAATCTACAGACTTTACAGTATGTATTGACATGTTGTGACGTCATTAACTTCTATCCTGTGAACACAGGCAAGGTTTTCAAAATGGTAGACAACGATGATTCGTTTCAACAGCGTTCTGTCATTAAATTCCTTGTTAAAGAAGAAAAATCTGCCGCTGAAATTCACCTCAGACTTCAGCGTGCATACGGAGATGTGTGCATGGGCGCCAGCAGTGTTAGGAGGTGGGTGAAATATTTCGAAGATGGGAACGCGAGCATCCAAGATGAGCCTCATAGCAGTCGCCCTTGAACTGCCTCCACGGAACGCAACAAGAAAAGAGTTTATGAGTTCTGGAATGCATTTTGGTTGAATTTCTTGAATGCTTCAGCTTTTTTTTTCTTGCTCCATAATTTTTTATGTTTATTTTAAGAGTTGAGAGTTAATGAATAGAGTTGTGTTGAAAATACTTTGTGAGTTGGTTAAAATGGAGAAATTCGGCTGTCCGCTATATTCAGATAGTTTTCATGCTCCGTCGTGCATTGCGCGAGAAACGCCCTGGAAAGATCATCATCTTGCAACACGATAACACGTGGCCTCACACTGATCGTGTCACCGTGGAGAAAATCAGAACATTTGATTGGAAACTCTTCCTCAATCTCCCTACAGTCCCGACTTGGCACCCTCCGACTACCATCCTTTTGGTTCTGTAAAGGAGCAGCTGCGAAGCTAACGCTATGAGACGCTGAAGGACATCCGAAAAGCAGTACGTCAGTGTCTTATGGAAGTTGAAACGGACTTCTACAGCAAGGGAATTTTCAAACTTACAGAACGGCGGAAAAAATGTGTGCAAAGAAATAGAGATTATGTTGAAAAGTGACAGAAAAGTCTGTAGATTAAGATGATGTATCTGGTTTGTCTAAAAAATAAAAATTAAGGTTTATAACAATGGGTTGCTCATGACTTTCAATATGACCCTCGCAAAACTGAACGTGGTGTTGACTATTTTATTTACAAAAGAGACAAGTTCATGAAACATCTAGTACAAATAAATATTGTATTGTGTGTTGTGACATACGTAATGAAAGTAAGTTTATGGTAGGTACATCATATGATAAAAAAGGAAACATAGTTGAAACAACATGCTCATGAATAGGAAATAATGCAGGCAGCGGAGTGTTACAAAAAGGAAGGAAGACGACAGTTCATCGGCAGGCTTTGCACCATACATAATTCAGCAACATCTCAAGTGAAGCAGAAATTAAACTCTCTGAAAGGGAATCAGTTCAAAGAATTCTATGAATGGCTCGAAGACAATATTAGTTTACCTCTTGAACCAAGAACCCTGAACAAATTTGAAATTGTTGCTCATGGCTGTACCTGAACTGTAAAAGATAAAAAAAGATGATTATTATTTATTGGTTCAAAATTTGAAGATAAAGCTATTATATTAGTAATAGGTCGAGATTTAAAATACTTTAATAAAGATACTGTATGTTAGTTTGTTAGCAGTCAGTACTTCATCTCCTTCCTACTGCCAATGCTAGTAAGTTGCATACAACAGACACACAGCCATTCCTACGAGCAGTGGCGTGCCGCTATACCTCTGAAATGTTGACATTCATTGCAAACCAGTTATACTCGTAATAGTGTAGCTTCTAGCATGAACAAAATACAGGCGAATTAACCTGTGAGGTGAAGGTAGGAGACGTAGTTTTCGTTATCAGTAAGACTAAGAAACGAGACGGCATTAATGGAATCAAGTGTACAAGAAGAAGTCCATGGCGTCTCTAAAGAGGGATTATGTCTGCGAATGGATATGTTTGCCATTCCATCAGGCTCTACATCCGCCTATATTATCGATCCAACAGTCAGTTTAGAGGCACAGGAACAACAGCCCGCTGAAATCCACGCAGAAAAATGTAGGATTTTTCAGTCCACAGCTCCTTACTATTTGGAGAAATATTACCTCAACTCCATTGGAGTTTTAGGGTTAATGATTGGAGCTAGGGCCACAATACCTTAGCTCTTTGTCAACATCTGCAAAAAGTTACAGTTAAACAGTGACTTCATTCCTGATGATTCCCTTGTTGCTATTAGAGGATCGCTTGCCTTTTAAAATATCATCTCTACTCTGTGTCTTAACAAGGACAACATTATTTATTTACTATATTTATTGTTTATTATCTTTCCTGTTCTTAATTTCATTTTTTGTTCTTTTACTATGTTTCTCTTTCGTGATATTATCTGTTCTCTTTTAATTGCATTTTTTATGTACTTTGTCTTACGAGGCAGTCTCGTAGTTGCGAAAGTTGAATATTTTTTTTATTAAAAGGACCAGATAATGGACAGTACTATGTATGTATGTATGTATGTATGTATGTATGTATGTATGTATGTATGTATGTATGTATGTATGTATGTATGTATGTATGTATGTATGTATTCACACTGAAATGAGTAAATTACCCGGTAGCAGTGGTAACTAATTACACTTAAGAATGACAATTAATAATAAACACAATAATAAATACAATTAATAATAACTTAATAATAATAATAATAACAATAGTATAATAATATTAACACGGAGCATCCTAAATTAAATGAACCATGATCACTTAAAATAACATTTAAAGTAAATCTAATTTGTATCTTAACCCTAAGTTCGAACTAAAACCCACGAGTATGATATGTTCATACATGCAGAAGTATATTGCAGCACTACACTCATTTCGCTGTCAACTCACTCACTGCAATGGAACTACGATACATTTCACTGATGCTATCCTGATTTCACTGACACTTCAAAAACATTTCACTGTTGAAATAGGCCTACTTTGCTCTACCACTATAAACTATAAAACTTCACTGACACAAACATTTCACTGACACAACACACTTCTTCACTGATACAACACTTCAAATAACAAAACATCAATTACACCCTTCAAATAGTGTGCATAATACACTAACGTCTATTAGTAAAGTCCTTAAGCCTATTTTTAAATACATTTTTTGTTATTGGTAAAGTCTTTAGTAAGTCTGGAGGTAAAGCATTCCAGTCCCTGATAGTACGATTGAGAAAAGAAAACTTTACAGCGTTCGTCCTCTGATATTAAAGGGATACTGCACTGAAAAATCAGGTTCTGTAATGACATATTCTGAACAATGTGCATTTAATTATACACACAATGGCGCAAACTGGATCTTTCTAATGACTAATGGTTTTCGATTAACATACCTCTAAAAGTGGATATTGGTGATGCGTGTGACGTCATACTGCCGCGTCACACCGCAAGTTCATTCTTGCTTTAGTTAATCACGTTGCATTAACTATAATTCATATCAAAATCGCGACAAATACCGCTCTTTTCATAACAAAGCATTAAGCAGCTGCGAGCTTAGACAACGCAAGCCACAGGAGCAGCAGTGTGATGTCATCAGCAGTGGTGGACAAAATTCCTTCTCTCCTATATTGAGAACCATTTGATGTTTTGAGTTGCGGTTTTCATTACCGTCATCAGCTCTCTGTTCATAACACATGAAAAAAAAATATTTTATACAGTGCATCTTTAAGTATAGTTTAGTGTGGTGTAGATTTCGACTTTAAGCATAGGAGAAAGCCATGACCATTAATCCAATTACAAGAGCCCATTTTGCTAATTTCAAATTATAACGCGAGCCTCATGGCCTTAACTCTACCAGAATAAATAAATAAATAAATAAATAAATAAATAAATAAATAAATAAATAAATAAATAAATAAATAAATAAATAAATAAATAAATGAATGAATAACCGCTAAATTTTTCCTGTAGCTCTCTTATTCAGAAACAATTCTTTTCTTTTACTTGTCGTGAATCTGTGACTCCATTTCCGAAAGAAACTTTAAAAAATTCATCACCTTCTGCAGGGATCGAACCCCCAGTTCTCCAATATAATGGCAAGCAGGTAACGACTAGACCATAGAGGGCGATGAAGAAGAGGTAGTGCTATATAAAGAAAGTTAAAATGGTCTTGCTTTTGTGTGTGAACACAGTAATTGAACGTTTCCAAGCGAAGAGCTTCGGCGGTGGTATTTAATGGGGATATGCTAGTTCCGAGAAATTAAGCTTGTATGATGACGCAGGAATTATATAACGTGATAAACTAGTGTTTGCACAATGAGAATTTTAGAATGCAAAATCAGGTCTTTGAATAATGCTGGAATTAACAGCTCGGAATAATGAAGATATTGTTTATTCAGTTTAAGTTAATTATACGAATATATTCGTATTTACACGGGTCGTTGTAACATAAATTTACAAACTAATAAAAAATCAATGTAGAGTTGCGTCTATAGTAGTCTTCGCACTTACACTGAACACACAGGTAGAACGAAATATTAATATATATTAAGTAGGTTAAGAATATATTAAGTAGGTTGGAATTCTTTCCATTACTGGTGTAGTGTATAAAAATTCGTAATGTTTCAGTATTTCGGAGGTTGACTATAGCTTCGTAGAAAAGGTTATGAAGATATTTGGTGCATAAGATTTGCTGATGATATGGCTATTTAGCAGAAGACTAGACGCTACTAAGGTATATGCTACTGGAGCTAAATGACAGCTGTAAGCGGTATGGGATGAAGATAAATACAAATAAGACGAAGACCATAGTCATAGGAAGAAAAATATAGAAGATAAACTAGAGAATTCTAAATGAGGCAGTAGAACAAGTGGAAGTTTTAAATAGTTGGGGTGTACCTATAAGCAGTAACATGAGCTGCTAGCAGGAATTCGAAAGAAGGATAGCAATGACCAAGGAAGCTTTTAATATGAAAAGGAGCATCTTCTGCAAACCTCAGGAAAAAGAACTAAGGAAGAGGCTAGTAAAGTGTCTTGTATGAAGTTGACATTGAACGGAGCAGAGACATAGACATGGTCACCGGGTATATACCCATTTGCAGTGTGAATAAATACATACATGCATTACGTCGAAGTGGAGAGAAGCGAATAGAAGCATTTGAAATGTGGATATGGAGAAGAATGTAGCATGTGAAATGGATAGACAGAATAAGAAATGAAACTGTATTGGAAAGAGTGGGTGAAGAAAGAATGATGCTGAAAGTAATCAGAAAGAGAAAAAGGAATTGTTTGGGTCACTGGCTGAGAAGAAACTGTTTCCTGAAGGATGCACTGGAAGGAATGGTGAACGAAAGAATATTTCGGGGTAGAAGAAGATATCAGATGATAGACGATATTAAGATATATGGATCATGTGCGGATACAAACATAAAGGCAGGAAATGGGAAAGATTAGAGAAATCTGGGTTTGCAGTGAAAGACCTGCCATTCGGCAGAAAACTATGAATGAATGATTGAAGGATATCCTACTCTTTGGGGATCGATAAATGCCTACAGGCTCCGGCAATTAACGTTTCCCGTTTTCAAAATACCATAACTGATTTATTATTTGAAGAAATTACAAACCATGGACACTGTTAGACATGTTATAGTCTCGCATTTATAGATTATTATCTAATTTTTTTTCAAAATGACATCCTTAAAATGCCCACCATTAGCGTCAATACATTGTTGTAATCTTCTTTGTACACTAGTCGTTACTCTTTGCAAAGTATCTGGCGTGATACCAGGAATTTCCTCACGAACTGCATTTTTGAGGCTGTTGATATTAGGGAGTCTACGAGCTTTGCGTACCCCCAAAGAAGAAGTCTGTGCAGTGAGGTCTGGGGATACGGAGGGCCATTGACTTGGAGAGAAGTTGCCCGGGGAAAGCAGCACGCAGCGTATTCATTGAAAGATGTGTATCGCTTTATATAAGAAGTCCCTTGCGCCACAATTTACATTATTTTTAGCTGATATTCATATTTGATCTTGCTCAGGATAGGGACCGATGGCAGGATTATGTGAGGGCGTCAATGAGCCTCTGGGTTCGTTAAAAGACATTTTGTAAGGATTTAAGTAGGCTAAGTAATTCACTTATATGATTCTTTATAGTATACATTGGAGCAAACATTACTATTAGGTTTTTCTGTAAATTAGTAGGAATTTTTTATGATTATTAATATTTTTACTTTTTATTCTTTTATAATAAAAAATCAAGTTATTTACTGATTAATTTTACAGAAAAACCCTACAGTAAGTTCTGATACACTGTATATAGGATCCATATAAGTGAATATCAGTTAAGAATAATGTAAATTATAATGCAAGGAACTTTTCATATGAAGCGATTCAATATTTTAATAAAATATTATAAAATGCAAGCCACTTATCATAGGCAGATGAAATTTTATACATTTGTTATTATTAACCAGATATACCAGTGATAAAAGTTTGGTGAATGTAGCTTCATAAATATGGTAGTTATTGATTTCACTATTGTGAACCCTTAAACATATGGAACTTGGAATGTCAGTATAATGTTCCCTTAAAATGTGAATCATCTCCCGCTTGGAGCCATTATTATTATTATTATTATTATTATTATTATTATTATTACAATTTCTACCAGAGATTCTCCATATTAGATAGTCCTTCAACTGCATGTTTTTCTACTATCTGCTTCGCTTAATTATGGATGTATTTATTTACTTGTTTACTTCCTTGTTTGTTTATTTATTTAATAATATATTTGTTTATTTATGTAATTAACTATTTATTTTATTGCTTATTTGTTTAATTATTTGTTTACTTAATTATGTATTTTAATGTTTATTTATTGATTTCTTCATTCATTCTGACACTGAAATAGGAAAAGCGATGTAATATAGAAATGATACGAACATTTGGAAACATATAAAAATTCTTTGTCATTCAATACCCACTAGCGGATAAAGGATATGTGGAGAAGACGAAATATAAGAAAATACGTTCTTATGCAGGGAACTTTGGTGATATTGGTGGCGGTAATTATGTTATACTGGTAGTAAGGTTTTATTGTAAATTTCTCTTTATTTTTCTTCTCTTACGAAATATAAAAATACAAAATTTGAGGTTTATTACAATACTGAGAGTGTCTTCTTTCGAGAATTCTGGTATTTACAATGATATCTTAAATATTCTGAATGCATTGACTACATATATCTATATACTAAAACTGTTGACATATTTCTGAGTTAATATTAATTACCAATCACAGCTTATCTCCTTAAGCGATAAATTTACCTTCACTTATGGATTAAACACAGAAACCCGCAATATTTACAGTCAGATAGTCACTCTGATTCAAATAATCTCTTTATAGAAGAAATATTTATTCTGTTTGTCGTTTTCTTGATCATTGTTTCTCCTTATTTCCGAACTATATGCTATACTGAATTACGGAAAACAAAATAAACGCCGTAATAAAATGGTATGCATTCATATAATCACATGGGTACTGAATGGAAGATTTTCAATGACAATTCTTGTAAGGGACGAATCTTTGGCATAGTAGTGTGATTGGAAGTGTCCTCTACCATTCTGCTTCTCTACTTTACGCTTATTTTCCAAGACATTATTTACATGTAATTTTATCCTTTTATTTTTAAACACATCTAGAAATACATTACAGTTCTCAGTTCCAATAAATATTTTGAATAGTGTTTGTCACATTTACGATTTAAGAGTATTTTAATGTTTTAATTATTGGTAAAACACTCTTAAATAATGGATGCTTGGCAAACTTGGTATCGCGGAGTGTAGAGCGTTTTTCAGAGCGGAGAGTGCCGCAGACAGTTTTTTTTTTACATATTTTCCCCTCACTGCTGCGGAGAACATATGTTTCCTTACATAGGTAAGTGCTTTTGAATTTACTGCGATGTTGCAATTATAGAGGCAAAGTTAATTTCCCAGTAATTAAGAAATAAATAATGTAAAATGTCAAAGGAAAATTCTATTCCTTTCATCTTAAGGATTTACTCTGTGGCGTTGCTGTCATTGAACACCTTCTACATTGTATTTACATATAATAATTTAGACACTCTGCATATACCATACCTTAATGTATTACTCAATATAATATGATATAGTTAAAATAATATAGGCCTAAAAGTAATATAGCAGTTGAATGCAATATAATATACTGTATAATATATTACCTTTATATATATATATATATATATATATATGTATATATATTATCTGTAAATGCTATACTATATTACAATGTATTAATTTTTTATTTTATGACACTATATAGGGTGTAAACGATATAAACTGCCAAACAAATCACCGATAGAGTAGGCCTATAAATTACTGAACAAAAAAGTCTACTAAAATTTTTCTGCAACTTTTGTGATTTCCCTAGAAAAAAGTTATCCTTGAATCTATTTGTAAATGATAGTATACAGTCATTATTTATTTCGGTCCTCGACGTACATTGCAACTGTGGTGATATCCTTGTTTACAAATCAGTGTACTCTATTGTCTCTCTATTGTGGTGGTGTTAGCTTGTGTTTCACGGAGGATCATTGGCAATGACGTTCACATTTACTCGAACAGTAGTTATTAGACTACTATCAATTCTAAAAACATGATATTTTAGAAATTAAAAACAAAAATGGAAGAAAAACGAAATTTCACTACACATCATGTTTAATAGACCGAGATGTACGTCTGTATAATTTTGGCAGTTTATAACGTTTACAGCCTGTATGACATGTAGTTAGAGGAATTGTACATTTTTTAAAGTGGCTGTGATATAATAATTGCATATTATATTCTCGATAACTAATTTAAATAATCACTAATTAAATTTTAAGGCAATAAGCAGTAAAATCGCTTAAAATATTAACACTGTTACTCAGTAACAAATTCTTATTTATATTTGCACTTCATTGATATTAAAGAACAAATTATTTTAGGATTTAACAAATTCAAATACAATAAAATTTACAAGTAACATTACATGATTTGAGCAAAAGTATAACACGAACATATCAGACAAAAATATAATAGGTAAATGGCGATCCCAAGGAAAATACCCATTCAACGCAAAATTCTTAAATATAATTTACCTACTACAAAGTTAACTCTAAATACCTGCAATACAGCATTAGTTTGAATAATAATTCTTACGATTAAGTGTGGAACTAAGCAATTTTTAAATTATATAATGGCACCATAAGATGAACATTAGGTCTGTATACTAAAGTAAGAACTAACATAATTTTAAAACATTACAAGAAGATAGCTCTATCTGCATTAGTTTATGGAGAAAAATGTTGGAACAGAAATGAGATTTTTACATGGAATAGCTTAATGTCAAGGCGTTTACCATATTAGAAATAACGACACTATCGAATGAGAATTAAACAGTTTTAAATTACTAGACAAGATTAATGACTGTCAATAATATTACACTGACATAAACATGTGGAAAAGGTAAAGTCAAATATATAGGGTGTTTCTGGGTTAGTGTTACAAACTTTCAGGGATGATGGGGAAGGGCACATGTATCAAGTTGAAATAAGGAACCCTGATCCGGAAATCACTGAGTCGAAAGTTACAAGCAAAAATAGTTGTGTGGAAATGAAATAATTTTATTCCTCTGTACATATTATTTATGTGTATTTATCTGTACATCTTATACTGTATTCATCTGACGTTGTTTACGTTGTCTACTTACACTATTCCATTCAGTGCACTGTCTGAGGGATGGGGACAGGAAACTACACTAAAGCAATGCAGATAGCGTAATGTGTAACGGACATGGTCGGTCCTGATATGCACGTCTGTAGACAGCAGTGTATGTGCACAAGCTGCAGTGTCCAGTCGATCAGTCCTAGTGAAATGGAGGAGTACACGAGAGCGGAATAAGCAGACCTGATGCTCGAATACGGATGAGGCAATAGGAACAATAGACAACCTCACAGATTGTATCGGGGCAAGTACCCACGTACGAGACATCCGGCCCATACCATCTTTCCACGACTGTTTCAAAGGTTAAGGGAAGGAGTGCACGTGGTGTCAAATTACAATTTCATTTCCACACAACTATTTTTGCTTATAACTTTCGACTTGGTCATTTCCGGACCAGAGTTCCTTATCTCAAAATGATACATGTGCCCTTCCCCATCATCCCTGAAAGTTTGTAATACTAGCCCGGAAACATTCTGTATATATATTCAAAAGAAATTGTACTAGTACAAATCAAAGAGACAGAAAATAAATAGAAGTTAACCTCCTCTCTGGAAAGATCTGTTTAAGGATTCATCTGAAGACGAAACGATACAGTAAGATCAGTTGTTGGTATTAGTAGGATATGGGTCCACCTACGTATATGCCATGGGTCCACAGAAGGAGTATCCTTGGAGATGACCTAGCATTGTTGACAATTCCTAGGCAACGCTGAACTGTGATTTTGGATGGAACACTTCAAGCTCAAAATTTCTGTTGAATTAACTGTTAACACGGCCAGGCAAGACTCAATCATATTTCAGTTCTGTTCACTAACAAGCACTGAGGATATAGCAACAGAGTTTTCAAGAGAACATGGTTTATTGCTGTCACTGCGTCGACTCCCGCAACCTCAAGCCGGTAATTGTCTGTTAGGAACCCCCAACTGCACTGGAGTTGTTTCAACTACTAAAACATTTCGAAGAGAGAGGGGTAAATCTTTTGAAGGTATTTAGATGTTATGGATGCAAAAGATTCCGTACCGCGAAGAATGCCGTTGTTGGAGGAGAGATACGAGACGCAGCACATCGTACACCCTATCTCCCCTCCTTTTTAGCTTCAGTAGCTCGTGATCGACTGTTACACACAAAAGTGTCAATTAAGTTGGGGTTTGCAGTAGTTTACTGGCTGAACCGTAAGTAATGTAAGGGGTTATGCTTTGAGATATTTCGAACAAAAAAGTTCAATACAATTTTGCTCGTTTTTGCTTTACTTTCGAAAAAAATTGTTTTATGTCAAACATTTCGTAACGTGTTTTGGGAAAGCCATTGATTTAATTCGCAATATTAGCATGCAATTTAAGAAAGCGGTGTATTATGATAATAAATGATTGGAATAATTTTAGTTTTTTCCTTTAAATTTGCAGAAATTAGATCTGAAAAATGTAATATTTTAAAATTCCTTTGCAGAACGAACATTTAAATTTGTTCGGATCAAATTTTTGCATATTTAAAGGACAAAACTAAAATTCTTTCAATCATTTATTATCATAATACACTTCTCTCTTACAATGACTTGGGAATTAAATCAATGGCTTTCCCAAAACACGCACTGAAATGTTTCATATAAAACAATTTTTATCTCTAAGAGGGGAAAAAAAAGAAGCGAAATTGTATTAAGCTTTTTTGTTCGAAATATCTCAAAGAATAACCCCTTGAAATTAATGATATTACTTACGATTCACCCTGTATACATGGAGCAAGATTAAGTCTGTCACAACCACCATAGCATTCCTGGAACCATTAGTCGGAAATTGTAATGAAGTTGTGTCACTTGGCAGAGTATTGGTGGCGTATCATGCATCCAGACTCACCATTTTTAGATATATTGGATGAAATTGCTAATCAATTTCCTTTACTGTAACGTTTCCTATTTGGTAAATAAATTTTCAGTAGTGGACACATGCCTACTTATTAGGGTACACATTGAGTGGACTCATATCCTTCTAGAGTAACTTCAGTATGGACTCATATCCTACTACTACCAGATCAGTCTCTGAAGATAGTGAATATCATTGTTATTGTACTTGTTTTGGTTATATTTATAACAAAAAACATGTATATACATAATCCAGAAGAATCCCAAAATTAAAAATGTATCTGTGACTATAGGCCCTAAACTATTTCACGATTTCTATTTACGCACATTATAGAGCTAAATTTTACTAATACAACTTTTTCATTGAAGAGGATATTTAATTATTAATATATATTTATGGGAGAGTCGGGTAGTATCGGACATCGGGTAGTATCGGACAGTGCGTTTCTTTCATCTACCACCATATGGTAGTACCTTAATGACATGGTTGCGTTTCTCTATGCGACATCACAGAAACGGAATCATGTCAATCAGGTACTATCATCGTGTTGTTGATGAAAGAAACTCACTGTCCGATATTACCCGATGTCCGATACTACCCGACACTCCCCTACGGTTGAATTCATTTCTGCTGTAATTAATCAAAATTCGACAATAAATTCAAATGAAAAAAACGTGCAAATGTTTAGTCTTTTGACTTATTTTAATGTAAAATACTAAAATAGTTATTTTACAATTGAAGAGTCCACTGCAAGAATGAATGATGTCACTTTCCTGTAGAAAATGAACCAAGACTGTCAATGCATAGCTTAAGACATATAGAATGTACATACAGAGTTACATGGCATTGACACTGATGGTCATTGTCCAGTAATGATCGGAAAATCACAGTTAAGCTTTGAGCGCTAAGCATTTCAAACTTTCAATTGCTTCTCCTGCAAAATGTATTCCAAATGACATCCATCATTCTTGCTGTAGACTCTTCAATTACTTATTAGTGTTAACGTTTTCACCCAATTGTGGGCATCTTCAAACATAAAATTCGATATCTATGTGATAAATAAGCAATACATATTAAATATTGACAAATATGAAGACATTACCAAGGTTAAAATAGCGGAAAATGATATGTTTAAAAACAGTATAAAAGGCATCATTACATGTGGTGTATATAATTATGCATATTTAAATAAAACGGGGTATGAAAAATAATGCGTATTATTACTATTAATTTGTTGAAAAAGTTAACAGGAATAAAACCAATTGATTTGTAGGAAATGGCACCGTTATGAATAAAAAAACTTATTAAATATGCATATTTTTACATGTATACTAGATTAATATGTGTAAAATGAAATGAAATGTATGGTATGAAACAGATCTTGTGGTTGAAGAATATGATAAATGAAATAAAGAACTAATATACATAAAAAATAAACGTAATATAAATGAACTAGAAAAATATGACTTTTTTAAACTGGGATACAAAACTTAAAGTAATAAATTTTAGTGGAAAAAACTGAATGTAAATTAAATACTACGGATAATAAATATTAAATTAATGTGAATTGTAAAATAACTATTTCAGTATTTTACATTAAAATAAGTCAAAAGGCTGAACATTTGCATGTTTTTTCATTTGAATATACTTATTGGAACTCAAAAATGAATTTAGAGTTCGAAAATAAAGCCTGAAATATCTTAATTATCAATACAGACATGACTATACCACAATATCAGAAAAATTAAGTTTATCTTAATCATTTTATCTCCATCTGAGCTACAAATAAATTTAGGGTGGACAAAACGGGCGCGAGGGGTTTTTCTCCGGGTTCTCCCCTCACCATTATCATGATTCCACTATATTTCACAAGCACTCTCACTGCGAGGTTTTTTTCTACTTGGATTATTTAACTACGCTGTATCATCTACTAGGTTATTTAGCGTCACTGTTGTTTGTGATGGCGAGATATTTTTTGGCGAGCTGAGACCGAGAATTCGCCATAGATAACCTAACATGCTCTTTACGTTAGAGGGAAATCACGGAAAAAACCAATCAGATAATCAGCCCAAGCAGGAATTGAACCCACGCCCGATCGTAATTTCGGATCGGCAGGCAAGCGCCTCAGCCGACTGAACTACGCCGATGGCTCTCTGCGAGGTCCCAAGCAAGGCCCCCAGAACAGTTAAAAATGGCTGGAATTTGTACATATTTATATTTAATAAAGGCTGTTATAAGAAAATATGAAGCCACATCTAGCATTATTCGTGCTGCAACTAAATGTACGCGTCCGTGAAACCACTGTCGTCATAATGGCTAGTGAGGTCGATGTGTTCTCCATTATCCTGGGCCTTCATCCTCCTCTGGTACAGACTGTCCCCCAGTGCGTATTTCAACCTCTTCCAGGCAGTGGGGTGAGGACCAGGTCCTTCCGGCCACTCCAAGAAGGTTCTTGTGTCCAACAGATAGGCCAAATGTTGAGGAAGAGTTTTCTTGTCCAGTTTCTTCAGCTCCACCAGGATCAGGAACTCTCTGTCGTCCTCGAACAATTTGTGGTTCGCCACTTCCAGCTCCCATCTGCACCACTGTAACAAAAAGCGAATATCAAGAAGTTGGCTCAATTTTATTTGTTACATATTTTATGTTTCAAAATAATTAGTTTGTCAGGCTCCGAATGATATTACTGTTTATATGCTTTTTCCTAGAACTGTTGTACAGGATAAAAAGGGACTGTTAGGGTTCTCTTGAGGGATGATTTAGGGACGGGGGTAAATCAACAGAATATTCTGAAACCGTTAAGAATCTTGGTTTCTTTTTGGACAATTATGTAAATTATTGGAATAGTGAGGTAACATACATTGTAAATTCTCTTGTTTGTGCAGATTGAGTCCATTGCCCAAGGTTTGAAAATAAGACACTATCTACATTAAAATCTCATAAACTGTTTATGGTGGACTGCGCAAAGAAAGTCAAGTTTAACATGTTTAACAGTGTGGACAACAGAGGTCTGCATCGGACGTTTTCGCTCGAGCGCCAAGTAGTTCATAGCATACTCCGATAGGTAGCGCTCATGCGTGATGGGTAAAATTGTCACGAGCGATAAATCCTCGAACGGTAGAAGCCGAGCGTTAGACATTCGTTCTTGTTACAGTGATGAACTGCGTAGTAACATCATAGATGTTTATCATTTCAAAACTTTGCAGTGTTTAACTAACCTCTCCATAGTACAACTACAAAACTTGCTTTAAAATGTAATATACTGTAAATGTTGTAGGTAAATTTTTTTTCCCCCCACACAGGAGTGATTTTGTTTTTGCCACATCTGATAGATGTTATTGGATGTAAATGTAATTATTATAAACGGAGAACACAATCACGATAATGCAAGAACTGTATCAAGTTTTCTAGTAATAATAATACTAATACTAATAATAATAATAATAATAATAATAATAATAATTAGTGTATCAATCTTTGCGTCTGTAACAGTTGTGCAGCATGATTATTCGCTTTATTATATTTTCTGTGACGTTATCTCTGTACTAATATTGTTATTAATCTACTGCTCTATCAATAATATTTTGTAAAACGTTTCTACATTGTCGCAGTATATAGGCGGAACACTATGTATGGACCTGCCATATTATATATGTGGTAAATCAAATATTGAATAATTATTAATTAGCAATAATAACTATATATCGAAGTTTTTCATATTATTTTATTTATAACTTCATGTTCCTGTTTTGGTACGTTCCATTGACTGTTCCGTTAAACGCAGAAAATAAAGCCTTACTTTTACCGTGTGAGCAAAACATATGTGTATCTTATCTGTCGCCTTCCATACAAGATAAGAAATGTGGGTGAGATGACCTTGTACTATGCTTCTATTTATTACGAGCGTATCACGACCGATCGTATCTCACTCGAGGGTGCGACACTCGACCAAGTTGAAGCGAGCGATTTAACTCCAATGCAGCACTCTGGTGGACAAAGTGTTAAATGAAATTAGCATTAACATGTTCTATCAACATGTTGGGATGTTAACGGTAAACAATTTAACATTTAACATGTTGTTAATGTTTTAATAGTGGAGACGAGCCTTTACATAAACAGTATAATGTGCAGTTCGGTTGACTATTCCAGGATTGGAAAAGACGTACCTGACTCTTCACAAAGTGTGGTGACAGTACAACCAGCGTGCTCCTGCTGTTCTTCATGCACTCCACGATGTTGTCGGCTATGATGGAGCCCAGCGCGAAGTCCCTCTCGTGCAGACACAACCTGTACTTCTCGGGTCCATCTTCCAGATAAGGCTGCAGCTCCCTTACAACCCATTCTCTGTCGGCAACACTGTAACAAAATTTCATCAAAATTCATTCTTACTGCAGGTTGTAATTCGGCGTAGCTCAATGGTCAGAGCGCTTGGTACGTAGAACCAAGGACCCGGGTTCGATCCTCGGCGCCGGAGCGAATTTTTCTCCTCAAATATTAATTGTCAACATTACAGAGATTATTCTGTAGGACAAATTAATAAAGCTATAATATTCTCATAGCTAGCAGTGCATCAAAACTGCGGAATCCCGGCCAAATAAGTCACTCAACTGAGTGCGCTCCTAGTATAATGGCAGTTGACACTAGACATATACGTCAACATATATATCCCTAACTTGGAGTCAGGCCACAAAGAGAAACACTGAAGGAGGAAGATTCGATCCGGTGCTGTGGATTGAATTCGGCGTAGCTCAGTGGTCAGAGCGCTTGGTACGTGGAACCAAGGACCCGGGTTCGATCCCCGGCGCCGGAGCGAATTTTTCTCCTCAAATATTAAATATTAATATAATTTTAGTTTTGTTTCCGTCTTGACTTATTTTAATGTTAACCCAGAAGTATGTTTGTTAACATATTTTAATATTTTACTTGTGAACGTTTTCGCCCATTTTGGGCATCTTCAGACCATAAAGATATCTGTACATAATTGCATAATACATACTGAAGTCCACACCTGTGGAGTAACGGTCAGCGCGTCTGGCTAAGAAACCAGGTGGCCCGGGTTCGAATCCCGGTTGGGGCAAGTTACGTGGTTGAGGTTTTTTCCGGGGTTTGCCCTCAACCCAATACGAGCAAATGCTGGGTAACGTTCGGTGCTGGATCCCGGACTCATTTCACCGGCATTATCACCTTCATTTCATTCAGACGCTAAATAACCTAGATGTTGATACAGCGTCGTAAAAAATAACCCAATAAATATATATTGAAATTCTACAAACAATTAATGGAAGTTTATAAATACGCTAGAAACATTTTCTAAAAAGTTACACTAAAAATACAGCAACAAAAGATAGTTGTATGATACATATGTATATTTGTCATATTATAATCATTCATGACAGCTAGAGATCGCGAACGAGTTATTATATTGGATCAGTAAACTGTATAATGACTCAAAAGTGAATACTTGTTTAACGATAAGACTCTTAAGTTAAATGTGCATATTTTAACAGAAAGTCACATGAAAATATTACATATCAAAATTCAAAATTATCAGAAAAATCAAAGAAGGTCAGAAAGGTGTAAGGGGTCCTAGTTGACTGTTGTATTGAAGTTGGTGTAAATAGAAATGATGTGGATTGAAGGCGAAATGTTTGGAATTACAAAATGAATGTTAAATGTAGTTTAAACTTAAGTGACGCTGTGATAATCTATTAAACAAATATGTTGTAAATATGCACTATTGTGAAGGTTGCAATATTAAATAAAGTCAAATTGGTACAAGTATGTATCGTTATGTTGGATAATATCAAGTTGTTATTGCCAATCACATATTACCGTAGAAGTTCGTTGTGTATCGAAGATTGATATATTAATAGTATATGACGAAATATTATGTTGCAGTCGTAAATAACTTCATAAAAGTTGAGAAGTATATTAAAATCACATGTTAAAACCAGTTAAAAGTCGAGGATTAATGATGATTAACATAGTACCATTGTAAGTAGTTGAACATTAATAATGATGAAATTGACGTAAAAAAGTACATCATGTATTGAATCGATGTGTGGTGAAGTCAAGATTGTTAATGTTGTCGTGTAGAATCTTCAATAATGTTGATTATTGTAGACTAACGAGCAGCGTAATATGTAGAAGTAGTAAGGAAATGTTGACAGCGGTTGAAGGTGTATGGAACAGATGTGTTGTGGCGTAAAGACGACGGTAGACTATAAGGGTGCTATTCATAGACATTTCGCAGCACGCGCTACGAGCGTACTAAGCTAGCCCCGGCTATCCACTGGTTACTTGTACAGAATTCAAATCATATCCTATCGCTAACACTGGTTTATGAATACGAAAAACGCTGATCATCCACCGGAAACCCGCGCTAAAAATGTCTATGAATACGGCCCTATGACACATCTTGAAGCTTCAATGCTAATGTAAGATGTACGGAGTACAATAAATCAAATGAAAAATGAAATAAGAATTTTATTAAACACTGATACCTTATTGGGCAATGTAAGAATCTTATTACCCAATGATACCGTGTGTTTCTGTGAATTCTAAATACCGATTTGCGTAAATGACAAAATTATATTACGAGCGATTCAAAACTGCGAGTAGGTGTTTCATTTCATATTTTGTATAAATTAATTACAGATGGTTATTTCAAGTGCACAGTATGTAAAATATGTTACATATCTTAAATATTGACAGAATAAAAATATGTATTCTTGTGTAAGTGAGGAAAGAGAAATTTTGTACGGTAGGTTATATATATTTACACGAAGAGTAAATAATTTCATCCATTCGTGTCTTTTTTATGTAAATTAAAGGAAATAAATTAAAATATGAGTATTAATAGTATGATGATAACACTGACAACCAACTGAACTAACGCTTTTTGAAATACATAAAATTCAGTATGAATGAATATATAAATAGATAAATACGTATATACTCGTAAATGAATAAATAAATTAAATAAACGAATAAGTAAACAAATAAGTACATAAGTAAATAAGTGAACAAATCAACAAGTAAAAAAGTAAATATATAAAGATGTAAATAAGTAAATAAATAAGCATTATATATGTATATGCTTTTGTGTTTCTTTTGTATTTGTATTTGTATTTTTATATACTTCTTTCTACGTTTCTTTTGTATTAGTACTATATTAGAAAAGACCTGATGCCCTTAACTGAACCAAATTAAATAAATATAAATAAATATTTGCATTTGTTTTTGTATTTGCATTTGTACTTTTATGTATTTTTTCTTATTTACTTCTCTCTACATTTGTTTTTTGTATTAGTATGTATTTCTCGTGCTGTGGTAGAAGAGGCCTTATGGCCTTAACTCCAGATTTAATAAGTAAATAATAATAAATAAATCAATCAATCAAACATATGAACAAGTAAATAAATAAGTACTTAAATAAGTGAATAAGTCAACAAGTAAAGGAGTAAAGATGTAAACAAGTAAATAAATAAATAATAATAAATAAATACGTAAATAATAAATAAATAAGTGAACAAGAAAATAAATAAATAGTATATGCGTCATCTTAATGATACATTTTGTATTACCTGTATCTGTTTGTATCACCTGTCTTAATCGGTAACTACCATCTACTTAAAAAACAATTTTGAAACAGAGTAAAATCATACAGAGGGACAAAATAGTGAAATAATATGTTGCAGTATTTACCTACGTAAGTAACACAGTTTTGTAACATTTGTCCCTGACGACACTTAAGATCTGTTTCCTTTATCGGCGTTCTGCGCTGAGAATCTAAGTAATGAGAGTGACGTATGCTTGGAATTTACCCAGAATAAACGAGTTATTGTTAGTCGTGGGATAATAATTGACTTGAGTTGCCTCGCAACAAACTACGTACATGAAATAACTTTCATGTCTACACATTTAATTGCAGAAGTGAGATATTTTCAGTTTGAGGAGGTTTCTATCAGTAAGAAGTGAAATACGGCGTAGAGGGAGTAGCAGGACTTAGGGTAAATGGATACAAAAACAACACGTCGTTAGAAGGAGAAAATAGGAGAATAAAGAAAAATATGTGAAATCGAACATGTAGTGTCACAATGCATATCCTGTCTTACAGTATTTGACAATTTATATTCAAAAATTTTTATCCATTTGTTTTCTTATATTTTTGTCTGATAGCGTTGATGAATTATTAACAAGAAAATCTCGTATTTGTTTTGTCTTTTTAGTTACTATTATGCCTTATTATCCGATAACGCCTTGTTTTTTGCGCTTCTTAATTTCATTTCATCATCATTATCATCATTATCGTCATCATCATCATCTTCATAATATTATTATTATTATTATTATTATTATTATTATTATTATTATTATTATTATTATTATTATTAATTTCATTTAGTGTTCTGCCCAGGGGCAGGTCTTTCACTGCAAACCCAGCTTTCTCCAATTTCTCCTATTTTCTTCCTTTCTCTTTGTCTCCGTATATGATTCATATATCTTAATGTCGTCTATCATCTGATATCTTCTTCTGCCCCGAACTCTTCTCCCATTCACCATTCCTTCCAGTGCATCCTTCAGTAGGCAGTTTCTTCTCAGCCCAACAAATTCCTTTTCCTCTTCCTGATCAGTTTCAGCATCATTCTTTCTTCACCCACTCCTTCCAGCACATCTTCATTTCTATTCTGTCTGTCTACTTCAGACGTTCCATTCTTCACCAAATCCAATTTCAAATGCTTCTCTTCACTTCGTCGTAATGTCCACGTTTCTGCCTCATACAATATCACACTCCGTAAAAAGCACTTCATTAGTAAATGTATTATTATTATTATTATTATTATTATTATTATTATTATTATTATTATTACCTTAACTGTTCTTCGCACCCCAAGAGGAACGAGTTACTCCCCCCGTTTGTGTAGTGTACCCTCTCCTAACCTCAGTGGTGTGTCAGTCGGACAAGAGAAGAGGTTAAGCTGACTTAGGATATTTTCAGAATATTTTTAGTAGAAAGAGGGATATTTAATTTGTCATAATAATTCCTTTCTTACAGATCGGGGTAGAAGAGGATGGTGGAATGACGTCGAAACTCAATCCAGAGAAAGAACTACAAGAGTAGAAGCAAAAGAAAAATAAGAACTTTATCAAATGCGCAGGCAGCATTAAGAAGATGTTGATATTGTAAGTAATCAATTTGTGTATTAAATCTTTTGAGGGATCTGTATTGCGCTACACTTGCGTTGCGATTATCTACCTTTGAATCGATTTATTATTCATGTGTACATTGAGGTCAAGAACATAATAGTGATAATTCGTATACCTTGACTATAGCCTATTGGTCTTACCAACTGTGTTGGGACAGGAAACGTTAGACTACTAATAAACCATGCATAAGCGATAGATGTATAAACAACTGTAACTATACATAGCAATTGCTTTTCAGTAGTTACTCGCATGTACATGAAACCCCTTGTTTAAGCGTTGTATAGGTATATAGAGAAAAAAAATGGCCGCCCCTCTAACAGCTGTTCGTATCGATTGTCATTTTATGATGATGGTTGCCTTGTAACCACAGAATATAGAGTGGTAATCTGTCAGGCCCAGTTGCATTATCTATACTTAGCGCGCACTATCGTATGCAATAGAGAACCTCAGTTATTCTGTTACCTTTCGTAATGAAGTAATGACGAAACTATGACGTAGCTGTGTAACAGTTATGCTGTTATACACGACGTATATAGTGATTATTAGTAAGGAATTTACACACGACTTATAAACGAACTATTCATCGTGTAAGTATCATATAAGTCAATTAAACGTCTGTATAAGAGATTTTAATAGTAAGACCGTATAAGTTTATATAATCTCTTTATATATTTCTTTTAATTAAGATTTATTATGTTTCGAGTTGCGAAATCGAACGTTTCCCTGCAAATTACGATGAAAATATTAAAGATTCGTAAATATTGTAAAAAAGACACATTAAAAAACTATTAGGCCTATATACATAAAACAGAAATACAAATTAGATAATTTATTCCCGTATGAGCAAACGCTCGTGGTCGGGAGTTCAAAATAGCAATGTAGATAAGCAGAAAGAAGAAGAAAAAATAAACAAATTAATATAAACAATAAAATAGCACAGATTACAAAAACAAGAGCGTATATGATAAAGAACAATCACAATTGAAATTTGTTTATAACCAATATTCACAAGTATAATAGTATAAGACTAATATTTAGCAATTAATTGCCTAACCCTGTGTTAAGTTCCCTTAATAATTTCTTTAATTTTCGGTTTAAATTTAATCATACTTATGTCAGCTAAAACAGGGTACTGAGAAATTAATTAGTTATGAAGTTTTAAGCCATAGTTGAAGCCATGTTTCACACCAGCAGCCGTTGAACTTTTGGATTCTGTAAAATGAAATAATGAAATAACCAGATGAAGTATTTGCAAAGAATGAACAATGACAACATGGTCCAAAAGACGTATCAATTTTAGGAGAGAGGAATAAAGAAAACGGTTGGTAAAATGAATATAATTTTATTTAAGAATAAGATAAATATCGAGTTTTTATTGGTTATTAATTTAACGACGCAATATCAGTTACGAGGTTATTTAGTGTGAGTTGAATTGGCGATAGCGTGTTGCTATTTTGACGAGATGAGATCGAGGGTTCGTAATGAGATTACCAAACATTCGCTCAACATTTGGGGAAAACTCGGAAAATCTCAACCAAACAATCAACCCGTATCCGAGCGGTCTGAAATTACAAGTTCCATTCTTTACTCCAGAGCTACGCGTCGGTGACTGAAACGTAACGTGTGCATACGTATGTAATGTATGTAAGCTTACATAATATGTATATACATAATCATCATGACCAGTTGCGCTACAACCGTTATTTGGGTCTTAGCTTTGAGGACAATAAGTCTCCCACACATACTATCAATTTTATCTTGTGGTTGTCTCTATCGACTGCTGACTTGTAGTATAGCCTTCTTAGATTCTGTCGAACACCATCTGTTCATCAAAATTTTGTCGTTGTTTAATACAGAGCGTTCGCCTACGGGTGGGGCCAGGAAAGCGGCCTGCCTGCGGTGTCGCTTGCGGGAATCGTCTATCCGTAAGCTTCCGCTTTCTATATTATACTCTGTAGAGTTTTAATTTTAAAAGTTTAGCAGTAGTAAAGACTGATGTTTTTGAAACACTAACTTCCTGTGAAATACGTTTTAGAGATTTAGTAGGAGAGCGTGTAAATGATACACTGATTTCATCAATTTTTTTCTCCCGTCAATACTCTTCGTTTTCGCTTAGGAATTAATTATAGCATTTATCGACCCTGTTCTCCGTAATTTGTTAACAAGACGCCTAATAGTTTCTCTACCCTGAATTGCAGCACCGGGATATTTCACTTGAAATTGCCTACGCACCTCTCTACATGACTCTGTTTTCACATATGCATCATACATAAAAAAAAACTCTCTGTTCAAGCGTGAATTTTGCGTTTTGCATTGTTAACAAATTTTACACAACGCTGAATATTTAAGCAACTGTGTCAAGAAAGTGCACTGTACGTGTTAAATACTGCAACAGTCTGGCTCACAACTGATAACTTGTCGACCTTGATGTCCTTGATTGTCGAGCGTGTCTCAGCAACTGCGCGCACAAAGCAGCGTATCAGTACATGCCGCTTTCCTGGCCCCACTCGTAGGCGAACGCTCTGTATATTTATTGTTGAGACACGTATTTTATCAGATTTGAATGCACAATTCGAATACCATGTCCTGGCCGCCCAACACTTTAATGTGGGGAGACAATATCTTGATCACCATATAGTATGTTTCTCCACAGATAGAGTTCTTCACAATTCAGAATTTTCCTCTCAAATATATTCATTAAATTTGTATGTATACTATGCTTTATACAAATAATTGATATTCTTGAGCAAATTTATCCTTATTCACGTCAGTGAGAAACAACTTCAAGATCTCTTGTATCAACATATTGTAATGGCACAGTAATATTTTGGGAATAGAAATTGAGAACAAGCAGGAGGAACTGTGCAAAGGAAACCTGCAGACATAACTTGCAGTGAGAAAAAGGAAGCAGTGTTAAATAGCGGATGCCTCCAGTCTGCCTGGCGTCTCTCTTTTTGGCAAGCTTCGTGCTTAAAGGTGCCTCCCAGACTGTTGACTCAGCCTCCGGAGTTCGGAGCCAAGCCAGTGAAATGTGTATTTTATTCCACCGTAAATCCTCTTGCACAAAAAGTTTTGACATAACTTTGTTAGCGGGAACCGAATTCTACGCACCAATGATTCTAATAGAAATTAAATTTATATCAATGCACGCTGAATATATGGTACATTAATTCCTAAATTACACTATTTGAGAGATAGATATTCACTTACATAATTAGAAAATTAGTAAAAGTTATGTGTAAAAGTTTCCCTTTTGTGTTGCCAGTAATATGGTAAGCTCTGTAAAAAATGCGTCTTTTAAAACTTTCTGTCGTGGATAAAAGACATGGGAGGAGAAGATTATTTGAAGTGCCAAAAGTGCTTACATATCGTCAGTTTACAAGCAAAACACATTAAGTAAAAAATATTACTTATGAGAAAGGGCGTATATAATGCACATAATGTATGTCTATAAGCTTACAAGCAAACATTCCCATGGGGGCAGATAAAAAGTTTTTTTTTTCTTCCACCGTATTAATAATGTCAAAATAAGTGCTTATACAAATTTTGACCACTCGAGCGCAATTACGAGGACCGTAAAAAATAAATCTGCCTGTGGCCGTTTACAGAAAGAAAACATAATTTTATGGAAATATTAATTTATTGGAACAGATACAGTAATTGTTGAGCTATTTTTCAACATATTCCCCACCGGAATTGAAACATTTGTCATACCGTGGGATCAACGTTTATATCCTTGTGTCGTAGACATCTGCCGCCTAGGATCGGAACCAGTGTGTGACAGTCGTCTCTACCTCTCTGTTGATCCCATGGTATGATATATGTCTCAATTTCGGTGGGAAATATGTTGAAAAATAACTTAAGGGTTGTCGTATCTGTTCCAATAAATTTTTCAAATGAAATTGTGTTTTCTCTTTGTAAACGGCTGCAGGGAAACTTATTTTACGGCCCTAGTAATTGCGCTCGAGTCGCCAAAATTTGTTCCAGCCCTTGTTTTGACATTATTAACATACTGGAAGAAATAATAACTTTTTTGTCTGTCCTCATGAGAATGTTTGCTTGTTCGAATTGAAACATTAAATATGCGTACACATAAAGAAACACATCTTACTAAAAATAATATTTTGACAATTCAGTTTTGTTAAGAGCTTTCAAAACGCCTTTTTCTCAGAGGTAATATTTTTGCTTGTAAGCCGACGATATATTGTGTCTATCTATCTAAAAATCAATGAAACATAAAACTACATTTTTGAAAATTAAAGCATTACGTCTGATGAGTTATTATTTAATTTAATTTTGTATGATATAAAACTCACGGTATTTAATATAATACACATGAAATTTGACATAGATGGTGAAGCATGGCAACATATCGACTTCACCATCAGAAAACTTGGCGAAATGGGAACCCATCTGTTGGATTCAGACATCCAGCTCGCGACTGTACGTTGATTGGATGACCATGTCTCAATTGAAACGACGAAGTATTTATGATATTTGTATATTAAAATTACATGCGTTATCGTCAAAAAGTATGAATCCAGAAGTTAAAAGACCTTGACTTTTGTTTTGATTTACTCTCAGTACCTTCTTAGTTGTCGGTATTTCCAATTTTACTGCTTATTTTCAACAAAGTATACGAAGACAAATAATCATACAACTTACAATATGACACGTGAGTTGCCAGCGATTCACTTTAGCATAGTGCGCATTTGCAAATCTACTTAGGACTCAGTATAAAGGGTTGTTTCCGATCTCTGATAACGAATTTGAATGACATCATGTGCGTCAGGAGCACACGACAGCTGAACTGTGGCGCGAGGTGACAGACCAGTAGTGAGTGATCTCATAGTCAGAGTGCACGACGACTCACAGCAGAAATTCCCAGAAAGTCGAGCCTTTTTGGGAGGGGTACATTACGATGCTTTCCAATGTCAAGTACAGTTAAGCGAAAATAAAAGAAACTTAAATAAACGAGGTTTCGTTATTTCCAAGAAAAGCATCTTCTATGTACTTAATAAGATTGGTAAAGCTCGAATGGAATTAATTTGTATCATCTAATGGGGTGCGGCGACTTGTGACGGGGGGTGGATTTGCTTGCTTTTTCCACTTTGGAATTAATCCTATCCGAGCTTTGCCAGTCTTATTAGGTACACACAAGCTGCCTTTCTTGGAAATAACGAAACCACGTGTTTTGCAGGCTCCTATGATTTTCACTTAACTGTTCTTGGCATCGGAAATGGTTGTTATGTACTCCTCCCAAAAAGACTCGATTTTTTTGGGCATTGCTACTGTGATACACCGTGCACTCTGATTATGAAATCACTCACTACTGGTCTATCACCTCTCGTCGGTGTGATTCCTGACGCACATCATGTCATTCAAATTCGTTATCAGAGATCGGAAACAACCCTGTAGTCTATAATATTCTTAACTGTGCATAGTTATAGCACGAATGACCGTACAGGCTCGTGCGAAGGATTTTACGTACCGGTACATGAGTTTATAAATATTGTATGTCAATAAATGCACTTCATTCATTCATTCATTCATTCATTCATTCATTCATTCATTCATTCATTCATTCATTCATTCATTCATTCATTCATTCATATTCTTCCAGCCTTTATTTTCGAAATATCTCTCGCACATAAAAATTGACTAATATTCGTTCCTTTCGCGGAATTATAACATATGACTGTAGCACACGAACCATCAAAGTTACTCACGAATAATTACCTCTAATTTGTATATACTCGTAGTTGTCAGTAACTAGAAAGGAAAGACATGTTAATATATGCCTTCAAACTATGCACATAGATCTCCATAGCAGATAGACAAATATAATTAAAATTAGCTGCCCATATTAATTGTAAGGGTGTGACAAGTCTTTATGCAACGTCACATCAAGAAACAGCGGCACCTACATGAGGACAGTGGTTTAAGTTTCATCTTCCTTGAATGCCTACCCTATCACGTAACATGTGATGATCTTGAGCACACAACGCACATCGCCGGCTAAAATAGCACTGTCTGCTTATGCCGAGGACTATTCAATTTCTCGATAACATTGTATTTAAGTTTAATTTTAAGTAATTGATTCAATGGCGATCTTAGTCCTGTTAATTATGTAAGCATGTGCGGATTACAGCTGTTTCGGTGCTACTTGACACTATCCTCAGAGCCTTCTGTGTCTCCGTGTCATCTCAACTTCGCTGCCTGTTGTGTGGGTGCGTTCGTGTGATGAAGAGTTGAGTCAAATAGTGTGTGTGTTCTGAAATTGATCTGTGTTTTGAGTATTTGATTAGGGTGTGTTTTAGTGTGTCTGTATATTTCATATTTTTCTAGTGTGTTGAGTTTTTGGTTTTGGGTTGTATGTGTAGGATTTCCATGTCTGTATTTATGTTATTGTATGAGTGGTTGGCATTAGTTATGTGTTCGGCTTATGTAGATGTATTGTGTCCTCTGGTTATTGCTTTAATGTGTTCTTTGTATCGAGTTTGGAATGATCTGCCTGTCTGTCAAATGTAGAAACTGTCACAACTATTGCATGTGAGCTTGTATACGTCTGTGTGGTTGTATTTATTTGTTTGTGTTGTTTGTGTGTTGAGATGTCTTTGTAGCGTGTTTTCTGTTCTGTATGCTATGTTGTATTTCTGTTTTCTGAATGAGGATGCGATCTTGTGTGTGTTTGTTTTTGTATGTTAGTGTGATGTATTTCTTGCGTTTGTGTTGTGTTTTGTGTGTTTCTGTGTTTGTTGAGTTTTTGTTTTGTCTTCCTTACGATGTTGTCTATCATGTTTGGGTTGTAACCATTTTCTTGTGCTATGTATTTGATTGTGTTCACTTCTTCATTGTAGTGTTGTTGGCTCATGGGCATGTTGAGTAATCTGTGTACCATTGCCCTGAATGCAGCATGTTTGTGTTGTGTGGGGTGATTAGATGTGTTGTGTATGTGTGTGGTAGTGGTGGTTGGTTTTCTGTATATTTTGAAAGTGTGTTTGTTATCAACGTTTGTTATGGTGATGTCTAGGAAATTTACATTGGACAGACAGGCAGATCATTCCAAACTCGATACCGGTAAAAAGAACACATTAAAGCAATAACCAGAGGACACAATACATCTACATACGCCTAACACACAACTAACGCCAACCATACATACAATAACATAAATACAGACATGGAAATCCTACACATACAACCCAAAACCAAAAACTCAACACACTAGAACAATATGAAATATACAGACACACTAAAACACACCCTAATCAAATACTCAACACACACACTATTTGACTCAACTCTTCATCACATGAATGCACCCACACAACAGGCAGCGAAGTTGAGATGACGCAGAGGCACAGAAGGCTCTGAGGCACATTCTTACATAATTAGCACGAGTAAGATCGCCATTTAATCAATTATTTATATTCAAGTGTTAAAAGTAGTATACAAAAGATTCAACATGGATTTAATTTCAACTTTATAGTTAGTATGGACAGCTAGTTTCTTGTTTGTATAAAAATGCATGTAGAAGTACACAGTTTTAGAGGAGGTTTCCACATGAGCACATTAATAATTCCCTTGTATAAATAAAGGATTGACTGTACCTGTAAGAGACGAAGGCATCGTACAAGTAGTTGGATATACTCTCGTTTTCTCTGATGTGCCTCTGGCGTCGAATATTGATGAGATGTCTGACGTAGGCGATCTCGAACCTGTATCCATACATGCCGATGATTCCCAGGAGCACCAACGACACAACCACCAGCAACGGAATCCAAATGACAGCAAGATAATTTACAAAGCTGTCCACATGGGGTGGTAAACAGGCTGTGTTGTTGAACACGATTGAAATTATTTCGGTCCTTCTACGCTTCGTCGTGCCACAAGTAAGATTATTATCGGTCCCCAAGTTAAGCACCATGGTATCCTTTGGTTGTAGTAACCAGTTTTGGAATGTTGGTATCTGGCAATCGTCACAATTGAATGGATTTCCACCTAGGTCTACACCCTCTAAATGTTGAAATGAACTTGCCATGTTTTCAGAAACAAAAGTAAGAGCATTCCTTGAAAGATTAAGTTTCTTTACCCAGGTGTCATTTGAATGTTCAGATTTTAAAAATATATTTACATTATTCCATTCTGAAAGAGCGTTTCCAGCCAAGTTGACTTCGTATGCTGCTCCCGTTATGTTTATCTCATCGATGCTCTTCAGTTTATTTCTTGACAGATCAAGAAATTTCAGTGGGGTTGATTCACCTACTTCGAGTTTGAATTTTACGGTGAAACCATTTGCCTTCAGATTGAGACTCTGAAGATGAGTCAGCGACCGAAACATATTGGAAGAGAGCATCTGGATTGAATTTCTAGATAAATCCAGTTCAATCAAGGATGACATGTTGTCAAAAAATGAAACATCTTCTTGGGCAATAGTGATGCCGCATTTTTCCAGAATTAGTCCTTCAAGTTGCATTCTTGATTCAGTCAACATAACTTGACTGTTATTCAGAATTAAAGGATTTAAAAGCTCCATACTATTTATTGGTACTCGAGACATGTTCAGCCATTTCAGGCTTGTAAGGTGTTTTATCTTCTGAATTGTACTATCGACTTGCAAATTTTTGTTGGTTGAGAGGTCGAGTATTTTCAGTTTCTTCAGTGACGAGATTGAGTCCGGCAATTCCTTCAAGTCGTTGTTGGAGAGGATCAAAACCTCGAGAATGGGCATCGACAGGAATGCATCTGTAAATAAGTAATAAATGTTAGTTTATAACCATGCATCTGGATTTTTGAAAATAATTAATGCCACTTATAAGAAGTTATGATAGTGGAAAAACTTGTACCTGTAAACATATATTTGTTTATTTCTGTACACTTTTTCCTAAGATTACGTCATTAAAGTGTAGGTATATGTGGTAGGTTACTGTTAAACTTAGGTTAGGTTGTTAAAAGTTATATGATTGCGTGCTTTATTATTGCTCTATTTATAATAAATTATTCATTTAGTTTATTTATTAACGTGATTTAAATTAAATATAAATGTAATGTAAACTTATACGAGTATAATCAATCCTAAAATGCCTTGTGGCAGAATATCTTCTGAATGTAATGCATGAAATAAATACTCGTAAATAAATAAATAAATAAATAAATAAATAAATAAATAAGTATATAACTCGTGTGTCAAATTGAATAAACAAAGGGATATTCTGAAGCAGGGAATATATAGAAATCAAGATAGATGGCCATGGCACATGAGAAACTATTGTTAAAACACTATAAGGGATTCAGAAACTTTGTTCAATCAATAGATTTCACATCACTGTAAATATTGTAAATAGTGAAAAAACTACTGTACTTAAAATTAGTAGTAGTAGTAGTAGTAGTGGTAGTGGTAGTGGTAGTGGTAGTGGTAGTGGTAGTAGTAGTAGTTAGATATTATGTTAAAATAATTATAAGCAATTCACCACCTTTATTAAGTCAATAGACTTCACGGCAGTGTATTATATTGCAAATAGTGAAAGCACTACTCCAGTTAAAATAGCATTAGTATTAATAATTTTAAATAATTCATAAACTGTATTCAGTCAGCTGACTTTACATCCTTGTAAATATTGTAAATAGTTTACTATTAGTTTTTGTTTTAAGTTCCGACAGAATGTAAAAACAGTGTAGCAACAAAAGTGTGTAGTATTGCATTACTGCAATGGAGCATACTGAATAAAAAGGGGACACATTTTTTATAAAAATAAATAAATAAATGAAAAAATAGGTAAATAAATAAATAAGTAAATAAATAAATAAATAAGTAAATAAATAAATAAATAAGCTCTGTTAAACACAATCCGTGAAATCTGTGAAAGGAAGTCGCGCTTTATGCCACTCGGGAGAGGGAGGAGTCTGCTTTTTGTACTTGTGTCTCTAATTTTGTTTCTATTTCTTATTTGCTTCTTTTCTCTGCATTTGTTTCTTGAATATGTCTATTTGTATTCTGGTGGTGTAGTAGAGAAGGCCTTGATGGCCTTAACTCCGCCAGATTAAATAAATAAATAGATAAAAAATAAATAAATAAATATATAAATAAATAAATAAATAAATAAATATTTAAATAAATAAATAAGCGTTAATTCTCCTGGTGTTCTTAAGTTGAAGGGGATAGATATATTTGATTTGCTGCACAGGACTAAATAGTTCTAAAATGATTATAAAGACATTTATAATGAGAATGATGTTTGTGATAAGAAAATATCTATTTTTTAGTTAATCCAATTCGTATGTCGTGTACAACTTTAAATATAAGCTTCACTGTACAGAATATCTGTTAAGACTAATTAGTCTACATCCGGCTCGGGTTCAATTTCCTCTTCCCTGTTTCTCTCGCATGAAGGCGCGTGTTACTGAGAAATAAAAAAAATGCAGCAAAGAGAGAGACTAATAACACATTTTAATTACACTAAGTTCTTTGCAGCAACTGTTGCCAGCTGTACACTAAACATGCGGCTATAACAATATGAGTTTATTACGGGAACTTGTTGGCTGGGAGAAGTTATTTGAATTTCTGGCAACTGGTTTTATGTGCAAGTGAAATAAGATGGCGTCACAAATAGTTACTTAGTACGTACTATAATATATACAGGGTGAACCGTGAGTAATGTCATTAATTTCAGGAGGTTATTCTTCGAGATATTTCAAACAAAAAAAGTTTAATATAATTTTGATCGTTTTAGATTTCTTTTTGAGATAAAAATTGTTTTATTTGAAACATTTCATAGCTTGTTTTTGGATAGCCATTAATTTAATTCCCAATATGCTCAGTCAGTTTAAGAGAGCAGTGTATTATTATAATAAATTATAGAAATAATTTTAGTTTTGTTCTTCAAATATGTAGAAATTTGATAGGAACAAATGTGACATTGTAAAATTCCTTTTCAGAACGAAAAGTTGCATCTGTCGGTATCAAATTTCTCTCATATTAGAGGACAAAACTAAATTATTTCAATCATTTATCATAATACACTGGTCTCTTAAATTGATTGGGCATATTGAGAATTAAATCAATGACTTTCCCAAAAATTCTCTGAAATATTTCATATATAATAATTTTTATCTCAGAAAGTAAGCAGAAACGATCAAAATTGTATTAAACATTTGATTTAAATATCTGAAAGAATATCTTCCTGAAATTAATGTCGGTATGGTTCATTCTGTATACATTAGGCTATATATGTATTAAAATTTGGAAATACTTTCAGTTTTAAGATGCGAATATTTAAATGTTAGAATTATCATTTTGTAAGTCGCTGTTAATGCGTTGCACTACAAGCCTGAAGATCGTGGGTTTGATTTCCGATGATATAATTTATTTTATTCATTATAATGATAGCAATATTATTATTGTTATTAATTTGGATTTATTATTATTATTATTGTTATTATTATTATTATTATTATTATTATTATTATTATTACTTTATCCCTTAAATCAATGGTTCCCAACCTTATTTCGTTGACGACACACTTTACCGGAAGTCCACGATATCGCGTCACACTTACTTGTTTTCATTAAAAATAATAATATAACAATAACAACCAGTGCTTTTCTTCTGGAGAAAAAGGTGGCAGAACTCTGTGTAGAATATTTTATAGCGGACGGGGAGATGATTACTGTTCACTGCATGGGAATTTTGTCGCTTTAACTTCCTTTTCGTCCAACTAAGGCTTTCGATGTCTAAACGCAATTCAAATAAAAATTATATTAAAACATAGTTAGTCCTATTCACACAATATTCCGGTTACATGATGAAAAGTGTAACAAAAAGGTGCCGGAACGCCGTTCCAATACATACCGCCAGAAAAAAAAGAAAACATTGATAATTTCTATGCGGTGTCTGACATACAGTGCTATAAATAATAATAATAATGATTTATTTAACCTGGCAGAGTTAAGGCCATACGGCCTTCTCTAACACTCAACCAGGAGTAAAGACTGCGTTACAAAAGCACTACAAATTTACAAATTACACTACAATTTTACGCACAAAATTGAATAAGATAATAATAATAATAAAAAATAAACAACAAATAAGAAGAAATCGGACATAATATATAACATACAGAAAGAAAGAAAAAAGCATAATAATATGTGAACAGCAGGTCAAATTAAATAAGGCATACAAAAAAAAGACAATTATTCATCATAATAATAATAATAATAATAATAATAATAATAATAATAATAAAATAAGAATAGTAATAATGATGATAATAATAATAATAATAATAATAATAATAATAGTAGTAATAAAATAGTGCAGTACAAAGTATACAGTGAATACAATATTTCTAAGTACACACAATAAGGAAAATTAAGATTATATATAGCTCAACTTATCACATTAGAGATATAACATTATCGGAAAATATGAAAACAAAAATATAAAATAAGTTGAATATCATTAGAACATAAAAAAAATGTGAAAACGTGGAAACATGCAATACAACACTTGTCATAATAGTAAGTTAGTTTGGCAACTCGTCATAAGATAATTTTCTAACTTTGATTTGAAAGAATTCAATGTTCGGCAGCCCTTGACTTCAGGCGGCAGAGAGTTCCAGTGACGAGAGGTAGCAACAGTGAAGGATGAGGAATACAGAGACGATGCGTGAAGTGGAATTTCTAGCGTGTTATCGCGTTGTGATCGAGTGTTAATATTATGATAGCGAGAGAGAGTATGAAATCGAGCGAATAAATAATAGGGGGATGAAGAGTGCATAATTCGATATAAGAGGTAAATGTCAACACGCAATCTTAAAAAAAAAAAAAAAAAAAAAACATATAAGACACTCGGGATGTTGCTCATATTGAACTCCACGCCACGTTAAACCATATTACAAATTTCACTACTATATTTACGAAACGCAGTACGTTTTTGTGAACCATTTAGGGAATTTTCGCTCACATTATTTCAGTTAGCATTGCTGTCATCTAACCCAGAACTTGATTCAGATTGTCTTTTACGAATTAAATAGGCCTATTTGTCCACGATAAAATCTAAATAAAGCACTTTTGATAAAATAGTCGCACTATCACCGCTCACACGTATATACTGAAACTGACCAGTATGTTCTAACGATTCTATTACTAAGTGTGAAGAGTAAACGAATTACTATAGTCCCGTCGCTCCTATTTCCGGCAGCCAATCACGTTGCAGGTCCGGCTACATTGAAACGTATGCGTCTTGTGATTCGCTGATGACGACGTTATGCATTTCCTAAGGCTCGATAAATACTTAATATAATCGGCTGCCATTTTGCTCTTTCCTTGGCATTCGCAAAAAGCACATGAGGACGTTATTTGCCGCTCAATTATTTACTCAATTACAGTGCGTTTAATTTATTATCATAGGAGCAATGACATGATAATGCCTAATGGTGTGGCAAATAGATTCCTCGTCTGGTAGCTCGGGAACGAAAGAACAAAAATGGAGAACGATACTACCTACCTAGACTTTATAGAGCCTTCACTACCTAAGACGTAAGCAAAGAGGAGGAGTCACGCCGGGAATAACAGCGTCGCGACTATAAGCATCATTGCAGGTGTTCACTTTCATTCGAATTATCGCCAGGCAGAAAAATTAAACTGATCATTGTTGCAGGTGTTCACGTTTCATTGGTAAAGTCTGTCTCAAAATAAAATGTACCATACCAAAGACTTCGTTGTAAATAAAAAAAAAAATGCGTTGTAAAGAGACTTTCTGGATGGCATAAAATTTATTTTTCAGTTGCAAAATTTTGCGACACACTCCATGGGACTGCGCGACACACCGGTTGGGAACCTCTGTCTTAAGCCTTATAGCGTACCAGTTATTTAGCTAATCGAATTGTAGGTCTTCCTTGATTCTTATGTTCTCTTCATTAATTCTGACACGCCAATTTTAGATTTCTGCGGTTTAAATACTATTCTGAAACTTTCGAATCACATCAATGAATATTTACTTTATTCACAAATTATTAAAATGTAATATCTTCATCGTTCACTAATGTTCATAATTTCCTTTAATACCATATAAAGTAATTTATGTCATCCCCTTTCGTGGAAAATACATTTGAAAAAATGCAGCTGTCATGCATTATGGTCTTGACAACACGTGCATTTCCTATATTTCATTTCCTACTGTAATCGAGTGGATATTAATGGCCGATATTTAAGAGAGTATGACGTGTTGGAAATCGACTTCCTCTGCAGTAACCTCAAGGAGTAATGAAATATACAAGAATTTATTGTGTAACTATGGAGAAACTTTCATTTACGTAGAATGTTTGTTGCCTATGATTGTGGTGACGCGTTTGCCACAGAATTATCTGTGGTTGGAATTTCATGCGTGGTAACAATGTAGAAAAAACGGAGATAATGGTATATTCTGTAACAGAACGCATTTATCAAACTGTGGTTGCAAGTGTTGAAACTAAACTTTGATAATGTGGTAAAGACAAAGCTGCTATTTTGTGTACAAGTATTTTACATCTTGATTACACAACTTTTAGCACTGTATCACATCGGAATATGTATTATATGACTTTCTTGTGTTAAATTCTATCGTACCTGGTTTACATATTACGACCTATTATGGGTCATCCTCAGAACTGATCGTTGTTGATCTTGGCGCCTATTGTTTTGTTTCCTGTAAGGGTGTGTTTGTATGGTGTAATGTGAAGTCAAAGAGTGTGTGTGTTCTGAAATTGAGTCGTGTGTTGAGAATTTAATTGGGGTGTGTTTTTGTGTGTCTGTATATTTCATATTGTTCTAGTGTGTTTAGTTTCTGGCTTTTTGGTTGGATGTGTAGAATTTCCATGTCTGTGTTGATGTGTCTGTAGGTGTGGTTAGCATTTGTGACTGTTCTGCATATGTGGATGTGTTTTGTAATTTTGTTATGGCTGTGATGTGTTCTTTGTAACGTGTTTGAAATGACCTGTCTGTCTGTCCTATGTAGAAGTTGTTGCAGGTGTTACATTTGAATTTGTATACGACTGTGTGGTTGTATTTGTTTGTTTGTGTTGTTTGTGTGTTGAGATGTTTTTGTAGAGTGTTATTTGTTCTCTATGCGATATTGTAATTTAATTTCTTGAATGATGTTGCAATCTTGTGTGTGTTTTTGTTTTCGTATGTTAGTGTGATGTATTTTTTGTGTTCTTGTGCTTGTGTTGTATTCTTATGTTTTTTTGTGATTATGTTTTGTCTTACGTATTGTGTTGTCTATTATGTTAGGGTTGTATTCGTTTCTTGTGCTATGTATTTGATTGTGTTTAGTTCTTCGTTGTAATCCTGTTGGTTCATTGGTATGTTGAGTAGTCTGTGTACCATTGTTCGGAATGCAGCTTGTTTGTGTTGTGTTGGGTGGTTGGATGTGTTGTGTATGTGTGTTGTTGTTGTGGGTTTTCTGTATACTTTGACCTCCACATATGCAGAACAAATCACAAATGCTAACCACACCTACAGACACATCAAAACAGGCATGGAAATACTACACATCCAACCAAAAAGCCAGAAACCAAACATACTAGAACAATTTGAAATATACAGACACACAAAAACACACCCCAATGAAATTCTAAACACACAACTCAATTTCAGAACACACACACTCTTTGACTCCACATTACACCACACAAACACACCCTCAGAGGAAACAAAACAATAGGCGCCAAGACCAACAACGACCATTTCTGAGGATGACCCATAATAGGTCGAAACATGTAAACCAGGTACGGTAGAATTTAACACAAGAAAGTCATATAATACATATTCCGAACAAGTATTTTGTAAAACTACGGCTAGAGTTCATGCCTGATGGAGGTGGATTATACGAAGTTGCTACTTTAAGTAGCCTATAAGCACTTTATCTATCTGTAGTGGAGATTAAACTTGATAAAAGAGTGGAGTAAACGAAACTACAACTTCTCAAGTATAAAATTTTTTTCTCCTATGGCTCATTGTTAGATCGTTAAGCTTATAGTATATAAGTACATACCGATAACACAATAATTTAGTAACTTACCTTGTTCAATAGTTTCAATGCCATTCCTAGATATGTTGAGGATTCTGAGCTCGGGCATGTTCGGAAGATGTCTTCTTTCGTAAGACGTCCAGTCAGCACCAACCAATAGCAGGTCTTCAATGCCAAATCCTTCCAGATGAGGAAGGATTCCTTCAACTCTTATTGAGGCGGCGACGCCGTGTATTAAGTGGAGGCGTCTAACACGTCCCGCTAGTTTCACAGTGACGAGATTCCGGAGTTTTATCCAGAAATCCTCTGAATGAAGTCCGGTGTTGCTGTCTGTCAGGAAACCATCCGGCCACAGCATCCTCACATTGCAGGAGCAAGCAGACCTAGAAAATGTGCGAAAACATGAACTCACCATCCAATAGAGCAGGATGGGTTTGATTGTCAGTTTCAGTGCAGTACACGAATTTTCCATCTAACACAGAGTAAGGACTTCATGTCTGGCCAGTTACTTGAGATGAATATATTGTGTCACTGAATATTTTGAATGTTAATTTTCTGAAGCTAGTTCTGTAACGAGTGTACTGATTCATTAATTTTTGCGTGTCGTTTGTACCAATCAAGTCGAGAACTCGTCATTGTTTTCCATCGAGTCGAGCACCCGTCATTCCTTCCCAACAAGTTGAGAATTCATTATTTCCAAAGTCGGGAATTTATCACTGTTTCTCTTCTAGTCTAGAACTCGTCATTGTTAACCATCGAATAGAGAACTCATTTTTTTCCATCGAGTTGAGTGCTCGTCATTGTTTTCTTTAGTCCAGAGCTGGTCATTATTTCCCATAAAGTCGAGAACTCGTCATTGTTTTCCATCGAGTCAGGAACTCGTCATTGTTTCCATGGAATCAGGGACTCGCAATTGTCGTCCATCGAGTGGGAGACTAGTAATTGTTTCCCACGCAGTCGGAGGTTCGTAATTGTTTCCCATCGAGTCACGAACTTGCCATTTTTTTCCATCAAGTCGGGGACTCATTATTTTCCATCGAAGCGTGAAGGCATCAATATTTTTCATCGATTCGGGAATTCGTCATTGGTTTTCATCAAGTCAGAATTCACCATTGTTTTCCATTCCGTCCTAAACTCGCCATTGTTTTCCATCAGTCCTTGGACTCCATTGTTTTCCATCAATCCTTGGACTTCATTGTTTTCCGTCAATCCTTGGACTCCATTGTTTTCTATCGAGTCGGGGACTCGTTCATGTTTTCTATCGAGTTGGGGACTCGTCCCTATTTTCCATCGACTCGGGGACTCGTACCTGTTTTCCATCGACTTGGAGTTCGCTCCATCGAGTCGAGGAGTCGTCGTTGTTTTCCACCGAGTGGTGGGCTCGTTTTCTTACCCAATCTTGAGCAAACATTTATTTTCCATCGAGTTAGGGACTTGTCATTGTTTTCTGTTCGTAAATATGTTTATATTCTCTAAAATGATTAATATGTAAAAAATCTAGGTTGCCAAAAGATTTGAGAAATTCAAGATTCTGAGGAAACCAATCTTTAATTACATCAGAATTCTTCACTCTATGAAACGGTTGTCAAATAGATACGCAGCAATAATATTATAGTGTGACAAGGAAGGATGTGTCGACGTTACGAAACCACGCTGCGCAACAATTGTTAGTACTTGTCACGAATGTTACTCATCTCTAACTTAGTTCACCTTCAAAGGAATGCGTGTAAAGGCACATTTGATACTCGTAGTTTTACAGCAAAGGAAAGTTTGTTGATTTATTTGTCGATTTTATTTTAAAATATTTTCATTGAAGGGTTCAGAATCATAGTGGGCCAAACGCCATTTATCAGAAACGGAGAAGCAAGAGTTAAAGTTAAGTGGCTATCATAGTTTAATGAAGATTGACATATCATTTAGTTTTAATGTATATACTTCATATTACTTGTTGTATGTTTCCATTGAATTATGGTAATAATTTCATTTTAACCCTTGTTTCTACGGTTTTAGTAAATGATGCTTGGTCTACTATGGTTCTGAAACCTTCAGTTCTTCAAGATCACAATAAATTGTGTGCATTTTTGTAGACTTAGAATTTCTAATTTATATATCTTCTCACCATTCGTGAGCTGCCACAAGGGACAAAGAGTATTTAACCATAGAAATTTTTACAAGTTCATGAAAACCATTGATTTTGTTTCAACAATGAAATTCCTACAAATAATTTCCTGCAAATATTTTTTTTGAGATTAGTAAAAATATACCTATTTTTTAGAAGTGTTACAAAAAAGTAAAGAATGCTACTGAACTTAGTTTGATTTCGAATATAGGTGATTCTTCAGGAGAGCAATTGACCCTTTCAATGCAGCTAAGGTTACAATGGGAATAATACAGTAGATGAAGGTATTCCAAGCCTCTTAAACACATCTTTCATGAAAAGAGTAGCAGTACCTCTTGCTCCAACCAGAAGTCCGATTACTTCAAGCTCTTTTAGCTGGTATTTTTTAGGTAATAGGGAATGGTAGGATTGTAGATATTCTTTTTTTCATTATTCACTTCTGCTAGCTGTTCCTCATCCGTTTCGAAACGCACAATGGGATCAATTATGAATCCAGATCTTGTAGATTCCTTGAAAGCTATTATATCTATGCGCCGTGTACTGCCAGTGACAGAGAGACCATGTACTTCTTCAAAGGTGTTGTAATCGGCATGTTTAAGGGCAGTGGCTATAATTGATCGTACTTGGTGGTGTCTAGCGTTTCGCAGAGCTTCGCCGTGCGGACAGGATCCCAGGACGTACTGTAAATAGGTTTTAAAGTAGGCATGAAATGGAGAAATGTGTGAAAATATAGTAATGAAGTCACTATAAAAATTCTACATTTGAAACGTGAACACTTTTTCAAAGAAAAGGATCCCATAAGGTGGAATTTCAAAATCAAATACCGAAACAGGTGAGTTTTTAATTATTTAAGCCTGTATTTATAAATATAAATGCATGACATCTGTCAAACTACACGCTTAATGTAAAGAACTGTTGCCGCTGTTCACTTACTGATCTAACCATCAACTTCTGTTCACTCTTCTCCTGTGCTCGTCACCAACGACTGTTTATTTATTTTTATTCTTTTAAATTAAGTTCATGTTGTCAATCTGCAAAATTATTAACGTCCTGTATGATATTATTGTGATGTACCGAGGTACATATCGTCGTTGTTCCTGCAATAACTCCTATGTGCAAAATATGAAATTTTTCAGTAGGAAGGAAAAACACATTTATTCATCCTATGGCAATGGTACATAGGAGATTGTGAATTCTTACATTTTCGAAAGAAACAAATGTAATTACATGTAGGAGATTTTATTATCTGCTGTACCACTATTTAAATAATTTAATAGAGCGAAAATCTGAAAATCAATAAATATGGCACATAGAAGTTACTGCAGGAACAAGGACGATATGATATTTGCGTGCAGGAATTCTGCATTACTTAATGATGAAGGATGGGTAGAGCGGAGAAAAATTCTCTCCGGCACCGGGACTCGAACCCATATTTTCAGCTCTACGTGCTGACGAAAGTTTTTTTTATAGATAAATAGAAGACTGTAAATGATATAGGAAAGCCAATAAAAATAGGCATAAAATAAAACTTACGAGTTACAGCTGAGACAAAACTCGTCGGATATGATTTCCGCCATAGGTTCTGAGGTATTGAAAATGGCATCAAGTTTGATTTCGTCCATAGCCAAGCTGAAGAGTATGAGGGAAATGGGCACTTGCGACACTGAGAAGCCATTTTCTTGTGACGCAAGATTATTGTGTACCTCCAGACTCGTCCTCTCGAGCACAAGACATCTTCTGCAACAACAAATACAATGGCTTGGGAATAGCTCGAGTGTTTAATTCGGACTGGTGTTATTGTTGGTGATTATCAGTCAACATTACGTTGGCACTTTTTATAATAGAAATAATATTAGACGACCACCAAAACTATAATAATAATAATAATAATACTAATAATAATAATAATAGTAATAATAATAATAATGATAATAATAATGATAATAATAATAATAATAATAATAATAATAATTTCGAGTCTTGCCTTCTACATGACAGTTTAATTGAATAAATGAAACTAAGTTTTGAATTAGACTACGAATAAATGAATGAATAAATGGAAGAACTAAGAAATAATTTACTACGTAAATGAATAAATTTTTGTTTGATAAATGAATACCGGTACATTTTTATTTGATGAATGAATAATTTATTGTATGAAGAAGTAAAATAAATAGTGCGCAACATAAAAAACGAAATGATACACAGTTAAATGTACAAGTAAATTAACAAGCGAATTAATTAATTAATAAGGCAATAAGTATGTCAACGAATAAATCAATTAATGCCCAAGTAAATGAATGAAAAATAAATAAATAAATAATAAAAAATAAGTAAGTTAATGGATTAGAAAATAAGTATGTAAAGAAAATAAAATAATATATTAACAAGGGAGTTAGTATTATAGTAAATGAATTAATAAATTAGTAATAAATGAACAAATAAAACAAATTATTTAATTAATAATCGAGTTATTTTATTAATGAATAAATTAAGACAAATGGATATTAGAAATAAATTAATTTTGTACACAATTATGTAAATAAAGACATAAAGTAACATATACAAGAAGTCATAGCTTTTGAATAGTGGATTAGGAACTTTAAGGTTACTGTCTCAAAACTAGTTGTCGTAGGATCTATCAGGTTCTTATATTTTGTTCATTGAAACTTGAAACATAAAATAAATAAAGCTTTTGAGGTAAGTAATTTAATAACAAAATAGACACGAAAGTTCTAACCCGGGAACTTATATTATCACTCATCATAAACAGCACAATATTTTAAGGAGGTGAATCACTACCTGTTTCCTGAGAGTGCGCTGGTGTTGGTGGATGGGGCTGAATTTTCTGTACTCGAGTTCAGGACTCTGAACGACGATGTTATTTTAAAGAACACTCTGTTATTCGTCAAGAGATCTGACTCGACGAAACGTGCTGTGTATACAACGCTGCAAGTCACCTGTAACAGAACAAGAAAGTCGGAATAAGATAACTTCTTCAGACTGGTCCACAATAAACCGGGAACGGAAACGACAACGAGAACGGAAATATTGTTAAAATAAATGTGTTTAAATGTGAGCATTCAGAGTTAACTTTCACTTTTCCGTTCCCGGGCTCCAGCAAGCTTCTCTTTAATTCTGAATGCTCACATTTAAATACATTTATTTTAACAATATTTCCGTTTTCGTTCTCGTCGTTTCCGTTCCCAGCTTATTGTGGACCAGAGTTTACGCGGCTTTGTTCGGTATATTAAATTATAGAATTTATGTGACAAAAACTGTTCTCACTCGTCCGCCACATTCTTGAACCTTTCCCCATTTCTCTCATTTTCATTTCCTGCTGATTTTTCTATTGTCTTATGTGCCGGTACTATTCTTCTCTCATTGTTCTCTCTTCTCCTCCTCTTTTCAACTTTCTTCTCCCCCTTCTATCCATTCCTTTTCTCTTCTTTCCCATGGGTTGGGGACAACTCGTCACAAAAAATTGGCCACAGAGACAATTCGTCATATAATTGAAATTCGTAACAGTGTACAACTGGTCACATGCTCATATTGGCCACAGGAAGAATTCGGTAATATTGGCAACAATAAAATAAACATAAATGTGTGTGTTGTATTGATATGTTAGTCATTGTGTACAAACACCTTTACAGCTCAAAAAATTATTTGTTTTTCAAACAAAGTATAACAACGAATAATAAATTTGTATGGTTACCAGTAGGCCTACATCAAGTCAGCAGTGTGAAACTAATTTGGAACTATGACGGATGAAATCCGTTTTACAAAATCTGAAAGATATCACGACAAACTAATATATCAACAATAGGCTATATGTTCACGAGAGACAGAAGAAATACGCAAAGTGTTGCCATTGATTACAATTGAAGCCAATAATAAAATTACAAAAGAAAACAGTTGAAGTTGAAGAAGTGTACAGGAAAATTGAGAGGGCGGCCACTCTCATACCAAAAAGAAGCGGAAGTGCGTTGACATAGACGGACGAATTTTACGTATAGTTGAAAAATACCCGCAATACAAGGCAGAAGGCACCATCATCGGGTACCTAAGAGCTATAAGCCACAATCTGGCAGAACATTTTTGAAACCAATTGCAATTTACAGATTTTGAAAGCAATTTAAATTCACATAATATAGAGTTGTTCAGGCAATCATGATTTAATTTTTGTACCTCTGTGTCGAATTATGACGAATTGTCTATCTGTGACGAATTGTCTCTGCGACTAATTTTCTGTGACGAATTGTCCGGAACCGCTTTCCTTTATTCTGATTCGTTCTCCCCTGTTCTTATAAGGCTCCTCTCCTCTCCTCTCCTCTCCTCTCCTCTCCTCTCCTCTCCTCTCCTCTCCTCTCCTGTACTTTTTTCTCGTCTTCTCTCCTTTCCCCCTCTATCCTTTCCCTTCGCGTCCTCTTTTTTCTTCTATTTCGTCTTCTTGTCTCGTATCCTCTCCTCTCTACTTTTCTCTCTCTTCTCCTGTCCTCTTCTGTCGCTTCTTCTCTCCTCTCTTCTACCCTCCTTCCCTTAGTCTCTTTTCAACTCTTTCTACTCTTTAACTGCAATTTTTCTGCTTTATTTTACTCCCATGCTCCTTTTTTCCCCTCTTCTCTGCTCTCCTTTACTCTGCTTTGCTCCCCTCTCCACTTCAATCGTCCTCTACTTCCCCTAAGCTCTCCCACGGCACTCATTTCCCATCTTCTCTTTCCCACTTTCCCTTCTTCTGTTCTATTCTCATTCTCTCCCTCCCTCCCTCCCTCCCTCCCTCCAATGATTAAACTATTCTTCCTGTTATGAGTTGGTGAGTTGGCCTTGGATTTGAGGGAGGTGGGATATGATTGTAGAGATTGGAGTAATCTTGCTCAGGATAAGGACAGATGGCGGGCTTATGTGAGGGCAGCAATGAACCTCCGAGTTCTCTAAAAGCCATTTGTTAGTAAATAAATAGATATATTCAGCAGTTGGAAAGATTTGCACATTTTTACGTCAACGAGATGGGTCAAATTTCGCCTTGTTCCTCTGAGCACGATTTTATGTTTATTTCATTATGTTATTGAATAATTATATCGAAAGAATTCTGCGATATAATTTTAGATATTACGGAGTATGTTACGCTAATTAGTAGTTACTTTTAAAAGATAAAAGGATTTTTTTGCAACCTGAGGTAACGTTGGAAGCAGACGCTTTTTTAAAAGAAAATCCAAGTGTTCCGGGGTTAAAGTTTATTTGTGATAATAGCGGTGGGCGTGTGATTACACTAATGGAACAGACATATTTGGGCTAGGTAGGAACGTGATCGCAAGCAATTTCCAGAGTGCTTGATGGGGTGCACTGACTTTTCCTCGAATGGGGGAGGCTCGGCCATGAACTAAAGATGCGTCTGAGCTGGCAATAGAGTTGTTTGGCCCAGGGCTCTACCCCCGACTGATGTAAAGCACCACTTGTCGGGTCAAGAGTGCTCGCACGTGGACCACTCTAAGAACTGGCTTAATTGATTGCTTCGCTGCCGCTTTTCCTGTGAGTTGTGGGGCAATTCGTGAAGGACATCGATTTACCAGGATCCGAGTAGATGAAGCGTGTCTGAAGGTTACACATTAACGTGATAAGTTTAATCAAACGTTCCTAGCAAACAAGAAATGATAATGTAATTATCTTCATTGTGCACTGAAAGAGCTTGGTTAACTAGGGATGGAGGAGAGAGAAACGCAGAAGGAAATAGACAAAAGGGCGAAAAAATTGGTAATTACAGATTTGAAGAACGATAGTGAAAAGGGGAAAAATGAAAATTAACAAACACTAAAAATACAAGATAAGGAGAAAAGAACTTAAGGAAAATAATTACTGATATATTTATATATATGCCGGAAAATGTGGAACAACGATAAAGTTTAAGAGTATGTTCTGCTAACTAGAAATATAAATAATTGAACAAAACAGAAATTAATACAAATTCATAAAGGAACCTGAATACTTAGCAAGAAATAATGAAGTAGATGTAGCTTTTAATTTCAATTAAACAGGAAAAGGAAGAAAAATAATTTTAAAGTTAAGAAAAAGAGAAAAGAAAATGGAAGATGTGAAAAAAAAGAATAAAAAGTCAATTAATGGCGAAAACAAATAGGGTAGGCTAAAGGTTGCTAATACTGTGATACTAATAATATTATGACCGTTCTTTTTGAGAAATTTTTACAATTGAAGAGTTCAGAGCCATAGTGTACCAAGCGCCATTTATTAAGAACGGAGAAAGCAAGAGTTAAAGTGAAGTGATTAGCATAGTTTAATGAAGATTGACATATCATTTAGTTTTAATGTGTATATTTTATATTACTTGCTGTATATTTCCATTGAATTATGGTAAAAACTTCATTTTAACGCATGTTTTCTACGGCTTTAGTAAATGGCGCTTGGTCCACTATGGTTCTGAACTCTTCAATTTTACCGAGCGAGAGAAAGGTCGGTTTTTTGCGTCAACGTATTAAGGGAATGTTCGTGGACAAGTTTCTGCACAAAACCGGTCCTTCTCTCGCTCAGTGAAATTGTAAAAATTCTCAAAATGTATTATCATAATATTATTAGTATCACAATATTACCAACCTTTACCCTACTAAGTGCCGGAAAGGACAAATGAAAATAAATGGAAATGAACATTCGAAATAAATACAAAAAAAGTAGGTTTACGTTGAAAGACGTCCAAAAGTTAAAACTAAGAGAATTTAAAGATAGGAAATAGATTAAAAATAGGGAAGAAAGAAGCAAAATATATATAACGAATGTAAGGAAATGAAGTAGTCTAGTTCAGTTTCAGAATGTCTCCGAACTGTTGCTGGAACATTTCTATTTCAATTAATTTTGTAATTATATAGTCTAGAATATTTCTCAATAACATTATCACCGTTATACAGAAAAGTTCACATATTTTCATAGTCTTATAAAAGAATTCACTCGTGTTTGTTAATTTTACCGTCTTTAACCTCAAAAATATCACTCAATGATTTTTGTCAGCCAAAATTTCAATGTACGGTAGTGGCAAAAAACCGGACCGACCCTTGTAGCTGATTTCAGAGCCTTGTTCACTCCAGAGCACGATAGACTGGTAACTAAGACTTTCGTGGTTCGAATCCTGCCTGGGAAGGAAACTTTTTTTGTTCCTTATTCAAATTTATTCCCAATACTTTTCGATTGCTGGTAAAATTCATGTTCTGGGAATAATAAGTTAATTATGTACTAAAATACCGCTGCAATCGAAAAGTATTGGGAATAAATTTGAATAAGGAACAAAAAAAAGTTTCCTTCCCAGGCAGGATTCGAACCACGAAAGTCTTGGTTACCAATCTATCGTGCTCTGAGTGAACAAGGCTCTCAAATCAGCTACAAGGGTCGGTCCGGTTTTTTTTTTTGCCACTACTGTACATTTGTTGTACAAGGTTGTAGCCATTGTGGACAAATCACATGCGAAAACTGTTTTTCTGCCTTACTTCTAACCTTTTTACAAAAATACTCCTTACCTTTTTTAAGTTGTAAGAACAATTTTTTAGAAGTATCGACTCCTTCCCTTCGAATGTAGGACACGTGTTGGATGTTGAATTGTCGAATGTGGTTAACGCCAGCAATCCATTCACAAGAACGCAACTGGTTAGTATGAAGTATGTTTTCCAGTTACACCCGTATGTCGCCATCATTGCTTCTGAAATTATCATTTAGTAATGTAAAGTACGATATTGAAAATAGCGAAGGTAGCTTAAATTTAATTTATTAGTTTCAAAGTAAGTTATACTTTCTATGCTTTAACTTAAAGACATTCGACCTACACTAAGAGAAAATGCTTACTGATAAAACAAAATTGAACAACGTAAACGACAGCATTCCTATACACAAGGAAATATCGTGTATATACAGTAATAACATTGAAGTGTTTATTATAGTCCATAAGAGGGGTTTTAACGTACTTAAAAATAACAATGTTATTCAGGGACATTCTCATGTGCCTATGTACAGTATATAAGTTAATAATTAATTATTGTCAGTGGCACGAAAACAATTAGTACATTATATTTTAATGCATTATTATTATTGTTATTATTATTATTATTATTATTATTATTATTATTATTATTATTATTATTATTATTATTATTATTGTATTTACTTGAGTAATAGACGCACTCTTTTTAAATAATTTTTAAATTAAAAATCCAGGGTGCGTTTTATTTGCTGAAAACATTTTAGAAGAATAAGAGTCCGATTGTATATTACCACAGGTAGCAATTGAAAATGTAATGAGTACGTTATGCAGGGATTTTTTCCCCCCTTCATATTAATGTCAAAAATTGGGGTGTATACATTATGCGATGACGTCTGTTACGGGAGTAAATACATTATTATTATTATTATTATTATTATTATTATTATTATTATTATTATTATTAATATTATTATTATTATTATTACATAAGTGTTCTGCCCAAGGGCAGGTCTTTCACTACAAACCAGCAGTCTCCAGTCTTTATTATATTCTGCCTTCCTCTTAGTCTCCACATATTATGATCCATATATCTTAATGTTGTCTATCATCTGATATCTTCTTCTGCCCCGTACTCTTCTCTCGTTCACCATTCTTTCTAATGTATCCTTGAGTAGGCAGTTTCTTCTCAGCCATTGACCAACCAATTCCTTTTTCTGTTTCTGATCAGTTTCAGCATTCTTCTTCTTCTTCTTCTTCTTCTTCTTATTATTATTATTATTATTATTATTATTATTATTAAGTCAACTTTCTGAAGACAGGCTTAAATCTCATAAGAACTACAGCGGATTTTCGGTCCCGATACTGAACGTGATGTACGTCATTTGCAGGGGGTCATTGAACTCATCGCTACTCGCCCTCCGTAAACCAAGGGGCGTGACATATTGTCGCAGTGAAGGAACCGAAAATTCGCTGTGTGCTTATAAGTGACACAATAAGACATCACTCATGAGACAACTATGCCAGGAGGTAATATGTTAGGGTGGCCAATTATTATTATTATTATTATTATTATTATTATTATTATTATTATTATTATATTTAATTTATTAGAGTGCGGGAAAGAATTTACTTATTCTCCTACTGTTAAATTTTTGATTCAACGTTTTTCGAAACTACGGTAGGCATACATAGCCTGTGTGTTGGCTGCAGGACTGAAAAATGACACTTGGTGAAAGAACCAACAGATCTGTCCCTTCTACTTAACTTTCTCTGCGATGGGATCGAAACGAAGTACCGAAATGTTAGATGGTTTTACATGCATCACAGAACGCAAAACTAAATATATATAACCTATACATATCTATTACAACATATCAATAAGTAAATAATGAAAAATAAACAATAAAAATAAAAAAAATGATTAAAAATGAAAGTAAGTAAATAAATAATAATGTAATAAATAAATAAAAATAAGTAAATGCATAAAAAGTAAGTTAACAAATGAAAATGTAAATGAATAAAACATAAATAAACAAATGAAAAAATATGTAAATAAATAAAAGTAAATAAATAATGAACAAATAAATAACTATTTAAACTTCACGTTAAAAGAATGTACCTACAGAGATTTTGCTCTTACTTTTACGACTTACCTTTATCTTAGTTGATTATAAAATAATCCATTTGAATTGCCATAAAATTTTAATATGTAAAGTAAAACGTTGTATTTGTAGAGACGAACATAAAATGGTATTATCAACAAGGAACGTTATTAATACTGTATCAATGTATCACATGCGTAAGATGTCTCCAAATAAGGTTACCACAACGACCGACAGTTGCGGTACACAGTTCACACTTCACTAACGAAAGACACCAAGTGCTACGGATTTCTACAATCACTGTGACAACTTGTCCACCTAAGAACACTATGAAACAACATGACAGGACTCTTCCCTGGCGCCGTTGGTAACCATAACATGGCTTGGCGAAGCCAACACTCCTACTTCCTCTGTGAAATCCCAGTTGTTCTTACTCATTGTGTGTGTCAGAGGGGGGGGGGGAGTAGGCCTTTACAACCAGTTTCACGCGATGACGACTGTAGGTTATGTAAAGGATATGTATGAAAGTTCTGATCTGGAAACCAGGAAAAAACAGTGGTTGTATAGTTTCCTTGTATATTTTGTTTTCTTTTATAGCCTTACGTGGCTGATCACGACGTACAGAAAGATTAAAATGCAAGGTCATGATAGTGGTTCCAATCCCACCTAGGGCAGCAGTCTCAAGGTCAACGCACAGAAACTGGGATAGAGACAGAGAGTACATTCAGGTACCGTACAGTAATCGCTCATGTAGCCAATTCAGCGGTTTTCCCGCTAGATGTAGCGTCTTTCAGTGTTAGCTTATCGGGTAAAATTTATGAAATTTGTATTGCTGATATAGGGATTTAGCGGGATTTTAGTACTCATAGCGGCAAAATAATCTCATTTTATATTGACAATACAGAAATTTAGCGACTTCTGCATTGTTTCATAGTGGTTTTTTAAGAATCAAATTGGCAGCATTGGTCAGCTGATGAGTTAAGATGGTTAAGGTTGAACAAGGAAGTTGCAGGCCTGAAGGAGAAATATTTTTTAGCTCTACGTAGGGTGGCCAGCGAATAGGCATTATAAAGAATGGACACTAGCGAATTTTCCTTTGTTTTGTTTCTCTGTGCGCCAGCGTTTAGTTCTACTTTCAAGCGCTAGAGGTTAGTGTAATCGAGCATAGGCTAAGATAATAATTGAGAATAGAGTTGAGGCATAGGATTCAAACAACGCCTACCTTATTGCATAATCCAGTAACGCTTTGCTTCAAATAAATTCAAGTTAACAGCTTTTCCCTATTTCTCGGTGACGAACTAGTTATAATAATTTTTTATATTTCAGATATAATAAATTATATTATAAAATAATATAATGCATTATAAAATTATGTATCAAATTCGTTTAATATTTGTATATAATGTAATATAGGTATATGCTTTTACTTCTCATAAGAGTTTTGTTTTTCCATGTTCAGTGCTATCAAATCATTACATATTTTAATTGTTGTTGGGTCAACGTCTCCACTCTCATTATAAAGGAACTCTAGAGTCTAGACATTACAGTTAATGACGGATTTATTATTTTATGGATCCAATTTATTTTATTTGAGTACATAATGTACCTAGATGTATTAATTATATGTGTTATATTTCCGCTGTGTCGACCAGAGTATATCCAAGGACTCTGGTGTCGACTGCTAGCTGGTGTGATGTCAGCGCCAACTCTAGGGAGAAAGCAGAATCTCACGCTCTAGCTGGCTTGAAGGTCATTGAAATCAGTGCGGCTACATCAAAGGTACCGACGCGAAGTGTCCATTCTTTATAATCCCTATTCGCTGGGATGACCAGACGTCCTCTTTTGTCCGGACATGCCCTCCTTTTTAGGCCTTTGCCCGGGGTCCGGGCGGATTTTTTAAAAATCAAGAAATGCCTTGTATGCCTGATATTTTGAAACTACCTGATTTGACGCCTTTTTCAAGTAATTTGCCTATAGGTGGCAGCAGCATCGACGGAACATACTGTTTGCCAATAATCATAACTAGACTTCGTTGAATTGCCACACGCAGCATGCAATCAGGTTGCCGGTGTACGGTAGTATAGAGGAGGTGGGCGACCTCCCGGTTTCGTAGTATAAGCAGTTCATGTTAAGAGTTGTGACCGGTCCAAATAGATACAGCAGCTACAGATAATGTATACCTATCTAAGCACTTTTTGCATTACTGTGGTTGGAATAGTCAAAGCTTAACATTTGTTCAGTGCAGACAAGAATTAAATCAAACATACTACAATGAGAGTGTTGCTGTTCCAAATAATTGCCCCTGGAATACCCTTACCCCCACAGCCAGTCTTGAGCCGTTGGGAAACGTGGTTGGATGTTGTTAATTATTATGCAGAACATTACGGCAAAATAATGGAAGTAATTGATCCATTGGATAGCACAGACAGTTCCGCTGTTGCAGCTTTAAAATCATTGCCTTCTGAACAGCTATTGAAAGATATTCTGTTCATTGATTCTAATTTTTAAATCGTGTCGAAAGGCATCATCCTGTTAGAATCGTCTAAACTATAACTCTCAGAAGCCCTTAATATAGTGGATAAAGTATCACAAACCGTTATCCAAAATAACAATTCATTAATTTCAGAAAAAGTGAAATGCAAATTGAGAAACATTATTGCTAAAAATTCTGCCTATTCACAACTTCCTATTATAAATTATGTACCATCAGGTCACGACAAGATATCTGAAGTTGGTGTACTAAAAGGTAGTGACTATCCGTTCTTCAAATATGTACGTATTACATCGTGTGATGTTGAACGTACATTTTCCTAAAATAACAACTGTTTAAGTGACCATCGGAGGAGGTTACTTTGCAGTCGCTCAAAATGTTCACTGCAATGCACATATTCAAGGATGATGTGAGTATCTTACATTTAAGAGTTAATATATCTCACTATAAAATAATTGTGTATTTACATGTTTAGACATTTCCTACTTCAATGATCATTTATTGTATTTCTTGAATGCAGGATACATGTTTTTATTGTAACCTCAGTATATTGCTCAGTGATTACATCAGAGGCATACTGCATCCGTTGCACGTCCCCTTCTCATACACTCTATACCGCGTGCGCAGTAAACCTTGCGATTCTCGTGGCAATTCCACGAAGTCTAATCATAACTTTCTTTTGCTCCTCCTTGTTATGGTCGTTGCTCACAGGTAGCTAGTAAATCGAGAGATCGAGGTGCGAATATAGATCTAAATATTTTCTGTCCTCTTTAATAATAATTATAGTTCCCTTGACTTTCGTATGTAGGCCTAGCTAACTAAAATTATTAAGTTTTTCGTAATTATTTTGTAATAAAATAGGTATTAACATACTTTTAAGCCTGATATAAGCCTAAATCTGTACTGTATATTTTTTGTAATGACGTTAAAATGTTATGTTTTATTTAACGACGCTCGCAACTGCAGAGGTTATATCAGCGTCGCCGGATGTGCCGGAATTTTGTCCCGCAGGAGTTCTTTTACATGCCAGTAAATCTACTGACATGAGCCTGTCGCATTTAAGCACACTTAAATGCCATCGACCTGGCCCGGGATCGAACCCGCAACCTTGGGCATAGAAGGCCAGCGCTATACCAACTTGCCAACCAGGTCGACTGTGTAATGACGTAATGTAAAGTATAATATAGGCCTAAGCCTAAATCTAAGTACATATTTTCTGTTCTCTTTTTTCAAACAATGTCCTCTTTTTTATCCATTTGAATCTGGTCACCCTAGTTCTACGTAATATGCGAGGTTCAATAAACCATTTAAAAAATCAGCTAATTTGGGAATGAATTTCTTAAGTAGTTTTCAACAAATCAATAATAATAATAATATCTATACATATTTTCTAATGAGTGTGAATGATTAAAACGAAGAAACATGTGATGCCTTAAGAACCATACACACGTTACGTAATTGAAGATCTCCCCGGAATTAGGGTGTAACCAACAAATCTGTAATACATGTCAGAGGAGGAGGAAAAATAATTTCAGGGGCATATTTCGTTAGGCATATATTTACAAGCATACAAGTTTATTCAGCTATTGGATGAAATAATTTATTGTTATGAATAAATGCTTCAAAATTACTTTTTCCACCTTTTTCTTTAATTCGATGTTACATCAATTTTCCGGCGAGGTCCTCAATAAATTTTCTTTGGTTTTTAAACATCATGGGCCGTATTCATAGACATTCTCAGCGCGAGCTCCCGGTGGATGATCAGCGAACTAACGTTTTTCGTATCCGTAAACCAGTTTAAGCTATATAAGATAAGATATCAATCCTGTACAAGTACCAGTCGATAGCCGGGGCTAGTTTAGCACGCTCGTGGCGCGGGCATATTTTTTCAACCTAAAGCACTGCATTATAGTTTTATGGCACGGTTGAATTCAGTTGATTTCATTCGTGTAGTTTCAATTCATATTAATTTCCTAGCCTACAGATTTTAACTTTTTCCAAACTTTTATACTTGACTCCACTATTCTGTTTGTATATGATTTCATTGAGCATTACTTTGGACTTATTATAATTTATATTTATTGATTATAGCTCTTTAGAGTTACCAGATAAAGTTAGTATATCTTCCGCAAATCGAAAATTGTTAAAACATTGTTTAAATTGTAATTTTTATTCCTTTTCCACCTAATCTAAATTTAAAATGCCTCTGGAAGTACTGCAGTGAAAAATTTAATTAGACAATTTTGTGCCACTCTGTCTTACTTTTCTTAAATATCAATTTATTTTGTGTCTCTTCGTGAGTACGAATATTTCATGTGGTATTCTAACAAGATTCTGATTGTTTTCATGTAATATGAATAAGGCTGTAATATTGAATATAATGTCTTTTTTTATAGGCCTAATCAATAAATCCAACGGAAAATGACATTTTATATTTGTTGGTTCTTACAATAATTTATATCTGAATGCGATCAGTGTTACATCCAGTGAATACTGTAATCGCAAGCAATATCACTAAGTTATTTACGAAAATCGATAATTAAAATTAATACAGCATTAAAAGTTAGTAGTTTACAATGAGATTAAATATAACTATGTTGCTTGTCAAGCAACCAACAAATTCGGCTCTTTTTCATGACTCTTATTTGTAGCACGATGTAATACCTACGTGGTTAATCCCACTCGCTTTATATCCGGAGCGTGTGTAATACAGTAATTCACGGCTCATGTGTATTGCGTCACAGAATAAGTGTGAAAGAATAAAATTGTTGTTGTAGTTTCTATGGCTACCTCAATGTTTGCTGGTTTGCGCAAATAGTTTGAATCGTATCCTACGCAGTTATACAAGACTGAAAATAACGAATTCTTCACCAAAGGTCAGGTAGGTGGTACTTCGCCATTACACGTTAGGAACTATAAACTAGAGATGAACAAAACTAACTGCCGCTCTCGCTCGCTGTGTTCGTTGCATTTGTCTTTCGAGTCTCGTCTCGTAACCCTCGTGCGCTTCTAGTCTCGCTCATCATTCTCGAAATGCCATTTGGTCGCCGCGGAAAGATTTCGTGACTTTGAATAACATATCATTAAAATAAATAACATAAGAGATGTTTAATTGATATAAAAAGACAAAACAAAACAGTATCATAGTTATCAAAATGTTCTGGTTCTATTATCAGATATTACCTATGGTGCCATAAATAGAAAAAAGCATAGAGTTGAACGGCTACGATACACGCAAGCATTAGATTTCACGAAATAATGAATTACCTCTAAACTCTTAAAAATTATGTACCTAATAAACTCAATTCACATTTTTCTCGGGACACCAGACAAGAGACTGGAAAAAGGGACAATCCTTTTAAAAACGGGACGTATGGTCACCCTAAGATATGCAAAAAATGTACGTACTTTTATTCCTTGTGCACACAGGGTATGTAAGCGTACATAAAAATGTTATAAATGTTATGTTTTATTTAACGACGCTCGCAACTGCAGAGGTTATATCAGCATCGCCGGATGTGCCGGAATTTTGTCCCGCAGGAGTTCTTTTACATGCGAGTAAATTTACTGACATGAGCCTGTCGCATTTAAGCACACTTAAATGCAATCGACCTGGCCCGGGATCGAACTCGCAACCTTGGGCATAGAAGGCCAGCGCTATACCAACTCGCCAACCAGGTCGACTGTAGGCCTACATAAGTAGCTTAATGTTATACCATCTTCCTGAAGATTTAATCATGTTAAGGGGGTAGATATAGTTTTGTGCACTGAGTAATTTAACATATGCATTTTTTCTCAGTGTACATAGGTCATTCATTCATTCATTCATTCATTCATTCATTGCTCCGCCCAAGGGCATTTATTTCACTGCAAACCCAGAGTTCTCCAATCTTTCCTATTTTCTGCCTTCCTCTTTGACTCCTCATACGATCCATATATCTTAATGTCGTCTATCATCTGATATCTTCTTCTACCCCAAACTCTTCTCCCGTTCACCATTCCTTCCAGTCCATCCTTCATTAGGCAGTTTCTTCTCAGCCATTGACCCAACCAATCCCTTTTCCTATTCCTGATCAGTTTCAGCATTATTCTTTCTTCACCCACTCTTTCCAACACTGCTTCATTTCTTATTCTCTCTGTCCACTTCACACGTTTCATTCTTCTGCATGTCCACATTTCAAATGCTTCTATTAGCGTCTCTTCACTTCGTCGTAATGTTCATACATAGCTTACATACAGTGGCGGCTCGTGAGTATTGAATTCAGGGGGGCTGCATACAAGAATAAACCATGCAAGGCACATTATTTAAAGATTAGTTCCATGCGTTTGTCTTGTAGGTTGCAAAATTTTGAATCATCTTCTTATTAAAATCCGATATATCGTTTAACATAGTCTTTACAATGGAAAGCGTAGCTAATGTGGTCAGTCTCTCTTCTCTCATCATATTTCTGAGATAGGATTTTACTCTCTTCAAACACGAAAAGCAACGTTCTGGTTCGGAAGTTGTCATTGGTATGGTGATAGCTATGCGTAGTAGTTCCACAACTTCTGAAAATGAGGCCTGCAAGTTCTCAGATAGAAGAAACTGCAAGAGCTTGACTGCGTCACTGATATTTCTGAATTCTTGTCTCTGATACAACACAGTGAGTTCCGTTTTTAGTTAGTCTTTATCGAACATTGGAAAAAGCTTCACACATACATTTAGGTCATTTTCAGGAAATGAGCTTTCGTAGCATTCAAATTGTTCTTGACACAGAAGGGAAGATAATATCAGAATAGATGATCTGTGAACTCGTATCGGGTGTTAGCTTGTGTGAAAATGAGGTCACACGCTTCCTTGGCTGCCGCAACCCTTGTCTGAATCCCTTCGACCTTACGACGCTTTTTAGGGCTTTCATTTTCAGAGATCTCGCCGCTCAACTGTGCACTGTTCCGTATTGTCTGTATGTCATTAACAAAACTTGATATGCAGAGTCGGCCTCTGTAGCATAGTCGGTTGCGGGTTCGATCCCGCCCCAGGTCAATGGCATGTAAGTGTTTAAATGAGACAGGCTCATGTCAGTAGATTTACTGGCATTTAAAAGAATCCTGCGGGACAAAATTCCGGCACATCGGCGACGCTGATATAACCCCTGCAGTTGCGAGTCTCGTGAAATAAACCATAATTTATTTTTTATATGCAGATTTGAACCTTAGAAATATCTAACTCGCGATATTGTAGTTGGTTGTATAATATATCTATATGATACATAAAAAAATGAAAAAAACTGAGCCATAAATTTGAATTCAGGATCTTCAAGAGTACGCACCAGGGCGCTTGCTTTATTTATTGTGATGTTGTTAGATGTTTCAGATTATATTATGGCTTGAAAACATTCTAGCAATGGCTCCTTCTTCTCATAAACAACATTTACTGTTCTTATTTTAAAACTCCATCTTGTTGCCCCAGCTGATGGAATTGTCTTTGAAACACATTAATCTAATACAGACTGTGTGGAGATCGAGAGAAGAAAGCAGGGATACTGGATAAATTAGCAAAAAATATGCGAGCTTTTTAGGCTGTTTTGTTTAGCGGCTCTTTCCATTATGAGATTCAACTGATGGGCACTTAATTTCACATTTCTCCTGAATTGTTAAGGTACTGAACTGAATAGACTTATTGTGCAGAATTAAACATTGTTGCACTTGTTATACTCACAACATTGAAGAAAACGTATTTAAAACTGCGCGCTACTGACAAACTGCTGCAAATTTTGCAGCGCCCGGAAACTCTGGATTCACGGCGAGGAGTAGCAGGGGGAGGGATAAAACTAAAGCGCAAAGCATCCGAGACGAGACTGGCAGCTCCAGGGGAGGAAGTGGCTTCACCAATCCGTCCTTGTCTCTCATTTCGCTCTGGCAGCACCAGGGGAGGAAGTGACTTCGCTAACGATTGCGTGCATGTCAATGAGAGCGAAATTAAAAAAAAAATCGAGCCGCTAAATAGAGACTGTATAATAAATGTATTTCAGAACATAAAACGAGACAAGAGCCACAAATGTCTGAGGGTGTTGCAGCTCCGCAGCCCCCCTTCAAAAGCCGCCCCTGCTTACATACATATGCAAATTAACACACAGAAAGCCGCATCTTTACTCAATATATGAGATATTCAAGGTTAAAGTTGAATACACACAATTGATTCTGTGTTGTAGTCAAGAATAATATTGCATTCTGTGGGCTTTTTACTGAACTATGAAGTTAATCACTTTGACCACTGAAAATATGGTCAATTTAATACATTGCCAACTTAGAAACTCTGAATTAACCAAAAGTGGAGTTAATTATGTTCACTTCTAAACGCCTCATATTAAAACGACTCTCTATTATCTAATGTGAATTTTAGTGCATAATTTAATTATTCAAAATGGCGACTACTTACATTGTCAGAATCTAGAGTTTGCTCAATTAATCTACATTTCAATATTTCAGTATTGAATTACTTTCGTTTTAAAGTTAAAATATAGTTCTACAAGACTGACCACAATCAGATTTCTAGATGCAGTAAATATGTAATATTTCAAATGTATGTTTAAATTAAATGCAAAAATGTTCACGGTATTTGGTTCAAAATTATTTTTTATAGACAATGTATCTAACAAAAGGGCTTCATTCTGGTCAGTTTTGTAGACAATTTCTATGTAAACTTGCAAAAAAGTCATAAAATTCTGTTCAGGTGTTTGATAATTATAATTTTAATGGATTTTCAAAATGTAGTTAGCGGGAAAAGAGCGCTAAAGATATAATATGCAATGTAATAGCATGTACAGCGTCTTGCATTAAAGCTCATAACTTTGAAAATAATATAAATATTGAAATAATTGTTTTACTAAAATAAACTTGAATAGTTTGTGCATATTTTAAAAATGATTTTGAAAAATTGAATTTTTGAAGATGTTAAACTTTAACGCCTTAAAGTAACTAAACACACCGCAAGAGAGAATTCGATCATCCGTCAACAAAAACACTCCTTCTCCCTTTCCTTGCGAAGCTCTCCTGCCTTGAATAACTACACTTCGTTCCATAATGTCTGACAGGCGATGTAAATATTGCCGGCAGAGGAGGAGACAAGTATAATGCTATTCAGTCAATGGCAGAGGTATCATTCCACGCTTGTCTTGAAGTTGGGCGGCGGTAGAACGCTTCAGACCGCCCAACTTGTAGATAAGCGTGGAATGAGGGCTCTACAATTGGTTCAATATCAATTATCCATTTCTCTCTTTCTGCCAGAAATTTTTACGTCGCTTGTCTGAAATTGTGGAACGACGTATAGTAGAAAATAAAATTGACCGAACTTTGAAGATCAAGTGCGTAATGGTGTACGTATTAACAGAATACAATTAAAAGAATTGTTGATTTCGTTTCTATAACAACTTTCGTATCTGCTGTTTTGTCAAATGGTTTAATCAAACTATGTGATCATTTTGTGACTGTTCTGTTTATTGCCTTAAGAATATATGATAATTACAAGATTTGTGTTCTTCCTGGAAGATATAATTACGTTTCGTGTAAACCAATATCTCCTTTGTGGCCGATATATTCAAAAATCGTGATTTTATATGGCGAGTATAATGGATGCGTTAACTGCGATGGTACACGAAACCGTGTTCTAGATGCATCTTAGTTCATTAAGCTTCCCCAGAAGGATCCTCAACTGCTCCAGCAATTATTCTGGCTTACAGGGTACCCTGTCTTATTTATGAATGTCTCTATTGTAGAAAGTACGGAATTCAGTTGCAGCCCACGTTCTGTAGTTTCACACTGGGTAAAAACAAGAGTATGTAAGAGAAACGCTTCGTGTTTTGAATACCATGAACACCGAGCTTAACAGAGAGCTCTTTTGTGTGGCGACTATAAAAAAACTCAGAAATGCTGCTGTAGATATTGTTTCTCAGATTCATATAGCAAAAAATATGAAATTCACAAATTATTATATTTTGGTTAGAAATTTGTGTTTTAAGAATACATTTCATTTTGTCTACAGACTGATGTGTCGTTCTTATTGTGTACAATGTACAAGTAAAGAGCGAAGAAGAATTACTGGCACTATGTGGTCAGCAATATTTGTTGGAAGTTTTCGCATGACAGTCGCAACTTTGAAAAGAATACTTCCAAATATTGAACAGGATTCAATTCCTCTCTTCTAAGGATCGTATTCATAAACGAGTGCAAAGTCGTCATTTTCCTATCCATAGTTGACACTTTGTCGAAAGTAAACTTCAATCGTGACTTTATTCGAAGTCGTCGAAAATCTAGACTTTGAATTTGACTTTCGTTCGTGGGCATAATGAAAATTGCTGTTATTTGGAAATTGTTGAATTTGCCGTGAATATTGACGACATCCAGGAAATGATTAAAGCTGCTCATGTTCCTCGAACGTGTTATTACAGATTTGTAGAACTCTAATGATTTTTATAGTGATAATGACAGTGAGGGAAGTGGAAAAAAACCATAGACGGTATGCTATCCTAAGATTTTCCCCTGCTGTCGTAAGATTTTCCCCTGGCATACCTCGATTTAAAAAAGGCATGCCCTCTCCCTCACAACATAAACTTACTGGCTTTTAAGGAATCCGGAGGTCCATTGCCGCCCTCACATAAGCCCGCCATTGGTCCCTATCCTGAGCAAGATTAATCCAGTCCCTACCATCATATCCCTCCTCCCTCAAATCCATTTTAATATTATCTTCTTATCTACGTCTCGGCCTCTCCAAAGGTCTTTTTCCCTCCGGCCTCCCAACTAACACTCTATATGCATTTCTGGATTCGCCCATACGGACTACATGCCCTGCCCATCTAAAACGTCTGCATTTAGTGTTCCTAATTATGTCAGGTGAAGAATACAATGCGTGCAGTTCTGTGTTGTGTAACTTTCTCCATTCTCCTGTAACTTCATCCCTCTTAGCCCCAAATATTTTCCTAAGCACCCCTAACACCCTTAACCTATGTTCCTCTCTCAAAGTGAGAGTCCAAGTTTCACAACTATAAAGAACAATTGGTAATATAACCGTTTTATAAATTCTAACTTTCAGATTTTTAGACAGCAGACTGGATGATAAAAGCTTCTCAACCGAATAATAACAGGCATTTCCCATATTTATTCTGTGTTTATTTTCCTCCCGAGTATCATTTATATTTGTTACTGTTGCTCCCAGGTATTTGAATTTTTCCACCTCTTCGAAGGATAAATTTCCAATTTTTATAGTTCCATTTCGTATTATATTCTGGTCACGAGACATAATCACATAGGCCTACTTTGTTTTTTCGGGATTTACTTCCAAACCTATCTCTTTACTTGCTTCAAGTAAAATTCCCGTATTTTCCCTAATCGTTTGTGGATTTTCTCCTAACATATTCATGTCATCCGCAAAGACAAGCAGCTGATATAACCCGTTCAATTCCAAACCCTCTCTGTTATCCTGAACTTTCCTAATGCCATACTCTAGAGCAAAGTTAAGAAGTAAAGGTGATAGTGCATCTCCTTGCTTTAGCCCACAGTGAAATGGAAACGCATCTGTCAGAAACTGACTTATACGACTCTGCTATACGTTTGACATACACATACATGATATATACAATAAATTGTTCCGTGCAGTCAGTAACGCGAATCTTTGAAGCTTATGCATCACATTAAATTTCTTAATACAATTTTTTAAGTTGCTTGCGACTGAGTAACTTTCAGAAATGTCGGAAAATAACCAAAACCTATTTCACTGCCATTTTTCTAGCTTGAAAAAGCGTTTGACAAAGCGCGCGTAGTAAAACTATTTTCATGTAAGCTGGATTTACTGGGTCTAGTCCCATCATTATTAACACAATTACTTTTGTGTCACTAAAGGTTTGTCTTTACTCGTATGACAAATATAGGTATCCATTATTACATTAAAAACACCACTACAGTAATAACATAGTAACAAGTATTATATTTCAACGTCTATGTTAGCTGTTACTTAACGATACCCTGTACTGAAGCAGTAAAGCTCAAAATTCAAACCCGAACGAAACATTGCCAATACTCCTTTACGTAAAATCGCTAAACAGTAGTGCAGAATTACTCATAATTTACTTCCTATAGTGTTAATGATTAAAACTTTATTTCTATCATTAACGAGCCCTTAAACAGTACTGTATGTAACCCTATTCAAATAACAGATAATTAATTATATTTGTCACTGACAAATATTTTAAAAGAATAAGATCTTAGCAGTCACTAAATTGGCAACAATGGCCACCACAAGCTACAGACCAGAGCCTTCTATATTTGAAATGGTACCGTTGCGCATTCCAGTGGTTGACTTATCAAATAAACGTATCCAAATACACGTTGAATACAGTTCCAGAAAGCTGCGGTTTATATCTAAGAAGAAAATATAGGTAGCACTCTTTGCTCTGAAGAAATGTATAAACAAATTTACGGATCACATTTTTTTCAGTGATGATATGTCATTTTTCAGTAATGATATGTTTTCTGACCACAGAAACCAGAGGCGGTATTCCATACCGGCGCATATCGTCTCACTCCCCTCACTGGAAAATGATTATAAATCAAGATACAGATTTGGTAAAGAGACTGTTTTAGATATCTTCGTTATGTTTCAGCATATATTGATGAATAATAATCAAAGTTAATAATAATAATAATAATAATAATAATAATAATAATAATAATAATAATAATAATAATAGGTAATAATAATAATAATAATAATAATAATAATAATAATAATAATAATAATAATAATAACAGTCTCTTACACGAATAATTCAACTTCTTATTTCCTTGCGATTTTACTCTACAGGATAGGATTAAAGGCGAAATATTAATCTTGAGTATATTCTATAGAGGATAGATTAGCCTATACAGTTGGACATATGCAGTTAATATCGAGGTATAAATTACTACTGTCATCATAATAGGCATATTGTTTTCTGCGTATTGAGCTCAGATAATTTTCAGATTTGTAGGGAGTAAGTCTTCCAAATGAAAGCAGAATATGTTTCTTTAGTAGCCTGTCATCTTATCTTCCATACTTCAAAATTATTTTACAATGAAATAAATATTCTTTAAGCTGCAAGAATGGCTAACAATTATGTAACGTGAACCGATGTTCAATTGTTTCGTTTATTTGTGACTCAAAATATGGCTCTGTTTGTGACAACGCCTGCTCTTTCAATTATCCATTAATTTAATTAGTTTAAAAGACCATGATTGTGATTGCCAACATTATAACTAGAAATCTCGACGTACCGAAGTCGAAGTCTCGGCACAGTATAAGAAGAATCAGTAGGGACAATTCTTGTCGGCTCCTTTGATGTTGTTGGTACTAAATTCAAGCTCAGTAAGGTCTAGTTCTCAATGAATCCAACTATGTCGCTAGTATTAAACCAATATCAAAATATTAGTAAAATATTTATTTATTTATTTATTTATTTATTTTATTGGTCAGTAATACGAATAATCTTGTATGTATATTATCTATCATTAATATTATGTCGCTAGGAAGTCAAGATACTTATATCCATTGTTGACGTTCATGTTCGCACTTCACCGCAACGGACGCCATGATGTATTATGTTGTACTTGGATCAATTTTACCAACATAAGCCGCAAACAGTGACTTGACGTTAGCGTCAATTACTGAATATTTTCATGATGATTGCATATGGAAGTAATTATTATTATGGTTATATTGCCATTCATTTACCTCATGTCTTTAAAATTGTTAAAAGATGAGTAATGAATGTTTTCATTTAATATTAAATTATGCCAGCCTGTCGTAGATGGAGATCCATCTGGTGGAGGTTCCAGATAATACACCCGGTTTCGTGACATGCGCACTCAGAATTTGTTCCCACGAAATGGCTTAGGTGTCCTTACTGTATGTTCTCTATACTATGGTCTCAGAAGTATTGTCTATGAATAGGACTTTCAGCAAATTTAAACGTTGCTACGAAAGTCGACTTCGGGAAATCTACATTCACAGTCTTGTTTATGAATATTATTATTTATTTATTATTTATAATTTATTATTTAAATATACAGAATACAGAATATAATTACAGCAATAGAAATAGAAATAAAATAATACAATCATTGTAAAAAGAGGATGCAACAATATTAACAGAATTTGAGGACAGAATGAGCAGCGCTTGTGTTCGGTCTTACAAGCAAACATTCTGATGGGGGCAGATAAAAAAGTTAAATTTTTTCTTCTGCCATGTTAATAATATAAAAATAAGTGCTTATACAAATTTTTGCCACTCGACCGCAATTACGAGGCCGTCCAGAAAGTGATTTTCCCTGAGGCCGTTTACAAAAAAAAGCACAATTGCATTGAATGATTTATTGAAACAGATATGGAAATTGTTGTGCTTTTTGTAAAGATATCCCCCACTGCAATTGAGACGTTCGTCATACCATGGGATAAATTTTTGTATCCTTGTGTCGTAGAAGTCAGCCGCCTGGGATCGTAACTAACGTTTCATAGTCTCTCTGTTGATCCCATGATAAGGAAAATGTCTCAGTTCCGGTGGGGAATATGTTAAAAAATAGCTAAAAAATTGTTGTGTCTGTTTCAATAAATTTGTCCAATTAAATTGTGTTTTCTTTCTGTTAACGGCGCCTGGCGAACTTATTTTTTTACGGCCCTTGTAATTGGGATCGAGTGGCCAAAATTTGTATAAGCACTTCTTTTGACATTATTAACATGATGAAAGAAAAAAAATAACTTTTTTATCTGCCCCCATGCTTGTTAGATGCCTTTACAGCCCGCAAACTAGGTAAACCTACTCAATAATAAAAAATTCCTTCGCTGTGATATTACAGCGAACATGTTTGGACAAGAATACTGTCATAAGTCATAAGTATCGTAACATTTTACTGTGAAAGAGATTTTATTTATTTATATTTCAAAATATTAATTCAATTGTTAATTTTTCTATTTTTCATAAAAGTTACAATAATATAAACAATTTTTATACAAAACTAATGAGGAAAATGCATGTCCCTAGTTTAATTTTTACAGAAACACATCAGATCATGTTTATTTACGAATTACATGTTTCACTGTAAAAATTAAGTCACTTCAAGCCAAAGGCATTTTTGGTAAAATTTGGTGTAGGAATACTCGTTTCTCCTCTACCTACGTCATGTCTAGTATTGGTCAAGAATTTCAATCGAAGACAATTATAAATTACCACTTACCTCATCATTTTCTCCCACGTCAAACTGCAATCAGCTTTCCTTCTCCCACCACCAGCCTTCTCGTATGATCTCGGCTATCGCGAGATATTCCGTGTTGACTCCCGCAGCAATCTCTTCCTACCTGAAGTTTTTACTACCATATATTTCTTTCAGTGTTCGTTGGTATTATATCCGCTACTGCCTCATTTATTATTTCTATATTTTCACATCTGTGTTTGTACAGAAATCCACATAAGAAAAATATTCAGGTAAACAAACATTTGATGCGAAATGTATTATGCCGCTGTGATACGTAACGTGAGTTGTCATCTTATTGCAGCGCGGGAACTCTCTATGTGTGTTGAGTACAGTCTGTTAAATCGAAATTAGTTTCCGTTACTATGAAGATAGGCATTGAATTCTATAAAGTAATGTATTTTTATAATACTTTGTTGATGATTAGTACGATTTTTCCACACAACGACGTGGAGGTAAATAAACATTAGATAATTATATGAAAATTGTATTTCGTAGTCGTCTTAATGCTAGTGATGATAGTGAAGACGTACGCTCTAGAAATTAGTTCGCAGTTCCTTATGATTGACGATTTAGACAGAAATGGAGTAATTTTGAGAATAATATTCGAAAGTAGAAATGAGAGAAATAGAGAGCTCCTTGGAATGAAACTGTTGTGCGCGACAACTTAGGTCGGATGACTTGCTGAACGGCTGACTACTGCGTTCAACTCCCGCTCACACTTATCAGGATTTCTGACACCACCATTGTACGTATAATGGAAAAGGCTCTCAGGACATTATAGGCAGGGTTACCATCCGTCCGGCAAAAGGAGGACATTTCCTCTTTTTTAATCATTTTATCCTTCCGGCAGGCATTTAAAAAAAATTGAAATGTCCGGCATTTCGCATTTTAATTAGAATTAATATGAATATTAAATAATGTGCGATATTATGCATAGAATATCTAAACAAATGGTGAAAATCTATGAAAGAATGTAACTGCTTTCAATGGTTGAAGCTGGAGTACATAAAAACATAAAATATGATGACCTATTGACACGCATTGAATTCTTACATTCTATAAATGTCACTATTCATGATTATAAGCTATTTTATCAATTTTATTGTGCACTGTACAAAGATATGCCAATAAAGTTAATTTGGACAAAGATTTAAGTTCAAATAAACAATGGCGCAAATTCTTCAATTCCAATAGTTTTGCGAGCACTGAAACGTTCTGAGAACTCTTAAAAATATATCAGTTTTATTTATTTATCTCAAGTCACAATGAAAGTGTTGAGAGAGTATTTTTCCCTAATATCTGCTCAATGGACAAAAGAATGAAATCGCATGCTAACGGCGACAGTTAGAGGTATCATCGTGGTGAAATATAATTTCAAGGACATGTCCTGTGAACAGTTCCATAGTTGCAAATCAAAATTTCAGGTATAACTCCCTGTAAAGTTGATTTGAATAATTTCGAGGGAAAAATTGTTCCGGAACCGGGTATCGAACCCGGGACCTTTGGTTTAACGTACCAACGCTCTACCACTGAGCTACCCGGGAACTCTAACCGACACCGAACCCCAACCGAACGCTTCTGTAACCTCATTGCTAAGGGATATGAATCAAGTCATGACTGGAAAAAGTGAGAATTTTCTCCATAAAATGAAATGGAAAATAAATAAGTGAAATTTGTCAGTTTTTTAAACCTTGGTTAGTAAAACCGGCCGCTGTTCTTCGAATTTGAATCACGTATATACATTGATAATTCAATATAAGCAAAACTTTCACGCTTTTAAAACCAGCATGGAATTGAAAATATGGTAGTTGTTGCGCTAATGAGTTCATTTTGTACTGTGGTGTAGTGAAATGCGGTTCATTATGAGGTAATACAGTACAAAGCGAGGTGTATCGCAGACTGTGAATTAAACATGAGCCCTGTCTGTATCGAGCCGGACAGTTGCTAGTTGCCCGGACCTCTGCTGTGTAAATATTTAATGAGGACACTTAACGAGCATTACGACACTGAGGATCTGCCCGGATACTAATATTGTTTGTGGCCCCGCATGGTTCACTTGGAGAGAAACCTCAAGTGGACGATTAGATAGACGAATCACAAGAATTAGGCATAGAATGAATGGAAAATTCCGGCCATGGACGGCGATCCTTCCCTTAATCCTTTCATATGTGTGAGTGAATGCTGTGTAATGTCTTAAATGTTTGTGTTGTATCGGAGGTGGCCCTGGCATTGAGCTGATCCCTCGTCCGGGGAGGCCCTCCATGTCCTTGTGTGGTCAAAAAAGTATGTATCTGATCCAATAGCTTAATTCCTCTCCCGACAGGTCGCGGCATGTAAGGCCCGTGTGGCGTGGGTCGTGTAAATGCACCTAAAAGGGAGAGGTTAAACTAAGGGAAAGAAAGAAAGAAAGAAAGAAAGAAAGAAAGAAAGAAAGAAAATGAATGGAAAATAAATTAAATAGCCAATTAATGGAATATACATTTACATAAATAAATGATGAGGATGGGTATTAAGAATTGAATGTTAGCAATATGTTAAATCACTGAAAAGATTGAAATTATATAAATATATATATATATATATATATTTATTTATGATTTTGCTAATAATTGTAACATAAAATATAATATATACAGGAAAACTTTAGCTCGCCCCTGAAAGAGTAGAACTCGTGCTCAGGGGTGGATTCCTGAATTGAAATTAATAATTATACAATAAAATTTGTGTTATGTCTACTATGGAATTATAGTATATAAATTTAAATTTACAATTTTTCAATTTTTATAAAATCCATACATAACTCTTTAAATTTAATACTAGAACTATTAGAATTGACAAGATTAGGATATTTAAATATAAATTTGTTATATATTCTTGGGCCTAAATTACCACTATGATTAAATACTGTAACAGTGTTGCATTTTGGTTCAAACAATCTTAAAGAATTCATACCTTTTGTTTCATAACTATGAGAATACAATTCAAAATTATTTCGATTTTTATGTATGAATTTTATTAATACAATATAATAAATATCTCTTACGTTAAGCACATTATAGTCTAAAAACAAATTTTGAGATGGAAAATCAATAGGTTTATGAAAACATATTTTAATTATTTTCTTCTGTAATAAATAAAGTGGATTAAAATTGGATTTAAATGGGCTACCCCATCCTATAATTCCATACATAATTACCGATTGAAATAAAGTTAAATATATTGTGCGTAATAAACTTATTGACAAGTAATTCCTCAATAAAACAAAATAATATACTATTTTGCGTAATTTATTACAAAGGTAATTAATGTGTTGGTTCCATTTTAAATGATTATCGAAAATTATGCCTAAATACTTAACTTCAGAGGACTCTTTAATAATCGGACATTTACACTGTATAAGACAACAATCAGAATTATGTAATTGAATACTTAATATAGATGTAGGAGGTTTGTTACATTTTTCAGATAATGAGAATGGAATAATTACGGTTTTATTTTCTTTGATAGAAAGATAATTTATGTCAAACCATTTTTTTATTAATTTATTAATTTTATTAATTTAATTTATTATTTAATTAAATTGGACAACTCGCTATTATATAAGTTAAGTGAATGAAAGAATTAAATTAACAAAGAATTTAGACACTGAACTAAGTGAATGACTGAGGTGGATGAATAAGTGAACATTTATCTGAATTGATAAGTTCAATGTAATAATTATTTCATAAACGAATAAAATAAATTGTATAGTAGTAATTTATGTAACTGGTGTATAATCTTGGTAAATATGGCACGAGTGTTTATAATGAAGATTATACTCGTGTTACATACAACGTTTTATGCTATTCTAGCATTAAAATATATATAAAAAACTATTATAAATTTACAAAAAGTAATGTTTATAACATAGTAGAGACCTGAGTACTGGTTGTGACGTAATATATTCCATGGTTGCTAAGTAACTGTTTCTAAGACAATGTTGTTTTGTTCTTGTTTTGAAGCTTTTTCTTACAGGTACATTGTATAAAATTGTGTTGTGAAGCTGGTGATGACGTCGTGGAATACTAGTTGCTATGTAATCTTTTCTGGCACTAGTGCCAGAATTAGGCCAATTGAGCAAGATTTATAGCGTCATAACAAGCGTGTTTTAATGTTAGGATTGCAAAAATAAACATAATTTAATTTCATTATAATCCAGTTTTATTCATGACAAAGTAAGTTAACGGAGTGGATAAAAAGAATGAGTGAAATAGATTAAATCGTTTGAATGGATTTGATGAAATAGAGTGAAAGGAATTGATGAAATGGAGTGAACGGAGTTTTGATGAAATGGAGTGAACGAAATTGATGAAATTGAATGAATGTACTTGATGAAATGGTTTGAATGGAATTAATTAAATAGAGGGAACAGAATTGTTGAAATGGAGTGGACAGAGTTTTGATGAAATGGAGTGAACGGAATTGATGATATTGAATGAATGGACTCGATGAAATAGAGTGAACAGAATTGATGAAATGGAGTGAACGGATTTTTGATGAAATGAAGTGAACGGAATTGATGAAATTGAATGAATGGACTCGATGAAAGAGAGTGAACAGAATTGATGAAATGGAGTGAACGAAGTTTTGATGAAATGAAGTGAACGGAATTGATGAAATTGAATGAATGGACTTGATGAAATGGTTTGAATGGAATTAATGAAATAGAGGAAAAAGAATTGATAAAATGGAGGGAACAGAGTTTTGATGAAATGAAATGAACGGAATTGATCAAATTGAATGAATGTACTTGATGAAATGGTTTGAATGGAATTCATTAAATGGAGTGAACGGATTTTTCATGAGATGGAGTGAACGGAGTTTTAATGAAATGGAATGAACGGAGTTTTAATGAAATTGAGTGAACGAATTTTAATGAATTGGAATGAACGGAGTTTTTATGAAATGGAGTGAACGAAATTGATTAAATTTAATGAATGGATTTGATGAAATCAAGTGAACGAAATTAATGAAATAGAGCGAACGAAATTTATTAAATATAGTGAACGAAATTGATAAAATAGAATAAACGTAATGAATGAAATGCAGTGAAGGTGATGAATGAAACTGAGTGAATGGAAGTGAAGTAGAGTGAACGTATGAAATGAAATATGATGAATAGAATTGATGATGGAGTGAACGGAATCGATCAAATACAGTGAACGTAATGAACGAAATGAAGTGAACAGAATTGCTTAATTGGAACAAATGGAATTGATGAAATAAGAGTTAACGGAATTGCTAAATTGAATAAATGAAATGGATCAAATAAATTAGTAGAATAGATGAAATGAATGATGAGGTGAAGTGAGTGGAATTCATAAAATGGAGTGAATGGAATAGATGGAATGAATAAATAGAGTGAGTGAAATGAAGTCAAATGACTGAGTGGATGAAATTAAGTAAATGAAATGAAGCAATGGAATTCAGGTGTGTGTGTGTGTGTGTGTGTAAATGAAACAAATTAATGAATAAACCAAGTTAAAGAGCGGGTGGATGAATGAATCAATGAATGAATACAAAATAAGCAACTTGTTATGCAAATGAACGTATTTGCTATGTAAGGCCCTAGACAATAGAACATTAAACTTGTACTAATCAGGGATCTACCCCGCAAGAACTTGAACAATTTGAATAAGGAGACCACTGAAGAGAGAAAGTGATTCGAAATCTTAAAGGGGAGAGATCATTGATGAAGTACGACTAGCGCGGAAGATAGCCCTACAGTTTAACCATTTACATATCAATACCATTCTCTGATCGTCGTCTATCGGAGCAAGTTCCCACAATCATAGACATTTGAACCTGCTAGTTTCATCATGCTAATTTTCGCTACAAGATACTTACTAGCATGTAAGGCGCTCATGTGGGCCCATTGTATTATAACTGCAATTTGAGTTTAATGTGGGCTAAAAGTGGCCGGAAAATTTTGTCTGGAGAACTGTCATTCAACCTGCCGAATGGAAAAGAATGGAATTTACGGGAGGGGGGCATTATGACCCAGCACTGCGACCTGTACGATCTATTGTGCTAACCCTCAAGCTAAACGCATTCCCAAACCCACACCGGCTGACTACACTAAGGTTCGCTGCGTACCCAGGTTTCGAGCAGTCAACCCCCCTTGTCCCTATACCATCCCTCACTGGTTATGACGTAGGCCCAAATATATTGAATACGATTGTTACTAGCCACAGGCGTGGCTCAGTCGGTTAAGGCGCTTGCCTGCCGGTTTGAAGTTGCGTTCGGGCGCGGGTTCGATCCCCGTTTGGGCTGATTACCTGGTCGGGTTTTTTCCGAGGTTTTCCCCAACCGTAATGTGAATGCAAGGTAATCTATGGCGAAACCTCGGCCTCATCTCGTCAAATATCATCTCGCTATCACCAATATCATCGACGCTAAATAACCTAGTAGTTGATACAGCGTCGTTAAATAACCAACTAAAATAAAAAAAAAAGCGATTGTTACTTATCATACCAATGTCCTTAACAATTGTCCGAAACATTGATGTGAATTTAATGCCATATGTTTGTTACTTCTCATACCATACATTTGTTGTTTCTCATAACACCGTTCTTAAAATTTGTACGAAACATGGATGTCAGTTTATGTTATACGTTTGTTACTTCTAATACCACTGTTCGTAACATTTGTCCGAAACATTGATGCGAATTTTATGTCATAGTTTGTTAATTCTCATATCATCGTCCTTAACATTTGTTCGAAACATTGATGTGAATTTTGTGTCATAGTTTGTTAATTCTCGTATCATCGTCCTTAACATTTGTTCGAAACATTGATGTGAATTTTGTGTCATAGTTTGTTAATTCTCGTATCATCGTCTTTAACATTTGTTCGAAACATTGATGTGAATTTTGTGTCACAGTTTATTAATTCTCGTATCATCATCCTTAACATTTGTCCGAAAAATTGATGTGAATTTTATGTCATAGTTTGTTACTTCTCATATCATCGTCCTTAACATTTGTCCGAAACATTGATGTGAATTTTATATCATAGTTTGTTACTTCTCATATCATCGTCCTTAACATTTCTCCGAAACATTGATGTGAATTTTATATCATAGTTTGTTACTTCTCATATCATCGTCCTTAACATTTGTCCGAAACATTGATGTGAATTTTATAATATCATAGTTTGTTACTTCTCATATCATCGTCCTTAACATTTGTCCAAAACATTGATGTGAATTTTATATCATAGTTTGTTACTTCTCATATCATCGTTCTTAACATTTCTCCGAAACATTGATGTGAATTTTATGTCATAGTTTGTTACTTCTCATATCATCGTCCTTAACATTTTCCCGAAACATTGATGTGAACAGGTTGCGGGTTCGATCCCGGGCCAGGTTGATGGCGTTTAAGTGTGCTTAAATGCGACAGGCTCATGTCGGTAGATTTACTGGCATGTAAAAGAACTTCTGCGGGACAAAATTCCGGCACATCCGGCGACGATGATATAACCTCTGCAGTTGCGAGCGTCGTTAAATAAAACATAACATTTTTGATGTGAATTTTATGTCATAGTTTATTACTTCTCATATCATCGCCCTTAACATTTGTCCGAAACATTGATGTGAATTTTATGCCGTAGTATATTACTTCTCATATCATTGTCCTTAACATTTGTTCGAAACATTGATGTGAAGTTTATGTCGTAGTATATTACTTCTCATATCATTGTCCTTAACATTTTTCCGAAACATTGATGTAAATTTTATGCCATATAAATATTCTAATATAATATAGTTTGTTACTTCTCATAGCACCATCTTTTAATACAGAAGATTCTAATACAGTTATCTTTCATTTCGCAGCCAAATTTCACCTGAAGCCCCTTACTGCCCAACACTGATACACGTAAATAAAGCCCCGCGGGTGCGTCACCGACAAGTCTACCCCGACTTTTTGGCATTATCACGTAATTTGCGGTTTTCCTTGAGTAACAAATGACAGGAGATTACTTCGGAAGAGGAAGCTGAAGTCTCCTAACCACGGATTCTTCTTATAACTGATATGTTGTTGTGTATCCTCTGAATGATTTCCGTGAACGGAAGCCAAGAGACCGCGTGTTGACAATGTATCACAGATTGTAGGATGCCTACCACGCACAAGTGACGTCAGGAATCATTCGTTTCGTTGTGATATTTTCTTTCATATTTGGCAGTGTTAAGAACTCGTTACGTGTTACGGAAACTTGTTTCTTATCCATTGTAACGTAAAAACTACAATTGTGACAAGAGTCTCTTTTGAACAAAGTTCCTGCACTGCCATAAAAATATAACAATTTAACTAGGCGTAATTAGAAATTCGTTTATTTTCAAATAATATCAGGTCACTCCAAAATCACTTTAAATATTAAAACATATTATAGGCCCTAATATTATAATATTTGAAATAGAATGAAACAAATTCTCTTTGCAACACAGTGGATAATGTCTTATAACAGTGGTATTCAATCTATGGTACGCGTACCCCCGTCTCCATACTCCCCTCTTGAGAAAAAAGTTTTTTCTCATGAAATTTCAGCCAGTGTATGAGACCGGTGTCCACTCAGGATCGTGATGCATTTGGGGAGCTACGATATGCAGCGAAATAGATTAAGAAAGCCAACTATAACGGTTGGGGAATCATCGTGCTAACCAGATGGTACCTACTTTCTGTCGGTTGGTCAACTTTGGCCCTTCGCGGATTGTCGCACCACGGATTATTATTATTATTATTATTATTATTATTATTATTATTGTATCATTATCTCTAAGCAACAATGCTGATGTAAGATCAATGAATTAGGCGACAATAACTGAATTGAAATAAAAAAATGAAAATGAAAGAAATTGTCATCATTGTCATAGTCCTTTCACGCATCACACCTGAAGATGTTTGGTGCCTCCAGTCAGTGTGTGATGTCCACCAAACAATCATCTGTCCCTTGGTTTGTAATTTAGGAGCTATCGAGATAGATCTTGTCTGTTCATAGGGAGAACATTGTGTAGAAATTCAGTGTACAGACCGATTATTTAGTCCTGACAGCTCAGCAACGTGAAAGAGGGGAAGTATTAGGACTAGTAGGGAGAGTTCCGGAATCATACAAGGGCGAGCGGTCGGTAAAGGAATGCAGTACAACTTAAATGTACTGGAAACAGAACGCTATACCACATGCGTGACATCCGATCGCTCTGACTGCAGGCGACAAACTAACCTGAACAGCCCTTGGCGTAACTTAATGGACTCGCCTGACCCAGGCGCACATTGCCGGCGACTGTCAGCACTAAATAATCGTACTGTACGTACATTCATGAAATTGATGTGACATAATGCTGGTTCTTATATGAATCCATTAGGAATAATACCGGTACTTAAATTTTTCTTTCTATTCAAGATTTTTATATTACTTATCAGCTCTCCGTAAAACATTAATTCCACTGGTAATGTTTTTTTTCTGTCTATTTTTGTATGATCCGGATTTCCCTGTCATCCGGACCCTTTAAATCTGGAGGTTACATTTGTTGTTTTATATTTGTTTCTTTTATATACTTGATATTTCGGATCTTTTACATCCGAATATTTTATAACATTTTATTATTTTGAAATTTGCTGTATAATCTGCCTCTGGTGGCCTTTGTTTTAGTGATTCGTTTTGAATACTACCTAAGGTCCCAGAACTGTTCACTTTTATCATTTTTATGCAACGCCTTGTCGATACTGCATTTGTGTACTTCATTTTTATCGTGACTTTTTTTTTAGTTCGTTTTAGCATTCAGTTTATTGTACTGTTTATGTTTTTGTTTTGTTAAGAATTTTAGATATGGGTGCAAATAGTAGTTGACGCTCCCTTTTAAACACCACTAACTAATTTCCCTGTCATTTATGTCTGCATTGGTCTTTCTAAGGCGTTGTGACTGTGATTCTTATATGTTTGTGTATCGTAGGCATATAATCTTTTCGCTGTAAGAAAAATCCTAATATAAACAATAGCACATGACTGAAGTGAGGCTTCATTGGCCGCTGTTTGGAGCCATAGATTCTCAGTATATGTTCCCGCCTCCTGTTGTACATTCTGTTTCATGTTAAACATATCCTGTTACTCATCAAGTAGGCCTAACCTCACTATTATGCATTCATTTGCTTATGGAACATTTACTTTTTAATTACTGTACTTAAAACTCACATAACTTATTATATACATTTAAGACTATTTGTTTTTCTCCGCTTTTGAGAGGGTTTCTACTCTTATGATTAATAACCACACACACCGAGGAAGCAGAAGCTATACTTCAGTACCACGTGCTTACGTGAACAACTACGAGCTCAAGTGACGTTAGCTTGTTACAAAAACAGACTACTTCGGTATTACTGTTTGTATTCATCCGCGTTCATAGTACATAACAAAATATAAAAGTAGCTTTTCTTTTACATAGCGTTTTACATATGAGTGAAGTTATATGTTTCATCGTATTTAACAACTAGAATTCAATTTTTTATTTTCAAATAATACAAGATGATAGTTTCCAAATACGGACTATATTTTCCTGCGTTGTGTGAGTGTTTCGACTGTGAGCCAGTCACGGGTATGACAGCTACGTGATTGTGTTTACATTAGAATTTTTCTTACAGCGAAAACAGTATAGGCGATTTGCGTAGCCTACTCTGTGAATAATTGCGAATCATTTGTTATAAATCAGTAGTTTTCCTGGTATGAAACATAAAATACGAAAATATGGACAGAAAATGAAAAAAAAGAAGGAAGGATCGAGAAAGGAAGATAGACTATAAGGAAAATAAGGTAGAAACTCGAGAAAGAATCGAAAAGGAAAACCATGGAATAGAAATGAGAAGTAAAGGTAAGAAAAGATAAAAATAAAATAACGTAACCATAGTCAGCATCGCAAACTCTCAAGAGTGTTAACCTATGTGGTCCGTTTCAGCGAACAAATGAATGTCATACATCAAACGGTCCAGAGAGCTTTCATATTCAGTATTTTTATATAATCAACATGTTTTCAATTAACTCCCAACTGTGATATCAAATTACACTTTTCTTTATTCATTTCCTGTAGGATGCGCATGATTGTCAGTTCCTTTAAAATTGCATCATTTCCTTCATAATTACACTGTCTTTCCATTACAGCTAATTTCTGTAGTGTTTCATCATGATAAGCCTCATTTTCGAGGTGCTAGATTTAATTTCCATGTAATAATGTTGAAATGGATAAAATAGTGCATATTTCGTTCTTTTCTCTCTCTCTCTCTCTCTTTCTTTTGGAATCGGTTAGATTCAATCCTTGCTGTGGCTGAATAGTATGGACCTTCGGAATTAGAGCTGGGGACGGAGCGAGTAGAACTGTTGAGTTACTCGGTTCTATCGGTTTGGATCACCGAAATTACTCGGTTAACCGTAGCCGTTACCGGTCAGTTCAAACGTTCAAACAGAGTTCACGTGTTTTACTTAATTCTAGCAGGCAACAACGTAGGTACTGTTGTATTTAAACATTTTCTGCTGCAGGACAAATTATTTCCTTGTTCCCAAAGCGGGCTGAAAGGCCGCCTCTAGTATTGAAGAGGAATTCATCCTATTATATGATCTGTCAAGTGAGCCTAATAAACACTGATAGTCTGAACATATTACTGTTAATAGTAATAATAATAATAATAATAATTATTATTATTATTAATATTACTATTATTATTATTATTATTATTATTATTATTATTATTATTATCAAACTAGAGTGTTTGATTAATATTAAAATATGTTAAGAAAGGAAGTGAATTATATTTTCTTCTATTTGTGTTTATTGGATTTGTGTTACCTCAACAGTCATAATTTTATTTGTATTTATTTCTACGATTTATGTTACCTAATTACTTTCATTTATCAATAATATTACTCTTCACGAAAGAGAACATGATTGTATTGAAGGCTATTAATGTTATAAAAGAAATAAACATTATGTTCTTCAGTTTAAGATTCCACGTTTTATTGATTATTTTATCCACTCTCCGTAGGCCTAATAGTAAATAATTCTGTGTGTTATTTTTAAGTGTTTTAGGCAGCGCTTCATGGAACCTGTTTCTTTTTTTTTTTACTGCAGCGTTTAACGTTTACCTCACATGTTAATTTATTAGCTGTTAGTATTATAAATTATTTTATCAATTTTATTTCGTCTGTCATATATAACAACAATTAAAGTTAAATAGGCCTTTCATACAAAATAACTCCGCAAATAGTTGTAATCACGCAAATGAAATTTGCAACCGCCATTTTTCAATGAAGAGAAGCACTTTTTTCTCGTCAATTGGCAACTCTTTTAAAACACGCTTGGTTCCATTTTCAAAGTACGTTCTAAAACCTACTCAATCTATCTAAATTTTAAATCTACCGCCACAAATTTGTACTCGGTTCAACCGAGTAATGACGTCACAGTAACTGATCCGATCCGAACCGCTCCGTCCCCAGCCCTATTCGGAATGTCACACGGGCGGTCCGGGTTTGACTTCCGATCAAGTCCTGGGAGTTTTTATTAAAAATCTATACAGATACTTACGACAGTCTCAAAGTAGCAGTAGAGACTTTCTCGGCATTCTCCTGTTTATCCATATAGACGTCTACATTATTCTGCCCGATCTCCGTTCTATCATCATTTCATAGCATTCTCCGGATGGCTTGGAGCATTTGGCCTACGGACAAGTGGGGTTGCCTACACGAAACCTGAATACTCAGCGAAGCTTAAGCCAGCATATGAAATAAAATTTATGAGAAAAACCGTACAATGTAGGGCCTACGTGATCAGATTATATAATAGCCTAAATGAAGAAATTTTGAATTAATTTTAAATAAAATTAAAGAATACAAAAAGAATTGGTTTTCACATGTCCGAGAGATGAATAACTATAGGCACATTTCTGTACTTTCTAGTGTTTTAAAAATTCTAGAAAAATACATGAAAGTACGTTTAATTAGCTTCTTAGAAAAACATAATATATTGCACACGAATCAATTTGGCTTTCATAATAATCTTATTACTGATGATGCTGTCTTTAATGTAATCAAAATTATTATTATATATTTGTTAATTTGTCCTACAGAATAATATCTGTAATATTGACAATTAATATTTGAGGAGAAAAATTCACTCCGGTGCCGGAGATCGAACCCGGGTCCTTGGTTGGTTCTACTGTATGTACCAAGCGCTCTGACCACTGAGCTACGCCGAATTCAATCCACATTACCGGATCTAACCTTCCTCCTTCAGTGTTTCCCTTTGTGGCCTGACTCCAAGTTAGGCTTATATGTTGACGTATATGTCCAATGTTAACTGCCAATGGCCGGGATTCTGTAGTTACGTGCACAGTAATCTGTACAAATATATGCACTGCAGCTATGAGAATATTATAGATTTATTAATTTGTCCTACAGAATAATATCTGTAATATTAAAATTATTATTTATAATTAATTTGGACTGTAAAATTGAATGTTTAGGTGTGTTATTAACATAAGAAAAGCATTAGATATTGTGAATCGCCTTATATTATTAGAAAAATTGAATAAGATAGGGCTGGGCGGTAATGATTTTAGTAGAACTCGAAATATTAATATTTGTGTCCCACAGGTGATTGCCCTCGTCCTATTTTGTTTGAATGTATTGATATCAATGATTTACTGGAAATTAATTTAGAAGAATTCAGTGATAAGATATACGAGGTCGGATAATAAAGTAATGAGACTAGTTAAAAAACACTGTTACTTACATTTTTAACCAACTACAATGTGATCACCTTCAAAGTAGTTTCCTTGAGACTGCACACGCTTATTCTAACGTTGCTGCCACTGCTGGTAGCAGCTGTGAAACTCGTCTTTTGAGACACTGTCATTGTGAATCATATTTCGTTCCTCATGATTTAGCATATTTCCAGAATTATGACTAAGCACTAGAATGAAATCATTGGATATCATTGCCAATGTAATATTTTTATTTTTACTGGTTTCTATTTCCTATGTGTGTGACGAATTGTTAGAGCTGCGAACAGTTATTAATATGTGACAAGTGAAGGTGATGACCAGTTTATGTGTAACGAGTTAGAGTAGTGACGAGTTAGCAATGCGTCACGAGTAGCTATTACGTGTGACGAACAAACTGTGACGAATTTTCCGGATCCTCACCAGCAGCGCTTATTTCTTAATCAGTATTAATGTGTATGTGTATCCAAAGCCTACCCACTTCAATTACGTGATTCGGGTTCCATATATTGCGGATAGATGGCAGGACTGTGACCCATTTTAAAGATACACATCACTTCGGCGGATCACGCTGTGCATGATGTGTATTTGTGGAAAGAGTTCTGTCGTGTACTAATGAGTGTAAGTGTTTTGTATAAGTGTAGTGTAGGGAATGGGTGAGGATGATGATGGTGAGGAAGGGAGAAGGGGAAGCCCAGTGACAACACGTAGCCTACTCCTGTCGAATAACAGCAAAAGGAGCCTCCAAGCTTAACGTCTCCATCCGAAGGAGGACTCATCAACAGAGACATATGCCTTCTCTCCATAATGCACTGCGGAGACATTTAGGATTTAGACTAACCCAGGCATATCGGTACACAATGCAGTCGTTAAAAGTTGTGCACCGCCACATCTCCTAGTCTCAAGATAGAAATTTTACTCGAAAATCTCTGACCCCACCGGGAAATGAAACCAGGCTGGCTAGTCTAGATGCAGACACACTTCCACAGAGCTAACTCGGCGGACTCGGTATTATTGTTATGTTAAGTAAACGTGACAATGGCGATGTTATGGAATCAGTATTGACACAGCCGTCGTAGGTCAGACGACTTAAGTTTTACGTTTGATAAGCCGATTGAAATTCTGACTGATATTCCAGATCACATAATATAACAGATAGCTCATCCCTATGTTAAAATCGGTAGCACTTTGAAGAGAACAACCGCCAGGATCGCAACCCATCCGCCGTAAATGAACACGAGGTGGCAGTAGAGTCGCTAATGCAATTCAAATGGGAGTTATGAAGTGACTAGATGGCAGCATAGTAAACCTGACAAAAGTTGTTACCATTAAAGCCTATAAGGCCGAGCAATCTGGGTATATATGATCTAGGCTTATATGTACATCTATTATCAGGCAGTACATCTCACTTTACGATATGTGTCAGAGGAAGAAGAATTTGTTGTATACATCTGAAGTCTAATTAGCGTGATATGTTACTAGTCTGCGATGTATGCAATGAAGGGGAAATGAACTGATCACAATACCCCAGCATCTCCTAGCTTAGTTGCCTCATTCGTGATGTCTTATTGGTGTCACTTATGAGGTTCAGACCTGTGTTCGGATAGTTGACTATACAGCTACAGCAGAGCAAATGTTGGGTAACTTACGGTACTGGACCCCGTTTAAGGATGGACCTGTATTTCCAAGCAAGGTTAATAATAAATGTCCAGCAATTATGTTGGCTGCTAGTCGTACCGCAAGTGTACCAGGTCGAATTATATTTCTAATTGTTTCAATATATACTATAAAAGGTATTAAAATTGGAGGGGTTCCGGACTCATTTCACCGGCATTATCACCTTCATTTCATTCAGACGCTAAATAACCTGAGATGTTGATATAGCGTCGTAAAATAACCCAATGAAATAAAATAAACAACTACAGCAAGCTGGTAAATAATGTAAGCAGTACATGTACAGCTCGTAAGGCTGCAAGCAAAGAAGCAAAAAAAAAAAAATAATAATAATAAATAAATAAATAAAAAAAATAATTTGGTCAGATGGAAAATTTTCTGCGGAAAATATTTCTTATGTGTTGTGAATGGCTGCATTTAATGACGTGGTGTCTAGGTTTTATGTCGACGTAAAGCTTACATTTAGGTTTGCATTGCGAATAAGACCTTGAAATAACTCAGCACATTGCTTTTGAACGATAGGACTATTTCCCCATATATTAGAGGTTCACTAAAGAGGAAGGAAGATAAAGTGTTGGAATTAACTGACTTGCAAGGCTTTGCTGACTCATTGAGCCGCTTATCCTGGCCACTCGATCCCGGCGATGCTACCACTCTATTTGTTGTTGAACAAGCTCCTCATCCCGACGCTCCACTTTTAAAAGGTTATTGCTAAGCTCAGCTTCCCCAACTTTTCCCGCACTCCTAACATGTACTGCGCCTGTACAGTCCGTCTGAACTAATGCTGCTGAAAAAATGAGGGTTATAGTGTCTGAACTATAAATTGCGTAAATCACTAATTTAATTTCACTGGATGGAAAGTAATGCAGGGAAAATACTAAAATGAGAATCATACAGATGATAAAATTCATCTTAGGTATAACATTTTTGCAACAATTAAGTTTTGTCTCAAGTTATGAATTATGTTAGTGTTTAGGCCTATAGTTTCTTTGCTGAACTGTTATTAAAAATTCAGACATTTTCTTCGTGCCTACCCCATGTAATACAGGGCATATCAAAAGTCCGGTAACACTTTCAATATTTTATTACACAAAAACTTCTAATGATAGCACTTTCAAACACACGTCAGTTTAAAGTCAAACTCTCAAAGTTCGTTTTACACCTTATAGAGGTTCAATGTGTGAACCACGAGTGACTCGACAGATGTCCAAACGATAATCAAACTCTTCCCATACCCTTCCCATATCCTCTGTGACCGTGGTGGCAGCTTCTCGAATTCTGGTTTTTAGTTCCTCTAAATCACGTGGCAAAGGCGGTACAAACACACGGTCCTTTAGTACCCCCCATAGAAAAAAAGTCACATGCAGTCATATCGGGTGACCTTGGTGGCCATGTCATGAAAAATCTGTCCCTTACTCAAGCACGTCCTATCCAACGATCAGACATCTCCGTATTCAGGTAAGCACGAACTGCATTGTGGAAATGTGACGGATCCCCATCTTGCTGAAAGATGAAATCTTCATCGAGATCTTGTCTAAGTTGAGGCACCAACCATTGCTCCAATATGTCCAGATATGAATGTCCAGTCACAGTAGCCTCAATTAAGAAGAAAGGTCCGTACAGTTTTCGTTGTGATAACGCGCAGAAAACATTCACCTTTGGTGAATCACGCTCATGTTCAATGATTATGTGAGGTTTCTGTGTACCCCAAACACGACAGTTGTGCTTGTTTGTCCTTGTGAATGTCTGATCGTTGGATAGGTGTATGCTATCAGGTGATTTCGCTAGTATAACCAGAGTCCATAACGACAGACAGAATAATAATGATGCACACGGCGTCTTGAAACACCACCAACCCTTTCTTACCCATTGGAACTCTCTACCTCAGTAGTTATCGTGTGATATATATGTATATACTACAGTATATACTTATGAACAAAAAGTAGAATATGTTACGAATAAATAAGTAATACAATTTTGTGTTATTGTTTGCATTATCTTGTTTCATATATTTAAATATGAGATGCAGAAATGTATTATTTTAAGAATGAGGTCTAATCATTTAATTTGCTTTAGAGTTAAATATCGGTTTAATTAGTAGTTTTGTTTTGAAGCAAAGCTAGGACAGTTGAGTGTATGATAATAATGTTACCTATTGAGAAATAGCGTCCCGCGCCGTGGCGTCACGGTCTAAGGCGTCCTGCCTAGGACTCGCGTTACGGAATGTGCGCTGGTTCGAGTTCTCATGGGGGAAGAAATTTTCTCATGAAATTTCGGCCAGTGTATGGAACCGGTGCCCACCCAGCATCGTGATGCACTTGGGGAGCTACGATAGTTAGCGAAATCCGGTTGCGAATGCCAGCTATAACGGCTGGGGTATCATCGTGCTAACCACACGATACCTCCATTCTGGTTGGATGATCGTCCACTTCTGCTTCGACATGTGGGCGTGAGACCAGCAGCCGGCTGGACAGTCTAGGCCCTTCACGGGCTGTAGCGCCACAGATTATTATTGAGAAATAGCGGAACTACTTCAAAGTTTATCCATTTTTATACAGAGTGAAAAAGGTAGCCTCTATAACTGCATTAATTTTAAGAACAGAATCTTCAGGTTGTAAGTAACTAACAAATCGTATAACATTTTGGTATTTAAACAACGATTTAGCCGAAAAAAAATTTGTCTGAAGTTTAAATCCCATTTATGGTAAAACTATTGAGTATTGAGACTTATGAGCGGTAAGATATCAGCGCGAATAAAAAGCCGAAAAAATTTCCTTTGTCATTTCTTCGAAAAACGTTCCATTTTTGTAATAACGTACAAAATTAACTGATTAAAAACGCATTTGCAGTGTGGCGAAACCTTCAGGGAAATCTGACACCACTGCACTTAAGGATTGCTCGGCAACTGTATACTATCTATTTCAGGCATGTCAAAACCCTGCACATCCTGCAGTCGCGCACATTGTGCACTGGTCTCTGTGCAATGTGCAGTTCCTATTCCCCCTACCTGGAGGGAGTGAATCGGCTTGAAGGGGAGCGCGACAGGACTGTACATTACCTGCAGTAGCAGAACAGCTTTGGTTTCGGTAACACATTGTCAGTGCAGGTGCTCATTGAGCTGTGATTGTGAATGCGTTTGAAAAATAAAGTGAGGAGTCCACAGATATAACGAAGAAGAGAAATCACTAATCATATGACATAACTGTTATGATGTTTTCCTCAGCCAACAGTAATTATTTTAAAATGAAAGGCTTTCATCATATCATGTGGACCTAATAGTGATGTGAGAATTTAAATCATATTAGAAAAGTTCTCAAAATATGATATTCGCCAGCTCTTATTTCTTAATTAGTACTCTCACGGCTAGGCAAACATGACAATGATGTTGTTTTGGAGTCTGTACTAACACAGCCATCAATGGTTATACGACTTACAACTTTTATTTGATAAGCTGATAAGTGATGAGAATACTGAGTGAAGAATACATGCGAGGGTTTTGAGGTTGTAAGGGAAGGAAGAAAGCAACTATTTGTAAGGCGGAAAATTTTTCTGGAAAAATAATACATAATGGCGAATTTTCCATTTCACGTTACTATATTATCTTAATATACTTACGTTAATAAATCTTCAAACCTGACATGAAGAAAATGTCCTCACTTCACAGCTTGTGAAGTACTCTTTTAACTCAATTCAGTAACGCTCCCAACTTGCTGATACTTGCTCTCAACGTTTTCCAAATAAACTATATATAAATTTAAATTCAAGCTTAATTTATCCAATTTATTAATAATAATGTGAATTTATATTAATATACAGCAAGGAAATGATTCCAGTGTAAAAGCCTCACAATGTCCTATTGCATGTAATTGGGAGTAAAATATTTTCTTTCTTAGCATTTGTGCACCAATGGTCCCAATAATGCTTGAGGAACAATGAAAGAGTATTACTTTGAAATAATCAATACCTACTACGTAAAATGAAATATTGTGTTCGTTTTTTGTTGTTTCGAAATTATTTCAATATTTATATTTTCTTGAAATACTGTATACAAATCATGTAAATAAATTATTCTTTACAAATGACTGCATTGTGAATTGTAACTGAATAAGTCTATTGTTTCTTGTGTTACAATTATTGTCAAATATAGACACTGACAATAATTGTGTTTTTTTCCTTCTGCTAAGTATGTTTATAATGTCCAAATACTAATTTAATTGAACACTGAAAGAGCAGAATAGATTCTGTACATCCCTTCCGCTAAGAACTGGAAAGAGCAACACGTGAATGACGCAATCTGCACAGACCGGCGTTCCGCGCACTTAAACTGCACTTTCAGTGTCTGATTTCTGACATGCCTGATCTATCTGCATTCTTACTTTGTACCTCAGCAGTAACAAGTCTTATGCCAGTCTGTTAGTAGAATTTCAAAGGTGAAGTCAATAAAATTAAGGATAATGCCAAAATTTGCTAATCGTGAGTACCTAGATATGCTCTTAATTTATGGGGAATCAAGCATTGCGCTGTTGCAACGTGTCCACTTCCAATCTCTCAATAGAAACTCGATTTTTTCCATAACCAATATAGATAGAGAAACAGTTATTCGAACTTATACAGTAGTTATATATATTATTTGGTTTGATCAATTACCAAATCCACCAATTGGAATTGATGTTACTATAATGAAAATTATAATGTAGGCGTAAGTAGTAACAATGACCCGTGTGGTTAAAAAGTTAACTTACACGATAAAAATATTGTAGGCTATGTATCATAACGCCAGTATACCTAACACTATTATAAAACAAAAAAATAAGAATGGAGAATAAAATTATAGATTGTATCAGAACAAAACAACTTGATTGGTATGGCCATTCCCATAGGATGGAGACCCAAAGATTACCTCAACAAGTAAAGAGGTGGGTCTACCCGGAAAGAGGAAGAAGAGGTCGTTCTTGGAAGAGTCGGCAGGATGGAAGTCAGGAAGCTATGTATGACCGAGGGAATGTGGCTGGATCGAAATGAATGGAAAAGGGGAAACGGAAGATATTGACGGATGTTATAAACCGATATAATGACAAATAATAACAAAACGAAAACGGAAGGTTAAATCCTATACAATTGAAAACCTCTTTCTTGTCATTGTTCTGTCGATACCGATAATTAATTCTGATAGTCAATGATGTTTCTTTACCTAAAGATATTTCTCATGCGGTGCCCTCCACTGCAAGATCTTTGCCTAGCAACCGACGACCATGCAGGAGATGGCTGAACAAACTGTTGAAATGTTTAGTTAATCCTTTAGTTCGATTTCACGTTTTGTGGCTTAATGTCGCGTTTGAAATCAAAATGTACACATATTATTATCCTGCGGAGAGTTTCGGGTTCTGTGTGAAAAGTGCAGAAAGATGCAAGACGTAAGGCTCTATCAAAGAAAACGGACAAATAATAAAATGGTTTCTTTAATACGTTACCAAGAACTATTCTCCAGGACTGGAGCAGCGTGTTAAAAGTTTTAAAGTTCTCTTTTCCCTGTAATTATGTAGCCGAAAATATTTGAAAAACGTTGGATGTTGGTATATGAATGAATGAATTATTTATTACATTACGAATGGGCAGAATCCGGTGTAATTTTGATACAATACAAAGCACAATAGAAAGGAACACAACGAAATACAAATACAAAACAGAATACAAAATAAAATGCCAATGCAAAACAAATCAATACAATTACAAAACAATAATAGAGGAGAAGGTGGAAATATGGGCTAGGAGTGGTAATATGAGCTACCTTGTTTTACTATGGTGTTGTTACCTAGCGAAAAAGCTCTAAAAGTACATCTCGTGCCCATCAGTCTGCGCGCACAAAGAAACAAACCAGTTGACTTTGTGGTGTGGATGTGGTGTGTTATTTGTGTTTTTCATCAATTTAATCAATTTCAAAGTTTCAAAGTATGTAGGCTAGTTTCAATTTTATTAAAATAAATATATTTCGTGTTTAGAAATCACGTTTGATGTGTTGCACTGATTAAGAATAGCTCTATCACATGGCATAAGAATAATATTTATTTAGAACAACAATTACCATACATAAACTTAGAAACCTTCATGAGTTGATGCTGCTAATATGGGCTACCGCTATGTGTCAAATATGGGATAGGTAGCCCATATTACCAGCACGTTAACACGTCCCATATTTTCACTATCGTGATTTGCGTTATTTGTTACAGAATATTGCCCTTGATGTGACACAGGTTTCCTACTTATGTTTCTTTGTTTCTTCCAATTTTATTTTCAAATTTTTGTGGTAGCTCATATATAGACCCCACTACCTATACAGGACCAGTTCGTCTTTCTTTCAAAAAGTAATGCAAATATCTATTGCAACTATTGACCTTTAAGGCTGGAAAAATTGTATATGAATAATTACTCTGTATGTCAATAAAGATTTCCAAGCAATATGCCACACCATTTTCCATTATTACGAGGAAAACAAAATGGTAGCCCATATTTCCACCTTCTCCTCTACAGTTACAAAACGACAATACAAATACAAAACAACACAAACACAATACAACAACATAAAAACAAAACCACAACATGCACATGACTCACAGTACCGTCGTGCATTACAGGCGCTATGTTCGGTTCAAGTTAGTCGAGTATGGTGAAGTTCGATATTCGGCGATGTTCGCTTTCTAGAAAGCTGTCTTGTTTGTTGAGCCTTGTTATGAAAATATTCGCAGTCCTCCACGTGTTTTAACCGCTTAAGTATTTTAGTGCATATCATACTATTAGTTTTCTATGTGAAATAAGACGAATTTTTTAACATCTTGGTTGCCTCTTTCATGTTCAAACATTGCAGGACACTAACTCACAGCACAAATTTAAAAACGCAACACAAGTAAAGACTTTAGAAGACACTAAATAACCTTACAGTTAGAACTAAGCTGAAGAAGTTACTAAATAATTATGAGGAACTTCTAACGCTTACACAAATCTTTACGAATTATTGAACGATACACTTAAACAATTCGAACACTTACACTACACTTTTTTTTCCAAAACATTTTTAGCCCTGAACGCTTCCAATAAATACAAACGAATACCGAAAACACAAACAGAACAAAAGGAAATGGTGAAACAACATAGTCTATAACCAGGGCCGGGTATTTATGGAGATCGCGAAGATCACGACATAATAGATATCCAGTAGATTTTTACTAATCTTCACGAATGTTTATGGTTTTTGTTTTTTTTATTTCTTCTCTAGTTATTTTATATAGTGATGATTATATAGATGGTGACATAAACATTAATCGATTGGATTTATTTATTTTTGTTATTGGTTTAAGTGTATTAATTTAAGTAAAGTTAATAGAAGATTTTAACTTCTTTCTTATGCTTTCAAAACATATGCTTTTCTTTAAAGCTTTTTAACTTTAATTATTTAAGATTAATAATATGAGGATAAAACAATCGCGACAAATCGCGAAATAGAGTTCTAATAGCGATATATGAATACATTCGCGAATTATTACTATTGCGTCGTTTTATAGCGAATTTCATATTTTGAGTTTTTTTCCGGATTTTCTTTTTCACTTGAATTTGTTATATATCCAAGTAGGCTACATTACATGGTGTTCCAGGTGTTCTGATTACAATCGTGAACTCAAAAAACGGAGAATTGAATATTTGGCTAATAATTTGAAAGTGTTAATTTGAGGCTGCAAGTTCCCCCCCCCCCTTTTAATGAATGTGTGTTAAATACAGTCTCAATCCAAAAAATATTGTCTATTGAACATACCGCACCTTTACCAGAATCCAACGAAACTTTAATGTGAATTATTTGGAAAGTAATACTTAACTTTATTTCAATCGTTAATTATGTATGAAATTACAGAATGGGATAGCTATTTAAATCCAATTTTAATCCACTTTATTTATTACAGAAGAAAATAATTAAAATATGTCTTCATTCTTCATAAACCTATTGATTTTCCATTTCAAAAGTTGTTTTTAGACTTTAATGTTCTTAACATAAGACAGATTTATAATATTGTATTAATAAAATTCATACATAAAAATCGATATAATTTTGAATTGTATTTTCATAATTGTAAAACAAATGGTATGAATTTTTTTAAGATTGTTTGAACCAAAATGCAACACTGCTACAGTATTTAATCATAGTAGAAATTTAGGCCCAAGAATATATAACAAATTTATATTTAAATATCCTAATCTTATCAATTCTAATAGTTCTAGTATTAAATTTAAAACGTTATGTATGGATTTTATAAAAACTGAAAAATTGTAAATTTAAATTTATATATTCTTATTGTGTAGTAGACATAAGACAAATTGAGGGCTTTGCCGGAAGAAAGGCGGATAGACCTATACGCCCTTCTTCGGGAAAACGGTTTAAAATGTAGTGAATAATTATAGTAGTGAAATTTTGCTTTGATTGTACTGTACATACCTGCAGGACAGGGCTGCGTGCGTGTATAACATTTTATTCAGGTGCGTTTTAAAATCTTGGATTGCATGTATCTCAATTCGCCATATTGACGTATACGCCCTTTTTCCGGCAAACCCCTCAATTGTATTATATATTTATTAATTTCAATTCAGGAATCCGCCCCTGAGCACGAGTTCTACTCTTTCAGGGGCAAGCTAAAGTTTTTCTATATATATTATATTTTATGTTACGATTATTAGCTAAATAAATAAATAAATAAATAAATAAATAAATAAATAAATAAATACTGAGTTAATACTCCATTTCCAAAATAATTCTATTTTCCAAAATTTCCATTAATCTCCTCCAAGAATACAAATCAATCTCCAACAATCTCTGCCGATACGAATATTAAAAAACACAAATGATAAAATTAATCTCCATAAATACCTGCCCCTGTGTATAACACGATAATTAAATATTCATTACACATATTGATTCGTATGATGAAGAACCACAATAACAATCCCAACGGAAAATTCCTCGATGATAAGTATTGTATTACGGAAGTCCGGTGTGTTGTCAGATATCTTCCCGGCAAGCGCAGCTCTTTGTCACTGAAGAATTGAAATAAAGTTTTATGCTTGTGTATGAGTTCATTGACCTTTCAGTATGGGTATTTAAGCATAAAATTAACGAACGTGTTAATATAAATTCCGTATTTATTTATATATAGGTACAACGGTTTTTAATATTAAAAAACGATTCGGAAGGCCCTATCCCTCTAATGTTAAATTTCGCTCGATTTATGCCTCATCTTTTATAATTATTTTTTATCAGTTTTTAAACTAATTTCGGCACCGCAGCCTGAGGCTTATTGTATCTAGATCAGTGCTTTCCAAACTTTTTTATATGGCGACACCCTAGCAAACTCTAAAAATTTAGTGCGTCACCTTATCCCTCAAGTGAAAGTATCCCACACATTAATAGGCTACGTATACGCCCTTCATAAAACAAATAAGACAAACACATATTTCCAGTACGTTTAACATATTATATGAGACGAAAGAAACATTTAGGCCTACATAGAGTTCTAAGATGAGGAAAGCAATACTTATTTTCACCTTGGTTTTAATTTTTTTGTGGCTCAAATGTAGGCCTACTTGGCGAATCTTACAAAAGTATTTTGTTTGGACGAATATAGGATAAATTCACTCGCATTTCTTCATCCAGCATTTTTAAACTGCCACGTTTCACTCTTTTTATATTGATTATGACAGAAAATTCTTTTTCGCAATAATATGTGGATGAAAACTGCAACAAAACCACAAAAGCCCGTTTATCAAGGTGCGGAAAATCTTCAAGTGAAATCCATATGTGTAAAAATCATCTATTTGTGTTTTAACTTCAAATTCCTATCATTTTTAATCTCTGCCAATTCTTCTTCTGCTAAGGAAAGTCCACTAACTTCAAATGACAAAAAAGGATTTATTGTCCAGTCATAAGCATTTGTGTTCATATCTGGAAAGTAACTTTTAAGTTTATCTGTGAGTAATGTTAGATAGTTGTAAGTTGAATCTTTTATTTCGTTTCTCGAATCACAGTGACATGTATTTGGGAATATTTCATAGTTGCCCTCTTTCACTTTCCGAGACCAAATTGCTAACTTGTATCTACAAGGCAACTAGGTAAGCAAGAGGTGACCAGCGATTTTCTTACTTCATTTCAGTTATCATGAGCTAATAGCTCAAAATTATTAAATATACCAGACAGTTCGCGACACCCCATAAACCTTCAGGCGACACCCAGTTTGGAAACCTCTGATCCAGACCCACAACTCTACTGAATACATGCACACACTGCAGGACTCCCCGAGACACCACACACACTTGGACAATGGACAGACAACCAGTCCCCGTGAAGAGGTCCGAATTAAATCCCCCTGACTTCGCGACCAGGAATCGAACTCGGGCCACCTTGATCAGTAGTCCAGCACGCTACCTCGAGACCAAAGAGGCGGACTTTTATCAGTTTGTCTAACAGTTATTGTTTAGACAACTGTCCGAAGACAAGTCTGAACCTTAAAAATGATACCAAAATGGCACCTATTATGAGGCAACTAGGCCAAGGAATAATGGGGTAGGGTTGCCAGTTCCTTTCCCCCCTCCATTATATACATCGTCGATTACCTACATATTACACTAATCAGACTGCAGATGCATACAAACAATTGTTCTTCCACTCTGACACATATTGTCAATTGAAATGTACTGCCTGATAATTCTAACATTGGCTCTTTGTAATTTTATTAAATTAAACCGATGTGAGGTGTAATTTTTAAGGTTCAACACCCAGTTTAAATGTATGAAATCTACGTAAATTAATTTTTTTGTTTACTCTAGTCTCCCTTATCAAATTGAGTTGGAAATTTACGAGGTTATTATTCACATCTTCATTTACAAGAATCACTACTTGGATTTAAAAATATCTACAGTATTATTTTATATTTTCTAATTTTTTTGCATTTTTTTATACAACCAATCACATTTACCCTTGTAGCTCTCACAATTTTAAAAATATTCTTAATCTCTCTTTTTGCGGCCTATTCCAGAAGTTTGTGAACCAATGTCATTAAATTATTTGCAGTGTAAGTAGTAACTTTGATTTTTTTTTATTATTCCTGTAAATTTTCAACCATAAATATTTATTATTTATTTTTATATTAATTAAAAGACAAAGATATTAATTCCCGTTGTAGATCATGGGATATATAATAACCATGCAAACTTTCATGCAATAATCTTTAATGGTTTTTGAGTTATGAGGGAAATGGTTAAAACAATTTTAAGTTCCGGAGAACGAACAACAAACTTACCAGTCTCCTAGTGCATATTTTTCGTCATAACTCGAAAACTAATAGAGATGTTTGGAAAATAACTCTTTCATAGACGGAAAGGGGAAATTCTATACTTCAGATCGCGGACAGAATTTGTCCCCCCCCCCCCAATTAAGCAGGATGTTTCCCTAAAAAATTATTTATTATTACTATTCTGCAGGTTGTACAATGTTATTGTATCTTTCTGCTCCCATTAAGTTTATCTTCATAATACAGTTCTGTCATTCCAATATTTCTCTCTAATAATTCTGTTAATTTCTTGTAACCGGTATGTTTGGGCCTATCTCGTATCCTTCTTCCTCCTGGATACCATTCCATAACTTCTTTTCGTGGTCTGTCCTCTTCCATACTCTTGACATCTCCATACTATTTCAATTGTTTTGTTTTAAAGTCGTGCAAAAGGGACCGTTACGTTCATTTCTTGTTTAATTGTTGTATTCTTAATTTCGTCCTTCCCATAAATCCTAGCTGACCTTCGATAAAAATCAATTTCTGTTGAGTTTAATTGTGCTGCATTTCTTGATTTTAAATTCCATGTTTCTGTTGCATATACAGAGTGGAAGGACTTGCGCCAAAATGAAACTGGTAATAGAACATGAGGAGAGGTTTGAAAAATCTAAATAAGTTTTTTTTTCTCACATTCACCGTTTTAGAGAAAATCGTTATGTTTCTGTGAAGCATTTGGCAACATCACGGCTACTGCAATAACTCTAGCAAGCGAGGTCTGCACTCCTTACCGTCCCCTCCCCACCGCTGTACTCAGTCGGAGAAATTTAAATTCATGGCTAAACGGTTTAATTTGCAAGAAAAGACTCAAGGCACTAACTATTCAGATTATTTTTACGTATCTGCTTGTATGGCAATCAGCCATTTCTCTCAGGCCGTTATCGCAATAGAGCGCTGCAAACACTGGGAAAAACTATTTTTTTTCCTGCTTAATGGTGCTTCATGGAAGGAAAAGTGTAATAAAAGTTTTGTTATACTATTTAACATGTAGAATCACCTCTTCAATTTTGGTACATCGATCTCCTTCCACCCTGTAGGTAAGTTTGTACTTTTAACTATCGCATGAATGAATCATTACATCATGCTCTGTGGAAATAGGAGTGCTAGCACCGGCTGCGGATGTCCGGCAGCAATTTCTCCCTGACGTACGCAGTTGTTTTGTTATGGACACTTGAATAAAGCTGTAAACAAAAATACGAAATAGAAGACTGTCAGGTCATTGATCTTTCGAGATAATGCATGAAACTAAAGGGAAATTTAAACTCGGTTTCATCTTTCAAGAAGTGTAGGGCTAGCTAAGGATATTCTTTAGACGCGTTTAGAGCTATGTTTTAATGGGTAGTGGTTTGTTTTCTAATCATGAAACTTCAATGACAGCGACGACGACGACGGTGGTGATGATTTTTTTTAAATTGGGTTATGTTACGACGTTGTATCAACATCTCAGGATTTTTTTAGCATTCTGAATAAAAATGAAGGTGATAATGCCGTTCAAATGAATCCGGGGTCAAACACCGAAAGTTACCCAGCATTTGCTGTTATTGGGTTGACGGAAAACCCCGGAAAAATCCTCAAACAGGTAACTTGCCTCGACCGGGATTCGAACCCGGGCTACCTGGTATCGCAGGTGGTGGTGGTGGTGGTGGTGGTGGTGGTGATCTATCCATTAGTTCCCCTTCATGGGAGGGCACGGACTGGGACTGTCATCCTTGTTTGCAGGCCGCTCAAGTGGGGCCATTGCACCTACTAGTGTTCTGCAATATTTGAACATGAGAGCAGCAACCAAGACATTATAAACTTCGTCTTATTTCATATGAAAAATTAATCGCAAGATCTATGTTAAAATTCTTAAGCGGTTAAGACATGAAGGGATGGGAGTGAAAGACAGCGAATACTTTATAACAAGATGGAACGAGCACGACAGGCCTCTTCCTGCAGAGCGAACATCGGCGAATATCGAACTTCTCCATACTCGACAAACTTGAACCGAAGATATCGCGTATAATGCACGATGCTAGTACCTACTATCCGCGATTGAATGGTGTGCATGTCCTAAGGTCCCTCGTATGGTACAGATCCCCCTGCGCGCCGCCTCCGAACTCCCCTACAGCATATAATATAATATAATATAATATAATATAATATAATATAATATAATATAATATAATATAATATAATATAATATAATATAATATAATATAATCCCTTTATCTTTCCGCTTCGGCCTCACAGCAGTCCCTCAACCCCAACCCCACTAGTGGAGAGCCCATGGTGCATAGCACTACCACCAATAACGAATGACCACATATCCACGAGTCAAAGTTCAGGAGCGGTTCGCAGCTGACTCTACTGCAAACTTGAAACCTAGGGGAAGTGTAATTATGATGGCGAAGTGAATCCGAAAGTTACCCAGCAATTCTACTTCAATTGGTTGAGGGAAAACCTCAACACGATAACTTTTCTCAACCAGAATTTGAGCTCGGGCCCGCTCGTTTCACGGTCAGACGTGCTACTCCACAACGATAGGATGATGATAATGATGATGTCATATTTCATACCTACCGTACCTTTATCGAAGCGCAACCTAAGTTAGCCTATATTTTGAGGTGTTCTAACGCAAGACTGTACAAAAAAGTGATGAGTTCTTCATGACTTGGGATAAGATTTACATATTATTTTATTGTTGTCCCAAATACAAGAGAGATAGGCCTAGTTCACGTTAATACATCTTGTGATTTTCAGAGGTCTGGCGTTGTTCTGATAGCATAACGAAAGGCCGATTGTGTTGAAAACTAACGTTTGTAGAAAACCTGAAAATATGTATACGGAATAACCATCATTACGAGCGTAAAAAATCTTTATGCCATCCTAGCGTTATAAACAGGTTGTTACTACATCCGATATCGTGGGCAAACGGTTTATTATAGCACGCGTGCCAATGAAAACAATGACATATTCGCTATGACGTAATACCGGAAGGCTTGCTATCTTGCTTACCGCGCGACGTAACAAGAAATGAAATGGACAGAGGGTAACGTATCATTTATTTCCAATCTTTAACAATTTTGTATTACTTTTGTCACATCACATGAAACAGTTCTATGGTTCAGAGAAACTATAGCCTATTAACGAAATAAAGGAACATTTGTAACATAACCTGCAAGATCATTTATTTCTCTTTATTCAGTGTCAATGCCAGGCGCAACTAATTGATACGAACATAGGTATGAAGACTCTGTTAACGTTGGATCCCGAATTTCTTTCATAATTTATTTCCTACAATTTATAATGCTAAGATGCCATGAAGTGTTGTATCCAACTCGTGGATAATCTCATTATGACACTCGTGAAAATTGTCGCACTCTCTATCGTTCGTGCGACAAACATTCACTCGTGTCATAATCATCAAGAATATTCACTTGTTGGATAAATAACTATTATAATTAGAGATGACATTCAACTAACTTTGGAAAGATAGAATTGACTTTCCACTTGACTCATAGATAGACTATCAGATTTAAAGAATCCACTGCAAGAATGATGGATGTCACTTTCTTGTCCAATGAACCAACACTGTCAATGCATAGCTTAAGAAATATAGAATGTACATACAGAGTTATATGACATTAACACTGATAGGCGCGTCTGGCCGCGAAACCAGGTGGCCCGGGTTCGATTCCCGGTCGGGACAAGTTACCTGGTTGAGGTTTTTTCCGGGGTTTTCCCTCAACCCAATTTGAGCAAATGCTGGATAACTTTCGGTGCTGGACCCCGGACTCATTTCACCGGCATTATCACCTTCATCTCATTCAGACACTAAATAACCAAAGATGTTGATAAAGCGTCGTAAAATACCTACTAAAAAACACTGATAGTCATTGTCCAGTAATGATCGGAAAATCACAGTTAAGCTCTGAGCGCTAAGCATTTCTAACTTTCAATTGCTTCTCCTGCAAAATGTATTCCAAATGACATTTATCATTCTTGCAGTGGACTCTTCATTACGAACATTGTTAAATAGATCAGGAACAATTCGCTACCTGAAAGTTAACGGGCCGTGAGGTCTCGTAGTAGAATTTGCGGAGTTTCTCTGCGAAAACTAATTTTGCACCGTGTTGCTAAACTTCCGTAACAGGATACTGAGCTATGAAGTGGTTTCAAAGCGACGAGCTTCTCTGTGGGGGTGAACACAGGTGAGGCAGCCTCGGAATTCCAGCCCAAACCACTTATGCAAAGGCATATACCTCACACTATCTTTCACTTGTGCAGTATGTAACTCGCAGAAATTTTGATTTTCCGTTTTAGCATTAGGAGCAGCATATTTATCCAGTTCCATATGATGCGCAACTTGCGAGTATAGGGCCACTCAAAAGTCACGAAATATTTTGAAGTCCTGTAACTTTGTCGAGAGGTACGTTTATAGGAAAATGCAGAGTGGAAGTGAAATAACCCTCCAGAATAGCTCATGTTGCATGTAACAAAAAACTGTAATACCATAAGGTTAATTAATTTACGTAATTAATATAATAATGATTTATTTAACCTGGCAGAGTTAAGGCCATACGGCCTTCTCTAACACTCAACCAGGAGTAAAACTACGTTACAAAACATACTAAAAATTTACAAAGTACACTACAATTTTACACACAAAACTGAATAAGATAATAATAATAATAAAATGTAAACAACAAGTAAGTAGAAATCAGACATAATATATAACGTACAGAAAGAAAGAAAAAAGCATAATAAAATATGAACAGCAGGTCAAAATAAATGAGACATACAAAGTATAAAAAATAAGACGATTATTGATGATAATAATAATAATAAGTATTATTATTATAAAAATAATGATAATAATAATAATAATAATACTAATAGTAGTAATAAAATAGTGCAGTACAAAGCATGCAATGAATACAATATTTTTAAGTACACACAGTAAGGAAAATTATGATTATATATAGCTCAACTTACCACATTATAGATATACCATTATCGGAAAATATGTCAAGTGTGTTTACATGTATGCTGCAAGATGTATAAATGATAAGCAAATAACTTGCTGACAAGAATATAACAAGAATAAGAGACTGATCTACTGTACATACTGAAAAAATACCGATTCAGCTACTGAAGTCTGCAGGCTTTATGCCAAAAACTGCTAACCTGGATGCGGTATGATGACACGAAATAATTAGGTAACATGCATAAATGAACCTATAACTCAGGGGTCGTCAGCACAGAGCACGCTGGAGCTAGCCTCTCTTACCCTCGGAAAACGCAGTGCACTAGAGTGCTCTCGTAGCTGCTAGCGGTTATGCTCTCTCTCTCTCTCTCTCTCTCTCTCTCTCTCTCTCTCTCTCTCTCTCTCTCTCTCCCTGTTGCACGATGGTGAGCACGAAACGGCACCGCGTACTCATTGCACATTTCAGCGAGTGCTGACGACCATTACTATAACTAAACATAAGTATGAAAGTTATAGAATAGATTAGGGTGATTAAGATAAAAAAAAATGATTTAAAAATGTTTATGGTAGAAAATTGTGAAAAGGAGCAGGTAGAATAAATAATTTTTAAAGTTTTAATGGTTATTACGATTGGTTTAAAAACTAAACATGCACTAAAACCAAACGTAAGTGCAAATTTGAACCAATAAATTACTGAGATTTGCTATAGATTAAGTAGTTTAGGAAACTGTAAATTTATTATGTATAACTACTAACACCCTTTCGGTCAAGAGGTTTTTAGCAGATAAATGAATTCCAGTCCTTGAACAGCCTCCGTATTCACCAGATTTGGCACCATGTGACTTTTTCTTGTCCCCGAAAGTGAAGGGTGCCTTGCCCATTTCCTGTCCGTGAAAGAGATGGAGAAAATGGCAAAACTACTGGAGGTATTGGGGGTTGATAAGTTGCAGCACTGCTATGCACAATGGAAGACACTAATGCGGAGGTATGTAATAATAACAACAACAATAGTAATAATAATAATAATAATAATAATAATTTATTTATGTATTTATTTACTCATTTATTTACTTACTTATTTACTTATTCAGTTATTTACTTACTTATTTACTTGTTTACTTACTTACTGGCTTTTAAGGAACCCGGAGGTTCATTGCCGCCCTCACATAAGCCCGCCATCGGTCCCTATCCTGAGCAAGATTAATCCATTCTCTATCATCATATCCCACCTCCCTCAAATCCATTTTAATATTATCTTCCCATCTACGTCTCGGCCTCCCTAAAGGTCTTTTTCCCTCCGGCCTCCCAACTAACACACTATATGCATTTCTGGATTCGCCCATACGTGCTACATGCCCTGCCCATCTCAAACATCTGGATTTAATGTTCCTAATTACGTCAGGTGAAGAATACAATGCGTGCAGTTCTGTGTTATGTAACTTTCTTCATTCTCCTGTAACTTCATCCCTCTTAGCCTCAAATATTTTCCTAAACACCTTATTCTCAAACACCCTTAACCTATGTTCCTCTCTCAAAGTGAGAGTCCAAGTTTCACAACCATAAAGAACTTATTTATATTCATTCATTCATTCATTCATTCATTCATTCATTCATTCATTCATTCATTCATTCATTCATTCATTCATTCATTCATTCCGGCAGAGTTAAGGCCATAGGGACTTCCCTTACGAGGTCAGGGAAGAGCTGTGAATTTAAGGGGATGAAAGTTAATCTGTAAGATTCTGGCAGTAAACCAAATTTTTGACATGTCTTGCTTATACTATAGCTACATCTCGTATTCAGTCTGATAGAGATTTTTTATTTGTTTTATTTTACGACGCTTTATCAACTGTGATAGTTGTCTATTGTCCGAGTGAAATTAAGGTCAAAACAGGAAGCGAAATGAGTCCAGGGTCCAACGCCGAAACTTACTCAGCATTTGCTTTAAATGGGTTGAGTGAAAATTCCGAAGAAAACCTCAACTAGGTAACTTCACCCAACCAGGATTTTAACCCGTGCCCGCTCGTTCACGGCCAGACATGCTAACCGTTACTCCACAGCGGTGGTGTGATAGCGATTCTGTGAATGAAAACTGTAAAATGATGTTAGTAAAGAAGCTTTGTGCTTATTATGTTCACACATTAAGAGAATGCATTCTAAAGCCGTAGTTACACAGCAATAACAATAACAATGAAACGTCAGCCATAGCGCCGTTTGTTTCTCCACCAGGTGTTCCCTTCAATTCTAATAAAATCAAAGCGTTAATTCGTGTTCCTAATGAAAGGAAGACGCGTAAACTCTTTGTGATAAGGCATTCTTCGTACATTACTACAGAATTGCAGCAATGAATGAACAAATGTTACCGCTATATAAGCGCCATTATAGCTACACTTTGCTCTACATATTTGTGTAATAATCCCAGATCTTGAATACTAATGTTGCCACTTAACAATTTCTAAGATAATGCTTTTGTAAGCTGTACTCAGTGTAATCTGTTAATCTCTAATTACGTTGTTTTATGGCTATACAAGGATGAGCAAAGCTTCTCTGTACTCTCAAAACGATAATTTACGCTTACTGATTAAACATAGACCCACTAAAAGAAATGCACAGCTTATTGTTTCGCACATTACTGCTATTATGTTGATTGTAACAGCTTCTATCTTTACAAGCTCCAACAACAACGATATCGCACTACAGGCTCCCTCGTGTCTAAGTTAGATGATGATTTCTCACCCATGGATTTAAAGATTGTTTTATTTAACGACGCTCGCAGCTGCCGAGGTTATATCAGCGTCGCCGGTGTGCCGGAATTTTGTGTCACAGGAGTCCTTGTCGCCGGTGTGTCGGAATTTTGTCCCACAAGAGTTCTTTATATATGCCAGTAAATCTGCTGACATCAGCCTCTCGCATTTAAGCACACTTAAATGTTATCGACCTGGGCCGGGATCGAGCCCGCAACCTCGGGCACAGAAGGCCAGCGCTATACTGACTGCGCCATTCAGGGCGACCTCACCCATGGATATCGATAGATCACACAAATGCTCGGTTCAGGGACCGCAGGAGAGGGTGATTTCCCCACTTCTACTCGTCCAAAGCTACGTCGAGTTTCATGTAATCAGCATGTTAACAATTAATCTCTAGTATTACTCGACTAAGGCCAGTGGAGTCCTGCAGTCCGGAGCCGTGGCGCTACTGCTTCTGCTTTCGTAATACCGCATCGCGACAGTTCACGTTACGCCCGCGGCTCCACTCGCCTTGGTCGAGTAATACTCATTGTCTCACAATGGCGGATTTAGTAGTCTTGATTTCAATCTTTGGTTTATGTAAGTACAACCTAATTTATATATGTACACCTTTACAAGAACAATTTAGGTCCACTAACACTACTTACTACTTGTACTAAAATAATAATAATAATAATAATAATAATAATAATAATAATAATAATAATGATAATAGTAATAATAATAATAATAATAATAATAGGTCTACTAACACTACTTACTACTTGTACTAAAATTATAATAATGATAATAGTAATAATAATAATAATAATAATAATAATAATAATAATAATAATAATAATAATAATAATAATAATAACCAGTGCTTTCTTCTGGAAAAGAAGGTGGTGGAGATAACTGTTCATTGCACGGGAATTTTGTTGTTTTTAACCTCCTTTTCGTCCAACTAAGACTTTCAAGGTCTAAGCCGCTCCAGCTTGTTCCGTCAGAAAAAAATCAGCTATTACAAGTTCTATGTATGTAGTGTCGGACATCCAGTGTTATAGATAGGTCGATGTTAACATGCATTCGAAAATTCTAAAAAGAAAACAAGTAGAAACGTGAGTGGCATTAGACAAAAACAAAGGTATAATCTGTGTGTCAAAAATCCTAACCTATTTATACTGGATGTCCGATAAAAGATTTTTATTATCTTTTTTTAAAACTCATCTATTTAAATTAACGTGAAGTCTACGCTTGGTGAGTTTTTTTTTTAGATTTCGCTGTTTTCGTGGTATAAAATGCTGATTCACACAAGTATGAATTTTAAAACGACAGTTCTCAATACATTTTTAGTTTATTCGGCACCATCGACTGATTTGACAAAACATTTCCGCATGTAAGACACTCGGGATTTTGTTTACATTCATCTCCAAGCCACGTAAAACCCATATTACAAGTATTCATCCCTATATTTACGAAACGCATATGTTTTTAAGAATTTTCGCTCACATTATTTGAATTAGCGCTGCGTCATCTAACCCAGAACTTGATACAGATTATCTTTTTCGAATTAAAAATTTGTCCATGATAAAATCTAAATAACGCATTTTTGATAAAATAGTTGCACTATCACCCGCTCACACACTGAAACTGACCAATATGTTCTGACAATTCTAAATTCTTTTTTTTTTTATTAAATGAGAAGAGTAAACGAATTACAAAGCATTGTTGCAGGTGTTCACGTTCATTCGACTTATCACCAAGCAGAAAAATTAGACTGAACATTGTTGCAGGAGTTCACGTTTCATTGGTAAAGTCTGTCTCAAAATAAAATGTACCATATCAAAGACTTCGTTGTAAATAAAAAATGTGTTGTCGAGAGACTTTATGGATGGCATAAAATTTATTTTTCAGTTCCAAAATTCCGCGACACACTCCATGGGGCTGCGCGACACACCAGTGTGTACATCACAGGCGGTGGGTCTACGTCGCACTCGTAGTGATTAGTGATGATGATGGAGAATATTATTGGAATGTCACAAGGGAACCGGAGTTGCGAATGCTTAAATACAAGATAATAGCATTAAATTCGAATAGGCCTAATAGTCTACTAAATATGTTGTAGACCTATATTTCGGTGGGTGAAGATGATCACTGAACGACGTGGAATGTAAAATAATAGCATGTCAATGTTTAAGTTATTACTGATTTTTATTTCCATAGAATAAAAACAGACCCTGAATAAAATACAGACTCTTTCCACTTTTAATGTGACTCTCGTACAAGTACCGAGGGAAATAACAGGAAGAGCAGAAACGACACGAGGGATAGAGAATCTCTCTACCATAGTGAATTCTGTCATTTGAAAAGAAATTTGAATGTGACATCAGTAGAGTTACCTCCACTAAGAGCACTTTTATATATTTCATGCTTTTACTTCCTGCTTTTACATATATCACAACTGTCTCCCGTGTGCCCACTCTTGTTTCAGGGGAATTAGAATAAAAGCTCATGAACAAACGGAAATCCCCCAGAGAAGACCTTTTGAGTATGTCAGGAAGCCAATGTGGAAAGAGTGTCTAAAAGTAAGAACCAGTGAATTTTTTTCTATGCTTTAAACTTATGGGAACGTATGTGCATATTTTGCGCTTTATTATGTACACCAAGAATTTGGAAGTTCTATGTTGGAATGAAGAGGTAATGCAATGCGTTTATTAATTTCCGCATAATTAGTAGGTTCATTTAGAAGTTATTACCGGTATTTAAAAAAGGAACATAACATACGATTAATCATTGCAGGAAAATTAGTATTTTCATGCATATGTTGTAGACACGAATGTAACATTCACTAATATAAAATAATACAGCCTTTATAGCTCAGTTTGCAGGGCGGTAGCTTATAACGTTCACAGACCCAAGATCATATGTCTACTGTGGCGAAATTGTAGCCTATTTTGTGGTGCACAAACCCAAGGTTGTCAAGGTTTTCCTCGGGATTCACACTCCCCCTCCTCCATTCGACCTACAATCTCTACATTTCTCCTTTTATTAGTATCTTCGACTCGAAAAGGAGGGTACCACTTGTGTCTAAGTGACGCCGAATCGATCGTTTGTCAAGGTGAGTGTTCTACGCGACTTGTACCAAAATTAATAGATTGTAGTAGTGCTGGATTCTACATATTTCATAAATCTGCGTAAGAGGCTTCGAAGCCCGGTTCCCATGTTCTTGCTTACCTGGAGACTCATGTAGATCTGTGTGGTACGGTACGGCAGACCAATTTCAGACTATCAGAGGAATGCGTGGTGTGGTGATTGGTGGAATCGGATTAGCAAGGCCTCACAGTTGGCACGCAACTCATACTATTACGCGTGCTCAAAAAGCCTTTTTGGGCCAAAATACTTAGAGTACTTTTGTGTCTCGCCTCTATAATTCTAATAATAATAATAATAATAATAATAATTTATTTATTTAATAATATATATAATAAATACGGACCAGTCTTTGAAATTATCATAATCATAATCACCATCATGACTACGAATATTATGGAAATTGACCATGTGGTCCTTTCCGATCTGAGACATGCAGAAGTCTGTTCTGAGGACGCCTTCGATTTCCCCTTCTCTCCGGAATTCTGCCTTTGTCCATTATCCGTACAAGTTATAGCCTTTAGACTACAGAATGAACCGTAAGTAATCTCATTAATTTCAGGGGGTTATTCTTTGAGATATTTCAAACAAAAAAAGTTGGCTCAACTGCAATATTTGTCCCGCTCTGTTCTAACATCCGAAGGAATGCCAACATACTTCTTGCGCATTTCGCATTACCAACCTTAAGTCATTTGCCTCCACTGTGACGAAAGTTGTTACTTATGCCAATCTTCCTCTCGATAAAAACCCACTTCAGGTCGAACAAAGAGTATAAGACGCGCGAAGAGTATAAAAGACTGCTGTCTCATTCCAAAGATTGTGTTTGAAGTAGGGAAAATTCATCTATGGAACTGCCAACATAAGAAGCAAATAATGCCGAGTGCGAGCCCCGAAAATATATAATACATTATTATAGGTATAAAAAAAAGGAAAAGTCTAAAAACCTGTATACATAATGTACCTCCTCTATTAAATCTCAGTCTGCAGTTTGAGCTCATTTTACTAGGAATTCCTTCATCCTTATTATAAAGAATAATATATTTACTGTGCTCGAATTCAGAAAATACTGCTCTCTTTACCCTCTCGAAATCTGGTCAGGCTCCGTCATCAGAGATTCCATAGATGAAACAGTAAACATTTGCATCATAGCTGCCGCCATTTTGTATGTTCGGCTACTGCGAAATGTACGTACTAAAATGGTGTAAGTACATGAAAATTTTCTTGCGGGGCACTAGGTGCAGTTTCTCCAAAAAGTTTAATACAATTTTGCCTCGTTTTTGCTTCTTGTTCGAGATAAAAATTGTTTTATATGAAACTTTTCATAGCGCCTTTTGTGAAAGCCATTGACTGAATTCCCATTATGCTCAGTCAATTAAAGAAAGTAGTGTATTATGATAATAAATGATCGAAAGATTTTTAATTTTGTCCTTTGTATGTGCAGAAATTTTATCCGAACAAATGTAACTTTATGTTCTGAACTGGAATTGTTAACAATTTATTAATGGTGCTTAGTTCACTACATAGGTACTTACTTACATACAAATGGCTTTTAAGGAACCCGCAGGTTCATTGCCGCCCTCACATAAGTCCGCCATCGGTCCCTATCCTGTGCAAGATTAATCCAGTCTCTATCATCATATCCCACCTCTCTCAAATCCATTTTAATAGCTACATAGGTACGCAAATATTTAATGAATTTATCACATTTATATAGGCTTAAATTATGCAAAATATTTTAGGGACTCCGACAAAATGAAGTACGTATGAACTTTACGGGGTCAGTGACACTCAAAACGTTGGGAATCACTGGCATAAAAAAGAATATAAATAAATGAGAGAATATTATGTGAATCAGTACTTACATAAATAAGTAATAACGTATTAAGAAGTAATATTTCCATGAAACAAGGTTCTAAGTTTGGACGTCCTGAAATGTGAAGATGACCGCGCAAAAGGAAAGAAAAGGCTCGTAACGCAAATAGTTTTTCGCTGCTATTTCCTTCCTTTACTTCACTAGCAAGTCTTTATCATGACAAGTAAGATGAGAATCTCGACTGCATTTAAAAACCTCACAGCCATTATTGTCGTCCAGTATAAAGCTTTAAAATGAAATGCTTCTTACAAGTACTTGTGAAATGCTTTCCGCAAGTACGGAAAAGGGTAGGCAATTATTTTGATCAAGATAAACGCACCGAGAAAGAAAAAGACGATCGCAATAAAAATCTTTCCGCTACTGTAGCTTGTGACCCTATAAAAATGGAAACGACTTCTTTTATGAAAGAGTGGAGTGGAAAAATACCGCCGCAATCTACGACGTCATCGCCGATGTTTAAGATTTACATTTCCTTCTGTTCAGCATTTTATAGCGTCGCATATACGAGTCTGCAAGCATTATGGTTCTGGATGGGATTCTAAGAAATACAGAAACTGTATACAATGCATTTGAAAAGGACGCATCTAAATGGAAATATTGGTTTTAACTTTTAAAACTAGTTGATGAACTGAAATAGTTACATAATAAGAGTGGAGACATTTATTATAGGCAATAAAATTAATGAGAAGAGGTATAGATTGGACTTTTTCAATTATTACGTTAATAAATAAAGAACTCAGAAAGTTTCGAAGACTGACTCCATCTTCATCTCCAAGTGAAAAATGGGGTCAGAAGAGTATCCTCGTACTTAGGGTCATTGCAAACAGCTAATCTGTTTGACTGAATGCCACTTTTAGATGAATAAAATTAATAATTAATTGTAGTATAATGAATACATTATAAGAAATTCATAAAAAAAATTAAAAACAATTTTGGGTCCGTTAAGCCGTATAAGTTATCAAAGTTTTATTGTTAAAGCCGTCAAACTTATCAAATTACATAGTACTAAACACAAATATACAATTATTTACATGTTGGATGAACGTTTTCGGTTCTAAGAATCATCATAAGATCTCTCGTAGACACTACAAACAACGTATGTTATAATGTAAACAAACAGTGTGACATAGGTTTTAAATGTAAAGCATAACTGAACAATTTGATCGCTTGTAACGATGCATGTGTATAGGTAAGAAATAGTAATAAAATCTATATATGCAGAAATAAAATGGCAAAAATATGGTTGGTCGATCAAATATGTGAATTAAAACTATATAAGAGGTGACAATAAGATAAAATCCATATGGTCAAAATATGTATAACAGAATCAATATGAAGACTGCATTTACAGAATGTCAAGTCAATGTGCTGGTACAGATTGGTCTTTATCTACGTATGAAGCTGTATATCTACTTCCGTTTATCAATTTGAAATTAGTGTAACGTTGAAAATATTAAGATTAGGACAAATGTTTATATGACATTTTTTCCTCAGAATTTCTTCGGAAATAAGTTCTGTAAGTGACGGTAAATCCTCGTGAATCACCCTGTATAATAGAAAACAATTAAAATAGTATTAATAATTTTAATAAGAGGAATGGTGATAGTGAAGTCAAAAATTCATCAACTTGTCTTTAGTCTCCTAGTACCTGGTAACGAAGTCATTAGTGGATAGAGATAGGCAAATCATTATAGGCTTTAAGGTCAGGAATCAATTATGTCCAAACTATGGCATAGCACACGTTGTGGTCTAGATAGTATGTCCAGTCGACAAAGATGGTCAACCAAACAGTCCTTCCTGTTTTCATGAGAAGAACTGACAACATCGCATTTTATTGAAGTGGTATATTGCTTATGTACCGCAAGTCGTGACTGTTATCTGTCAATCTATCGGAAAATGTGAAACATTGGAGAGTACTGGATTTGCAGTGAAAGGCCTGTCCTTGGTCAGAACAGTATTAATAATAATAATAATAATAATAATAATAATAATAATAATGATAATATGTCTGATGTTTATATACCGAAGTTTACCTATCCCGATAATTTTTCCGAAACCATTGTTCATAACGTCTGTTTTTCTAATTGTACATTTTTCCGAATTAATTTTTCTGAAACGAAGTTTCGGAAATAGTTATTTCGAATTATTATTTTCGCGGAAGGATATTTTTCCGTTAATCATTATTTCTGCATGAGAATGTGTGAAAGTAGAACAATACTCTGGCGTTGCTAGGTAATGCTTACATTACATTCCGTGGTAAACATTTCCGTGTTCTCTTCACTTACTCAGTCATAGAAAAAATGCAGAGAGCCTACAATATTTATATGAGGAAAGGTGAGATGAAATTACTGTAATTAAATAGACTTTTGTATATTATAAAACAAGATCTGAAAGGAAGGGAAACGTTTATTGCGAATACAAGGACTTAAAATAAAGGAATGTTCTGCGAGAGCCATCACCAACAGCAATGGACTACTTCTTCGAGTGCTATAGGGTGACGAACTAGCAATCATGCCTTTGTCTGCTTCCGAACAGAGAAGCGGCAAAGATAGAGCAAGTAAAACAAAATATGAAGTGTGCAGCCCAAGAATATCAGGAACTTCTTCTATCACGAATAAGTGTGTAATGAACTACAGCTAGTTTCTTCCTTGTCGTGTTTGTGCCCGAAAGGGGAAATTTAAAGAAATCAAATAGAAGGGAGAGAAGACGTGATCAACCTTCAATTCCCCAAATTCGACATCAATAGATGTTCTGTTTTGAGATTCCGGACAGGTGCAAGAAGTTCTTCATGGTAAGAGATTTCTATTATTTGACTCATGTCTAGAGAAATATGGTAATGAAGACCGGGTAATTATGTTTGGCATGAAAGAAAATATAGATTTTTTAAATGAAAAGTCATGGGTGGTTTGTTTTTTTTTATTTTATTGGGTTATTTTACGACGCTGTATCAACATCTAGGTTATTTAGCGTCTAAATGATATGAAGGTGATAATGCCGGTGAAATGAGTCCGGGGTCCAGCACCGAAAGTTACCCAGCATTTGCCCGTATTGGGTTGAGGGAAAACCCCGGAAAAAACCTCAACCAGGTAACTTGCCCCGACCGGGATTCGAACCCGGGCCACCTGGTTTCGCGGCCAGACAAGCTGACCGTTACTCCACAGATGTGGACTGGGTGGTTTGTAGATGTCACTTTCGATAATAGTCAACCTATTTTGTACTGGCTAGTCAATAATGTATATGTAGGCTATGCTTTTTGTTATGTTAGTAACAGTTGCGCTATTCGGAATTTATAAATTCCATAAGAATGACTTCCAGAATTTGGTTCTTAGAAACTAGAAAGCAGAATTACAGCCTTTCGGAAAAATGTATGAAGATCGGACCGATCTTCGATCGGCGAAGGAGGGTTGAGGGCATTAAAAGTTTTAGTTTGCTTTGTTCTTTCCAAAAACTGTAATTATGAGTCATAGGTTAATCATCAGGATTAAAAATAAAAGAAAAATCAGAAATCAGTTAGTGAAGAATCAGCATTGAAACAAAGATGAATGATGAGTTTGTCTTTTTTGTTTGCATAATAGTAGACTAAGGACTTTTGACTCAATTTATTCTATTCTGAACATAAAGCATAAAGCTATGTTATTTCTAAAGACTGTAATCATCATCATCATCATCGTCGTCGTCGTCGTCGTCATCATCATCATCATCATCGCTACAACCCATCATGAGTCCTGGCTGTCCCAAGAAGTCTTCGCCACTCCTCTCTGTTTTTAGCTCTACCAGTCCAGTTACGGACTCCAATACGTTTAGTATCCTTTTCTATGTCATCCTCCCGTCTAGCTCTCGGTCTTCCTCTAGTCCTCTGTCCTCATGGATTATATAAAAATACTCTTTTAGTTGGTCGTGAGTTTTTGATTCTTGCCAAACAGCCCATCTCAAACGATCAGTTTTTATTATTGTAAAGATGTTCGGCTCTTTATAGACTATAGTTCATACAGTTCAGCATTATAATCGTATTCTCCATTTATCGTTTACTTGCACTGGTCCAAAAATTGCTCTCAGTATTTTTCTCTCATAAATATTTAATCTGTCTGTATCTTGTTTATTAAGGGCCCAAGTTTCTGAGTCATAGATAAGCACTGATCTAATTAAAGTTTTGTGTATTATGATTTTACTTTTAATAGTTAATACTTTAGATTTAATGTGTCTTATGAGGCCATGATAACATCTATTTGCACAGAGTATTCTTTTCTTAATTTCAAGACTTATGTTAGTTCCTTGATCAATCAAGGAAACCAGGTATGTAAAACTGTTCACACACTCGAAGACATAATGTCCAAACCGAATATGATCAGGTTGATTGTTTATTCTTTTTGGATTAGCTATCATGTATGTAGTTTTCCCCTCATTAATCTGTAGTCCTATTTTCTTTTCCGATTTTTCCAGAGAGGTGAAGGCTTCACTCAGCGCCTTTGTAGATCTGGCAATAATATCTACGTCATCCGCATATGCTAATAGTTGTACGGACTTATAATAAGTAGTTCTTTGCAGTCCTGAGAAAGATTGTAATACTAAGTAAAAACCATCAAGCCTAAGACGAATCGGAGAACCTCGTGCTCTGCAGCTATTCGGCTGCGGTGTTGAAGTCCTCCATATTGTCGGAGTAACTGTTATTGCGTTCTTCATGTTCGAGTTCTAATCAATAAAAAATCGCGGGGGGGGAGGTGCGATTGAGGGATTAAATGTAGATTCATTCATGTATTACCGATTAGTTTGTAGAAATGGTTATTTAATCACTAAAATTAACTTTCACAAAATTGATTTGGCAACATTGAAAAGGCTCCCATATTAACATCTTAGGAAATAATTTTATAACAATTTTTAACACTGTTAAGTTTATAAAAAAAATAGTCCTTTAAGTTCGAAACTATTATATTGACTTAAGGGACATTTGGACTGAGTTTTGAATTTTTTTTACAATTTTATTCCTTTTATTTCATTGTGTAACTGTTTGTTGGATTATTAAGAACATTGTGTGTGCAAATTTTGAGCTCAGTCGGACTGCTAATTTCAAAGTTAATGTTATTTTAGTGATGCAAATTAGTGACGCAATAAAAGTGTTTCATTCGATTTAAATTTAAATACAGGAAGTTCTTATTTTTTAATACGTCCCGAGAGTCACGGGCAATATTTTAACATTAAGAAATTCAAGATATCTCATTTATTTTGGGTACAATACATTTTTGAAAATCAACATTTATTTATTCATATTTTTAATTTACATAATATTTTTAGATCCCAATTTTTTAAGCTACTCAAAATATCTCAATGTTAGATCTTACATAGAACACGTAGACCTGCGAATATTTACATTGAGTTTGGTGTAAATTGCATACGCATGGAGCATTTTGAATATCAAAAATGTAGTTTCGAGAATAAGACAGATTTGTGAAAAGAGATATAATACTGCCTTATGGAGCAGGCCTACCTATTCAGAAACACTCCTGGAGCTCAAAGAAACCTTGGAGGAAAACACCGCTTACTATCAAGATCCCAAGGAATATTTTCGCGCAAAAAGCCGAAAATGATATTTTGGTCATTTTTTTTAAACTCAGTCGTAGTGTTCCTTAAAAATTTTATTATTTACATAATGGAAATATTTTTCACGGAATTAAATTACAACTGTTTTGTATTAAAATCCACGAATACAAGTTACCAACCGAACAATAAATTAAAAATTTAGATGACGGTACCAATCCAGTCAACCTAGCGATTTAAGCTAACCAGTGAATCATTATAATCAGAAAATTAAAGTAAATCTCACGTGATCAAAAAATCAAGATTTTCGCTTATAATTATACAATTTTTACCTTTATGTCATACTTGTTTGAATGAAGATTCTTCAAGACTCTTATAAATACGTATCTTTCTTTAGTTTTTTTTTTGTGCTGAGATTTTCGCTTTGTTCCAATGAGCACACGCCTTCTAAATTGACAGGAAAGCAAATTTTTTGAGGCGTGTAATGAAAGGATTGTTGGTTTTACGACTGCACAACAGAGCGCTTGCTGCATAGCATTGTATTCCTGATGAAAGTCTCTGGCGCAATGAGATGTATCTCCAGGGGACTCATTTCTCTTCCTTTCGTCCTCGAGGCACCCCACGACTTTCTTTTGTTCACCATTTCATTACCAATCGCTTCCAAGAATCCCAACATATTCGAATGAAAGGGAAGATATTCCGAGTTTTATATGAATAGACAGAGAAATGCTGAAAATGCTTTCAAAACCGTCAATATTGGGTAGCTTGTATTTTCCCATTGAATTTTTTAGGCTACAAGACGAATTTATTGTCTAGATGTAATTTTCATTATATTAATTCTTAACGTAAATAATCTGTTGAATTGAATAGTTGAAGTGAAAACATGTAATCACAATCTAGTAAATACAGTCACGAAGCTTGAATTGTGAGGGTACTAGGAACAATAGACTGTGCCGGTACTATTTCGCATTGTCTGTAATGAGGCGATAGTAGCGATCCCAGTGGTTAACAACTGTCTATGGATGCATATTATTTCCTACATATTGAACTTTATGACTGTATATACTAGACTGTGGTGTAATTAAGTTTTTATTCGTTCGTTGTCGTTGACAATGGTGATAATATAATTTTTATCATTATTGTTTCGTGTATTAATCATAATTTCGCGCTGTAGTTGGTGGTCTCAGGCGTCTTATCTTACACTAACAGTAAGAAACGAACGTTGGTTCGAGTCCCTATGAGAGGAAGAAATTTTCATATGAAATTTCGACGATGTATGGAGCCGGTGTTCACCCAGTATCGTGATGAATCTGGGAACAGTCAGTCATTAGCGAAATCCTGTTTCGTAAGCCAGCTGTTACGGCTGGGAGAGGGAAATTGTCATTTTTGTTATTTGCCTATAATGCTAACCATGACTTACACTGGTTCTCAGTCAGTAAATTAATATTAAATTGTAACAAATCTAACATAATTCAATTTAAATTCTGCCCAAATTCAACCTCACAAATTTCAAGCGTAATAATTAACAATAAGTGCCTATTAGAAACAACAACAATCAAATTTCTTGGCTTAAAAATCGATGATGTGTTAAATTGGAAAAATCATATTAAATAAATTACTCCCAAATTAAATTCAGCATGTTTTGCTATTAGATATATGCAAAAGATAGTAAATATCAATACCTTTAAAACAATAGGCCTATACTTTGCATGCTTCCACTCGGTAATGAGTTTTGGAATAATATTCTGGGAAAATTCCACAGATAGCAACGGTATATTCCTACTAAAAAAAGAGTAATTAGAATAATAGTAGGTGCCAAATCTAGAATCGTGTAGGACTATTTTAAGAAAACTACAAAAATGCCTATTTTGCGCATTGAGACCTATTTTTAAGGTTTAGAGCCTAAAATTGCCTATTTATATTTTTTATGTGGCCTATATATTTTTTTATTTTCGTGTTACGGTGTTGGAGAAAGTTTTGAATGTCGTGGGGTGGGTATGGTTCAAATATCCTGTAATAGTTTGGTTGTAAGAAAGAAGAAATACCAGGAAAGTTTCTGGTTTTATTGAGCACTTGAGCAGACAGTAGGGATGTGATGAATCTGGAGGATGTAATTTTCCCAAAAGAAATCACCATGGCAAATATTGCTAAATTTAAATATGGCCATACCATGCATCCATTGCTTCGGTATCATTGAGAAGAAATTTTTTCGCTTATAAATGGTTCTGTCTATGAAAAGGCAAAGTTTCACAATAGAAAATTAGAGAAAAACTTTATGTATTGAAATGCCAATTATGAATATTGTGTTAAATGTAAATTCCTTGATAAATTGATTAATTTAATTGTAATATGAGCACTTATATATTAGCAGCCTTAGAGCAATGAGGCCGCTGAATTCATTAAAAATTACGTACCAGTATACATAATTTAAGAATTAACAAAAATAAAGTTTGTAACTGCATTATTATTTTTTTACTGTTTTGTCACTGTATACCGTAATGCTTAATACTCACTAATTAATTGCATTTTTATAGTTAGGTACTGTAGTTTGTGTGGATAGAAATTACATTTTAGTTGCATAAAATAGTATTTTAGCTGCTTAAAATTGTATTTTTATGCGCCTAAATCTATGCTTTTAGTGCCTATTTTGATGAATTCGGGGCCTATTTTATGTGCCTAAAAGTTAGTTTTCAAGTGCTTAAAAATTCGAAGTCTAATAATTACACGTTACCTGTTACTTTTGCGATAAAAATTCTTTGTGGTTTGTTCTGATCTAGCAATTATTTTCTTGCAATTTTCTCCATGAAGTATAATTCTCCTTGTGATATCATCTTGATCTTCGGGATCAGATGGGGTTCCAGTGTTTATATGTTTAATGCAGACCTCAATTGAAGAGGTGGATTCCAAAGTGTCTTATTTTTTTTAACTTACTTTCTTCAGGTTTTAATTTATCCTTTTCAAGTCTATATAACTGTGTAAGTTTATTTAACAGACTCTTCTAAACCTAGACTTAGTGTCTGCATTTGTTTTTCAAACACATTTAAGAGAGAGAAATTTATTTTAACAGTTTTTGTCTTTTTTCTCATAATTTGTCATTTGGACTTAGGCCAGTTTGAAATTCACCTCTTCAATTCTGTCTCACTTTTTCACACAACACTGAAGGCTCTTTCATAGGTAATAATAAGCTGCGATTTCTTTAACCAAAACATTGAAAATAAGTTAGTGGTGTCTAGACTATAGCTGCAGTTTAACGTATAGAGTTACGAGCGTAGGCTACACTAGCAACGAAAATACGATATCAAAAGAAGTCGTCCCGTGAAGGTTGTTTCCCCTTACTCAGGTACAGCAGTGGCAAAAAAACCGGACCGACCCTTGTAGCTGATTTCAGAACCTTGTTCACGCAGAGCACGATAGACTGGTAACTAAGATTTTCGTGGTTCGAATCCTGCCTGGGAAGGATACTTTTTTTTTGTTCCGTATTCAAATTTATTCCCAATACTTTTCGATTACTGGTAAAATTCATGTTCTGGGAATAATAAGTTAATTAAGTAGTAAACTATCGCTACATTCGAAAAGTATTGGGAATAAATTTGAATAAGTAATAAAAAAAGTTTCCTTCCCAGGCAGGATTCGAACCACGAAAGTCTTAGTTACCAGTCTATCGTGCTGTCACTGTGAACAAGGCTCTGAAATCAGCAACAAGGGTCGGTCCGTTTTTTTGCCACTACTGTACACGGACATTTAATTTGTTACGAGCACAACAAGCGCTAGTCAGAACGTAGTCTTACGTTGTTCAGAAATATGCCGAAAATAAGGGAACACAACATGCAACAAATATTGGTAAACGAATTTGACTGTGAGTACTTTTGTGTGAAAGGGTGTAATATATTTTGTAAAGTATGTAATGTGGAAATAAGAACGAAAAAAATAAATAAATTTCGTTCAGTCACATTGTAATTCAAGAAGATATACGAAAATTCATGTTAAAACACAACAGAAAGAACTCCCGTCCACCTCACGGTGTACAAGTACCCAACAAGATTTTTTCACCCGACTGCATCTCTTTTTTCATTTTATACAGTCAGAATGTATATTGTAATTTATTGTCATAAAGATCAGTGAACCTTGTACTGGTATTTGTTATTAATAAGTATTTAATGAATTTCAATCTTAAGGCATATAAACTTGCAAATGTTTATTTGCTATTTAATCACAATATATGAACGTTTTCGCCGTTTAGGGCATCTTCAGATATAACAATACATATTATCTGGACCTATAATAACATATTATGCAAATAACAAGGAAAATAGAGAACAATATATGTGGTACATGAAATTCATGAGCTTTATGTAGATATAACATGAAACAGGATGAATATTAAGATAATCTTTGAATTTGAACTTAGACTGGACGAATATTTTATTTTATACATATAGCTCATGTTACAATTAATATACAATGTTTAAAATTTGTCAATGATGTTAATTTTAAAATTTACAATGATGATAATAAAATATTTCAAGTAGTCAGGGCTGAAAGTTGTCATAAGTTGCAAGGTAGTATGCGTAGTTAATGTTCTTGTGTTTTGTAATTATTTCGCTTAGAGAGGCCGTTGGCATTAAAATTTAAATTTTAACATTGACTAATTTAATCACCGTATATCAATTGTAAAGTAGTCATCAACGTCAAACAACATTCATTCAAATGCCAACGGCCTCTCTAAGCGAAATAATTACAAAACACAAGAACATTAACTACGCATACTACCTTGCAACTTATGACAACTTTCAGCCATGACTACTTGAAATATTTTATTATCATCATTGTAAATTTTAAAATTAACATCATTGACAAATTTTAAACATTGTATATTAATTGTAACATGAGCTATATGTATAAAATAAAATATTCGTCCAGTCTAAGTTCAAATTCAAAGATTATCTTAATATTCATCCTGTTTCATGTTATATCTGCATAGAGCTCATGAATTTCATGTACCACATATATTGTTCTCTATTTTCCTTGTTATTTGCATAATATGTTATTATAGGTCCAGATAATATGTATTGTTATATCTGAAGATGCCCTAAACGGCGAAAACGTTCATATATTGTGATTAAATAGCAAATAAACATTTGCAAGTTTATATGCCTTAAGATTGAAATTCATTAAATACTTATTAATAATTTACCAGGCATATTGATATATTAAAATGAATTGTAAAAGGTATTTGTTATGCATAGAAGTACATTTTATTTATTTATGTCAAACTGTAATTACTAATGTTTCTGATTCATAGAAGTGTATTGTATTTATATATTTTATTTAATTACTTTCCGAAGTTATATGAAGTTTACTGTGTTAAATTCCAGTGCAAATGTTGCTCAATAATGAAAAATTTAGTACACATGGAAACTTTGTTCCATTGACCTGCTAGAAGATTTTTCACCTGATTGTACCTGTATACACGCGAGCACTGCTTCCCAATGGGATCGTAAATATATTCTCTGTCTCTTTCTTTCCTCTAGAAACATAGTCGCTGTGTCGTTTACAGCATCGCGCAGGTTAAAGGAATCTCAGCTGTGGTAATAATAAGGATCAGGTCAATATATGTCATATCTTTGTAATTATCGTTTTGATAAGACAAGATCTATATAGAATTTTTATAGAGAAAATTGAATCCAGCATACAGGAATAATTCAGAGCATGAAAACAATACAGCCTCACGTTATTACAGCTGACGAGTGAAATTTTAAAATTTGTTTTTAGTCTAGCCAAACCCTTACTTTTATATGACGAAGTTACAACTCAAACATAATTATAATCGGCTTAATCTAAACGTTACTACAAAACTAATGATATTTGTAAACAGTTTTATATTGTCCTCAATCATTTTTTGACACAAAAATGACTCTTCTTTCGAAAATCGTGGGAAGAGGCACAAAGTTACACTTTTTTTCTAGATATATCTAAGAAGGAATGTAATACAATATAGACAGACGAAGAGGGAGAGATTGGAGGACAAAGAAAACGTTTTTACACTTATTTCCTTAATTTTAAGATCTCATTAAAGTACATACGTTGTAATTTTAACGAGATGAATGTTTATTTAAAATTATCTCATTTCTGTACCCGTTTTAGAAACAGCTGGCAGGGTTTGCTTCTTCAGAAGAGCCTTTTAACTCCCCGGGACTAGTAACTGGAATAATTATTCTCATTTATTTCTTACAGAATGAATCGCAGGCTCTACCTACCTCTACGATTTTTTACGAGAACTGTCTGGAGTTCATACGAAGGATTTGATTTTTTCTTTTGCATTCGTGCAATGAATTTAAAGCCCGAGATCTATTTGTAATGCAATTTTATTTCAGTGATGTCTTGTTTTTATCTCTCTATTTCTTCTTTATGTTTGCTTTTATTTTAGTAAAGTGATGGATACGCTTAAAAACTGCAACAGGCGTGCTTAATGTTCTAATATCTTTTTTTAGGTTTGACACTCGTATAAATGGGTTATATTTATACACTTCATATGTCAGGTTTTTATTTGTAAAGCCATGTTGGTTTTGTTGTTTAGCTGTATGAAACAAATGGAAATGTAACTATAGGACGACTCAGAATAACTCTGCACTATCACAAGATACCGATCATAACAGTAATTGAAGAGTTCAGAGCCATAGTGGGCCAAGTGCCATTTACTAAATCCGTAGACAACAAAAGTTAAAATGAAGTTATCAACAGTAATCTCACTAGACGTTTTGATTTTATAGATAAATCTGCGAGTGGAACACGAGCAGATTTATCTAGAGAAAATCAAAACCTCGAGTGGGATTTAATTGACTGTTACACGATTAGAAGAAAGTATATAAAGATTAGAAGTAACGAAGTACTCCAATACAATAAAATATTAATTGACTTACGAAAATACAACTGTCTTCAAATGTATTATTGTACCATCTCAACATTACAAATATTACGCTAGATGCATGCTAGATGGCAGTAGTGAGCAAAGCCTTCTCGTCGAGAAGTTCTCGATTTATTATACACGATGGCAATGTTACTAGTCAAGAAGGCTTTGTTGATTCAGTTTAATTTTTATTAAAATGCAACATTCCACTTCAATTATCCGAATCCCAGAAATCAACGTCACTTGACAGATGTTTTCAATAAATCTTAATATTAAACAATCTCTGATACGTGACTGTCCATAATAATAATAATAATAATAATAATAATAATAATAATAATAATAATAATAATAATGATTTATTTTAGCTGGCAGAGTTAAGGCCGTAAGGCCTTCTCTTCCACTCAACCAGCAGAAAGTGTATATACATATGCATGAACTTACAAAGAATTCAACAATTTGATTTAGATGAGAGTTACATGTATACAAGAGTTATTTACGAATTAAACAACAAAATACTATGAACTATTAATTAAACACTGAAATAAACTGTGTAGCAGAATTAAACTAAAATACATAGAATGTTAATATATTTCAAATGATATTAGATAATAGAAAGAGATTATTATGAGACAATTTTGAAAATGCAGCACAATCAGGATGATGTCTAAAGAAAAAAGCAACAGTGTAGTCAGTAATATTTTAAATCAGTATGATTGGAGTGAAATGCTAATAAGGTTATTTTTTAAGCTGTTCTTAAAGGTGTTTGTTATCTTGCAGTCCCTAATACTTTGTGACAAGGAATTCCAATGACGCGAGGTGGATATTGTAAAAGATGAGGAATAACAAGATGTTCTATGAAGAGGTATATTTAGCGTGCCACAGATAAGTGATCTGGTATTTACGTCGTGGTTAGAATATAGATAAGAGAAACGAGACGAAAGGTAATTTGGTGTTGAGGTGTGCAGAATTCGAAAGAGTAAAGACAAAGAGTGTAAAGTTCTGCGTTCTTTAAGTCGGAGCCACGAGAGACTTGCGAAGGACGGTGATATATGATCATATCGTCGGATGTTGCACACGTATCTGACGCACATATTCTGAGCTCGCTGTAACTTGACTGACAGTTCAGAACTTAGATCACTTAACAAAACGTCACAATAATCGAAGTGCGGCATTACTAGGGTTTGTATCATATAGCAGAAGCTATAACATAACCTAACTAATATACACAAGTGTTAGAAAAGTTTTAATTAACGACAAAGACATAAAAATTAAATATGAATAATTTTAAAAGGAATAATTATTGAATGTACAATTTTCAAATTTGAATGTGGTTGGTGGTTCACTTGATGTTATATTGGACGTGTGCGTAATAGAAGTGGAACTCGTTGATTTAGGCCTACATTGTTTATTCAACTTATTCAGAATTTCCGAATGAATAATTTTAAAAGGAATAATTATTGAATGTACAATTTTCAAATTTGAATGTGGTTGGTGGTTCAATTGATGTTATATTGGACGTGTGCGTAATAGAAGTGGAACTCGTTGATTTAGGCCTACATGGTGTATTCAACTTATTCAGAATTTCCTAATGGTGCTCTTCATTTATTTGTAAATCGTATTAACAGAAGATGCATAGGTATGGTCAGTGATTTTTATTAATTCTTGTTCTTGAATGCCAATGCGAGTCATATTTGGAACTGCTGTGCATCGAGTGGAGTGGTTTTTAATTATATATATATATATATTTTTTTTTTTTTTTGACGTCCAGACCAGCGCAGTTTCAAATGTTGGCAAACAAAGAAACAAATGCTAGGGACGCGATAAAATTAAACAAATGCTAGGGACGCGATAAAATTGTGCGATAAGCAGCCATGATTGGTTGAAATACGTACCGTTTTATTGGTCAAAAGTAGTATGACGTAGTAAGAGTGTAATAGTCACCATAATTCAATGAAAACATATAGAAAATAATATAAAGTATACACTTTCAAACCATATGATATGTCAATCTTCATTAAACTATGGTGTTCACTTAACTTTAACCCTTGCTTTCTCCGGTTTTATTAAATGGCGCTTAGCCCACTATGGCTCTTCATTTATATAACAAGCAAAGCTTTCCTTCACGAGTGGTTCGTTTATTAGCACAACGCAAAAGGTGAGAACCACGAGCGATGTAAAGCTGTTTAGCAGCAAGTTGTATAGACCTACATGATTTTTGCAGTTGCCTTTACAGTATATTAAAAACAATAAGTTTGTGTAATTTTATTAAAATACTAGCCGTACCCGTGCGCTCCGCTGCACCTGTTAGAAATAAACGTCAAGTAATTACATATTAAAAATATGACTTTTGATCCAGGGAACAACTTTTACAACAGCGCACGATAATCTGCTTCGCTCATTACCCAATTTTTTTTGCATTGCATTTATTCCATATATATTTTAAAACGATTCAATTGAGCATAGTTAAAATTTGAATTATAAAATAATGGATTGCTAAGCTAACGTACTATTACTGCATATTAAATCAATACACTCTCGTTGTTCATTAATTCTCTGAGATTAAAACGAGTGTACATAAATATTATTTTAAGAAATACAGAAAACGAATGTACAAAATAGCTTATCAAATTTTCTGTGCATAAGAAGCTATTTTAATCTTACCTGTCCTCGATTTACTCAGACGTTACTGTAATAACATTATAGCATTATGTCTATCTAGAGAAACTACACTTTCCAATGGTGGAATAATAATTAATTATACAAATCGGTTAATTTAGCTTCTGATATTACGTCATACAAACACAGAAACATTCTCTGTAGGCTATGTTTAATAGCTTTCGATTGTTGATGTCCAAGGCCCCTGTTTCGATTGTTGTTGTCCAAGGCCTCTTATAGAAGAAGTCATTTGTTCTTAATTCATTGCACCGTCTTACAAGTAAACTTTCACCTGAGGTAAAAAACAATGAAAATGAAACTTATATTTTTGGAATCAGCATAATAAAATATGAGTAATCCTAAAATTTCGTAACTCGACTGCAATTATCAAGTGCGATACACAGCGCAGAACACGAGATTTCAAGCAGCAAGAAAACACACTTTCAACTAGCGATTACTGCATAAGAAGGAAAATGATGATGTGGTCATCATGTTACTTAATGCATCATATTCAAAAATCTGATTTTTTATCCAGAAACATATGTCGCACAACAGTGATAGCTAACAAAAAGATGTTGGAAACACAAATTGTCAGTACACCACCCGCACTTTATAAAGGCTGATTTTGCACAAATCGTACATATTCCTTGTACATTTCGGATACAATACTCTGTAGTGTTTTGATAACGTTGTCCACTTCTGGATCCCAATCCAGCTAACACCCAACCATACCCATGCGCCTGTTGGAATCGTGGAGAAAGAAACTGCTGGTAAACAAGCGACTGTAGTTTCAGTATATTGTTGCGTTGTTGTAATGTATCAGATGAATCATCAAAATCTACATTATGAGAAATGTGTCGAATCATATGCTTGTACATTCGAAAAAAGTACTTGTCCAAAGGTTGCAACTCATAAGTCGTATTTGGTGGTATGATTTTCACTACTAGTTTTTCAAGACCATAGTCCCCTTTTTCTAACAGTTGCTTAATTGTATTTTCGTTGCAGTGGGCACCATATGAGTCTAACAGGAGAAGATTGCGTGTTGCAGAATTAGGGAGGAATATTTCTCGTAAAAATTCTATCCATATTTCTTTGGTCATTTTTCCCGACGACGTCCATTTTACTACAAGGTTGTCACTCTGGAAAATGCGTTCCGCAACTCTTGCACTTATACCTTTCGGTTCTTGGAGAATCAGTAGTAACTTTGGCATCAGTTTTCCAGCTTTAGAAACCACCGGCATTATAGTGTAGGAATGTGTAGTTGCCCCTTTGGATTGCACGACACCGTACACTTTACTGGTTCCTTGACGTTGTAATGTTCTGCCGAAAGGCATTTCCTTATGGAACCCACATTCGTCGGCATTAAACACATGATCATCATCGTACATGTCCATAAGTGGTGCGCACTCACGTCTGAAGGTTTGGATTGATTGTTCAAGAGTTGTCTTGTCGCGTACCTGACGCTTTGTTACATATGATGTTATTTTGCGGCTGACAAACTTATAATGCATTTTAAAGCGATGCAACAAAGTAGGACTTGCGTTGAAGTATTTCTGGTCTATGCCTAATAAATCACGAGCTGTTGTCAGTGCAATTCTTTTTATGTCACTTTCTTTTACAATTTCATTTGACGACCGCCGCAGACAGAATTCCTCAAATGTTCTTCGGTGCACTTCTTTCTTTTTATTCATAACATCGTTTTGTTGTTCGACAGCGTGCTTCATTTTGTAGAGTTGACTTTCGTGTGTTAACCATGTAAATTTATGTTTCATACTGCTCCATGACCTATGGTTAAACTTTTTCTTTTTGTTTGTTGGTACACCTGGCAGAATCCAATACTCTATTACCTTACATTTTTCTTCAAAGTCAATGACTCGGGATGTTTTGGGAGGGGACGGAGCGTATTGAGAACGGAACTTTGTGAAGTACTTGATTCCTCTTCTGATGTAGTATTTGTTTTTTCAGTCTCCCATTCTCGTACATGAGGCATGTCATTATCATCATTTCGTGGTTCATTTTCATCAATGTCCAGAGTATGACTTTCTTCAACTGCTTCCGATTCATAACTCTTTAATAAGTCATATATATCATCAACAACTTCAAGTTCCTTCTGCGACATTTCACAGTCTGTCTCCTTATAACCCTCTTCTTTTAGTTTATCCAGAATTTTAATCACTATATTCACTGGGTTCATCTTCAGCTCACTGCACATAACATTACACAATAAACTGCAAAGTACAAACTAGCTGACAGCGCGTCTATAGCAGTACTGTCTTCGCTCATGCGTCTAGCATTGCTACATGGTATAGTTGTTTGCAATCTAAGTAGCCCATGTCAACGTGATCTTGATTGGTCGCGATCTCTGGTGTTCACTGCGTTCGAGTTGTAAAATTTACGTATTTTGCATTGGTTTTAATGCTTAATCGAATGGTAATAAAGGCAAGTCTTTGTTTTTTTACCCCACCTGAAGGTTTACTTGTTAAATGGCGTTATTTTAATTTTAAAACTCATGTATCTCATTAAATATCAATCCTATCAAAATTTTGTAAAGCATAAAACTTATCGGAAATCATTTTCAAAGAAACGTTTGTTATGTAACATTTTTCACAAAAATCAATAATAAGCGAGATATTTCGATTTATTTAATTCAGGCCTCCTTAAAACCCCCCTTTTAAATAAAGTATTTTGAATGCCATATAGCCTAAAATCTAAGTTACAACGAACTTAATTTATATTCCAATTTTCATATAAATCGGTTCAGCCATTATCGCGTGAAAAGGTAACAAACATACAGACAGATATACAAACAAAAATTTCAAAAATGCTATTTTCGGTTTCAGGGTGGTTGATTATATATGTTAGGGCCAATTATTTTTGGAAAATCGATAATTACCAGAAAAATTTCGGCTACAGATTTATTATTAGTATAGATTGAGAGCACGGGCTGACCGGGAAATAGCATTTCGTCGTTGATTTTATGAAACCTTCTATGTGACAGTACATAAAATCATTTTTCAGGAGAAAGAAAGCGTTAATTAAATATTAGTAGTCCTACACTGATCCTCGATGATGTCATTAATGTTCACGATATTCACTAACATTTTCTGCCGAATTACTTCACATTCTTATGTAGGCCCATTGATTTTTAATTAATTTTTTCTTCCTGCTGAAAAATTATGCTGTATACTGTCACATAGGAGGTCTCATAAAATCAACAACGTTTTTTTCTGTAGCCTATGTATAGCTACCGAGTGTAGATTGTTTGTTTACCTCAGACAACAAATAACGGAGATATTTTGTTTAGAACTAGTACAATTAATATTTATGACATTTGGATCTTGCACAGGATTGCGGGCTTATGTGAGGGTGGCAATGAACCTTTGGGTTCCTTAAAAGTATTTGTAGGCAAGTAAGATGCTGCATGTACCCTGGTCAGCAGTGCGTGTGGGTCTTTCATGTCTCGTAAGCGAGGACTTTTATGTGCTTCCAAAACAAGGAATCAAGAGACATCAAATCAGGGGAGCGGGCTGGCCATTCAGTCGGACCTTCTCTGCCGATCCCACGCTCGGAATGTGCGAAATTTAAAGTGTCTCATACAGCAAGATTGAAATGTGCTGCTGCTCCGACCTGATGTATATCCATCTGCTGACGCACGACAAGTGGTATTTTTTCTAAAAACTCCAGTAAAACTTATACCAAAAAGGTTTAAATCTCCCCATTCAAATGTAGTGAAAACAGGTAAAGTGTAAAGTATGATTTCATCTACAACGTAGTAGATTGTGACTTTACGGACTTGCGCTGACTGAGGATTATTTTGAAAATTATGGGTTCCTATTCGAAAAATTTTATATTTCGATCTCTGCATAACCTGCTTCAGTTTGAAGACAGTTTTTTAATTACCCGGTATTTATGTTTGTAGTTATAGTTTAAGTATAAAGACTTTATATTTTCGTTGTGCGGATAAAAATATATTATGTGAGTAGAAATACGCGTGTCCAGAACCAGATATTTCGATGTCAGAGTTACTGAAAACTTGTATGTCCGCCAGAATGTCAAAATAGGTTTTAAGCGGCGTCACAGTAAGTTACATTCCCATTTTAATTCGTAGAATAAGAAATTGAAAGTAGAAAGAACCAATTTCAGAAAGAAACACTGCAAGATTTTTTAAAGCTGTATTAATGTACAAACCATAAAAAGGAAAATATTAACAGTGAGCGTGTATAATGAATGGAGATACTCCTAGCATCGGAATTGAAAAATACATTTCTAATCCAGGACTTCAGAAGAAGAAAATGTGTATTGGAATGTGGATTATTGATGATGTTTTGAGATACTGTAGCGAAGCTTCGACTTTCTGAAAGTTCTTAAATGATTGAAAGTATGCTCTTACATCTCTAGGTATTAGTTCCGCTTTCTACGGGATATCAGATTATCTTTAAATAACGAATGAGGTAAATGCTTACTAGGCAGTCCATTTTCGACGCTAAGGATGAAAGTATATAAGGACTAGCATCTTAAAAGTTCTGGAGTGTTTTACCTTTTCAACTTTCGATCAGTCTTGGTTTACGAGGCAAGAGTAACAAAAAGAAAAGTATCTAAAATAGAACCTTTGAGTAACTTCATGGTGTAGAATACCTTCCCCTTACGTAGACGGTCCGGTTTTCGAGTCCCGATGATGCCTGGCATTTTCATGAGAATTACTCACTGTGACATTTCTAGAAAACAAGTTCGTAATTGGGCTTTTCTCGGGGTTGTTCTTAATTTTCTACATTTGTGGTAAATAACAATTCCATTCCAACCTTCATGATATTTCTCCTATCGCTACTTAGTTCATTACAGGATAACGTATGAAAATAGCAATCTACTCCATAATGCATTACAGTGGATGTAAGTCTACTAGAGTAACGTTAAATCTGCTAAAAATTAATTTGGAGATCGGAAATGAAGCTTAATACTTTCACGAAGTTCAGTGCTAGACGATGGGCTTATAGGCCAGGTGGCCTGGGTTCAATCTCTGTCGATCCACCAGGCAAAACAGGGGCTTTCTCTGGTATTCCGGTTCCCCTGTGATATTCCAACAAGATCAGAAAGCAGGTGGTGATAGTGATTCCATTTAGGGTTAAGCCCGTGTATGAAAATCTTCCACGAGTAATATGAAAAGCCTGAAATCCCATAAGGGCAACGGCCTCCTACAGTAGTGTAGGGTGAGATGCAGATCTACTACAATTGGGGAGCCAGTCCAAGAGAGCTTATACTATACACTTACAAACTAAACATGAAAAACTATACAGAATAATCATATAAATTATGCAAAATAAACGCGCACAAAATCTATACAAACTGAACACTAAATTATACACACAAACTACCCAAACTAGACACTCAAAAAATTATACAAACTGAGCACCAAGTTATTCAGTCTTAACACACATGCACAAACTATCCAAAACTAAACACACAAAAAACTATACACATTGAAAACATAAATTATACAATCTTAACACACAAAAAGTATACAAACTGAACACATAAATTATACAATCTAAACACACAAATAAACTATCCAAACTAAACACACAATAACTATACCAACTAAACACATAAATTGTGCGAACTCAACACACAAACTATCCAAACAAACAAACTATCCAAAAAACACAAAGTATCCAAACTAAAAACACAAAAACTATATAATTAAACACATAAATTATACCAACTGAAATAGCCTACATAAATTATACCAACATAGAAACAAGCTATCCAAACTAACACATACAGAAAGAACTATATAAATATTACACAACTATACACAGTTTACATAGTGTTTGTAATTTCTTCTCGTCTTTTCCATGCCTGCTTATCCCTCGCTGTTTTCGTCCACTGCGCTCCAGTCTCTCTCCGGAAAGCGTCCGACCACCTTCTCCTTGGACGTCTTCGGCTTATTTTCCCAATGAGTATAACGCCAGTAAGGTGTTTGAAACTGTAATGATTAATAATATGTCATTACAGAAAATTGGATTGGTTTGGGAATTAAATAGTTTAGAATTACACTAAGTTATGTAGAATTAAACATTTTTGTCTTTATATTCCCCGCACTTTTAATCACCCAATTTGTGTGAGAATTATAATGAATAAATTATATCACATTTGTTTTCCCTGTATGTTTTTTTTTATCTCGACTAGATTCGAAACTGCATTGTTTTAAACCAACCATGGGGAAAAATGGCTCCGAAGGGCCACTGCACTCAAAACCTCCTTACCTCACTCCACCGACCATCCCATACACCGACCATCTCTTCCGCCTGGTGCTTCGTAAACAGACGCTTCACTCAATGGCGGGTATGGCTTCGATCTCTGGACGTCAGTTTCAGGAAGAGTAGCAGAAGTAATTTTTTATTACTTACAAAAAGAAGAAAATCTGCTGCTTAATATGCGGGTTTAAAATTGCGCATATAAAACGCTTCAATATTAAACACCACTTTGATCGGAAGCATAAAGCGGGATTTGGTGATCTTACAGATATTTACTTACAATTTTAAAAGCTATTTTCGTAATATTTGTGAAAAGATACAGAACAAGATAAGTTTATGGTATTTTCGGGATTTAGTTACTTATTTTATTAAGTATCTGGAACTCAACTTACTTATTTAAAACTTTTAGTGCATATTAGAGCTAGTAGATACGTTCTCTTTCCAAGAAAGATTTTCAGAAGTACAGAGGTGTGAAAATTATTAGAATAATCTTAATTTTAAAGGTTTTTTAATAGTTCTTTCACAAATATTAATTGAACTGATGAATATTGGTATATATTACTATACTGATATAGGATACATTTACTACTAAGAATGCCGGAAAGCATTGTTGTACATTGGTATTTTTCTTATTTTACAATTGTTATGGGAATTCAGAAATTATTATATTATGTTGGCGGAATTGGAAACATAAAAAATTATATGCACAAAACAGATGTATACGTTCATTTGAACCTTCACAAAAATGTAAACGCAAAGAACAATTTGTTTAAAGCATTTCTAAATTAATTTTTGATGTTTCCATTTCCGCCAACACAATATAATAATTTCTGAATTCCCATAACAATTGTAAAATAAGAAAAATACCAATGTACAACAATGATTTTCGGCATTGTTAGTAATAAATATATCCTACATCAGTATAGTAATATTATATACCAATATTCATCAATTCAATGAATATTTGTGAAGGAACTATTAAAAAACCTTTAAAATTAAAATTATTCTAATAATTTTCACACCTCTGTAACTGCAATGGTCAGGGAGATGTGCCTGTTCAATAATCCATTTGTATTTGATGTTACCCAAGCAGCAGAGACACTATAGAGATGCAAACGAGCACGCCAGTAAAGTGTTTAAGAAGGAATGGATTAGATCTCTTTAAATACCTACCAGAGCAGCAATTCTCTAATCTGCGTACATTTGCAATGTGTTTTGTATCTATGTTTGGCTGAACTACTTACTGTTGTGAGCAGTCTTTTTCCAAAATGAATATGACCAAAAGTATCTCCAGGTCTAGGATTAAAGACATGCATTTAGTTTCAGTATTACGGTTGAGTTGTTCTACTTTAGAGCCAAATATATCCCTTCTAGTTAATAACAAGAAACTCCGAGGGCTATAAAAAAAATGAATACTAGCAGTATAGGCCATTAATTCATTCATTCATTCATTCATTCATTCATTCATTCATTCATTTATTTTATTCCATAGATCTTACATGAGCAATGAAGCTTTAAGATGTGGAACATGTCAACATTTTACATTATTACAATTACAATTTTTACAAATTTTTATAGTTTTACAATTTAGTAATTTTCTACAATTTTTACAATGTTGTACAATTTTTTTTTTTTTTTTTTTTTTTTTTTTTGCGAGATGTAGTGAGATTAAATGAGGTCCGAGGATTCGCCAAAATATTACCCGGCATTTGCCTTTTCGGTGGGGGAAACCTCGGAAAACCCCAACCAGGTAATCAAATCAAAGGTGTTGATGCCAAGGACTCGCCATAGACCATCCGGCTTCAGTCCCACGGCTGTGGAAAACCTCAGAAGAAACCAAAGTCCAAAGGGGGATCCAACCCAAGCCCGAACGCAGCTCCGGAACAGCAGCCCAGCGAGTCTGCCGACTGAGCTACATCGATGGCTCTACTAAAAGTATACAATACATAGCCAATCAGATTATTAAATTTACAAACGCAAACGATTATTCATAAGTTGAGCTATATTATAATACAAAACAATTTAATTAAATTTAAGATATAAACAATTCAACCAGTTGTGATATACAGAAATTGATAATACATATCATGCAAACTACTTCAAATTACAAACACAAACAATTTATCAGTAGAGCTATATAGATTACTATTCAATTTAAAGCATATACAATTCATCGGCCAAAACTATACAAATATATACAATACAAAGTAGCATACTTTCATTAAGCTATACAAATTTGTGCAATTAATATCAAGTAGATTAATTCAATTTATAATCAAACAATTCATCAGCTGAGCTATACATATTACCATTCAATTTACAGTAGGTCTATATACAATTCATCAGTAGAGCTACACAGACTAGTAATCATTTTACGAACATATACAATTCATCAGCCAAACTATATAAACATATACAATCAAATTAGTTCAATTTACAAACTTATTTTCGTTAAGCTATACAATTCATATGAAGTAGATTAATTCAATTTATAAGGTTAAACAATTCATCAGTTGACGTATACAGTACATACAATTCATCAGTTATGCTAAACAAAAAATACAATACATAGTAAACAGATTAAGTCAATATAAAAACATATTTTAGTTGAGCTATATAAAATTGTACATGTCATTTAAGTAGAATAATTCAATTCACAAGCATAAACAATTCATCAATTGTGTAGAAGGTATGAGTATGTAGAAATTTGGTTAATTCTTTTCTGAACCTTTTCTCGTTGTTCTTCAAATCTTTAAGATAATTAGGCAGTGCATTGAAGACTGTTATACATGAATAGCGAACTCCTTTTTTAAAACAGCTTAGACTAACAGAGGGTAGATGAAGATCTGATTTATGTCTTGTATTAAAATGATGAATGTCTTGATTAGTACTGAATTTATCTTGGTTCTTAATATACAGCATCATTAGGGAAAGGCCTACAGTAATATTCCGTTCATTCAAAGCTCATATATTTGGTTTAATATGTTTCAAAGGTAAATGACAATGGAGATTAGTTACTTTCTTTAGTGTTTTTACAAAGAAAAAATTGATCATGTTGATCATTATATTTTGATTTTATTTAATATGTTTTCAAGTTAAATGACAATCAAGCTTAATTACTTTTTTATTGGTTAAAAAAACAAATTATTATGTTGATCATTATATTTTTTAATATATTATACAGTTAAATGACAATGGAGCTTTGCTTTTCCTTTCTTGTTTTTAAAAAGAAACAATTTATTATGTCGATCACAAGGCAGTTCAAGAATATTTCGTGCACATGATAAAGGAATGGTTATACAATTGAAGAATATATAATTTGCGTAATCACAGTAGGTGGCTGTAATAATTATTGTATGACACATGTACTTCATATAAACAAAAGACTGTAAAGATTTTGAAACAAGAAATAACAGCGGAGAAATTACTGATGCGCAAGGGGTGTCGAATCCACCACTGCACTTGACTTAGCAAAACAACTGCGTTACCCCTCGCCTCCCAATCAAAGGAATGTGAGGTGAGTAGGAAACGTTCCCTCCCTACTTTGCTGATAGTCCCCATAGCTGTTTTAAACACATAATAATTTCAGTCATCCAAGGCGTACTGCAATTAATGACGTCACCATATTAACAGAAAATGTAACCAGATTTCTAAAACGTCAAGCGCATTAACATTAAAAATAATGTTTATCTTATTTGGAAACATGGTAAATTATTTTAATTTTGTATGTTTTTAAACGAGAATTATTCATTAAATGGAGACGTGTGGCATTTAAATAATGCAATTCATGATACGATTGGCATGATTGTAGAAGCGATTTAGATTTCACAAAAAATGCGTCAAATTCCGGAATGAGAGACAGGAGGAGTAAATGCCATTCTTGTCGTAGTTTGCTAATTCCATGCATTCCAATGGGATCCCACGAAAACAGCATGCTACAGTGTGTTTCAAAATGATGTTGATCAATTGCAAATCACGGACTGACTCTTACAGATTTATTCAAGGTCCTGAGTTTGATCCCTGTTTAGAACAAATGGATTTGCCAGTTATTAGTCTTATATCTTTAATAATTATATTGTGTGGAAGTCTGACATCGCGCACATTCTACGTCATCGGATTGTCAGTGTGTGTTCATTTAGATTTTCGATGGAGAGAACTCTGATTCAGTTATTGTGAGTCGTCTAAAGATATAATGAAAGAAGCATTCAATACAGTAATATAGAGTTTACTCAATAATTCATTAGATTCGTGCTTGCCAAAAATAATTACAATCTATTATGGTTTAAAGAATATTAACCATCTGTTCCGCCTCTTTATTGAAGTTGTTGGATTCACCTTTTAATTGATCGTCCTTTACCTCTTAGTTCTTGGTATCTGTAGTTTAAGAACATTTACGGCAGACTTTCTAATAATCTATTCCGAAATTTACATGAAAACACATGTTTTTGGCACACCTACACCGAAACTTCTGTTTCTACTTTACTTCTATTTTTTTATGAAATGTCGCCATATTTAAACATACTGTATTTGTATTAATGCTTAAGGAAACACGTGATTTTTATAACTTCTACAATTTTCATCCAAAAATATATGAACATGTCTACGATATTATCTATCATCTGTACAAAATTTGATGTCATTAGAGCTAATAGTTTTGAAATTATTTTTTAAAAATATATTTTATATTGACGTCATTAAAAGGGCTCCTTGCGACGTTTTGAAATTATATTTTAAAAATATATTTTACATTGACGTCACTAAAAAGGCTCCTTGCGACAAAGTTTTCAAAATTCTTAACTCATATTTGGTCAAAATCTTGAAAAGAGTAATTAAAATAAAAGTTAATTAACTTTTTGAGCTCAGTCTAAATAAAGAGTCATAATAAATTTTTAAATTTCATGAATTTAACATTAGTGCATATTTTAAAGTAGGCCTAAGTGCAATGTGAATATGCTCCGAAGGAGCTTAATATTGATATTTCATACAAATGATAATCAAATTTTATTTATCAACATTTAATATACCTCTTGAGAAGCTTTAGACCAATTTGACAATAACTGCAGTGCAAGGAGATTTTTGAATTCAATAAGCTGCTTAAAATTTTGAAGTCAAGAAAGCAACATAAAAACACATTTCTCTGAACTCATTCACGCAACGAATGTTTGGCCACATTTAGATTACATGAGATGGTGCCTTAGAACGATGAAGGTTTAGAATTGGAATAGGGTTCGTCTATATAGCCACAGAGAACATTTTGTAATTTTTTGCAATTTCTTTTTTTATATTACAATGTAAAGTTTGAAGAGCTCTCAAACAGGAAATGAAACCATATTGTGAAACTAGAAGATTCAAATATAATTACAAACATAAAAACAAAAAGTGGATTTTTCTTAATTTTTCACCATTATTTCACCATAGTGTCTAATTAATGAGCAAAACAGATATTTGCATTAAATTCCTAGTGTAGTTATTACATAAAGGATGAGAAATTGGTTTCCATTTGAAGGATTCAGAGCCATAGTGGGCCAAGCGCCCTATATTGAAAACATAGAAAACAAGGTTAAAATTAAATGAATACCATAACTTAATGAAACATATAGCAAGTAATATAAAGTATGCACATTAAAACTGAGTGATATGTCAATCTTCATTAAACTATGGTAATCACTTAACTTCAACCCTTACTTTCTCTGCTTTTAATAAATGGCACTTGGCCCACTATGGCTCTTGAACCCTTCATTTATTCTTGGTATCGTGCAAATTCCCGGCTACGATATGCCCAACCTTCATCTGTTTGTGTATGGCTTGTGAGAGGTCCGAGTTGACAAATATAATTAGAAATTAACAAGGATAAGGTCTCCATGTAGCTGCCATCCCATTCATCATCCGGTCTACAACCAATCGGACAGTATAAAAACGTATGTAACCCTAATTTGTCGTTTCTTGTAGGAAGATAAATGTCGGATGGAGGGTCGTAAAATGTTATCAAGATGGATCGCTCGCGCTGGATACACGACTCCTTGAGCGGGGCCCATTAAGGCAAAGAGGATGTCACACATCCTGACGGACAACCAACCTAAGTTTCCTTCAAAGTTTACGACTTGGTTTATATAAAGACTTTTTGCTCCAGTTAAGAAGTGGTATCGACAAATCCCACATAGAGAATAGCTTTTATAAGGTTGAAAAGAATCTCAAAAAGTGGGGATGGTATAAAAAAGAGGAAATCGAAACGTAAAACCTTTTTGTTTCGTAGCAGAAAGTGCCTAGATGAGAATATTACAGCATCTCAGTTTAATGTCTTCCGTAGGCTAGAGATTTATGCCCCCACTACTCGAATGCCTGGAAAAGACTTAACTGTGTAAAAACAACAAAAACAGCACTACAAAATAACTTATTAAAATAAATACCGCCTTCGCCCATTGATTTCGTTCTTTCCCTTTATGCATGAATTCCCTTCAGTTTCTGTCGGTTTTCTCTTACTATTGGTTTCTTTACTTTCATGTTCGCAATAAATTTGTACAGAGTTACAGAACGTATTTATTAGTTCTTCTTACCCCCTAACGTTCTTATAAATACGAATATAGAGTTGCAAGGGCATCGATTAGTCTGTTTAGAGATTTTAAAAACTTATGGGTTTGATTGTGGTCCTCTAAGAAGTTAACGCTCGGTTAAGAGGTTAGGTACAGCTCACAGCAGTAAAATGTTTGGAACTGTTCAACATTTTTTCCCTCCTTTACTGTACATTGTACAATAATGAAAATCAGAATGTATAAAACACTGTCCTTCTGCTATGTGAAAAAAAAAAATAAGATTAAAAAAAATATTTATATATTTTTTTCAAAATTCAAAATGGTGGCAGTTCACTGTGCAGTGATGAAGCTTCTCCCTCGTAACTCATAAACTTATTAACGTTTTCATGTTCTATCCCGTTTATTTTATTGCTGAAACTTATGTTTATAATGTCATGCTCTTCAAACTACATTCCTTAATAAATAATATTTGTTTTTTAATTTTATGTTAGAAGAAAATACTGGTATTAGACCATTTTAAAAATGAATTATTTTTTATCAGACAATCTATCAAAGGTAGACAAGTGATCTTGCATCATATTGTTGATATGACATGCATAAATACACACAAAAAAATCATCACAGAATGTTGGATAGTTTTTTAGTTGTGTGGGAAAAGCTTCATCACTGCACAGTGAACTGAATTTTAAAGAAAAAAATATGTATTTTTTTAATCGTAAAAATATTTTTTGAATATAGCAGAAGGGCAGTGTTTTACATGTACTAATTTTCATTATTGTATAAGATACAGTAATGGAGGAAAAATGTTGAATATTTCCAAAATTTTACTGTTGTAAGCTGTAGTCTACCTAACCCGTTAAACCGTAAACGTTTTTTAACTGTATCAACTTCCATGGCTATTTAGCGTCTGACAAGGAAGGCTCACCAAATGATAGTGGATGTTCACAACGATTGTTCCCCTATACGTTCCATTTGCAATAAGTAACCTTCCTATAAATTTTTACATCCAGAATGGGCCTAGTTTTCCAGATATAATTTTTTTTCAAATTCTTCAATCTGGAGCTATAACAGCTAATGCAGACAGTGATATGTGCTAAACATATCAGGCAATAAATCTCATCTGGCTGCATACCGTCAAAATCTTCTTAAATAATATACCAGATACATAATATTCATGAAATTGAATATAGAATAGTCTATGAAGTAATGATAACGAAATGTAAGCATACCTGAAATTACTCACTGTACTGATCACAGTACTGGAAATCGTTAAAGTGCTCAAAACACAGTTGAACTTTGCACGAACATTTCATAAAAATAAGTTTCTCGCAGTCAGCTTTAACATCAACGCGAAAACAGAATTCTACAGGAGTGATAAATTTATCAAGTTTGTTGTCAAGGTACTCGGCTTATTTCAGTCATATGTAAACATATTCACATATCTAGGAAATGAAAACTGATTTTTTGTTAAGGACTGCAATTTTATCACATTATCTCTCTTATGCAATATATTTGTGCCACGTAACAAAACACTATCACAGAACTTCCGATTGAAATTTTTCCAAGGCCTAAAGCCATCATCGTCATGAGGCTGAATAATCGGAGTTTAGTGCTTTGGAATAATTTTTAACATTTCCACCGTTTTACCACAGTCTAATATATAGTCACGAAGATTGAGTTGTTGAGGGTACTAGGAACAATGGACTGTGCCAGTACTATTTCGCATTGTCTCTGATGAGGCGATAGTAGTGATTCTAGTGGTTAGCAACTATCTATGGATGCATATTCCCTACGTATTGAGCTTTGTGACTGTATATACTAGACTGTGGTTTTATCTTTCGTAGTTATTCTTTGTGTAGCCAGTCTATCTCGGTAACGGGTTCTCTAGTCTACAAATAGAATGCTATGATCACTGACAGATGGAGAGTATATTTCTTGAAACAATTTCAAAAGGTGAGTCTTCATAAGCTTCCCTGATTTTGAGGGCAATGCATAAACATTTTGACTCTTAAACATCATCTTCACGATAGCGATGGAGATATGAGACTTATATGAGTGTCAAGCGATTATTTTGAAAAAACATATCTCGAAGGCTAGGCCTTCTCCTGATGTAGAAATTTATAGAGAGAATTATTATTTCAAATGGAACGTATGAGGAAAGAATCGTTGTGAAAATCCATTACACTTGGTGGGCCTTCCTTGTTAGTTAAATGAAGGTGATAATGCCAGCGAAATAAGTCCGGGTTACAGCACCGAAAGTGACCCAGCATTTGATCTTAATGAGTTAAGGAAAAACGTCGATTAAACCCCAACGAAGTAACCTGTCACAACTAGGATTTGAATCCAGGCTCGCTCGTCTCACGGTGACATGCTAACCGCAAATAAACTACCAACTTTTGTAAATTAAAAATTATAATTGCCTTGTATTTCAAGGTTGATTAGGAACGAATTGGTATTTGGGCATAACTGATAGAACGAATTATGGTACTCGTATATTGTCACACATTTTTATAAAAGTTGTATATTCATAAAAAGAAATTGAGATTATTATTCACTTATTACTCTAATATAGCAAAACATGTTCAAATTGGAATCGTAAAGGACCGAATTTATTTTCACCAAACTTGATAAGTTTCGCCGTTATACAACATTATGCATCTTAGAAATGTTAGAGTTGATATTGTTTTGGTTTACCGATGTACCAGTGCGCGGGTCCTCAGTGAAGACTGCTGTTACTGCCGCCAGAGTTCGCACTGTAACAGCGCAATTAAACTACAACACACTTACACCGAGCGAGTTGGATCACACGGTAGCGTCTGAGACTCGCATTCGGGAGATCCCGGGTTCAAACCCCGTGGCCAGCCAATATGACTGGGATTTTTCATGGTTTTCTCATTTACAAAGAGAAATGTCGGATTGGAAATTTACATACCATGATTCATCACCGCTTCAATCATCAATATCACAAACATTAATCAAAATCTAAATCAGTTACATGAACACAAGCCATCTACAACACAGCAGAAATAGGAACTCAACAATAGTAACTGCGGCCTAACGGTATACGTACAGATCCTAAACACGCAATATGACAACAGATGTTACAGCATGTATAGTAAATAAATTAAAAAAGAATACACACACACTTAACTTACAATAGATATTGAAATAGTCGACCCTCTTGTCCCACACAAGAATTGTAATATATAAGAAGAGCAAATAATTATGTTTTCGTTCAATGAGATTCCAATCCCCTTTTATTATATTTTTCCAATAATTTTCTAATCATATATTCTATATCATCTTAATCTTTGGGTCTAACAGCTTTGTCTTCTGCAAAATGCAGAGTATAAATCATATCATTATGTTCGATCTCAATTTCCATTTGAGAACATTTCCTCCACGACATATTTTAACGCTTCCTGGATGGATGTATGTATGTATAAATATTTCAAAGAACATTGGTGAAAGGAAATGCTTTGAACAATCTTGACCGTACTCGAGGAGCAAACTTTCAAAACCAAATATGTCACTTTTCAAAAAATGCTACAAATATGTGTTACTGTAATGAACGAATTTTTTTCTATGGTGAAATATGATTACAATTTATAGCAAAAAAAAGAGTAATCTTTCATATTTCACCATAAAAAATATTTTGTTCATTGCAGAGATGTAAGTTTTTGGCATCTGAAGTGTACTTTCTGAAAATGAACATATGAGACTTTGAAATTTGTTACTCATTTTATCTTCGAAAGAGAATATGTATTTTAAACTTTTATTGATTTGATCATGTTTTTAATTAGACTATTTAAAAAAAAAATTAAATTTAAAACTGTAAAATTTGGAATTTGCCATATGGTTTTCCTAAATAAATAATAGGGATAACTGTGATAAAGAAAATAATAATAATAATAATAATAATAATAATAATAATAATAATAATAATAATAATAATCACCTTTGTGGTGTAGAGATCAGTATACTGATTTCTTACGCAAAGGGCCCGAGTTCGATTCTCGGTCGGGTTGAATTTCCTGGTTGAGGTTTTTTTCAGAGATTTCCCTCATTCGTAAGGCAAATGTCAAGAAAATCGGGCCACAACATCCCTGAATATCACCGGCCTCATTCATCACCGAAATCATATTCATAACAAATCAGTAATACATATACAGTTCACAACAATAGAACCAGTCTCAAAAATAGTACACAGGCCTTCGGATTTCACACAGAAGATTAACTCGCGATATGACCAGAGATGTTGAAGCGAGTATAAACAACAACAAGACAAAATAATAATAATAATTGTTGCATAGGCGTATACCTTATTTCTTTATAAGGACTACTTAATGATTTTTCTTACCCGTTCGTAAACGACAAAGTAGCACTACAGTGTAGTATATATAGGCACGAAGCTCAATACTTAGGGAATATGCATCCATAGATAGTTGCTAACCGCTAGGATCGCTACTATCGCCTCATCACAAACAATGCGAAATAGTACCGGCACAGTCTATTGTTTCTAGTACCCTCAACAACTCAAGCTTCGTGACTGTATATACTGGACTGTGGTAGCACTATATTAACATATAAATATATATTATTATAATTATGTATAATGTTGTGAACATTCTGAAAGTCAATACACTATTCAGATCCTATTTACTTTTCCCCTTCTGTTCGTCCTACTGTTTAGTGGCCTGGACAAAACTGCTAAAATAACTCCACAAGCATGGGTAAATAGCTTCTAGGACTGCTTCTCTCAATACTGTGAACGTCATAAATAAATGTCAGGCTAAGATACCGAACTAAGTTTACATCCATCTCTCTGTACTCCATTTAACTGTGCCGCAAGCTGTGAAATGATGGATGTCACTCTTCGTCAGTGTATTCTACTCTCTAGTGTCGTTCGACAAAATTTTACGCTTGATATGGTTTGCCCAGGACGCTTGAGTGACTGTGTTACTTTCACCCAACACGACCTTCCCCAACTCATGTTCTTGAGTATGCCCCTGCTGTGACGAGCCTGTCACGTAGCCTGTTCATTGAAAAATTCATAGTCTGCACTTCGTTTCGTAATGTGTAACAGAAGATGTAAACACTGCCGGCAGAGGACAGAAGTGTAATTACTATTTTACCAATGGCAGAGGTCTCATTTCACGCGTTCTACCCCCGCCCAATTTCAAGACAAGCTTTAATGACACCTCAGTCATGGGTTGAATAGCATTTATACTGCTCTCCTCCCCTGTCGCCAATGTTTACTTCTTCTGTCAGACATGATGACTATCAATCGGGTTTTAGGCATGGACACAGCACTACTACAGCCCTACTTAAAGTGACTGAGGACATCCGTGAAGCTATGGATAGGGGTGAAGTAACGGCACTAACTCTTCTTGATTTCAGCAATTCCTTTGTTCTGTTGATATCGACTTGCTTCTTGCAAGTGTGTTTCACTTGATAATCAATTCTCCCAATGGCGATGCACAAAGGCGGGAGTGCCGCAGGGCTCCGTATTAGGACCACTACTTTTCTCTATCTATATTAATGACGTATCAAAGAACTTACAATATTGCCGATATCACCTCTATGCCGACGACCTACAACTTTACATACATTCCAGACCCAATACGATCAATGAATCGATTGACAAGTTAAATTGTGACCTAGCCACTGTCTCCACTTGGGCGGCCAATTTCGGACTCGCACTTAATCCAAGTAAGACTCGAACTACTGGGTGTTCAGTTCAAAATGTGTCTTGGCTCGCTGTATGCCGTCATGTGGCTAGCTGATGAGCCTAGAGAATTCAATCTTCCTACACTTCCGCAGCTCAGGTGTATAATCTAAGAGGCAGAGAAGTTGGCTAGCAAGTACGGCGTTCATTCTGAAGAGTACGTGCCGATACGTACGGTAACGCCGGTAGTGGCAGGAATGTGAACTGTTTGGAAATACGTACTGTCGGGATATGGGGAGAGGGTTAAGACGATTACTTACGTATTTGTTGACATTAACTTCGACGGTCAACATGAACACGGAGCATTTGATTTGTGTTGTGGAATGTTACCGTACGCAACCGATGATAACAAATACCCTGCGTACGACTTGCCGGCGCAAAACACAGTTCGAAAGAGGTTATGGTAGCACACAGACCGTACAGACCGCCATTTGTTGCTACGACGTTCAAGTTATACCGTACACGTTCTCAAGTTCAGATTGAAGAACGCCTTAAATAATAGGCAACTTCTCTAACATATCAGCTGAAACTCGCTTCAAATCGGTGACCCAACAACAGTGACGTCATGACACACTTTGAAATGAACACCCAGTATAATTATTGGACATAAGCGTTTAGTTAACTCCCTTAATAACAGTAATCTTTCAGTTGTTACCCTTAACAACACGCTAATCCCTTATTCATCTGTCGTAAAAAATCTTGGCTTCTTTTTTGATAATAATCTAAGTTGGAATTTTCAAGTTAAAGAAACGATAAAAAAATCTGTTGTTCCATTCACTGTTTGAGTCGCTTGAGAAACTTCTTGTCCCAGCAACTAAAACTTACCCTAGTACAAACCCTAGTAATGCCGCACTTCGATTATTGTAACGTTTTGTTAAGTGACCTATGTTCTGAACTGTCAGTCAAGTTACAGCGAGCTCAGAATATGTGCGTCAGATACGTGTGCAACATCCGACGATATGATCACATATCACCGTCCTTCGCAAGTCTTTCGTGGCTCCGACTTAAAGAACGTAGAACTTTATACTCTTTGTCTTTACTCTTTCGAATTCTGCACACCTTAACACCAAATTACCTTTCGTCTCGTTTCTCTTATCTATACTCTAACCACGACGTAAATACCAGATCACTTATCTGTGGCACCCTAAGTATACCTCTTAATAGAACATCTTGCTATTCATCATCTTTTACAGTATCCATCTCGCGTCAATGGAATTCCTTGTCACAAAGTATTAGGGGCTGCAAGACAATAAACACCTATAAGAACAGCTTAAAAGATAACCTTATTAGCATTTCACTCCAATCATACTGATTTAAACTATCACTGACTACATTGTTACTTCTTTCTTTAGACATCATCCTCATAGTGCTGTATTTTCAAAATTGTCTCATAATAATCTCTTGCTATTATCTAATACTATTTGAAATATATTAACATTCTATGTATTTCAGCTTATTTCTGCTACACAATTTGTATTTCAGTGTTTAATTAATAGTTCATAGTATTTTGTTGTTTAATTCGTAAATAACTCTTGTATACATGTAACTCTCATCTAAATCAAGTTGTTGAATTATTTGTAAGTTCATGCATATGTATATACTCTTTTTGCTGGTTGAGTGGAAGAGAAGGCCTTACGGCCTTAACTCTGCCAGCTAAAATAAATCATTATTATTATTATTATTATTATTATTATTATTATTATTATTATTACTATTATTATGGAACAAAGTATAGTGACACTTATGAAAGACAAGATCGCAGTTGGTGTTTACTCTGCATTACAGTGTAATAAGCTGTTTATTCTGCATTACAGAGTAATAAGCTGTTTGTTCTGCATTACAAAGTAATGAGCTGTTTATTCTGCATTACAAAGTAATGAGCTATTTATTCTGCATTACAGAGTAATAAGCTATTTATTCTGCATTACAGAGTAATAAGCTGTTTATTCTGCATTACAGAGTAATGAGCTGTTTATTCTGCATTACAAAGTAATGAGCTATTTATTCTGCATTACAGAGTAATAAGCTGTTTATTCTGCATTACAGAGTAATAAGCTGTTTATTCTGCATTACAGAGTAATGAGCTGTTTATTCTGCATTACAAAGTAATGAGCTATTTATTCTGCATTACAGAGTAATAAGCTGTTTATTCTGCATTACAGAGTAATAAGCTGTTTATTCTGCATTACAGAGTAATGAACTGTTTATTCTGCATTACAGAGTAATAAGCTGTTTATTCTGCATTACGTAGTAATAAGCTCTTTATTCTGCATTACAGAGTGATAAGCTGTTTATTCTGCATTACAGAGTAATAAGCTGTTTATTCTGCATTACGTAGTAATAACCTGTTTATTCTGCATTACAGAGAAATAAGCTGTTTATTCTGAATTACGTAGTAATAAGCTGTTTATTCTGCATTACAGAGTAATAAGCTGTTTATTCTGCATTACAGAGTAATAAGCTGTTTATTCTGCATTACGTAGTAATAAGCTGTTTATTCTACATGACGTAGTAATAAGCTGTTTATTCTGCATTACGCAGTAATAAGCTGTTTATTCTGCATTACGTAGTAATAAGCTGTTTATTCTGCATTACGTAGTAATAAGCTGTTTATTCTGTATTACGTAGTAGTAATAAACTGTTTATTCTGCATTACAGAGTAATAAGCTGTTTATTCTGCATTACGTAGTAATAAGCTGTTTATTCTGCATTATATAATAATCACTTTTTCTGCATTATGCAGTAATAGATTTATTCTGCATAAAAGAAAAATCGCATTCTGCATTACAGTGTAATCGCTTTATTCTGCATTAGAGAGTTATTTCCTCGTTTTGCGTTACAAAGTAGTCCCTTTATTCCGCATTACGGAATAAGCACCTTATTCCGCATTACAACGTAATTTCTCTTTTTCACATTACAGAGAATTCGTTTTATTTAGTCTTACAGCGTAATCGCTTTATTCTGCTTTACAGTGTCATTACTTTATTCTAATGGTTTTATTCCTAATTCGGTATATTCCGCATTGTAAAGTAATCGATTTATTTCGCATAACATAGTAACAGCTTTTTAATGCGCTACGGAGTTGATATTCCACATACAAATTTTAAAAAAATTACTCCTTATTGTAGACCAATCATATTCTGCTACAGTTTACTACCACTGCTTCAAAGGATAAATTTCCAATTTTTATATTTCCATTTCGTACAATATTCTGGTCACGAGATATAACCATATACCATATACTTTGTCTTTTCGGGATTTAGGCCTACTTCCAAACCTATCTGTTTACTTGCTTCAAGTAAAATTCCTATGTGTTCCCTAATAGTTTGTGGATTTTGTACTAACATATTCACGTCATCCGCATAGACAAGCAGCTGATCTAACCCGTTCAATTCCAAACCCTCTCTGTTATCCTGGACTTTCCTAATGGCATATTCTAGACTCTAGAGCAGTGGTCGTCAGCATTCGATGAAATGGGTAAAGGGTAACGAGTGCAAAGTAATACGCTCCGTCGTAGATGTAGAAAGCATACCCGCCAGCAGCCACGGATGCACGCTAGTGCAATGTCTTATCCGCGGTAGGAGACGCTAGCCCGAGAGTATAGTGTGCTGATGACCGCTACTCTAGAGCAAAGTAAAAAAGTAAAAGTGATAGTGAATATCCTTACTTTAGCCTGCAGTGAATTGGAAAGGCATCCGAAAGAAACTATTTTGGGGTTTCGTAACAAGCTGTTGTTTTTACGGTGATGGATTGTTAGCCCTTCGCCCAACCCCCAAGCTGGAGGACCATCCCACATCTGCTGTCCGCGACTGCTTATTCAATATTTACGCAGCTACCCTCCATATCTGCAGAAAAGTGTAATGACAAATTTTGTCACATTTTTAAGCAAGTGACATTTTGCGTTTAAATTTCGGAGGCTTCAATGCTTACAATAATTGCCATAGAAATTCTTTAGGCTACAACGCTGTTCTGTTGTGTTTTTCATTATCGGTTTAGCATTCTATATCCTTATTTTTTTATTGTAATGACGTACACGAAAGCATTATCTGACGTGTTAGTCAAACAAAAGAGAACACAAACACCAGAGGGAATGGGGTTAATTGTGCTCGTATCGTTGTGTTGATGGACGGAACTTGTAGGTCAAAATATGTTCATTTGCCAGGAAGAGAACGCATTAGACTTGTATTAATGTTTTATTACTCGGAGGGAAAGCACCACTTCCTGTTTATGGCACTATTATCTCGTTCACAGTGGCATAATGCTAAAGCTGTGCTGGTGACAAAAATACAGCTCAGCCAAGTTTACATTGAAAACGGTACAAGTCATACTTTTAAATGAATTTCGTATGCATTATACTTTCACTGAAATATATGCTGTGGGGAGGAAGTGATTCTTATAGTTGATTATACAACGTATAATCGAATGGTTTGAACAGAAATTACTAATGTTAGTGAATGATTCATTTATGTAAATAAGAGTCCCATTAGCATCTACCACTGCTCAGTGGTACAGCGAAGTATTGCTTATCTTGGCTTTTCGAGGGCTGCACCCGGAACGGATTCTTACTAGAGAGCTGCGGAACAGCGCTTAGAACCGGTTTATATTCGACCGGTCGGAGAACAACCGGTGACGTTGAACATCCGAGCGAATATCCGACTTTCCGGTTGCTTGTAATGTTTTGCAGGGTAGACAGAACACCAGGCGCACTTCACCTTACAATAACTCTCATACATATCTGAGTACACAAATGGAGTAACAATTGAAGAAAATTTACTTCTACTAATTAAAGAAAAAGTTTATCTTTAAATAGATCTATAATTGAATGGACACTTTGGTACATTTATCTTCATAATTAATATACAGTATAAATCAACTATCAGACACCGGTAACAACAAAGGAAATTAACGTAATGCATAGTTGAAATCTGATATGTAAAGAAATACAAGAATAAACTAAATTACAATTACTTAGAAAATAGAAGAGTAAATAAGTACAAACTTCTGTAACGTTCATACTTTAAACTCAAAATACATAGGTTACCTCTAAAAGAGTAATTGTTAATATAGCCTATGTCTTTTTAATTATTCTAAGTGGATGTATTATTATTTTATTAATCATTTTTAAGGAGATAAAAAGTTATTAACAAAAATAAAAGCACTCTCAAGTTATAATGATTGTATCTTCATGATGTGTGCTGTTGCTTCTGATGATGCCTAACTGCAATACCTGGATTAATGAATGAATGAATGAATGAATGAATGAATGAATGAATGAATGAATGAATGGGGTGAGAGGAGGAAATATCAATTGAAAGGTACACGATGATAATCGCGTCCTTGCAACGATTCTTGAACCTCCTGGATGGCTCAATGTCGTCTGTCTTTCATGATCTAGAGCCGTCCATCCGAGAAAGACTCGGACATTCGTTAAACCAAACACTGGATCAGTCCGCGAGACGAAAGAGCTTTGCATACTGTCTATAACGCCAGGCGTTCTGTAGCAATACATCATTTCTGTTTTTCGTAATCGGTTGTGCACGACTCTAGTTCTTACATTTAGGCATACTTTGATCCATTACATGGCATATACAGTGTGTCCCGTAACATTTATGACACTCCCATAATTAGCGCATTTTAGTATCTAAAAATACAGGGTCCGGCATAAAGATATGATGTTTTTTGAAATGAGATAACACAGTTGTATTTTAAAGTAAGTTGGTTTTTATTATTTTATCGAATAGTGGCATTACTGTCTTTTACTGAAGCAAAATAACAAAATTAGGTTTTGAAAATTACACTCTCCGAATGACGTTCATTTGTACTCCTGGAGCCTGACTGAAGTCAGCACTGTCCTGCCTACCACGTCTCTGGCGTACGGAGTTCCTGTTGACTTACATCTTGATGCTGAAGATGTCGTTCTAATATTGTTTATCCACAATAAAATTGTGTTACGGCTGGGAACTCGCTCATGTCGACCCACATTGAAATGTCGCAACCTACGCTGCGTAAGAACTACTGAATCATTTGTTTTGAAAAACATCACAACGACAAACGCCCGATGCGATGCATTCCACGGATCCATCGCAACTGAAATGGCATCAATAATGGCGTTCATTCCCTATCCTGCCACCGCTTCGCGACTGTCTTAGCCACAGTTACTGCCAACCTAATAACGTTGCAGTTGAACTTTCTGAGTCAAGTACAGAAAAATGTTTATAGTGCGTGAAAGAAGGGTATAGGTCAAATATTGGCAAAATGAGTTTTTATGTTGGCATTATTAAGCAAAACGTGCTCCACATGATGATCCAAAGGGGATAATTCTATCCTCTTATTCAGTTGAACTTTCTGAGTCAAATACACAGAAATTGTTGTATAATGTGTGAAAAAACGGGATAAATTAAATACTGGCAAAATTAGTTTTTGTGTTGGCATACTGTCTATAACGCCAGGGCATGTAGCACGTATGGGCGAATCCAGAAATGCATATAGAGTGTTAGTTGGGAGACCGGAGGGAAAAAGACCTTTAGGGAGGCCGAGACGTAGATGGGAGGATAATATTAAAATGGATTTGAGGGAGGTGGGGTATGATGATAGAGACTGGATTAATCTTGCACAGGATAGGGACCGCTGGCGGGCTTATGTGAGGGCGGCAATGAACCTTCGGGTTCCTTAAAAGCCATTTGTAAGTAAGTAAGTTGGCATTATTAAGCAAAACGTGCTCCACATGATGATCCAAAGGGGATAATTCTGTTCTCTTCTTATGCAGTTGAACTTTCTGAGTCAAGTACACAGAAATTATTTGTACAGGGACATCATTTTATTTTTACTAACATTTTTAATATTAACTTGCCTATACCTCTGGATCAACGCCGTTTGCTATCCCCTTCCACGACTGGAGTTCGATGATACTGACGTAATATACAAACAAAGTAGTTCATCCATTTATGTAAACTAGGAAATATTGCGCTTTTGAGTTTAATAATTTTCATTAGGTTTTTGTTTAATCAAAATACAGTACAGTATTAACAATGAGTGTTTTTACTCACGAACTGAGCTGTTCATGTGTACGTATTCATTATGCAGTGTATATTATACTGTCTACAACACATTAGCGTACAATATAGAGAATGAAGTTAAATTGAAAAATAATCATAATATGGATATTTTAACACATTTCGATACAGTCTTCAGTTCTAATGTGCATATTATCGCACTATAGCATATTTTACTTAATTCCAATTACCAGTTCTTCGTACTAGTAACTCATGTTGAAATAATTCTGTACCTGCTCTATAAAAGAGTACCTTACATACTGTAAATTAATCTTCACTTCTGCCCAAAAAGATAAAATTACTCAGACATACTATCTACTGTCCGTCCAAGTGGTTATATCGCAGGGTCGTAGAAAGGAGGGAAATCACGTGATAGTTAATTACTTAACGAGGCCCTTTTATTTAAGTTATTTTAAACAGTTGTATAATATTACGTAGACGTCCAATTCCTAACAGAAATTAATGTTCTCAGAAAATAACTAAGACAGCCTAGCCACTAGCTGGCGAATAAAAGCTGGTTGGGGAAACCGGAATACGACGTAGGCAAATGGACGAGAGTACCTGTGCGAAAATGATTCAATATTGAAAGCTCTTTCGTCACTGGAAAATGCGAACATATATTTGGAACGTACTGTGGCTACTATGACTGTATATGCGGTCTTGGAGCTGTGTGGAAGACGGTTGAAGGGGTGGGAGTGAAGTAAATTCAAAAACTCAGGTACAATAAGAATTGAAGTAAAAATAGAATGATGTCCCTGTATAATGCGTGAAAAACGGGATAAGTTAAATACTGGCAAAATTAGTTTTTGTGTTGGCATTATTAAACAAAACGTGCTCCACCAGGTAATCCAAAGGGGATAATTCTGTTCTCTTTGTGTGTTATGATATGCAATTGAACTTTCTGAGTCGAATACAGAGGAATGATGTTTATAGTGCGTAAAAAAGGGAGTTATCCGCGAGAGCCGGCGATCTGTTTGCCAACTGTGGTGCAAAGAGATGACAGGAGTGCCGGTCCATTAGTTTTGACCGCTCTACATAAATATTGGTAAAATGAGTTGAGATTTGAAGAATTTTGACGAGAACGTCCTTAACACAACAGTCTCATATAATATGTAAACAACAGTGTAACATATTTATGGACTGAAATGGGTATCCGATTAAAAAACATAACTTTATCGTACTAAGAATTTCCGTAGGTAACACTATAATTCGTAGATGCGCGTGAAAAAGTGTAGATCCAAACATTGCCATCAGTCGTCGCACAAATTGAAGAAGACTTAAGTCTGATTTGCGATGTAGAATTTCTGTCTGACTTGACCTTGCATCTCAGTTCTCTAACCTGAGCTTATAAAGCAAAGACAAGCTAATTATAAACATGCTAGATGGCTTGAAAGCATTTATGGAAAAGCTTAAAATGTGAATTCATCAGATAAACGAAGGAGATCTGTGTCATTTCACGTCCCTGAAAACAGTGTTAAATGATGATTTTGAAAGATAAAGAAGTGCTGATCAACCTCCTCAACGAATTTAATGCCAGATTTGGAGAACTGAAATCTATGGATTTTGAATGAAGACTCTTTAATAATCCTTTCAGCGTAGAGCGTCTAGATTCTCCTAGTGATCTACAGATGAAATTAATTGATTTGAAGGAAAATACTCCTTTGCGCACTTCCGGAAATAGTGATTTGGAATTGTATAGCCTATGTCTTTGCCCGAAAACTTATTTCATAATCTTCGTCAATTTGTGCGACGACTGATAATGTTTGGATATAAGTACATATGTGAACAGTTCTTTACAAAATTAAATAACAATAAAACTGTAACAGGTACAAATATTAGTGATAAAAACTTAGTGTCATTATGATGTCTCTCAGTGGTGGATGGTGGGTTTGAAAGTTGAGGAGGCCAAGACGTGACCGATGAGCGGTTGTATTTTATGTATTTAAAAGTTTAGGGCCTGTAACTTACTTCATTACCAATACATACTTGTACAGCAAATTCACTCGACGATTCTCTTCCTTCGCAAACTGATCAATTAGGTCACAACAAACTGAATATCTACTACTAGAAAAAACTAGAGAAAAATCTGAATTTATTTCTAAATTACCAATATTTCATTTACTGCATAAATTATAGGTACAGGCCTACCTGTCTGGTAAAAAGAAAAATATTAGGAACATCCGTAAACATACAAAAAAAATCTGCGAACATAAAACAAAACTTTTACGCAGAGAGAAAAAACTAACAATATATGACGCGATTTTCTAAAGCCAAGAGGAAAGAGAGAGAGAGAGAGAGAGAGAGAGAGAGGAAAGAGAGAGAGAGAGTTTGCCAACATAGCCGAATATAGTCGGAAGTAGCCGAGACTAGCGGTACACTTGTCAGCGGTGAGTAGGATTTCTCCAAATTTACATCCTCTCGCGAGTTTTAGTCATGTTTAAACACTCCGCTAAACAGCTGCTGTTGTCATGGTCACCGGGGAGGAGAGACATACAGTTGTCTCCGCTGTCCCGCTCTCGTATAGACATTCTAGGCTGCTCGATGTCGATTGTACAGGTTACAGCGCTGTTTTCTTTAGGTATGAATTATTTCTACTGTCTATATCGAGCGGACATCACCAACTGGATGTGGTCGGCTTGACGTAACTTACATCTTAATCGTATTGAATAGTAAAATTAATATAAAAGGAAAAATGCCCGTCATTTGCTGTAACTTGTCTATGATCTTACTTCAGCTGGAATTAATAGGCCTACTGTCACATTGTATTTTGGCAAAATATTAGAGGAGGCACGGCCTCCCTTGCTTCCCCTGAAAATCCGCCGCTGATGTTTATATTGTTCGAAGATGGTGCCCGAATTAGACAAAATTGTTCCAACAAACAGAATTCAAAGAGTAAAATCAAAGAAAACTCAATAAACATACAGTAGGTGAGTGTATAAAAATTTAATGTATATATTTTATCTTCATTATACTACACTGTTTTATATGCTTATAATTTTACAAGCGTGATTAAATAAGTTAAAAATACAAGCAGTAGCTAATAGTAGTAATTGTAATCATCAGTAATAAAAAAATAATAAAATGAAGTTAAATCAATAGAGTTAAATTTACCAGCCGCCGCAGTTAGTTGAGCGCCAAGCAGCGTCAAACACCCACTCCATCTCCTGCTTTGTTCGACTCGTTGCAGCTTGTAGCACAAGACCGATAGCAACGGCAGGCAACAAATCTTTCCACGGCTCCCGAGTATAGTCCGGATCAGCTTACTTAATACCCTAAAGATGAAACGTGACCATTTTCCCCCCATTACTACATATGCTAGTGGATTATGGTGATTTTCTAGTTTGGAGGTTGAATTTTCTTTTGCCAACTCCGTTTCGAATTTTGGTACTGAGAAATACTACAACTGGTAGTGATTTTATTACTGTTATGTTGGCAGCAGTGGCAAAAGTTATCGGTAGTGCAAATTCTGAAAATTGAAATTGTTCTAGATTCCATGCCCTTAGGTAATCGATAGAAATACCATTTCAGATTTTAATTAATTTCTTTCGTGTTTAGACTTTTATTACAATAATGGAGTAAGTATTCTTAAGAATACATTTCAACGTGGCATTCGTTTTCGGAATTCGTACTAATCATTTCATGTGATCAAACAAAATACATTTTTAGGTTAGCTCTCGTGAATTGTAAACTGTTCAATCAAAGCAATGAATTTCATGTTGCCAGACAAAATACATTTTAATATAAGATCATACACTAATCTACTAACTACCAACATAATGTGCGAGAGATCCAGGAGGAAATATGCTCTTTCACAAATTATTGTATCATTTAGAAAACACCTCCCCAACATATAGATGAGATGTGGTAAATAAGTAAGACATCGTTATTGTTAATACTAAATAATAATAATAATAATAGTGATAATAATAATAGTAATAATAATAATAATATTATTATTATTATTATTATTATTATTATTATTATTATTATTATTATTATTATTATTATTATTATATGTAGTGCATGTCATTGTGATTTTACTCTCTTTTGGTGATATCTGGTATTAGTTGGCAACACTGAAGAGACGGCCATATTGGCCTTTTGGGAACTGCTCTTACGTGATCCTCACTATACAGTTCGACATCCATGCACTAATGGGTTAATTGGAATACTGACCTTTACACTGCAGCCAACGGATTTACTTTCTACGAGATGATATAGTGCTAATGGAACAATGAGAATGCTAATGAATATCAAAATAGGCTACTTCAAGAAAACGTATCGCTTTGTTTTAACCACAAATCCTGCATCGCCGGCTGAGACCGTTTGTCTGTTCTGCTTGGATTGAATGTCTGATGCGACGCTCTGCTTCCCGGACCATTAAATCCTTTCTGATCAGACCGAGGTATAAAGCCACCGAGGCGCATTCGAGGATAAGGGGCGTCATCTGCTATGGCCGTTAAAAGCCTCGCGCCAACTTTATGCGGGTGTAACTTTGCTTTATGTTGCCCTGACTTAAGCAGATAATGGAACGTGTTCTCCAGTTTTAGTGTCCGATCGGATGTGACGCCGAGGTGCTACATTTAAATCCCGGTCTGCTATATGATTTTAAATGACACTCTGCTGTCGTTAAATGTTTGTGTGTTGAACGTTGAACCTGTCTATTGCTTCTTTTCACGGCTTAGCGACATAAACCAATGGTTATTTCAGCTAGACTGCTCATTTATATTGAGAAAACAGACGTTTATGCAGCAGTCATTTGAGTATCAAAGACTCTGTTTCTAAGCGGATTATAATATTAGAATGTTAAGGAGACAGAGTAGTCTGTGCGTATGGCTATTTGTATAAGTGGAATAGTGAAGAAAGTTTGCTAGTGAAGAAAGTTTGCTATTGTAGGCAAGTTTCATACGACTTTTTATGCTCGACCATATTTCTAACTTGAAATTATTCAGAAGTATTAATTTTATTTGTATCTGACTGAAGATCGGAAGTGACCTTGATTTTTTCCGAGGAACAATAATGTCATTGACCTTGATGTAATGTAAAGAATAACATGAACTAATTTTGATATAACCTGGAAATTGATTTAGAATTAAAAAACTAGATGACAAATTGAATTTATTTGAATCTTATTTACAATTATCGCTAATTATTATAGTAACAGAACATAACCTTCTGCGACAGTATTGGATTTCCAGCCTCCGTGACGTTTCCCTCGTTGTCTTTCGATTGCATATCCGAGAATAATCGAAAACCTGAAAGGTGTACTTTAATGACATTCATTAAAGGACTGCTACCAGGTGTATAGTTACTACATTTCGGCATGGTCGAGTATAAACATTTTTAAACCTGGAAAAACATTAATTCAATTTAAGTTAAAACATAGGTATTTTAGAAACAATTTTCTCAGAAACCCTTTGCACTACAAATTCCTAAAAATTCAAGCATATTTCATAGTTCATTATATGTCTCGCCATTTTCTTCACATTATGAATTCGTTCAATAGAAAAAAATTATTTTCCATCCTGAAAAAATTATTTAAATATGTATATATTTTGCTTACTTTTCTGGCTCTAGAATCCATAATAATTTTGATATCTATGTTAAAATGGCCATGCTTCTTCACGAACGTATGAAATTGGAGTATACAAAATTTCAGCCTCTTAGTCCAAGTATTTTCTGAGAAAAATGTTCCTAAAATACCAATGTTTTAAACTTAAATTTAATCAATTTTTGGATTTGATTTTTTTTTATAAATCAAGTATATGGGGTAGAAAGACAATCTAAAAACCAAAATATACCTGCAAATATCTTGTGTATGTTGTAAAAATTGTAAATTGGTAGATTCAAAAGGTGAAGAGTAATAGCAAAATTTCTTCACTATTTCACTTATACAGAACAGCCATACTCAGACTACCCAGTCCCCTTAAAATAATTCAGTTTTTAAGATATTTAGCAGAATAATTTGGAACAAAAATATTACAAAAGAAACCAAAATTAAAATTAATCGGAGTATTATACAGAATATACCGCGCCGTGGCGTCGTGGTCTAAGGCATCCAGCTTAGGACTCACATTACGGAATGCGGTCTGGCTTCAGTCCTCAAGGGGGAAGAAATTTTCTCATGAAATTTCGGCTAGTGTATGGAAACTGGTGCCCATCCAGCATCGTGATGCACTTCGGGAAGCTAAAATAGGTTGTGAAATCCGGTTACGAAAGCCAGCTATAACGGCTGGAGGGGTCATCGTGCTAACCACACGATACTTCTATTCTGGTTGGATGATCGTCCACCTCTGCTTCGTCATGTGAACGTGAGGCCAGCAGCCGGCTGGTCGGTCTGGACCCTTCACGGGCTGTAGCGCCACGGATTATTATTATTATTATTATTATTAGTAGTAGTAGTAGTAGTAGTAGTAGTAGTAGTAGTAATATTTTTGGTAGAGGGATAGGATTTAATGCCTTTTATTATTCGGTTGAGAAGCTTTTGTCATCTAGTCTGCTGTCAAAAAGTCTGAAAGTTACAATTTATAAAACAGTTATATTACCCATTTTTATGTGTGGTTGTGAAACTTGGACTCTCACTTTGAGAGAGGAACAGAGATTAAGGATGTTTGAGAATAAGGTGCTTAGGAAAATATTTGGGGCTAAGAGGGATGAAGTTACAGGAGAATGGAGAAAGTTACACAACGCAAAACTGCACGCATTGTATTCTTCGCCTGACATATTTAGGAACATTAAAAAAAGACGTTTGAGATGGGCAGGGCATGTAGCACGTATGGGCGAATCCAAATATGCATATAGTGTGTTAGTTGGGAGACCGGAGGGAAAAAGACCTTTGGGGAGGCCGAGATGTAGATGGGAGGATAATATTAAAATGGATTTGAGGGAGGTGGGAGATGATGATAGAGAGTGGATTAATCTTGCACAGGATAGGGACCGATGACGGGCTTATGTGAGGGCGGCAATGAACCTCCGGGTTCCTTGAAAACTATTTGTAAGTAAGAGATATAGAATTTATCATTTCCTTTCAGATATGCTGAAGATAGGATGTGCAGTTTTAAATTAAAACTTTGGGTGGATAGGGGTAAAAGGATGAAACACAAAATTCAATCAGAAGTGGGATGAAACTTCCCACTCGAAAACTAAATCGACGTGTTTTTTTCTCAAAATCTAAATTTATTAAATGTAGGAAGTTTTGAAATGAATACATGGTGTAATACATTATTTATTTTTGAGAAATATAAGTAAGGAGAGAATATAATATCTTGCTTTTACAATGAAAAATCGGATCATTTTTCTGTTTCTGATGCCTGAAGCCAAGCAAAATGAAGCCCGAGAGACGGTGTGTTAATGAACTGAAAGCAAACTGAATATATGGTGGCTTCGGAGTCCAGGTTGCTTCATAAAACATTCAGCTTCTCTTTCTGCTACCTTTTATACAAGAGACGCGTAGACGGGCTTGCTTCTCGGTATGCAAATTACGTATGATGAAAGGATGGACATTGCATGTTTCCTATACATATGCTTTCGTCTTTTTTTTACAAACACGTACTGTATATGTGGCTGAAATTTCAGCAGCACATGCATCAACGCATACACGAGTACAGCCGAGTCAGGTTTAACAAAAAAAATGTATACTTCACTGATTTATAAAAGAGAATAAATTGTCACTGTGAAAGGAGAGCTGAATTATCCATTTATGTATTGGAACTGTGAAATATAAACTTTATCGGGTTTAATTTTTACGTATTTATTTTTAATGAGAACAGTATTTTGGCCTCAAGAAACAATACCAGACTTCATTTCATTTGTCGTGAACATAATTGCTGATTCCATTGGAATTTTAAATTACCATAAATATTTAAATTAAAAGAGAAATAGCACGTCATATTATATAGGCCTAAACACTAAGGGCCATATTAATAGAGATTCTTAGCGCGGGCTTCCGGTGGATGATCAGCGAACTAACGTTTTTCGTATTCATAAACCAGTGTTAGCGATATGATATGATATGATATGATATGATATGATATGATATGATATGATATGATATGATATGATATGATATGATATGATATGATATGATATGATATGATATGAATCCTGTACAAGTAATCACTCGATAGCCGGGGCTAGTTTAGCACGCTCGTAGCGCGGGCTAGCGAAATGTCTATGCATAGCACCCTAAACGAATAATATATATCATATTTATTGTCTTAAATTTAATGATTGACCATGTCAGCTGTGTCTTAAGGCAACTTCTTAAACACAAGCAGGTTCATTTATTTGTTTCATTGAATCAGTAGGCCTAAGTTAAATGTTTTTTTTTCTAGTGACGATATTAGCAATAATAATGATGACGTTAATTGTGGCATTATTTGAGGAATACACGCCAGCTAACCGTTGGATAAAAACTAGGGATAGTCTCTCTGTATCCGAGTGGAAGGAGGCAATTAAAATGATAGGACAAGTATCAAACGTGCGTGCCATGCCAGGTCGGTCTCAGGATGGCTCCCAGTGCAGACATTGCACTGAGATATAAACCTTACCCCACATCCTGGGATTCTGCCAACATGGAAGTCCCATCCGGAATACTAGACATCATGCAATATGAGAACTTATTGCTAAAAATCTTCCTTCCTTCTACGAGGTTCACCAAGAAGTCCACTGCCTTGCAAAAGATGGAAGTTCTCGGCGAGTTGACATCATTGCCATTGATAGAAGAAATGACAGAGCAATTATCATTGATCCCACCGTGCGCTTTGAAACTGCAGTTGAACAACCTGTAGCAGTACATGAAGAAAAGAAGACCATCTATGACCCTACAATTCAATACTTTAGAGATTATTATCATATACAAGGACAGATTGAAGTATTTGGCCTATTGTTCGGAGCAAGGGGAACAATTCCAAAATTCTCAGTTGAATGTTTTAAGTCTTTTGGAATTCCTTTAAATATTTTGAAAATTATTGCTATAGACGTAATGAAATATTCTGTTCAGATTTTACGTAATCACCTGTACACTTAAATTTCCTTATATTCTATTTCATTACTAATAATTATTATTGAATAAAAGTACTTTCCCAAGGGTAGCTTCCATTTGAAAATAAAAATCGTAAATAGTGATAACGCAAATGTTTCTTTTTTATTTTATTTGTTTAGTATGTTGTGTCTTTTGGCAACCCTTACTGAAGGGCAGCTACCCTCGTGGGATTTATATACGACTGTTTAACTCGTACAATAATCCGCAAATGGAGTGTAAAAATCCGTTGCAATCTAAACCAATGAGAGCCTTGTAAGGTGAACGTAAAATTATTGTTCATACATTATCGCACCTAACCGGCAGTATTTTAGTGGAATCAATAATAACGAGGAATGACATTACAGTGGTGATACACACAAAATTGCAATGACTAACAAAACAAACATGACTGTCGGAAGAAGGTTTGGTGAAGCATCGGAAAAAGACATAGATAACACTGTATAATCAGAAGCGCAACGCCTTTTTAAATACAATAAATACAGTTAAAATGTTCAATCTTATGACTTATCAATTTAATATTAACATTTGTTAATACATGTTAAATATAAATATATTTAATAAAATATATATAACATGTATTAACAAATGTTAATATTAAATTAATAAGCCAAGTCATAAGATTGAACATTTTAACATTATTTATTGTATTTAGTAATTGACTTACCTGAAAATAAAAACATGAATTGTAAATTAAAAAACGCCTTTTTAGTTTCAATAATAATTTATTGCTCATTTATGAATGGTTTAAGTAATTTGTTCTTCATTTATGAATGATCTTTCCATAGTTGTGTTTCAATAGGTTCATTATTTTAACTTCATAATTTGAATGTATTGTTATATAAATGAAATACAGAATTTTCTGTAATACCGTATTTACTTGAGTAATTTTCGCACTCGCTTAATTTTCGTACCCCAAATTTTAAAAATCAATTATGGACTTTATATTTTTTCCCTCGTTATTTTAGCTCCCTAATGATTAAATTTCTATTTAAATTTTATTTTTACTTTCATATTAACTGGTCAGTTATAACGGGAAAGTACGGCGCACCCCGTGACTTGCCGTCCTTTATCAGCTGTGGCAAAGGTTTTGTTTTTGCCAAAGTCACCAAACACCCAGCTGGCATCAAGTTTGTTCCTTTTCTCAACCTCACTGATTCTCCAAAATGGCGGGAATTAGCAGATGAATGGGATCTGTTCCTATTCCAATGCAGTTCTTTGAAATAAAATGCTGTTCTTGATAATGTTATATTATTTTTTATTTCCTCGCGTAATTTATGCACGTCTATTTCGGAACGGATTTTTTCCCCCAACAATTGCGAAAAATACGCGTGAAAATACGGTAATAATGCACGAGTGCTGTTTTATCTTATTAGCATAATTTCACACGAAACCACGAGTGCAATTTGATGAGATTATTCAACGAGTAAAAGTAAATAACTTGCAAATCCGAATTATTTACGTAAATGATACTATTATTATAAAACAAAGCAATAAAACATTATTATATTTCCTTGTAATGAAGTCCAAAAACAAACTGCTATGTATCACGGCATATTAATACTATTTCCAACTACTAAGTGCGGAAATACGACACAATAATACTTAATTTCAAAAGTAAGATAAGCTGAAATGTTACATTGATAGAATAAAAACAGAAAGTTTTTTTTTTTTTTAGAGATAGGTCTATTTATTAATTATTTAAATTTACAGTTATTGAAAACACAATTTTTAAAGTTAAATTTTGTTGGCATTTCTTGATTTTCTGTGATTGACACTGAAGTACTGTGTGAGGCATCTTATCAGATAAGACACTTCCTTACAAAGCGTTTTTTCAAGAAATACAACCACAGTCTAGTATATACAGTCACGAAGCTTGAGTTGTTGAGGGTACTAGGAACGATAGACTGTCCCGGTACTATTTCGCATTGTCTGTGATGAGGCGATAGTAGCGATCCTAGTGGTTAGCAACTATCTATGGATGCATATTTCCTACGTATTGAGGTCTTTTCAAGAAATACAACTACAGTCTAGTATATACAGTCACGAAGCTTGAGTTGTTGAGGGTACTAGGAACGATAGACTGTCCCGGTACTATTTCGCATTGTCCGTGATGAGGCGATAGTAGCGATCCTAGTGGTTAGCAACTATCTATGGATGCATATTTCCTACGTATTGAGGTCTTTTCAAGAAATACAACTACAGTCTAGTATATACAGTCACGAAGCTTGAGTTGTTGAGGGTACTAGGAACGATAGACTGTCCCGGTACTATTTCGCATTGTCCGTGATGAGGCGATAGTAGCGATCCTAGTGGTTAGCAACTATCTATGGATGCATATTTCCTACGTATTGAGGTCTTTTCAAGAAATACAACCACAGTCTAGTATAATACAGTCACGAAGCTTGAGTTGTTGAGGGTACTAGGAACGATAGACTGTCCCGGTACTATTTCGCATTGTCTGTGATGAGGCGATAGTAGCGATCCTAGTGGTTAGCAACTATCTATCGATGCATATATCCTACATATTGAGCTTCGTGACTGTAGGCCTATGTACTAGACTGTGATACAACTGTGATTGGTTAATTTTAAGGCGGTTCTGAAACGTTATTGGCCAATATCGCAAATTCATCCTATAAGTTGAAGAGTCTGTACAAGACAGGACAATTCTAGACAAGGTCTCAAGCTCAGCTTCAGTCGGTAAGCAGATATCATCGTTCAGATGAGAGTATGCGAGCTGAACGTCCGACAATATTCACTTGTACTATATCGTGGGTTACTACTTTATTATATTGTTAACGAACGTTTGTAATCTAATATCATTAGTATAATCATTTTTGACAGTGCCATTTCAACTATTGTATAACGACAAAACAGTGAGCTAGATTATTTATAGGGTGTGTCGGAAAAATAAAAATTTTGTGACTGTTTTCTAATAATTAAAACAAACTGCCTTTTTTCTTCCAGGTTAACCCTGCGAAAGATAATGCCTGGAGAAACAGTTTTTGAGATGCCGTTGTGACCTTGAACATTATTTCATGTGTGTCACATTTTATCGAACAAACCATAATTATGTGAATGTTTCCTGATAGTAAAGAAAAAATTGCATTTGGTTTTCCAATTTAAGCTTGCAAAAGATAATTTATGGCAAAAAAAATTTTTGAGGTGCCACAATGACTTTGAAAATTTCATGTTTGTCATTTTTCATGAAGAAATTCTTCAAGAATGTAATTTTGATTGCTATTACAGTTTTTCTTTTCGAAAAAATGCAGTAATAGTAATATATAAGTAATAATATTTACTTCTTTTTAATGGGAGTTTGGGCCTAGGTCTGTTTTAAATAAACGAAAATTACAACTCCCGAAAAGCTACAAACTAGACAAGCACCATATCGATACGCACAAATATCGAGGTTTTTGAGTTATCGAAGACATAATAATAATAATAATAATAATAATAATAATGATAATAATAAAAAAAAATAATAATAATAATAATAATAATAATATACAACACAAATGGCTTTTAAGGAACCCGGAGGTTCACTGCTGCCTCACATAAGACCGGCAACGGTTCCTATCCTGTGCAATTAATCCAGTCTTTATCATCATATCCCACCTCTCTCAAATCCATTTATACATTATCCTTCCATCTATATCTCGGCCTCCCCAAAGACATTTTTCTCTCTGGCCTCTCAACTAACACTCTATGTACAATATACGTATTTATGCCCATAAGTGTTACATGCCCTGCCCATCTCAAACGTCTGGATTTAATATTTCTAATTATGTCAGGTGAAGAATACAGTGCGTGCAGTTCTACGTTCTGTAACTTTCTCCATTCTCCTGTAACTTCGTCCCTCTTAGCCCCACATATTTTCCTAAGCACCGTAGTCTCAAACACCCTTAACCTCTGTTCCTCTCACAAAGTGGGAGTCCAAGTTTCACAACCATACCGAACAACCGGTAATATAACTGTTTTATAAATACTAAGTTTCAGATTTTTTGAGAGCAGACCGGATGAAAAAAGCTTTTCAACCGAATAATAACAGACATTTTCCATATTTATTCCGTGTTTAATTTCCTCCCGAGTGTCATTTATATTTGTTACTGTTCCTCCAAGATATTTGGACTTTTCAACCTTTTCAAAGGATAAATTCCCAATTTTTATATTTCCATTTTGTACTATGTTCTGGTCACGAGACATAATTATATACTTAATAATAATAATAATAATAATAATAATAATAATAATAATAATAATAATAATATAATAATAGTAGTAGTAATAATAATATATTAATATTATATAATACAAAATATTATTATTATTATTATTATTATTATTATTATTATTACTATCGTACTGCTGCTGCTGCTACTACTACTACTACTACTACTACTACTAGTTTTCTGTTGTAACAATAAAACAGCAAACATATGAATAATATGAATTTTGCTACCTTCAAGACATAAAAAAACACCTGAAATTGAGCATAAGATACTTACTCCGGTATTGCGGGAATGGACAACCCTGGATTGTCTTCAGCACACGGTGTTGACACTGTGCACCTGGAGAGGCCCACAATTAGCCTTGCCGCCCGCCTCTTGTGCACGTTATCCCCTTTAATGATATTGACTTCCCTTAGCTCCCAACCTTGCCCCACGCTGCTCCACTTTCCTCTGTTATTTTCCCCTTTTATTAATTTATTAATTAAATTAGTTGTTCGAGCGTTGTTGGAGTTGTACACATTGGTGTCATGAATAGCTGCCTGAAGCGCTTTATGTATATGAAAATAATCGGATGTTTGTATTACAGGAAGCTTATTAATATGAAACATACACGCAGAGATGGGATTAGAAAAATAAGCCTCCTGTAAGTTATACTAGATGTATGGCACAATAAACTTTTAACACACTTTCTTATTCTTCTAACTTTAATTTAAAATTTGAGCGCAGTTAAATAAAAATCATATCGTAAGCCAGTTTAAACCACTAACCTTTCTTCTTTATCTCGGTCATCCTATACTTCTACTTACATAAGGTGATCTCGCACGTGCTATTTTCACGATTCTAGTGCTGTCCATTCGTGATTTATACTCATCCCTTTCATATCTGCTTCCGCTAATCAATTCGGTACATGGTTGAACGTTATAAATATATTCCAATAGCGCATCTCTCTATGTCAGTGAACCAGAACGACAAACATGTACAGCCGGGTGGTAACCAAGCGTGTGCTTCAATCGTCCACAGCTTTAGAACAAGGACATAATAAACGATTAATATAAAAAAAAACAATAATTTGTAATTCTAAACTTCGTAACTTCCAAACTAAAATAATTTACCCATACGTACAGGATGATTCACGAGGATTTACCGTCACTTACGGAGCTTATTTCCGAAGTCATTCTGAGCAAAAAATGTCATATAAACATTTGTCCCAATCTCAATATTTCCAGAGCTACACTAATTTGAAGTTGTTTGTAAAATAATATTACAGATAAAGAATGAACTATTCAGGAGTATCATTTCTTTAATTAGCTAGTATTCTGAATTAATATTTGAGGAGAAAAATTCGCTCCGGCGCCGGGGATTGAACCCGGGTCCTTGGTTCTACGTACCAAGCGCTCTGACCACTGAGCTACGCCGAATTCAATCCACAGTACCGGACCGAACCCTCCTCCTTCAATATTTCCCTTTGTGGCCTGACTCCAAGTTAGGCATATATGTTGACGTATATATCCAATGTCAACTGCCATTATACTAGGAGCGCACTCAGTTGCGTGACTTGTTTGGCCGGGAATTCGCAGTTACGTGCACAGTAATCCGGTGCCGGAGCGAATTTTTCTCCTCAAATATTAATTGTCAATATTACAGATATTATTCTGTAGGACAAATTAATAAATCTATAATATTCTCATAACTGCAGTGCATATATTCCGATTAATATAACGTAACTGCTGAATCCCGGCCAAACAAGTCACTCAGCTGAGTGCGCTCCTAGTATAATGGCAGTTGACATTGGACATATACGTCAACATATATGCCTAACTTGGAGTCAGGCCACAAAGGGAAACATTGAAGGAGAAGGGTTCGTTCCGGTACTGTGGATTGAATTCGGCGTAGCTCAGTGGTCAGAGCGCTTGGTACTTAGAACCAAGGACCCGGATTCGATCCCCGGCGCCGGAGCGAATTTTTCTCCTCAAATATTAATTGTCAATATTACAGATATTATTCTGTAGGACAATTTAATAAATATATAATAGTATTCTGAAGCTAAAAATGTGTTGTGAATTCCATAGTTGCTGCGTACAAATCTTTTTTTTTCTTCCGATTTTTAACTACAAAATTACATTTTCTTACGCATTATCACAACTTTGTTACAAATCACGCCGCTCTAGTAAATTATTCAAGACTGTACGTTAAGATGCATAATTAAACTGCAAAGAATCAAGTTCCTAAAGTTGTCTGATTTGTAACAATTTTTGTGGTAAGTTCGTAAGAATAATGTAATTTTTAGTTAAAAATGGAAAAAGAAAATCTGTAGACTATTAAGCAATTAAGAACACACTTTTAGCTTTATAAAACTAACAAATTAAAGAACTGATACTTCTGAATAGTTCATTCTCTATTTGTACTCGTAATATTTTTTTATCCTTAAAACTAAAGAGGAAAGGTATTTTACTAACAAGTTTAAATTAGTGTCACTCTGAAATATTGAGATTAGGACACATGTTTATATGATATTTTTTACTCAGAATGTCTTCGGAAATAAGTGACGGTAAATCCTGGTGAATCACGCTGTATAAAAATAACATACAAAGTATAAAATTATGACTCTAGCTCATTGTAACAAATAACAATGAACATTTTCATTTTATCAAAAGAAATATTTCTTTTATGTTGAGAAAAAAAAACAATATTTGTGCTGTGAAAATATTCGTTCTACGTCACAAGACGTTACTGGAACAAATCTGAAATGTGATACAGTACATCTTACTATCATCAGGTGAAAAACTACTTTGTGAAACTAATAGTGTATCTCATATGTGGCACATAATATTAACCCATAATTGTTTTCAAGAAAATGTTTCATTTCTATTGTAATGATAGCTAGGAAGTTCGTATCGTAATTCCGATGTTGAACTTGGACTGTACGCAACCGAATGCATAGCAGCACGAGACGTCAACATTTAAATAAGAATAATTTGAGTTTTCTTAAAAATATATTCTATCTCCATCCTTCCATATTCTCAGCCAGTCTGCTCCATTTTCCCCTATACTGTTAATATACTGGTCCACACTATTCCTCTATCTTATCTTTTTCTTTCTCATTTCTCGTTTGCCATCAGGTCTGACAACAGGACACTCTTTTAGTTGTAATATTTTATTGCTCCCGAACCGTGAAATTTCCCCTGAGCTTTGGGCAAATTATTCTGTATTTATCTCTTCCCCTTTCTGTGGAAACTCTGCAAAATACCTCCAGAAAAAGGAAAATTCCCCAATTATCATTTCAAAGGCAATCAACTTGTGCAATAGGTCCATGACAACTAAATCATTTACTGTTCAGTACTGTCCTGAAAATACTGGACTTTTTTACGTTGTTCGAATATTATCACGGGTATGCCACAACAGGTTTTGACTTTACCAGTAAATTTATAAGCAACTGTAATTGCGAGAAAATATATGTACTGAAAATCGAAGTCTCGAGTAGTATTTATTAGGACTGTTTCGCGAATATAATGATAAATAATTAGTGAAAGATAACGTGTATTATTGTTAAGTAAGAGATTTTATTCACTAATGTAGTATTATATTTCATTGGTTGGAGTGACCTACTATCTATGTTCTATACACTACCAGAGCCATCTCGTGTTAATTATTCAACTAACTACATCACTAATTGAAGATACTCAATGTAAAACAATTTCATATGTAAACTAGTGGAGTGTTTCCATTATAGATGTTAATTAATTTATTAGACTCCTCTTTTTTTAGCGCAACGACACTTAGCATTCATTTTCCTGATACTTGTTGCAGTTGATTATCTTGGCATTGTTTTCATCTCTGGAAGATATACATAAGTATTTAGAAAATTAAAGTGGCTAAGCTCTTAAGAGGCATTTAAGGCTTAGCCTACTCAAAAAATTTGAGTTATTATATCTAGTAACAGTATAAGTTCGTAATAACGATGTATCGTAACACTTGCTTTCACTCCGATTCTTCCATGTATATTAAATTCACTGTTGACAGTCGTTAAACTGCGAGAGGCTTGTGGCAGAAGCCTTGTAGCGACACGCGACGGCCACGTTCACAGGCAGCGACACTCGCAAATTTGAAGGAGATATATGAAGAGAAAATTCAGAATGTGGATGGAACATTTTGTAGCATTTCCGGGGTGACTTTAGCACAGACTTCAATGATACGGTTCTTTAAACGTTCCACACTCTCAATTTTCTCTTCATCCTACCAAGCTCTTCATGTAACCCCAAAAGAAAAAATCAAGGGGTGTTAAATCTGGAGACCTGGCCGGCCATTCTACTGGTCCACGTCGACCAATCCAATGTCCAGGGAACTGTACGTCAAATCTGCTGCAACATTTCTGTGGCTTAACCTACCAGAATGGAGAATGATATCAATTCTTCTGTCTTTCAATAATGTCATCACGAAAATCAAGAAATTTGTTATAGGAAAGTTTCAAATAATCACAAACAATGCATTGAAACTGTTACAGGTTAACCAAACAGTAAAGCAGGAAAAGTTAATTACCAGAATTGCATAAAAACACCTTTTCCAAAGCCTCCTTAGTACTCAACCATGTTAAAAAATATTTGTAGATGCAGCAACTAATTTGTTTGTGTCATTATTACAGTTATCTTTAAATAACTTGAAAATGATTAGTTATATCTCAAAACGGATTGCACCATTGTTTTTCTCAGAAACGTTCACATGATTTTGAGTACATACATGACCCCCTTTCCATTTAAAATTTCAAAGTTGCATTCAAAATGGCGGCTTTTGAGATAGCTGAGGGCTAGAATCGAGTGTGCCACTGGTAGAGCATTTGGTCTTACAAATACTGGTAACACCTATAGTAATCGAAAATCAAGCATATGGAAGATATTTATATGGTTCCAGACTTTTGATTATTGTCTTTCTTGTTTGCATTATTAGTTGTCCTTCATCGTTTTGCTGTTTAGATTAATATTTAGACCCTATTAATATAAATCTTAAGCTTTGTTTAATTATGGTATACAGATTTAACATTTTTTTTTATGTTTTTGTATTTTCTTCCATTTGTATTACTGTAATTGTAAATGTTCTGTTTTGTGTCTACGTTTTTGTGCAATTGAATGCTCCTAATTAGTTTCTTCGCTGCTGTCCAAAAATGTTCCTACGTGTAGTTACATATTCCTGGTTGTGTGGAAGAGGAGGTCTGATGGCCTTAACTCCACCAGAATAAATAATAATAATAATAATAATAATAATAATAATAATAATAATAATAACAATTATTATTATTATTATTAGGTAGGGTTTCTATGTTGCTGTAGTTCTTTGTTTTTGTGATGTTTTGTATCTTTTTTGGGGGTTATTTTACGACGCTGAATCAACATCTAGGTTATTTAGCGTCTGAATGAAATGAAGGTGATAATTCCGGTGAAATGAGTCCGGGGTCCAGCACCGAAAGTTACCCAGCATTTTCTCGTATTGGGTTGAGGGAAAACCTCGGAAAAAACCTCAACCAGGTAACTTGTCCCGACCGGGATTCGAACCCGGACCACCTGGTTTCGCGGCCAGACGCGCTGGCCGTTACTCCACAGGTGTGGATGTGATGTGTTGTATGTGGAGGTATTGTGTGATTTGGTTATTCTCAATATCTTGCTCGGAAGGTTCACCGTTTTTAACTTTATCATTTTTAATACATTAATTTTGCGGAAAATCAGATAATATTAAATTATATTTTATTTAACAACGTTCACAACTGCCGAGATTACATCAGCGTCGCCGGAATTTTGTTCCGCAGGAGTTCTTTTACATTCCAGTAAATCTACTGATATGAGCCTGTCGCATTTAAGCACACTTAAATGCCATCGACCTGGGCCGGAATCGAACCCGCAACCTCGAGCACAGAAGGCCAACACTCTACCGATTACGGCACACAGGCCGACCAGATAATATGACCTTTAAAATTTTTACATAAGAGAAAATAATTGCCAAACAGTATGGATGAACAAAGTCGTTAATTAAAAACGATAATATTGCTGCAATAGGTGACTATAATTGGTTGGAATTCAACCCCACGTAGGCGAAATAATCTCATAAAATTCAGACACAAAATACATTAATACAGTCTATTGGCTCGTTTCTGTTGCTTGGAAGGAAGCCACTCTGATCCGTTCCTCTATTTATCTTGGAGCTCACCGAGACGTCAACTTCAAAGAAAAGGAAGACGGGCTACTTGTCTAATAAGTCTGCTTTGGTATACGTATCGAATTACAGAAAAGAAATTGGTAAATATTTACTTAAGACGTTGTTCTTTTATACCCGTCTGCTGAGTCTTAAGGGCAGATAGATGAAGGTCAGACGAATGAAAAAATATATTGATTTGAGTGGCAGTATAGATTTCGTTAACCGTGTTCTAAAACAGTAGCTTCGCGAATTAATCTTGTACAAATATAACTTTAGATTTTCCCTCATCTATGTGTTTGTATACTAAAATAAATAACTCAGTTTTAGAGTGACGTGGTCAAATACGAGTGGTAAGTTATAAAGATAACAGATAGATGCGTGCGTCTGAATTTTATGCAGGGCTTTGGGAAAGTAATGGCCGGTTGAATTATTACCAACAATCAAATGTTCCGAATAGATTCGCGCATGAGGAGTCTCTGAAAGTGAATCACTGGGAAGCAATGTGTCACTTTGATAGCTCATACGATTAGCTATTTGTCTTTGTAAAATATTGGTTGAAAATGAGCAGTAGTCCATAATCTGGCCATCTGTGAAGGTGATGTTGTTATTCGCTTCCGTTACAGGAAAAGTCAGACATAAATTTATCATCAGTTATGCAAGGTTTGCGTGTCTACAGTAATATCCCCTCAAGCCAAAAGATGTAGCATGGTGTGCAATATCCGGTCACAGCTTCATTGGACAATTTTTTAAAGAAACTTTAATTGCTATGTGTATAAGAACATAACATTTTCAGAGCAGCTGGCTGTAGACTGGAAGGTCCGGGGTTCGATCCCAAGTGGTGACGGGATTTTTCTCGTTGCCATACTTCCAGAACGGCACCGAGGTTCACTCAGCCTCCTATAAAATTGAGTACCGGGTCTTTCTCGGGGGTAAAAGGCGGTCAGAGCGTGGTGCCGACCACACCATCTCATTCTAGTCATGGAAAGCATGGGGCTCTACCTCCCATGCCACTTAAGTGCCTTCATGGCGTGTGACGGGGATACCTTTACATTTTTACCTTTTATAAGAACATTTTCACAGACTTCACACTTAAATTCCATCGACCTGCGCCGGGATCGAATCCACAACCTCGTGAAGATTTTAATCTATCGTTAAATGTGAATAATGTGTTTGGAGACACCTCTGTGGTGTAGGGATCAGCATGCTCGTCTCTTATGCAGAGGGCCCCGGTTCGTTCCCGGTCGGGTCAATTTCCTGTTTGAGGTTTTTTCAGGGTTTTCCGTAAGGCAAATGCCAGGAGATTTGGGCCACAACATCCCTCAATAACACCGGCCTCATTCATCACCAAATAATATTCATAACAAATCAGTAATACATCTACAGACGCCCATAGAACCAGTCTCAACAATAGTACACAGTCTTCGGATTTCACCCAGAAAAGAGTAACTCGCAATTTGACCAGAGATGTTAAAGCGAGTATAAATAACAGCAAAAAAAGTGTGTTTCGAGTAACATATGGTTTTTTCCCACAGTGTTAAGGACGTCATTAAAATGTAGTTTTAGAAATCGCGTCACTAACAGACTTTTGTCTGGCGTTTGAAAGCAAGACAGTAAACATGATTGTGCAGTACTCCACAATTTGCCATTTTCTGAGATGTCATTTTTATCATGCAATCTGTTACTTACATTACAGCCATGCTGTCAACGCATAAGACCTCGTTGTTAAGCCAAAATAGGATTTTCTTTTTTGAATCATTATTCAGCTTTTCAGGAGAACTTTTAGCTAAATGAAGGTTACAATAATAGAATCATAAAAAACGATAAATATCTCATTATAAGATTATTAAGAACATAAACTAGAAGGACTTGTTCGTAAAGCTTATAAGTTTTGTACAGGAGTATTCAGAGACACTTATCTAGTCAGTCCAGTTCAATCAAGTCAGTGCAGTTATTTTAGTCACAAATCCAGTTCAGTCTGTTAATTTAACCAGGCAGTCGTGTTAGTAATCCAATTCAGCTATTCAATCTAGGATTCTAGGATGACAGTCTGTTCTGTCAGTCTGGTAGTAGCTGGTTAGTTAATTCTATCCAGCCATCCAGTGCAGTAAATCGGTTTAATTGTTATTTGAACAAATAAGTCAATTCAGTCAATTGATGTCTTTTTCCTCTCATAATGATGTGACTTCAGTTATCTGCAGATTCTAATAGATGTGTGTGCACAAGCCTTTCTGCAATAGAGGTGAGATGTGACAGCATTTTGCTGTCAGAACTCCGGAAAAAATCACTGTGATAGATAATAGTGAATTTGTCACAGTGTGATTTTTCTATTCGGATGATTTTTGGCGATTGTGGGGCTCCGTTTAAAGTTTGTAGATTTTCAAGTCGTCTGTAAGTCAATTTTAGTGTCCTCTGCTTATTTCTGAACAAACCACGAGGAATAACAATGTTTCTCATAACAATCATCACGAGCCATCTTATGTGTATCGCTCTTCTGCGAATTGAGTTGATATACCGGTGCCATGTCTGATATCAACAATAGCGATTAGCACGGCGAGTATACTGAAAACGAAAAACGCTCTGACCTCTGAGCTGTGTTATCGCTATGTGAAGGCGCGTATATTCACCCAAAAATTTTTTTATAAATAAGTGAATCATTTGTGGGAAAATATAGCGAATGCTACTTGCCACGTTAACCTTCTGAGTGGGACAAAAATTAATTACATCCCAGTTACGTTGTCCTTCAAGTTAATCTCCTGATTTGCAATTGACTTGACTCTGGACCTGTCACATATACGTACATCAGTCGCCTTTTCTGTGAGGCACATATTGGGCAGAGAGCTGCGATTTTGGAACTGTAGTCACAGTCTGAACCAGTGACAAACATATCTTACTTACTTATGGTTTTAGAGAACCCGGAGGTTCATTGCCGCCCTCACATAAATCCGCCATCGATCCCTATCCTGAGCAAGATTAATCCAGTCTCTACCATATCCCACCTCCCTCAAATCCATTTTTATATTATCCTCCCATCTACGTCTCGGCCTCCCGAAAGGTCTTTTAACTTCCGGCCTCCCAACTAATACTCTATATGCATTTCTGGATTCGCCCATACGTGCTACATGCTCTGCTCACCTCAAACGTTTGGATTTAATGTTCTTAATTATGTCAGGTGAAGAATACAATGCGTGCAGTTTTGCGTTCTGTAACTTTCTCCATTCTTCTGTAAATTCATCCCTCTTAGCCCCAAATATTTTCCTAAGCACCTTATTCTCAAAAACCCTTAGCCTCTGTGCCTCTCTCAAAATGAGAGTTCAGGTTTCACAACCATACAGAACAACCGGTAATATAACTGTTTTATAAATCCTAACTTTCAGGGTTTTTGAGAGCAGACTGGGTGACGAAAGCTTCTTAACCGAATAATAACAGACATTTTTCATATTTATTCTGCGTTTAATTTCCTCCCGAGTGTCATTTATACTTGTTACTGTTGTTCCAAGATATTTGAATTTTTTCACCTCTTCAAAGGATAAATTTTCAATTTTTATATCTCCAATTCGTACTATAGTCTGGTCACAAGACATAATCATATAGCCTACTTTGTCTTTTCGGGATTTAACCAAATCTATCTCTTTTCTTGCTTCAAGTAAAATTCCCGTGTTTTCCCTAATAGTTTGTGGATTTTCTTTTAACATATTCACGTCATCCGCATAGTTATAAGAGCGACAAAATCACAGATCATCTATCACAACCCATTATTGTTCTACAAGAGATTAATATTTTTGTTAGGCGCTGTTAGATAGCTGTATGAGGGACAGCTGGGTCGCACTTTTCTTATGGAGCTGCGACGCATTTCGTTGTTAATTACTGTGGAATGTGATTCCCACGATAGGCTATATCCAGCGGACAGCAGGCGTCAGCCCGTAATTTAGCCTCACGCTGGTTTTATTGGCGTGTTTCACTGCTAAGCCTCAGCAAAGTTCGGTGCTGGCTTCCCTTTCTCTCCTTACACAATGCTTTTACTGTTTTGGCTTCCCGCCAAAAGAGTGTCCTATCACAGCCACTGCAACATGTTAAATGGACTGAGATACCCAGGTTCCTGGATTTTGATATCGCTGAAGCCACATTGTTAAATTAAGGTATTATCACCCTGATATTTTGTAAGATTCACTATGTGACGAACTCTTTAAACCAGGGGTTCCCAACCGATGTGTCGAGACACACTGGTGCGCGAAATTTTGGAATTGAAAAATAAATTTTATGCTCGACCATGCCGAAATGTAGTGATTATACACCTGGTAGCAGCCCTTTAATGGACCTCATTAAAGTACACCTATTCATTAAAGTTCAGGTGTTCCACCAATCAGAAAATACCATTGTAGCAATATGAAAGCGCAAGTATCGATTATTCTCGGATATGCAATCGAAAGACAACTATTTTCGCAGGAGTTCTGCGACAGTTTTAGTAGACGCTGGCGGCGACATCACAACATTGAAACGTCACGGAGGCTGGAAATCCAATACTGTCGCAGAAGGTTATGTTGAAGAATCGATCCAAAATAAAATTGAAATCTCAAATAGAATATTAAACTCAGTCGAAAAAAAACAACACACAAATTAACATCAATTCACCGTCATCTTCCAGCCTTTCACAAAACACATTCCCGCAAATTCATTTCACCACTCGCACAATAAATCACCTATATTTGAAATAAAGTCAGTTCTGTTACTATAATAATTAGCATTAATTGTAAATAATATTCAAATAAATTCAATTTGTCATCTCGTTTTTCAATGTCTAATTCAATTTCAAGGTTACATCAAGATTAATGTTTATTTTACTCTCTAGATTATATCAAGGTCAATGTCGACATTTGTTTCTCGGAAAAAGTCAATACTTTCGCGTCTGCGCACATCTCACAATTTACGAGGTATTGAACAAGGTCAGTTCCGCTCCTCAGTCAGATAAGAATAACATGAATACTTACGAATAATTTCAAGTTAGAAATATGGTCGAGCATAAAAAGTCGTATGAAACTTGACTATAATGGTAATTAAGACTCTCGTATGAAAATTATGAAACTCGCTTGCGCTCGTTTCATAAACATACTCGCGTCTTAATTACTATCATTATAGGCTCGTTGCATAATGTACTATTATACCATCCAGAAAGTCTCTTTACAACGCATTGTTTTTATTTTTAAAATGAAGTCTTTCATATGATATATTTTATTTTGAGACCGACTTTACCAGTGAAACATGAACACCTGCAACAATGCTCAGCTTAATTTTTCTGTCTGGCGATAATTCGAATGATAGTGAACACCAACAACAATGCGTAGTTATTCGTTTACTCTTGCCACTACTTGGTAAGAAACAGAGTTTAGAATCGTCAGTTTCATTATAGGCCTATACGTGTAGGCGGGTGATAGTGCGACTATTTTATAAAAAATGCTTTATTTTTTAATTTTATCATGGACAAATTTTTAATTCGAAAAAGACAATCTGAATCAAGTTCTGGGTTAGATGACAGAAGTGCTAATTCAATTAATAATGTGAGCGAAAATTCTCTTCAGAGTTCACAAAAACGTACTGCGTTTCGTAAATATAGTGATGAATACTTGCAATATGGCTTTATGTGGCGTGGAGATGAATATAAACAAAATCCGATGGCCAGTTTTTCCAAGTAATGTTTAATTTGGCTTAACAAATGTTAAATTAACAGCTGGTTTATTTTTAACGTTTTGTTAAGATGTTTTCCATTTTTCCAACATAATTTTGTTTAAAATAACCAACACTTAACTTTAACTGTCGTTAATACTATTCTAACTACTCAACAGCAGTTGGTAATGATTTTGCATATATAAGACAACTTCTTATTGGCTGATATTATTATTTAAATTCTGTACTATAGAGTAAGTCATGAAACATGTGTAAAATCGTAACCTGTTACAGTAGCCATGATTCATACAGTACAGAGAATTGATAAATGAAAGTTGCATTGACTGCTATTGAATAATAATTATTATTATAAGTATGGTTATATTTTATAATCTAAATACCGTATGAATTTCTGTTTAGAAAAATCTCAGCATTATGACAATAATTACACGAATGTGTGTGTAGTCAACTGTACACAAAACCCCGAGGAGAATTCCGTATCATATAAAATTCTCTAATTCAGGTCCATGTATAAATTATATGTAATTTCGTCCTAAAGAAGCAATTGCTGCTGAAACATTTTATTATTTACTCACTGCGTATTTTGAAGCACTATTGACATCGGCTATAGTTGAAGAGCCAGTAACATAGAATCTAGAGTTAATAGTAGCTGGTGAATTGGAACAAGTGGCCTATTTCAACTAGGTAACATACAACTGAGTTTTATTTTAAGACATGAAAGTGATCATTATAACTACATACCGGTACCTAAGAAATATTAGTAAATTAATACATAATGTGCATTCAAACATAACAAAACTTAATTGGTATATTAACTTTCATTTATTAGAATTATATTATAGCTAACGATAAGATATGTTTTCACAGTCTTTAAAACAGAAGCGAAAGAGCTGGATTCTTGGAATTTATAATCGTTTTCTTTCCGATGGAAATTTAATTTTCCAGCAGGATAATCACCCCGTGCACACCGCCATAAACGTTCAAAGACGGTTTACGGAAAAGCATGAAAAAGAGGAGGATTGACAAATATCGAGACATCCCACCTCAAAATCCAGATCAGTTCTGGGATCAAGTTCTGGTTATCTGGGAAGATTTCGCTAAGGACCAGAACTATTACCGTGATCTGGTGGACTCAATGCCCCGAAAATGCCAGGCAGTGATAGACGCCGTGGCATGTGGACAATGTATTAGATCCATATGTGTATTTCTTTTATTTGTTTGTTTATGTTTGTTTTATTTCGGGAAGAAAATTGATCTCCCAAGAATTTTTTTAATTCTCCTAGTGGAGCCAGAGTTTCGAAATACTCGTTCCACGACACAAAATTTAAAAAAATGAAGAAAGGTAACATGTATACAAATTAGTTACGTTAATAAAAAAAAAAGTTATAGGCCGGAATCGAACACGGGCCACTGGGATGGCAAGCCAACTCGCTACTGACTGCTCCATCGGAGACCCATGACGTAACTAGCGCGACGAGGCATATATAACTGCTCGGCTTGAAGTCTACGGCGACAGCTCACATACAAACGTACTCGTGTAAATATTTTAATGTTCAGTACTAGTTAATGTTTCATTTGGACTGATTTACCGAAGCTTGGTGAAACCGGCCCTTACTCTAAACATTCCTCAAAGAGAAACATTACATGTTATTTTCACAACTTTTTTCTGAACAGCTGTGTTGTTATCCGCCATGTTTAACTGTTTGTTAAATGAGTTAAGGGCCTGAAATCCTACATTTAAAGTTAACAAACGGTTAGGAATCTGTTAAGCCAAACTGGTGTTGAACAAATGGGAAAACTTTATTTAACAAACTGTTGAAGGTTTAACAGTCGTTAAGTGTTCTAACAATACTTGGACAAACCGGCTACGAGTGTTTTATGTGCGGAAATGTTTTGTGAAATCAGTATATGGTGCGGAATAAACTAAAATAGTACATTATGCAACGAGCCTATAATGATAGTAAATAAGAAGCGAGTATGGATGTTTATGAAACGAGCGCAAGCGATTTTCATAATTTTCATACGAGCTTCTTAATTACCATTATAGGCGAGTTTCATACGACTTTTTATGCTCGACCATATTTCTAACTTGAAATTATTCATTTTATTTGTATCTAACTGACCTTGAGCAATACCTCGTAAATTGTGAGATGTGCGCAGACGCGAAAGTATTGATTTTTTCCGAGGAATAGATGTCCACATTGACCTTGATAGCCTATAAGAACCTACAGAGTAAACTAAATATTAACTTTGATATAACATTGAAATTAAATTATACATTGAAAAACGAGATGACAAATTGAATTTATTTGAATATTATTTACAATTAATGCTAATTATTATAGTAACAGAAAATAACCTTCTGCGACAATATTGGATTTCCAGCCTCCGTGACTTTTCGCTAATTCTCTTTCGATTGCATATCCGAGAATAATCGATACTTGCGGTTTTATAACAGTACAAAGCTGACTTGTCATTGGCTGAGGTTTTATAACGGTACAAAGCTGACTTGTCATTGGCTGAACACCTGTACTTTAATGCATAGTGGTTGGCACCGTTAAGACATCTTCCATCATTCTTTCACTACTATACTGATCTGTATGTCTTTAAAGGCAAAAGTCATTGTGGAAATGGAAAGAGGAAAGTCTAACGGATGCAGTGATACATATTTGAAAGTTTATTGAATTTATATTCAATTAATAAAAATGTATTGTTTTGAAAATTATGAAAATCGCAGTCATTGGCACTTGAATATATAGCTATTGGCATCAAATTCTACAGTCATTGGCACTCAAAAAGAACATAATATTCGGAACTATCCATTTGATACTATTAAAAGAAAAACATGTTTAACACACAGCATGATGCAAATATAAATACCATTTAACAAATCTATTAACTTATGTAATTAAGATTTTCATTCTGTGTCTTCGGAGCCCATATCCATCCAATTAGGAGAACTATCAGCATACTGGAAACACTTGTGGCAAACATAGGAATCATCGTCTTCTGGTAATGGCATGTGTATTTTGTGATCATCTGGTACACATTTCCTATGAAAAAGTTTTTTACATAGTGAACACTCTAAGTCAGTCGGTCTAACAGTCTTGGTACACTTAAAGCACATTCCCCTTTTTTCGCAAGTATTTATCTTAACTGTTACATTTTTCCCTTTTAGTTCTTTCTTCTCTTCTCTTTTCTTTTTCCTTTCTTCTTTAGCAAGTGCCTCTTCTTTTTTCTTACTTTCCTTCTCCTCGAAAAGTATTTTCATGTTTTACATATTATGACAAATGGAATTCTTTCTGTATTCCTCTTGAACTTTCTTCTTGGAGTATTTGGCCATTGCAAAACTTCTCCGAGGGGAGACATTTTCTTAACTGTCTCAGGTGCACATTCTAAATTAATGGCTACACTTGTGCTAGGAACTTCTTCCACAGTAACCTTAGGAGGAGCAGCCACAGCCTCAGTCCTTTCTTCAGTAATCTTATCTGCAGGATGTTGTGATGCTAATTCCAGAAAAGAGTCATTTACACAATCGACATCTATGGCTTCACATGTACTAGGAACATCTTCCACAGTAACCCTAGAAGGAGTAGCTGGAGTATCAGTTCGTTCTTCAGTAATCTCTTCTGTGGGATCTTGTTGTGCCGTTCCCAAGAAAGAGTCAATGAGTCTTTTGAGAGCAAGTTCTGCTTCATTAACTCCTTTTGTTTTGAGTTCTGTAATTAATTTACTTCTTACAATTTCTTCAAACATACAATATGTCAATATGTTACTGCCATGGTTTCTGGACTCAATATTTGTGGCTCCGTTTTTCCCAAGGCATTTTTGTGAAATCAATCTTGTTCGGATTCCATGGAAACAATCCACAAGAACGAAATCCTTGTATAGCTGATTGGTCTAATGAATACGTTTGCAATGCTTTAGCCAAAACTGGGGCAAACCATTCTTTGTTACCACTCTATCAGGATTTTCTCTATGCCACTCTAACACCGCTCTTTTCCAAGCCATTTTTAATGGCCTGAAAGTTGCTACGTCAAGTGGTTGAAGAAGTCTGGTAGCATTGGGATAAAGAGCAATCAGAATTATACCTAAGTCAGTGCAGAGCTCACTAAGTTGGAACGTTAGATGGGTGCAGTGGCCATCAACGAGAAGAATTACTGACATTTTTATGTTATTTTTGCGAAGATAAGGAGCAAAAATATTTCCTATATATTCATAAAACATTTCGGCTGTCATCCAGCCAGATGTACTGTGCCCCTCTCCCCAGTCGTCGGGGATTCTCTTTGTGATTTCATTGGGAATTCTTTGATAAGGATATATAACCATTGGTGGACACATCTGTCCGGAAGCAGAGATGACGAACATTGTTGTTATAGACAGTTTTGCAGGACCTCTATCAACTTCATACACGTTTCTGTCCCCTTTGAAGGCTAAAACTTTCCCTGTTTTTGGACATAATTGGAACCCTGATTCATCGCCGTTAAATATCCTTGTTGAATCTTGAAGAATGTCTAAAGAATTGTCTTCTTCCAAAATATATTCAATCTGCTTAAACCTAGAATTAAAAAGAATAAGCAAATTATTAAACAATTCATAAAATATACGGACTCTTTCAACAGTTTCCTTCTCTAAACTTCTCATATTCATTTAAGGATTGAGAGAACAGTGATGTCAATACGTAGTTGTAATATTGTTTCTCTGACATAGCTACTTCAAAAAGATAAACATAGTAAGTAGGCTACATGGAAAATTTAAGTCAAGTAGTAAGTGATGAACGATTATTCATGTGCTAAAAGATAGACGAATCATTCTTTACCATTTTCTGATATCTGCTTCACAAACGGTGGCACTGGATGAAGTTACACTTTCACTTGTTCGGATGGAAACCTCTGGATGGCGACGAAGAAATGATCGAAACCACCCATCCCCAGGCATATTATCCTTAAAAGGTGCTTTTCTCTGGTTCATGGTTAGGAACTCTTTTAACAGATAGTTGGACATCCAGTTTCCTCTGAGGAAATCCTTTTGTGGCTCAGGTAACAATCCACTTTACAAACAGTTTTTCCTCATCTTCACTGAGTACTGGTGCAGGTCCCATTGAAGATTTTGAAAATTTGGCACTGAGTCGAAATTGTAATGTAGACCTTGGAATGTTGTATTTTTTTGCTGAAGTTTTTTTTTGGGCATTCCACCTCGAATTTCGTCTAAAGCTGCCTCTAATTGTTGTGGATTGTAACATTTCTTACTTCCAGTCTTCTTCTTTATCCTTCCAAATTTTTCGTCATTCATGCTGATGAATCTTCGAAAGAAGAGAAAATAATGCTGTAAATCAATTAGTTTGGCACTGCCAATAACTATAACAGTGGTAGTGATAGTCACATACATAATACATTGGCACCCCATGCCAATAACTGGTAAATATAATTTTAAACGCATGAAAATTATTTTGAGGTTATGTAGGAACGTAAGAAACAATATGGCATTAAAATATCACAATAAAAACGTGAATCAATTAGGTATAGTCATTGGCACAAGGTGCCAATAATTGAAACCGACATGATTTTCTTTACAGTTATTGGCACCCCGCCATTAGGTGATCGTTTCGGTTAGGATGTTTAAACTGCGTCTATTTGAATAGAAGAAACCTTCAGCAATGGATCTGTACAAGTTTCATTACAATAGCATGAACCTAAGAAAAACAGTAATGCATATTAAGAGACAAAATCCTTAACACTTACCTTAAGAAAATGCCTTTTATTGTTGATACAGCATACAGCGTCTGATATCAAGCAGCCATGACACAAAACAAAGCCAATCTGGTGGAAAATTTCGGTACTACTTCAAAGAGGAGATATCAGTGAATGCAGCTGTTGCTCTCAGATGGCACTATTGGTCTTAGAAACCCTATTATAAAGGAAATTAATTAAAAGATGCCAATAACTATCAGAGTGCCAATGACTATATAGTTTACCCTAGGTGTACTTTAATGACATGCATTAAAGGATTGCTACCAGGTGTATAATTACTACATTTCGGCATGGTCGAGCATAAAGATATTTAGAAAGTAATCATTCGGCGTTCCGGCACCTTTTTGTTTCATTTTTCATCCTGGAACCGAAATGTGTATGAATAACTATGTTTTACTATAATTTTTCTTTGAATTCCGCTTATACCTTTAAAGACTTAGTTGGACGAAAAGGAGGTTAAAAACGACAAAATCCGCGCACAGTGAACAGTAATCATCTCACCGTCCGTTATAAAATATTCTACACGAAGTAGAAAAACCACTACTACAAATAAGTGTGTCGCGATATCATGGGCGTTCTGTAAAGTGTGTCGTCAGTCTAAAAAGGTTGGAAACCACTGCTTTAAACTATAATTCCTTCGAAAATTGCCACACACTTAGCGAGGTTTATCCTGTGCCTTGTTGCCTTCGATATTATCTTAGATAGCAACATGGCATTAAGTACGACCATTTAAAATAAATTGACAAGAAGCATCTGTACTTTGTAATTGTTAACTCACTAGCATCTATTAATGTTTTCTGGTTTTGCTCTCTGATGGCGATACATGTCGACAGTGTGACGTTAAATGGCGTTCTGACTTGTGTTCAGGTTTCTGCCTAGAGACAGACCTTATATTGTATTTTATATTTTGAAGTTTAGTTAATTAGTAATCCGGCACATTCCCATTCATACAAATTTCCAGACTCTAGACACCGAAGGAACTTCTCTTTTTAAAGAAAAATTCCCCGACAGCGGAGCCCAGGAATCGAACCCTGGAAGCCAACATGCTGAGCAACAGACCATGGAGAGAGTCAAAATTTTATTTATAAGAATTTTTTGACGAGCTTAATAAAGACTGTCAATTGTTGACAAGTAAGATGACAGATCACAATATAGCACTGCTTCATAAAATTAAGGAAAAGAAGGATATTATTTTTGGTGCATTCTCACTTTTGGCTTATAATATTAATTCGCCCAATATTTAATCTAAATTCTTCTCCAAATTGAAGTTAATTCCTGATTCATTTTATTCATATTAACTTGAATATATCTTTAAATTCATGTGTATTTCCATAGACCATTCTGGTATAGACTAGAAAGAGAGCTGTGGTATTTCCCATACCAAAATAAACGCCTCTTTTTTTCTTCCTTTTTCTTTCAAGATTTTGTCTTACGATTTCCCCTCCTGAATCACTTGACCACATTTCTCGGCTACTATTTCTTAACTGCTACAAAAGTACAGTATATAATGATAGAATGACTGAAAGTTTGACCTGCGACTTGCCAAAATAACTAAAGTTACAAAAAAAAAATTAGATAAATGATTAAAAAACACTAAAATTCATTCCTAATTTCCTTGTCATTCGTCTCTCCATTTCATTCTTTCTCTCTCTTTCTCTGCTCAGTGTCGAAATCTGTTTTCAAAATCCTTATAACAAATAACATTTATTAATTTATGCTCTAGTGTTCCAGGATATTATAAGCAAATAATATATAGTACACATAAGCCTATTGTTTCAATTGATAATATTACTATACATTTAATATAGAACCTCTCTCATCAACACGTAGACTAATATTGATCTTAGAAAGAGAAATTCAAGGTGACTCAAGTCAGAGGGCAATCCTAAGTCAGCATTTGTACCCAAACTGACTGGATTAACTTACTGATAGACAGGCAGCGCATTTTCGTTCCCAAATAAGTTAGGAAAGTTATCGGTTAGTATATCCTGGAGTTTTAGAGTTCAGTCTCTGACCCTAAATGCCTACGTCAGGACGCTACGAAAGGTATAACCTAGTTTCGGTACATAATAAATGGAGCATGACAACTGTAAGTGGGATTGCTACTAAATTGAAATGGTCTGTCCAGCTACTTTATGACCACATAAACGCACTAAAACTGCGAAACTAGCTCTGTACAATATATTAGTGCTACATATTACAGAAAATATAATTAGATCGATAATACTACTGAACCAGTATATACAATATATATATATATATATATATATGTATATATATATATATATATATAATAGAACATAATAGAACAACTTTAATGTTTAGAATTTCTGGAACATGTTCCCTGACACGTTCTACGTCGATTAAACCTAACATACCTATATCCAAAGTTCTATAGGTTTGGAGTATTTGTACCCCAAAGTTAAATTCTTGAGTTTAATTTTATCGCTGAATACTGAAAGAAGTGACACCAATTTCCGAAAGTGACATGTTTATGTCATTATTTTTATTAGTACCATATTACATTTTAATATCAACTACTTGTGAGTATGAAAGTAGCAGTGCAAAGTTGAAAAAAAAATGTCCTTAAGATTCCAAACACTGTACTTCTTGAAATTTGCCAATAGGCACGTGAAAATACCTGTGCACTAGGAATCCTACGATTTGGGAACCGTGCTTGGTATGCCAAACCAGCTGCTGTTGCATTGCCATCACACAGTCCATACACATAAACTATGTCGGCGTATTCCTGATGTGTGTACACAAAAGGCATGTTTTAATGGTCAAACTCAATAAAAAGACTAGTCACAATACGGTTTATTTTTCTCACAACTGTTATTTTAAACTGTTGTCTGTTTCGTTTCCTTAGCAACCTAAACAATTTTAATTTAATTTCTCTTAAAAGTAACATTTCCTTCATTCACTGCTTTTCAAATGTTTCTTATGTATCTCTACTTAGTAATGCCATAAAATAGGCCTTGTATAAACGGTATAATGCTTGGAACTGCAAGAAGTTCTATTTTTTCCAGCTCTGTTATCTCTGTAACCTCTCAATTTCGGATATATGTATGTTAGGTTTAATCAACGTAGAATGTGTCAGGGAACATGTTCCAGAAATTCTAAACATTAAAGTTGTTACACCCTGTATAATACATACAATTAATTCATTTAACGAAATCAACTACGTTACGGTGAACAAAAACATATATTCTGAGATTATGAAATTCATATCTTTTACTATAACTGCCAGTAAAAATTTGTTTGAACTAAGAAAATCTTCTTCCTACGTCACATGACGTTACAGGGACAAAATAATAACAAAAATCAATAAATAGATTTTCAATATTTACATTTTACACAGTAAAATTATATACAAATAATTCGTTTATCAAAACCTATCCCGTTTCAGTGAACGAAAACATATATTCTGAGGTTATGAAATGCAAACCTTTCACGAACATCACATAAAACTTGTTGAAATTAAGAGAATGTTCCTTCTACGTCGTATGACGTTACAGGTGCATATTTATAATACATTACATCATTATTATTTAATGAACCCATGCGTACCTACTTGCAATTCTACCTTGCTTATGAATCCACCTGACGTAATAGATGTAGCTACCAGAAGAAACTACTCGATCCGCTGTACGTTTTTGAACGCAAATCCGCTGCCTACTGATAGAATAGACGACTTATCTACTAGCATGACATTGACGTAGTTATGGCTCAGCCATGGAAGAGAAGCTAAAATTAAGACAAATAAAAATGTATTTAGGCATTCTTCTGCTTAAACCTTTCTATGAATATCTCGAACGAATCACTTCTCTTCTATTCTTAATAATCCCACATTGCGACAATTGTCATACTTAAGAACTATTTTTTATAAGAACAGTACGCGCAAAAGTTCCAAAATTCCTTTCTTTGTTACATATACCTTTTTTGATACTTAAATACCATATTTAAACAAAAGAAACTCGCGAAATAACGCGAAATTTCGATCATTGAGCGAAATATGTCAATAACTGCGATATATGTGCATATATCGCAAGAACTATGAAACATAGCTCAAAATTTTATTCAATATTGTTTAAGAACACGTTTGTGACTTGTTACAATTTTTCAGTCTCTTGGTAACACCAATATTTCTGTATTTTCTCTATGGCTATCAAAAAAGAAGATCGATTTTTGTAGTCGACTGCAGCAAAGATTGAAGAATTTTGTATGTAACATAGGCCATTCTTTAATATTTTCTGTCGATGTTAGGCTAATACTAACAAGGGCTTTTCTGCTTACACGAAAATGCTCACTGACTGTGGTACAAATTTTCGTGCGGACAATGTGGAAATCATACTTAGTTTATATTTTGACGACGCTGATGTGTGATATGTGTTACAAAGAAACAAATTTTATATTAAATGTAATATAACACATTTCATTAACAACTTATGTCACGAAATATCTACCGAAATTACAATTTTTTCTTACGAAATACCCACCGAAATAATGGCAGGTTTAACACCGAAATCACCTATTTCATTTCATGAAAAAAAAAAAAAAAAAAATGTCCCCTAGTCATTCGCTATGATTTTATTACTTTATTTAGTAAACAAATTCTTCCCTTTGAGAAGACGAAAAAGTTTCACAAAGAAGACTGTCCCATTTCGTCTTAACAATGAAGTCTTACATGTTGACAGCATTGCTGTAATATAAGTGACAGATTTTGTGATAAAATATGACATTTCGACAAATGGAAAACTCTAGAATATTGCGTAAACATGTTTACTGTCTTGTTTGCGAATGTCAAACAATTTCATTAGTGTCTCTATTTCTGAAACTATAATGAAGTGACGTTATTAAAAACGTGGGAAAGTAATCACATGTAGTGACAGCTGATGAGAGTTGAATGTACCATTAACCCGTGAACCGAAGGTAACGTTTATGAAATAGAAATATCTGAAAGTGGAGAAAGAAACAGTCCACAGGAAAAACCACAGCGTACCAAAAAGCAGCCACCTTGAATTTTTTTCTCTGGAGATATAAAGATATTTCTGTTCTATGAATGTTCCCTTCGATTCGAGTATGCAATGTGCATTCAGATCTCATCTTCTGTCACGACACAATGAACAGAAGAATTCACATCGTTTTTATACATCAGATGAAGACTGTATCTTATTCGTTTGGTGCGAAGTGAGTTTCCGTAGAATCCAACGCGATGAAACTTCATGGTTTTCCTAAAGCGTAGGGTCTAGGGGTTTTCGTCACAAACTTTTCGTCAATGTAATGATTTGTCACAGTTTGTAGCAGAGCTTCTCTATCGTAGAACCCTGTCATCTATAATACTATAGTGGAACATGAATGTGATAAATAACTTAGATAAAAATTTCTGCATGCAAAATTATCAACAATAATCGCACTAGAGGTTTTGATTTATCTAGAGAAAATCAAAACTCGAGTGGGATTTAACTGACTGTTACACGATTAGAAGAAAGTATATAAAGATAAGAAGTAACGAAGTACTCCAATACAATTAAATTTTAATTAGCTTACGAAAATACAACTGTCTTCAAATGTATTATTTTACCATCTCAACATTACGCTAGATGGCAGTAGTGTTTTATGCTTATGTTTTCTTGTTATCAGTTGTGCCAACTATAGAATCATCATTGAACTCTGTGGACGGGTCAAGAAGGCTTTGTTGATTCAGTTTCATTTTTATTAAAACATTTGCATTCCACGTCAAACATCCGGATCCCAGTGATCAACGTCACTTGACAGATGATTTTCAATAAACCTTAGTATTAAACAATCTCTGATACGTGACTATCCATAATATCATATAGCAGAAGCTATAACAAACATAACCTAAATAATTTAAACAAGTGTTAGAAAAGTTTTAATTAGGGATGATGAAATAAACAAGAAACGTTTTAATTAACGATGATGAAATAAGAAATAAACATGAATAATTTTAAAAGAAACAATTATTGGAAGTACAATTTTCAAATTTGAATGTTTTAGTGGTTGGTGGTTCAATTGCTGTTATATTGGACGTGTGCGTAAAAGAAGTGAACTCGTTGATGTAGGCCTACATGGTGTATCCCTCAACTTATTCAGGATTTCCGAATGGTGCTCTTCATATGAGTTGTTCAGAGCATAAGTGGTGTAAGTCATAAATGGGTAATGAGGGTTAAAGTAAACATTCTGTAAAATACAGTGCAAAGTAGCAATTAATATTCAATTTATTTAAACTAGAGTAGTCTGTGGATAGCACGAAAGACATATTAATTGCTACTTTGTGCTGTATTTTACAGAATTTTTACTTTAAACCTCATTACTCAATTTTGACTTACACCACTTCTGCTCTGAACGGCTCATATATTACCAGTGATCTTTAATAATTCTTGTTCTTGAATGTCAATGCGAGTCCTATTTGAAAGTGCTGTGCATCGACTGGAGTGGTTTGTAATTTTCTGTTTTTTGACGTCCAGACCAGTGCAGTTTGAAATGTTGGCAAACAAAGAAACAAATGCTAGGGTAGTGATAAAAATAAAAAAAAAATGCTAGGGACGCGATAAAATTAAACAAATGCTAGGGACGCGATAAAATTGTGCGATAAGTAGCCATGATTAGTTGAAAGACATCCTTTTGCACCGTTTTATTGGTCAAAAGTAGTGTGACGTAGGAAAAGTATAATAGTCAATCTAATCGGTGTTACTAATATACCCAAGAGTGAAAATCGCATTATTTATCTCAGTATCTCGTAATTTAGCAATTCGTTGTGAAACTCGTAGACAATATCAGAGAATAAATTAAAATTGGTATTAAATACAGCCATACAAGACTTACCTTCTGACATATGGGGTCACATGAATACAAAAAATTGAGTGAAATATAATATTATGGATCATAAATCGCTCTATTTTTATTGCGTAGATAATTAATTATAAACTGTGTATTCGCCAACAGCAATTAATAATTAATTTAAACAAACAATGCATAGCTGACCTAGGAGGGGAAATTTTCACAATGAAGCTGTTGTTTGTCACTTGTTTTGTTTGAGATAACCGCATACCCTTGTTTACAGTCATCTATTCCGTCCCAAAAAGGCATGAAATCACAATTAACAGAAGCATTTACTTTGTTCAGTGTCTGCTTGAAAAAAACTATTCGTTGGTGTTGATTTGTGTTCATTTTTGTACTTGTCAAAAAATAAGAGATAATTATTGTAGGTCCTGCTTTTGTTATGTTAAGGCAAGTACGAATTAAGCTATTTTATACATATATGCTTCGTACAGAAATTGTTTTCAATTTTTAACTGCAAAATTACATTTTCCTTACGCATTTATCAAAATAATTGTTACAAATCACATCATTCTCTGTCAACTCTTTAAGAATGTACATTAGGATGCAAAATTGAACTGTAAAGAATCAAGTTGCTAGAAGTCGGGTGATCTGTAACAATTGTTGTGATAAGTGCGTAAGAACGATGTAAGTTTTAGTTAAAAATTGGGGGAAAAAAATCTGTACAAAGCAAGTAAGGAATTAGCAACACATTTTTAGCTTCAGAATACTAGCCAGTTAAGGAAATGATATTTCTGAATAGTTCATTTTCTATTTGTAACATTCTTTTACCATTAAAACTAAAGAAAAAAGAAGATATATTTTTTAACACCTTCAAATTAGTGTAACTCTGAAAATATTGAGAATAGGACACATGTTCATATGACAGTTTTGCTCAAAATGTCTTCGGGAATATGTTCCATAAGTGGCGGTAACTCCTCGCGAATCAGCCTGTAGGTGTATATAGCTTATACAGGGTGGAAGGTAAGGTAGCACATTAATTGACAGGAGCCATAGAACTCATTATTTAGAGTAAGTTCTGTAAAATAAAAAAAATTATAGGACTTAGGGATAGTGAGATAATTACAAGTGTTTCGAAAGCGCTGACGGCAATTGCAAGATGTCTCAACGCCGCATAAGTAGTAGCCTACCCCACATCCCATGCGGTCAGTGACTTGAAGGGGGTGGGTTAAGTTCAACTACCTTTCATCATGTATCTTGGAGCAGGTGAGGGGAGGACGGCAGCAAACAAATGTACTGAGCTTCGGTGCAATACTTCGCGAGCTAATCTGGGGATAAATCTTCGCACAAAAATGGCCTACATAAACTCAGGATAGGGACGTAACTGTTATTTGTTTAGTTTGTGTAATTTAATGTCAGCAAATGTAAATTAATGACCCGAATGAACAAAATAGCTCGTGTCCGGGCGCAGTTCAACAATGAATGCAGAACTGTTAACTTACAATGCAATACACTAAAAATGCAATACTAAGTATTGCATAATAATTTTAATGTAAGTAAGAAATACGTACGGCAATAACAAGAAATAACGTGAAAATCAGGAAATTATGACCAAATTAGTGAAAACACTTTTACAATTAATGAAAAAATAAAATTGATGTAGCTTTGTGAAAAAGATGTAGGCCTAATTAACATTACAGTTTGTTGTTTCAGGAATCACTAATTCTGGGCGTTAATAATGAAATAAAGAGTAATAAACTCTGTAACCACATTCCACTCACATCTTACAGGTACTGTTCAAAATGTCCACTATCAGCGTGCGTGCAGCTTTCACATCTTCTAGTCCAATTATGACGAACTCTGGCCAGTAGTTCTTCACTGTTCCGAATTTCTTTCGCGGCCTCGATGATGTCTAAGTACTCACGATTTGTGAACTCTGGCATATCGTAGTTTTGAAATAAACTAAACTATCACTGTACGTCCAACTGCACACTAATGCAATGTAAACATCACAACAGCTGATCAGTTGCGAGTACTAGGCAAACTGTCTGCCGTCCGGACAGCGATGCCAGATTGTTATACCTTTTGTACGTGACCCGACAATCAATGTTTCCAATGTTTCTTCAATCGATTAATTCGAAATCTGTGAATTTTCTAATTAAAATAGTGCTGCATCGTGAACATAATAAACGTTCTCTTCGTTGTTATATAAGAAATTAAACCGTATTGTAAATAGTATTAGTAAAATTCGCGATCGAAATGTCGGCATAAAAGTATTATTTCTTCAAAAACGTGGCAAAAACGAGCCAAATGGTATTACACTTTTTTGTTCGTTATATTTCAAGGAATAACATCCTACAAGTAATGTACTACCTTACCTTCCACCCTGTATGTATCCCTTAGGTTGTTTACCTCGTTTTATAGTGACAACATTTTATAGTTATTTTCAGCATTCCAGTTATCGTATTGTTTGTGTTTTTGTTTTGTGAAGAATTTTAGATAAGGACGCAAATAGCCATAGTAGCTAACGCGCCCTTTTTAAACCCCACTAACTAACTATATCCCTTAGGAGATAAACTTTCCTCTTCGGGATGTAATAGCTGATCGGAAATGACAACTGACCATGGAAGCTTAAAAATGAAATGTCACGAAGAATAGAAATATTTTAAAGTGAGCATGCCACTGCAATGAGCTGAAAGGGTCCATGACAGTTGAATTATATTATTCGTAAGTCACATATACGCTGCGCTGGATTCCTTTGTTTTCTGTCAGAAAATTTAATAATATTCTCTCTGTGGATACATTTCTATGCACTTGGTGTTAGGAGACACTGCTTTTTTCGAAAGTGTTGTCTGCAGTGTGGAAACTTAATATTCAGCGTCTATTCCAGGCTTCGCTTTCAATTGTTCTCTCCATCCACTAAGTCCTCTTTCGTTAATCTCATTTCTTGCCAAGGGCGGTTGGCGTTTGTTTAAGCTTCAGCACGCTCGACTCGCCGGTCAGTACGTCATTCAGTCGACCTGTCATCACTGAGGATGTACGCCAGTTATGTTCCAGTCAGTACATCCAGTCAGCCTCAGTCATTCCACCGTTAGGTCAGCAGCAGACATTTACTTGTATTGTCAGTGCGTGAGTCAGAATTTTCATATCAGTGAATGAGTTAGTATGTTCATGTCGCTCAATCGGTTAGACATCGATCACTCAATATTAGATCTATCTGCAAATCATTCATTCACTCAGATCTAGTAAGTCCGTGTCTGTAAGTTAGTCATAGAGCCATCCAATCAGTCAGAAATGCATTCGGTCTGTCTGATAGTTAACCATCCAGTTACCTAAAGATGCTGTCAGTCAGTCAGTCAGTCAGTCAGTCAGTCAGTCAGTCAGTCAGTCAGTCAGTCAGCCAGCCAGTCAGTCAGTCAGTCAGTCAGTCAGCCAGCCAGCCAGCTAACAAACCAACTTGAGTCGATTAATCAGTTTCACTCAGCCAACAACCCACTCTGACCGTGCCTGTCAGTCAAGCAGTTAGCCAGCTAGCCCTCATTTAGCCAGTCAGTAGATTCATTGTATAGCCCGGGTCAGCTTGCTTCATACCCTAAGGGTAAAACCTAACCATTTTCCCCCCATTACTACATATGCTAATGAATTGTGGTGATTTTATAGTTAGCAGGTTGAATTTTCTTTTGCCAACTTCGTTTCGAATTTCGATACTAACAAATACTACAAATAGTAGTGATTTTGTAACTGGTATTTTGGCAGCTGAGACAAACGTTATCGGTACTGGAGTTCCATGAAACTAAAACTGTACTAGATTTCTGAGCCGGTTACTGGAAGCTAGTGAAATTTGAACATACTAATAATTAATTAATATTAGTATTAACATTAATACATAATATTTTATGTGTTGCGTTGTGGTTATAATTCAAAACTATAATCAGGTAAGTTTACGGAGTTAGTACTAATAATTTCATGTGCTTAAACAAAATACATTTTTAGGTTAGGTCTTGTGAATCAATTGTTTAGTCAAACCAATAAATTTCATATTGCCAGACAAAGTACCTAAATGTTGATCCCTTTCTCTTATAGTTTGCCTACGGAAATATGTTACAAGTTATTGACTTCCAACATAAAAGTAAAGTCCCGTAAGTAAATACTCGTAAGTCATTCAGTACGTAGGATCGTGTGATATCTGGTAACAGATGGCAACACTGAAAAGACGGCAATATTTATTGTTTAGGAACTGTTCTTACGTGACCCTCACTAGAGTCAGTAACAGTTTCTGTCATTTATAATTTTTTTCTTTTTAACTCGCTCTTCATTCAGTCATTCACTCATTAATTCATCACTTTTTCATACAGTCATCATCTTGATTGATCATTTATTCATTGTGTCTGTTGCGTATAAATTCATACATTTTCATTATTTACACTTTGAGATAGTCTCTTTATTATCACTCACTGAGTTATAAATCAATTTAATAATAATAATAATAATAATAATAATAATAATAATAATAATAATAATAATACCTACATTATCTCTTTTACATAAAATTTAAAATTACTTCATTTATAATTAGGTCACTGCCGAAAAAGCCAAAAGTTGTATCCTAGAGTGTTCTTGCCATTCCTGGAAACATAAACATAAAGTTACGAACATCAAACATATCGTGTTGATTTTATGAAACCTCCTAAAAATTGAGGAGCATCGTTTCAAAACGTATTAAGTCCCCCAGTGGACGAAATTAAATTTGTTACTTTCTATTTATTTATCTTTCATGCTGTGAAGTCTGATGGTTCCAAGTCGTCATATTTGTAAACTGTGAAACCAGTACTTAAAAATGGTTTTGTGTAGTGCTTTGAAAACTTCTCCGGTTTACGAGTAATCCAGTTTTTCGTCGTTCGTGTAAGAAAATTGTAAGTTGCACATAATACGTTTCGAAACGATGCTCCTCCTATGTGACAATACAGAGCATAATTTTTGCAGGAGGAAAAAAGTAATTAAATATCGATAGTTCTATACAAAAATATTAAATAATTCGGTAGAAAACGTTGGTCAATGTGATGCACATCATCGACGTTCATTAAAGGCCTATTGATATTTAATTAATTTTTTATTCCCCTTGAAAAATTGTGCTCTATACCTGTGGACATCAGCACTGGTTGAAATAGTTAAAGGATATTCAGGGCAACGTAATATGGCCCCTCCCGCAGCAGGTAGAGAGGGAGAGAGGATACCCGCCAGCAACCATAGATGCACCATAGTGCAGTCTCTTATCCACGGGTAACAGACGCTAGCTCGAGGATGCAGTGTGCTGATGACCCCTGCTCTGTACTGTCACATAGGAGGTTTAATAAAATCAACGATGTCATTAAGATAATGTACAAATATTATACAGCGTATATTACAAAATGATGTAGATTAGGCTAATTATATAATATAAAAATGGAGGAAATATTCTTAAGAGTTAAATTTGTATTTGATAAATGTAATTTGTATAATTCTATTTTAAACCCAAAATCATTCATTATTGCTAGGCGATGATAATTATATTAATGAAAGAATTGCATAGCTTTGGCTATGTCTCAGACCAGATTCGGTATGACTCTTTCGTTCAATTAGTGGGAGAGAAATAGCATGCTTTCTTTAGAATAAGCATGATAATGTGACGAGTACTTAGGTTTATTTTTATGTGGTAGTATGCTAATAATACCTCTATAATTACATTTGTAATTATTTTTGAAGTCTGAAGCTTTGAAATATTTATACAGAGTTGGTGAGGTTTGTTGGATAACCTAAATACTTATTTAAATAAATTTTAATTATTTCCTTATTATTCAGGAGGAACAGGATAGATTTTGTTCACCTCATTTCTTTTTCATTCGTAATTCCTTAATCCATCAATTAATTCATCCGTTCATCCACTGTCATCCTCACATTCATACAGTTAGTCATCTGATTCGTCAGTCATTCAATCACAATTCCATTAATTGATTGATTGATTGATTCATTCATTCATTCATTCATTTGTTGGTTATTTTACGACACTTTAGCAATTGCTATGATTGTATAGCGTCTCAATGAAGTTTATAATGCCAGCGAAATGAGTGTCAAGCGCCAGTATTTTCTCTTAATGGGTTGAGGGAAAAACCTCAACCAGGTAACTTGTCAACTTGTTCCAATCAGGATTTGAACTCGGGCCCGCTCGCTTCACGGTGAGACATGCTGTTACTCCACAGGCGGTAAACTTTCAACCCATTAATTCGCTCACTCATTTAAGGGTACACTGATGTGAAATTTTGTCATTTTTTGTAAAAAAAAATATGTTTTGTTTTTAACTTAAAAAATTGTTTATGGTCTAAAGATGTCCTTTGCCAATTTTCATGGCCATACGACCGGTTTATCAGCTATTTAGGGCCACATTTCTAAAAGGTTTCGTTCTCTGACTGGTAATTTAAATGCTCCGTCCACGCCCTCCACTCTGAATTCTGCGACCATTTTGGAAATTATGCCGTATTTCATACATTATTTATTATATTAGATTTCTGATTGAGCCAGTGTAGCTTCTCGGCTTTTCTAAATATTTTACTTCAAAGGCTGCTGTCCTTTGAAAGATATTCAGTTACAAAGGAGACCACAACTCTTGTCTGAAAGAAAATTCCACTTGTTGCTAGTAGCCATAACAATGTGCTTTCCATGCTTGTTTTTTGTGATACCAGAAATATTTGAAAGCTTCTGACAGTTTTATTGTTAGTGTTATAATGATGTCTACAGTCTATAGTGATTTGTAAATAATAGTTATCTAGTGTATATAAGGGTAAGTTCTGCATATAATAAGTTTGGCCTATATATTTCAAAATGCCTAGAAAATCAAAAAGATAGAGATCTGGTTCATTATTATCATCCCAAACTCTGAAGTTAATTTTCTCCACTTTCATTTTCTGTAAATTTTGCATTGCTAAAAATGCTACTCTTGCTATAAATTTTGTACTAGAGGCAGGATTTTTTGTACAGTTTTTTAATGTGTTCTTAACAAAACTTACTATCAGGATTATACCTAACATGCATATTTTTTTAATATTATTTTTCCTTTATGCTCGAGTTTAATTTCTTTTCTGTTTTTACACTTTAGTGCATAAAATACATTAAATTATTTTTAGTAATATAAAAAGAAAAAGTATATAGTAAGTTTTGTTTCTGAGAGTCTGACAAGTATGTAGACAGAATTTCAGGCCAAAATATTTGAATTTGTGGGAGGAGTAGCAATTTTTGAAAGCTAAATTTACACAATTTAAAATTACAAAATTGTTAATAATTTATACATTTCTGCACCAAGTGAGATGAAACTTTGTACAGAAACTATTTATATATAGCAGGACAACGGTAAAAATTTTAGAGATCTACCTAGAATAGTTTAGAAAATTGAAATTTCACATCAGTCTACCCTTAATGATTCAATCACTCATTTATGAAATCAGGCAGATAGCCAACCACATTAATAAATTAATTCGTTTTTACCTGTCTATTAATTTTATAATTCACTCACTGATTCATGAAATGAAATTACATTTTATCCAGCCGGCTATCAGTTTCTCACCAGAGATGCTTCTGCCCTGTCATGGACAGATCCTTCTAAATATCGAAACAGATGACGTGACAACATAATAGACTTCCACGAGTAGGCATATTTCTGTTTCACACGAAATTTCAGAAGTGGATCAGGACAGTACGTTTGCATATCTCCTTTTTATGTTAGGTTAGGTTCTTTTCAAACTGAAATGACGAGTGAAGCGTACAGTTAAAATTACTCTAACCTAACCTAACCTATCCTATCCTAACCTAACCTAACCTATCCTAACCTAACTTAACATAAAAAGGTTAGGTTAGGTTAGGTTAGAGTAGAGTAATTTTAACTGTATGCTTCACTCGTCATTTCAGTTTGAAAAAAAACCTAACCTAACATAAAAAGGAGATGTGCAAACGTGCTGTCCTGATCCACTCTACAATTACTCACGTTCCATATATCCTTATGTCTCAACGACGCGACGGTAGCAAATAATGAATAACACTAGTAATAATGCTATAGTGGAGGTATTTTCCTGCTATTTATTTTTGATGCGATTGTGTCTGTACTTGCTAAGCGCATTAACCCTTCTGCTACCAAGGTTTTTCACAACTTACTACTACCAACGAGGGTAATAAAATTACCCCTATCAAAATCATATACCGATCTTTGTTAAGCATTTGGAATACGTGTATAAACAACTGATGTATTATTGGCTATAGACTTAGAAAAAATGTAAACATATACAATAATCATCTTATTTTTTAAAATACAGGATGATTCAAAAGTCCTATTCCATTTTATTGAAAACATATACCAAAATTAATGAACTTCCGATATGTTACTGGTGACACTATGAGGTAACTTATACATTAAATTTAAATTCGCCGCCTTTTCGTTTTCATGCGAACTCAATGATATATATATATAATTTTGACTTAGTAGAAAACACATTTACAAACAATGAAAGTCACAGTACTATTACAAACATTGGAATTCATTTCAGTTAATTCTTGAAATTTTAATATTAGAACACCACATATACAACCATAAGCATCTCAAAAACACCAATAAAATGAAATAAAAAAATTGAAGTTCTAAAAAAAATAAATAAATAAAAATATGAAACTTAAGAAATGAAATTTTAGTTCTCTGTCGAAATTCAAATGTTCGAACAGCACCTATACCACACTGAGGGTATCGGAAAAAGGATCTACTAGTAATTATTTTTAACAAAATCACTTTTAGAAAAACCAAAACACACAAAAATAGAAAAAAAATTTGGAACAAAAGATCATGAAAACATAAATAACAATATACAAATTGCTATAAATGACACAATAGTAATATACGTTACAAGAGCGGTGTGTTGACGTTTTCATGGTCGAGGAAAAGATTGAAAAAGCGAAACGTAGTTGAGCTATTTTAATTTCCGAGAACATGAAAACAAACATACCGCTCGTGTATCGTACATTGTTTTGTACGAAGATCGTTTATTACATACCTGAAAGACGAATTTCTAATTAGTTGCAATGAAATTTCCATGTTGGTTTCTGTTTAATGACGGCAACTTCGGAAAACCAAAATATCTTTCTTCAACATTGTTGCTATAAAATATTTTCTGTGTTTACTATACTCCAGCAGGCCGTGATATACGTCTGTCTTTTTCTTCCCCCCAGTCTCTAAATGCGAACTAAAACAAACGGTAAGGTTATGTAATGATTTATTTTTCATTTTAATATTTTAACAATATTATTTATGTAACATATTGCAGTAATAACATCGGCATCTGGAATCTTGTTGATTTTTTTACGGCTTCCTTAATGTTACTTGTATCAGGAATGGAATAAGTTTCGTGGAGTAGTAGACTTTACTTAAATTTTGCAAATATTTAAAAACAATAATTAACATTGCAATTTAGGTGAAATTGCAGTGGTAAGTTTCCAATTTATAATTATTACTATGTTAAACGTCTCTAAAAATAATATGTTAAAAACCTAAAGCAGTAAAATGAATGTCGCGCTTAACCGGTAAGAAGAGGGAAATTGTTATGTGTGTTACGTTGGGAATACTGAATGTGGTATTTCACACTTACCGCGTATTGGTTCTGTGCGGAAAACAAGCAAATACACACGATCTCGCACAAAATAAAATATTTCCAAGCAGACAAACTTAGAAATGAAGAAGACTAAGCTACAGATTGGATTTTATATCGCGGGATTTTCATGACACAGACTACCAAGGGGATAACAAGATCAACCCACATGAATAATGTGAATTACATCTTAAAGTAGATTAATTATTATGTGTGTTATTCTTAATTCAAAATGTTAGTGGACATACAACGGACATATACATGGAATTTCAAAAATAAATATAGAGAAAAATGAAAATAATATTGAGAAATCATCAGTAAGGTAATCTTATTACCGCTCTTGGTAGCAGGAAGGTTAATTTATTAGAAGTATTTACTCTTTCCTTTCGTCTTCTAATTGAAATTGGTTTAATTATTTCTCGACTTTGGCCTTAATTGTTTCAACAGTGAGCCTTACATGAGGTTGACTGTATTTTGCGATTTACTACATACATTAACTCTCAGTTATTTTCCGGCTACAGCACCTGCTCATGCATTACCTTGTACACAGTGATCTCATTTTGAGGTTGAAAATGTTCTATTAAACCGAAGAGTTTTACATGTGCCCCAGTTCACAAGCGAGAGCAGGCGAGAATATGGCGTAATAAGGAAGTTTGGTATAACTTTGTTATTAAAGTGGGTTGTACGTAGCAAGCTCGCATGATTACATGGCGTACACCGCAGTCATATTGAACTTTGAAGTGTAATTGCTGAAGTGATCTTAAAATTCTCTTACTAAACTTATTCCGACTTGAGAAACGCAGAAAACTACATTCACTCTCGCTGCTGTGTCATATCATGCTAGCTTTTTGTCCATCTTGCCTGTTATGTCGGTTTCAGAATATCTCATCTCTTCACAGCCTTGGCACTCGGTCTCAGCAAGAAACTATCATTCTTATAAGTTACCTAAACACAGAACATGCTGTTATTTTCAATCATTCACAATCTACACCTCTCGGAATTGGAATCTTCTTCCCTCCGATATTAGAACCTGTCGGACGGTATCATCTTTCAAAATTAAAGTGCACAATTACCTAATTCAACAGGCATAATTAATTACATTTGCTCTTAAATGTAATACTCGTAAGGAATAATTAATAATTTGAGTTATTTTTCAGACTAGTTTAATGAATTATTGATTTTCTCTTCATATGTTGAACAGTGATTATATTTAAATATTGTCCACACCTGTGGAGTAACGGTCAGCGCGTCTGGCTGTGAAACCAGGTGGCCTGGGTTCGAATCCCGGTCGGGGCAAGTTACCTGGTTGAGGTTTTTTCCGGGGTTTTCCCTCAACCCAATACGAGCAAATGCTGGGTAACTTTCGGTGCTGGACCCCGGACTCATTTCACCGGCATTATCACCTTCATATCATTCAGACGCTAAATAACCTAGATGTTGATACAGCGTCGTAAAATAACCCAATAAAATAAAAAAAAATATTTAAGTAATTGTATTTTTACTTCATGAATGATAGTCCTAAGTAATTATCTTTACATTTCTAATATATTCAGATTTACTGATAACTTAGATAAATTTGAATAACAATATTTCACATTATTACTATTATTATTATTATTATTATTATTATTATTATTATTACTATTATTATTATTATTATTATTACTATTATTATTTATGCACTTGTATTAATTGTAGATCTGGTTTAGTGTGAGAGAAGGCCTTAACTCTGCCAGGTAAAATAAAATAAATTATTATTATTAATTATTCATTATTATTCGGAATGTGAAGTAACAATAATACATTTTAAGGAACAACTGTAGAGATATCTTCAAAAGTTTAATGAATTGGCAAGGGTAAGATACTAGAAACTGACACTAACATTATCACATGTCTTTCCTACAAATATATTCTCTGTATCGTTTAACAAAGAGATGAGCATTAATGTTAATTAGCACCGTGTGCAGAAAGTGACTTGAATGGTACTTTCTGTTCTGAAGATTGCTTAACAATGAGGCGCTCTTGACAAACATCTATTGCAGCACTTAAAAAGCGAACTGAAATGCGTAAAGTATATAAACAGAGTTTTTGTGAGTCAGTTAAAGTATGGCTAGCACGAGTGGTACTAAAGGATGCTCAGGGTCTCAATTGAATTCCCTGTGGAATAGTAATTATTCATTTTCGAAGGTGCAAAATGGGGTAAAGTATTCAATTTGTGAAACATTAATATCTCTATTAGGAAATTTCACTTACATCGCTATAATGAAACATATATTAGTCAGTATGGAGATGTCGTAGGGACAGTGAAGCCCTTCCGAATGATCTTCGTAATGATAAACTTTGGATAGAAGTAAGTTGATTTAATCTTACTGTAACCGTGAACATGTTATGCATTATTATATTTCTTATAGCAAATAATAATAATAATAATAATAATAATAATAATAATAATAATAATAATAATAATAATACTTTATTGCGAGAACAAAAATACATTTTGATTTTTTTTTAATATAAGAACTCTCTAGCACCCGCAGAAAGAGTAAGTTACATACTCGTGCTCAGGAGCCATTCCACATAAGTTAATGTTAAGACATTTTCTTGAATAATAGAGTAAAAAGTAATAGAAGAAAAACAGAAGAAGAACAAACACAGATATCACAGTACTTTAACTTCAATTTTTCTCTGTTAAGTTTTTAATAGATTTCTTGAAATAAGAAGCATTAGCAAATAATTATTGTATGTTTGGGAATTTATCTGTTATCATGTTATAAAGCCTTGGACGAAGTTGCTACTGTGATGATATGCTACAGTTGTAGTACATTTAGGAACTGTCAAGCATAATGATTGATTGGGGAGGCCCCACTTCTTGGCTTGCTCGTTCCTCAAATCTAAATCCCCTAGACTTATGTTGTCTGATCATTTGGTTTTATATTTATTAATATGATTTATTATTTAAATTATTTCTGTTTTAAAGAAGCATTTAGCCGTACCAATCGTTCTTTTTAAATGTGTCGAAATTTTTAGGTCCATTTGAGATGTTTATAAATAACTTAATTGTTTCAGCTATTAAAGCAACTTACTATGTATGTGATTTATTTCACATTGTTTGCACTATCGAACAACTCGCTAATCCTTAACCCATCGTCACGTGTTATGGTACCACTTCGGCTGAGAACAAGTTCCACGTGCATGAAAAATGCTCGCCGCTTCAATCTTGCACTGTGCAGGTAGTAGGGTTGCCATCACTCCCGTATTTCCCGGGATCTCCCGCATTTTCCCCTAATTTTTTAATTTCTCCCGGCTCCCGTATTTTTCTTCTCTTCGAGCATTTTCTCCCATATTTTTGCATAATGTAAAAATCATTATTCTAAACATTAGATTTTGCCGTGCATGATGATTTATATAATGAATTTTGTTTTTAAGAAATGAGTTAAAATGTACAGTCTTTGTAGAAAGTAATGTTTGTCAGAAATGGGTTTAGTGCTCACCCGTTTAAAATAAAAAAAATGTTACGTTTTATTTAACTGCCGAGATTGTATCAGCGTCGCCGGTGTGCCGGAATTTTATCCCGCAGGAGTTTTTTTACATGCCAGTAAATCTACTGACATGAGTCTGTCGCATTGAAGCACACTTAAATGCCATCGACCTGGCCTGGGATCGAACCGGCAACTTCTGGCATAGTAGGCCAAAGCTATACCAACTTCGGAAACCAGGCCGACTTTAAAATAAAACAATAGAGTCTATTAGTATTACAAATTTGAAAAAATTGGATAGTTTTATTCTAAGTTTACCAAGTAGTAATACTCATACAAAAGAGGATGTTTTATCTCGTGAACAACAATTGGACAGATGTTCAAAACTGGAGCACGACACCATCTAATCAAATCAGAGCTGCACACTGCAGTCGACTTCAACTATTACGCGAGACAAAATTGGTCTCAAAATACTCTTAATTGAAACCTAACTGTCGAAGTGTAAAATAAAGTTATTTTTCAGTAAATGAACGGAATAATTTGTCAATTATCTATGTGAAATTTTGTCGATTCCTTAATCTCCCGTATTTTCTTCAGAAAAAGTTGGCAACCCTAGCAGGTACACATACAGTGCAGGAATATTCCCACCACTGCCCTGGTTTAGGAGAATCACAGGTTGTGTTGGAATAAAATATAATTACAGACAGAGCAATATCCCACAAGATCATCCAGACTTCAATTTCGCGAATTAAAGGAACAAAGCTAAGCATCCCTTCAGTAATAATAATAATAATAATAATAATAATAATAATAATAATAATAATGTAATCCATCATCATCATCATCATCATCATCATCATCAAGGTATGCCATAAGGCCTGTTTTGTCTGAGAAGAATCCATCCTCCCACTCTCAAATCTCGACGTCCTAATAGTCTGTACTGATTTACGATCCATTCTTAAATATGTTTCAATCTCATCTGTTTATTGTCATTATTTATGAAATAAACTAAAAATTTATAATCTGAAACATACCTGTATTTAAACAATTCAGCAGCTTATTTTAACTTCGGAAATTGTTTTATTTACACAATTGAATTTACATTATTAACAAATTACATCCTTCTTAACGTTTAAGAAGTCTTTGAGTCGTTTTAATGTAGATTTAATTCATGTTATAAGATTATGTTATATTTTAAAAGTAATTCGTTCAAAATAGTCTACCTTGTACGAGAGTCAGTAAGTTCCAGTTTGAAAGAAGTGATCTATATTTTTAATGCGGTACCAAAAGCTATCGCAGTTAGGTGACAGTATTATCGATGTCTACAAAAGTGTAACAAAAGAAGCAGCAGATGGAAGAATGTGGTTCTGCACGAATGTACCATTGCCGTCTTGATTCGAGCATTAATAATTCACGCTTTATGTCGGTCTGGAAATGATCCACCTAAGACTCATCGGCTGTGACTATCCGGATAAGCATATCGTCCCCTTCATCCTAACTGCTCGGAGCAAGTCGCCAACCTGTTGCACATTTGCCTACGTGGAAATCGTTAGTGGCAACCTACTTGGTGTTCGATACTTGACCACTCTTCAGAGAACTTATGAGTTAAATGTAGACAGTTTGACATGAAAGACACGGGTAACATTTAGTTCATGAATGTCCTTTGCTGCAAAGCTTTTGCCCAGAATAATCGCACAGTAGGGCGCTGTTGGATAACGAGTGTACAATCGTGCAGAGATGTCGCCATCTTGCAACTGCTGGTGGTTTGTTTCGCTTGTGACGTTTGTGTGCACATAGATCATCCTGACAACCAGGATATTATTGCTGTCTAGCGGTGATAGCTTCCATGGATTCATTAAAGAATGTAGATTGCTATTTCAATTTGTAACTTATTAACTCTTCTATGTATTAATGAATAAGTAAATACGTACATAATTTAGTAAGTAAATTGATGGATTTGTATGCATGGTCTTAACTGTCACTGAAGACTGTGAACATGGAAATTGCACACACAGACTTGTTTTTTGTGTCACGCTCAAATTGCGTTAAGGCGAGATTTGTGTCAGTCCTGTTATTAGTGGAGACGTGGCCGTCTCATCGCCGATGAAAGTGAATGGCTTACGGAATACTATTACAAGGCGATATACGGCCGCTCCCTCCGCGATCAGCGTTCGAAGTGTGCTTGAAACTGGGGCACTTCCTAAGCACTGCAGAAATAAGGACAGCGGAAAATGAGGAACAAGATATAATTTTAGAGGAGATGAGATAGAAGTCATCAGAACTCCTTTGGCACCTTCAGCAATTTTTTATTATTATTTTCTTTTCCTCCATTCCTCTTTCTTCTAGTCCACTGCCAGACACTGTCAACATCCAATATAAATCGGCGTTGAATTACGTATCTGTGGCCCATACACAATCACATAAGACAGACACTGAATACAAATCCCCTCCCCTACCAAGCCAATGACGCGGGGATGGAAGGAAGGGGTGAGTGACGTATCCGATGAGTGACACAACGCCACATTTGTCGCCCTTTTCTGCAAGCCTGGCCTAGGCAGTCCAACTATAAAATACTCGGATATTCTAAAAACACAGAGGTCCTCGCTGTTGTAGCGAACAGGTTATTTTAAGCACTTTAGTGAATGGTAAACTAGCGTATCTACATTCCATTGCTACCATTTTGCTGATAGGAGTAGAAATGAAACCATGTCTCACGGCTTGGTTCAGATAACTTTTGTTATTTTATTTTCCCACAAGAAGAATGTAAGCACGCTACTGTGCTGCAGATAAGTTTTTAGATGACCAGCATGTTGTACATGTTCTGCCACAGTGCATTGCATGCCGTGTAACCTTAAACCATGAATTTACACCGTAGATAAAACATTACTTCTTCGTTATTCTGCTTCGTGGACAGTGAAGAAAGCATGAATGAGCTGTTGGTGAAAACGACTTCGGCGCACGCTCGTCGTTTCGAACCAGTCTTTTCTTATTCTTCTTCACTTTACGGTTTAGACAATAAAAGTTCTTCAGTCTCATTCGCTTCATCTTATCCAAGTTTGACTTTGACATCATCTTCGTCTAGATTTCTAATACAAGTTGAGTAAAAGTATAAAACACTGCTTGTAGCTTTCCTATTTTTAATTTTATGGCGAAAAACTGTGTTCAGAAGTATAGGGAATGAAGAAAGGAATATTTTTAATATGATCTTCATTTATAAAATTTGGAACGTAGGATTCGGTGCTTTTTAAAGACAGCGTGTATTTATTTTGAAGACAAGAGACGAGTAGGTAAACCAAGGAACAGATGGATAGAAAGGATACGAAGAAGATTCTAGGAATGAGGAATTGGAAAAGAATACGCTGGATAGACAGATTTGGAGAGGCCTGATTTAGGAACCAAGATCTGATATCGGGCTGTAGCGTCATAAGTAGTAGTAGTAGTAGTGGTAGTGGTAGTGGTAGTGGTAGTGGTAGTATGTAGTATGGAGACAGTATGGATGATCAAAGGACGAGCGGTCTGGTTCACAAGAGAACTAGCTGAGGTAGTAAAATTAGTTTTGTTTCGTTGAATGTGTGATCATGCGCACTGCCACCTTTCTGGGACTTAACAGAATATCTGTGCGACAAAGCGTTTTTTAAGACTATACGTAATAAAGCATCAGTTTTTGTAAATTGAAAAAAAAAAATAATACATGTTGGCGGCTTAATAAATGGATATGTACCATTCAAATTTAATTAGGCTACAATATTAATAGAAGACATAGGATTAAAACAATTTAAAAACAATATTTAACAAAGTTCTAATTGTGTCACCTATTGATATCAGTTCACAGAAGGTGTTCAAAATGACTCCCATTCACTGCCAAATAATGTATAAATAGGTCTTGGAAATTTTTAATGTTTTGAGCTATACTGTTCGGTTGATCTTTTGTATCTCGATCACTAATAGCTAGTTTTAACTGTTCCAACTCCTGTGGTCGATCCTCGTGGATCCCCTCCCTCCACTTCAAATTGCCACACAAGGAAAAATCTAGTCGGGGAATTTTGATGGCCATTCCAGAATTATTTTTATTCAATATTGTTCTCTGAATATTTAATACGTGGCCCCCTTAATATCCATAGTGATAAATTGATATAGGCCTACTGAAGTTGTTATGTACATTTACACTGGAATCTTAAGTTCGGGGAAATTTTTACAAAATAATAGTATTTAATATTATTGTCCCCTGTGCTTTCGACAGTCTTGTATATTATTTTCTCGATCTATTGTTTTATTTCATTATCTCTCGTCCTGTATTTTAGTCAGTCGATGTTTCATTCAGTTTTATTGTCTTTTGTACTTTCGTTCGTCCTGTATTTTATTCCCTCGGTCTATTATCTTAATTCATTATCTCTCGTCCTATATTTTAGTAGGTCGATGTTTCATTCCGTTTTATTGTCTTTCGTACTTTCGTTCGTCCTGTATTTTATTCTCTCGGTCTATTATCTTAATTCATTATCTCTCGTCCTGTATTTTAGTCGGTCGATGTTTCATTCCGTTTTATTGTCTTTTGTACTTTCGTTCGTCCTGTATTTTATTCTCTCGGTCTATTATCTTAATTCATTATCTCTCGTCCTGTATTTTAGTCGGTCGATGTTTCATTCTGTTTTATTGTCTTTTGTACTTTCGTTCGTCCTGTATTTTATTCTCTCGGTCTATTATCTTAATTCATTATCTCTCGTCCTGTATTTTAGTCGGTCGCTGTTTCATTCCGTTTTATTGTCTTTTGTACTTTCGTTCGTCCTGTATTTTATTCTCGTGGTCTATTATCTTATTTCATTATCTCTCGTCCTGTATTTTAGTCGGTAGATGTTTCATTCCGTTTTATTGTCTTTCGTACTTTCGTTCGTCCTGTATTTTATTCTCTTGGTCTATTATCTTATTTCACTATCTCTCGTCCTGTATTTTAGTCGGTCGATCTTTCATTCTGTTTTATTGTCTTTTGTACTTTCGTTCGTCCTGTATTTTATTCTCGTGGTCTATTATCTTATTTCACTATCTCTCGTCCTGTATGTATTTTAGTCGGTCGATCTTTCATTCTGTTTTATTGTCCTTTGTACTTTCGTTCGACCTGTATTTTATTATCTCGTTCTATTATCTTATCCCATTATCTCTCGTCCTGTATTTTAATCTCTCGATCTTTCATTCTGATTTATTGTCTTTTGTACTTTCGTTCATTCTGTATTTTATTCTCTCGGTCTATTATCTTAATTCATTATCTCTCGTCCTGTATTTTAGTCTCTCGATTTTTCATTCTGTTTTATTGTCTTTCGTACTTTCGTTCGTCCTGTATTTTATTCTCTCGGTCTATTACCTTAATTCATTATCTCTCGTCCTGTATTTTAGTAGGTCGATGTTTCATTCCGTTTTATTGTCTTTCGTACTTTCGTTCGTCCTGTATTTTATTCTCTTGGTCTATTATCTTATTTCACTATCTCTTGTCCTGTATTTTAGTCGGTCGATCTTTCATTCTGATTTATTGTCTTTTGTACTTTCGTTCATTCTGTATTTTATTATCTCGGTCTATTATCTTATCCCATTATCTCTCGTCCTGTATTTTAATCTCTCGATCTTTCATTCTGATTTATTGTTTTTTGTACTTTCGTTCATTCTGTATTTTATTCTCTCGGTCTATTATCTTATTTCATTATCTGTCGTCCTGTATTTTAGTCTCTCGATTTTTCATTCTGTTTTATTGTCCTTTGTAATTTCGTTCGTCCTGTATTTTATTCTCTTGGTCTATTATCTTATTTCATTATCTCTCGTCCTGTATTTTAGTCTCTCGATCTTTCATTGTTTTATTGTCCTTTGTATTTTTGTTCATCCTGTCTTTTATTCTTTCGTCATGTCATACTATTTAAATTATTGTTCTTCCTTTCGTATGCCTTTCGTATGTCTTTAATTCTCTGTGCTAAATCACAGTCAAGCTGGAGTACAGTTGCCAGTAATTCTGCACATGAAAGCTGATCGCTTTTTTTTTGTCATAATCGCATATTCCCCTATTCCCCCGAGCACTTATTCAATGTATTTTATACATTTTAATTTTAGCACATTCAATAATCAATAATAATTGTTCCTAACAATGTGCAAACGATTATGCTTTGAACTTGTTTGCAGAGAATTGCCGTACCCAACGGCCATTCATTTTATATCCATATTATTTTGCCTCCGGACGAAAACAATTTTAATAAAATCGTGAACAATATTACAGGATGGCTTCTGTCTATACAGTGCAGTAATTTAGAACTACCTTCCGGCAACCGAAAAGTTGGACGCTCGTGTGATATTAAAAGAGTGAGACGAGATAATTATGCAAGGAAGGTTGCGGATCTCGCGTTCATTCCTTTCTGCTTCGCAAAAAATATCGTGATGTAGAATAAAATTATTCAACATATTTAAAAATATTTCTCATGCATTATGAGCCAACAACTAAAAATGAATAATTAACATTTGTATAGCAACAAGCATGCATTATTAGACATTTAATTTAATTCAAAGTTAGCCATGACATTCATAACCAAACAACATGCAGAACTAAAGCACATTCTAGTATAATATACAGTTACGACGCTTAAGTTGTGAGGGTGCTAGGAACAATAGACTATGCCATAATGAGGCTGTAATGAGGCGATATTAGCGATCCTAGTGGTTAGCAACGATTTATGGATGCATATTTACTACGTATTGAGCTTAATGACTGTATATACTAGACCAGTGATGTCAACTGATGCCCATAGGAGCAGACGCGCGCTTTAGAGCCCTGGAGAGCCTGAGCGCTTTACAGCGGAAAGGAAAGAGACAGATGAAAGAGGTATATGCCGCTTGGTCGAGCTATATACAAGGATGGCCAGCACTGATTCAATGGATAAAGAGAAGACAACCTATTAAAACTGTATCCGTGTTAATTTTTAGATTTGTCTGAGAAGTATAAGTGCATTATAAGAATGTAAGTTTTAATTTTAATGTTCATTTTTCACGAGTTTGCTTTTTTATTCAAAAGGAATATTTTCTGAACTTTTTTACAGTAAAGTGAAATTTTCAGATCTGTTGTTTAGTAGCCTTACAGGTACTAAAACAATGTTTTCGTAAATCTAATATATCGTAAATACGTATTACTGAAGATAGTGTATTAAAATGTTTGAAAATATTCGCATGAAAAATGTTTGTAAGGAAATTAATTAACAAAGCAAATACTGTTACATCACAAACAAAAAATATGTGCCTATGTGTTGGTAAAACGTCAGCTCTATAGCTTCAGCAGATTTCGAGATAATTTAATATTCTGATAACAGAAAGTTGCGCACCAATATCACCTAAAAGCATAATGTGATAAGAGTTTTATTATGTAATATTAGTTACAGTTAAAACATATACCTAGACAACTTTGCTTCGTACTATAATATTGTTTTGATTACTTTTATAAGGCTAAAGATACCATCAATATCAATTTCAACTTATCATGTCATATTCAGTGTCTTTCTTTGGGATAACACTTTCTTTATGAATGATGTGTTTAATTTACTTAGTACAGTATAGTTGTAGTTATTTTGGGATTTGTGTGAATATTCCTTCTTTACTCTTTATTATGTTATTAACGTTTAAAACACAACTGCAATATTAGGCTAAGAAATAGGTGTTATTACTTTTGTTTTACAGACAATATAGAAAATAAGAAACAGAAAGAAGCCATATAAAAATAACAACATAAAATTTCACGTTCCGGTTGAAGTTTGTGCACCACTGTTTTCTTAATCCAACAGGCTGCTTATTCCTCCTAGCATACCTAGCGCTTAATGCCCGCGCACCACGTCAAGGCCAGAAAAATGCGCTTGCTTTGACATCACTGTACTAGACTGTGACTAAAGTGTGTACTATCCACGGAACGTTTTTTGATCCTTCTTTTAGCGGGATGAGGGGGTCGGAGGGAACTATTTCAATCTCACAGCAGTGCTGCCAACCAAAGAGAACTCAATACTAAACTAAACAAATAGTAAACAAATTATAACTTATTCCGAACCGTTATTTCTCTGCTTCACTATGAACAGTTCGTTTCCGAGGAGAAGTTTGAAGGTGTTCCTGTGATGTGCCTGGTATTCCCTCAGCCATTGTGATAAAAAAAGTACTAGACCTATGTTGAAAACAAAATTAATTCAACTTTGCAATATATTTCTTTTCTGTGTCTATTAAACAACAATCCTTTTTTTTCCAGAAATATACTTTTAATTAAGTACCAGGTCGCAAAATGGACCCATGCCTTTTACAAGAGTGAAGTGTTTTACAAGAAATCATTAATTCATTTTGGCATTTAAACACGAGAAATTACTAAGCTATTAAGCAGTGGATTTGGATATGTTCTTACAGATTTTATAAATTTGTTTCTGGCATTTTGAATATAATCACTAAATAACAAAACAACAATCAGTAACCACAATATTCAAGGCTTAGCAATTATACCATCAGATGTCACGGCGTATGCCTATGCAATTCAATTTTAGTGTTTAGTGGTTGCCACTTCTTGTCAACGAAGATAACCGAACCTTCCGATTGAGTACTATGGAGCCGAAGAATCAAGAAAAGTTTCGCGCACAGTAATTTTTGGTCTTCGACCTCGTAGTTAAAGTCTCTGAGAACATTCTTAGCCGCTGACCTTGTTACTGCAGTTTCTGAATAGTTTCTTGGTCGCTGACTTTAGTCTTTAAACAGTTGCTTAGCCGATCGACTTCTACTGTATTTACGGTCACCTCGTGACTATAATCTCCAAACAGATTCTTTTCCACTTACCTTGTGACTACAAACTCTGAACAGATTCTTCTCTGCTGACATTGTGACTACAAACTCTGAACAGATTCTTCTCTGCTGACCTTGTGACTACAGTTTCTGAACAGATTCTTCTCTGCTGACCTTGTGACTACAGTTTCTGAACAGATTTTTCTCTGCTGACCTTGTGACTACAGTTTCTGAACAGATTCTTCTCTGCTGACCTTGTGACTACAGTTTCTGAACAGATTCTTCTATGCTGACCTTGTGACTACAGTTTCTGAACAGATTCTTCTCTGCTGACCTTGTGACTACAGTTTCTGAACAGATTCTTCTCTGCTGACCTTGTGACTACAATCTCTGAACAGATTTCTTGGTCCACCCTGTGGAATAACGGTTAGTATGTAACCGTGGAACGAGCGAGCCCGGGTTCAAATCCTGGTAGGGACAAGATACCTGGTTGAAATTTTTTTCGGGGTTTCCGATCAACCCATTAAGAGAAAATGCTGGGTAACTTTCTGTGCTGGACCCTGGGCTTAATTCGCTGGCATTATCTATAGTAATCTCAGACCTCGAGTGACATTTCTTAGGACTATTTGGCGAATAAAATGAAAATGTAAATAATATATCCCTAAAATTCGCTTACAAAATGTTAATAACTGTATATTTTCGAATACTTATTCTATTCAGACATTGTGAAGTCGAAATAGATAAATAACTATTACCTAAGTATATAGAGAGGACTAAATGAACGATTACTGCAATAAAGAAATTGAATGTTACTCAGTAATGCCAATGGAGAAAAGCGAAATACAGCTTCAAAATGTTAATTATATGTACTGCGCCTTTCTCTTGTTATTATAACAGAAATACGTTTTAATTATATCCTGAAATCATAATTTAATTTAAACATTTTATAGTATAATTACAAATAACCTGATTAATACATTAATTAAATGAAAAATTGTTATGAAGGAGTGTCATTTTCTTTAGATCCAATGGACATGGAATTAGAAGATGTAGATGTGAAAATAGGATTTCGCACTTTATTTAGTACAATGGATTCATGTTCATCGATTTACGTGGAAACAGTTGGCGACACTGACTAAACAAAAGAACGGCCGTGCAATAATTGATAATGATAAATTGAGCTGCAGAAATTATCGCGATGTATGACTGATTGGTTGAAATTCAAAATTTCATTACATGTCATTGGCCGAAAAAGGAATGACGTCATATAAACGAAATAGTCACCTTCATTTCACTCAGATCCTAGATAACCATAGCAGTTGATAAAATGTCGTAAGATAAACCAGTTAAAAACAGATTTCTGACCGCAGATACTGTGACTACAGTCTCTAAACAGTTTCTTGGCCACCCATTTTCTGACTACAGTTTCTTGGCCGCTAACCCTGTGACTTGTCGTTTAGTCAACCGTCCGAAGACAGGTCTAAACCTCACAAGTGACACTAAGAAGGCATACTTATGAGGCAATAGGTCAGGAGATAATGAGGTACAATAGCCAGATCTTTTCTCCTCTATTGCATACATCGCCGACTAGCTACATATTACACTAGTCAGACTTTAGATGCATACAATTTATTGCTCTTCCTCTGACACAACGTCAAGTGAGATGTACTGCCTGATAATAGATATAGTACGATTATTTAGTCCTGACAGTCGCCGACAATGTGCGCCTGGGTCAGGTGAGTCCATTAAGTTACGCTAAAGGGTGTTCAGGTTAGTCAGTCGCTTGCATTCAGAGCGATCGGATGTCACGCGTGCTGTAGAACGTTGTGTTTCCAGCACAGTTAAGCTGTACTGCATTTTTTTACTGACCGCTCGCTCCTATCTCTACTCCGGAGCTCTCCCCACTACTCCTATTACTTCCCCTCTTCTGCGTCGCTGAGCTATCAGAACTAAATAATTGGTCTGTACATATCAGCCAGAACCTCAATCAGAGGATAACCCCGTGACTATAGTCTTTGAATAGAGTTTTCCGTACTAAACTTGTGACTACAGCCTCTCAGAAGTTTCTTGGCCTCTGATCTTTTGTCTACAATCTCTTGCCGTATTCTTGGCTACTCAACTTGTACCTACAGCGCAATGTGCGAGCCACGGATTGAAATGAAATATGAAACTCATCCTAAACAACGACATCTCACAAAGCATATCGTCGTTGATTATATGAAACCTCCTATGTGACTTTACAGAAAATAATTTTTCGGGAGGAAGAAGAAATCAATTAAAAATTAATAGGCCTATCCTGATCTTCGATGATATCATTTATGTTCATCATATTTACCAACACTTTCTACCGAATTACCTCATATTCATATGTAAGCCCAATGATTTTTAATTAATTCTTTTCTTCCTCCTGAAGAATTATTTTCTGTTAAGTCACATAGAAGATTCAATAAAATCTACGACGATGTTTGCCGGTGATAATTAATAGCTATATAAAAATAGCGTACGAATACAATATATCTGCTAAAAGCTAATTTATTTTGTTCGGAGATTTGCTACACACGGCTTCCTTTTGCGAACATTCATACTCAGAAAATAAAATTACATTTTTAACACTTATAAATAATTACTATTTTAGTGTATCAGTATTTTATTTTTATACTGTGTATAGTAAGAGAGAAATTTACGGACGTTCATCGTGTGAATAAAGAAGCAAGCCAACGGGAATTAGCTCTGTAAACAAACAGAAATTTTAGCTTTTCCTACAAGAAAATAAAGATAAGAATGAGGAGACTGTTAGAAACAGAAGAGATCTTCAAATGTTCCGTGTTTATAAGCCCATTTCATCTGCGTTTGCACAAACTCGTCCAGCAAGACATTGAGTTCTACGTGAGACAATGAAACTTTTGTAATGGCGCCCCGAATTTCCTGGTCCATAGAAACTTCTGCACTTTTAGTCCGTAATGCGTTGAATGCATTTCCTCTTCTCCCGTGCTGCCTTTATTCTGTACGGTTTCCTTCAGCCTAGTTAGTGAACGCCAAAGTTAGATGGGGCGGAAGGAGTGGCGTTGCTGGTTGCGAAAGGGTTGGAAGAGCGTTATGGATGAAGACGCTAGGGTGGAAGCTTGATGGTTTTTGTGACAGACGCGTGATAGGATTGGCCCAGTGAAAAAAGAGGACTCTCAGTTCTCCAAGCTATAATGTGTCCAAGACAATTTTGGTTTATTTCGCTTACACTTTCTCAGTGCACGGGTCGTCCTCGATGTCCTAGCAGTTAGCGTACTAGCCGCTAAAACCGATGTTCACAGGTTTAAAACTAGTCAAGGGCGATAAAATCTTTATCTAATATCTTATATTGATGGCATATGGAAGAATCCTATTTTTCATGGAGATCTCCGCATAAAATTTATTGTCCATTCTTCGTTCACTTACGATTTCGACGCTGGATAAACTCTAGCAGAAAGCTCCTTTAAATAAAATACTAAACAATATAATTATCAGTACACTGCTCCTTCGATATGGGAGAAAGCCAATGATTATCTACTTATACAAAGTGTTAAAAAAAGTATCCAATATTTTAGGAGGTGCTAGTATGCATCAAAACAAGAAAATAATGTCTAATAAATATGAGTCCTACAACACATACTTTCTGAGATCTGAACACTTGTTCATGTGACGTCCATCCATGGCAATGCATTTCTCTATCCTTCGGCATAAGGAATCACGCACTCTTTGAAATTTGTTTTAATACGTTAATAAGAAAGTCCTGATAACGAGCCCCAGTTAATGTCTGTGGTAGCACGTATGACCCTTTTAATCTACCGGCACATCATTTTATTTTTATTAATATTTCTAATATGAACCTGGCTATACCTTTGAATTACTGGTTGAGGATCGGAAACACTGTTTGTTACCCCTTCCACAATCGGAGTCTGATGATACTGGCGTAAAATAAAAACAAATCACTTTACTAGGTATAGGAGGAAAGAAAAGTAGTACATCCATTTACGAAAACTAGGAAATATTACGATTTTGATTTGGATAATTTTCGTTCGGTTTTTATTTACTCAAAATATAGTACAGTATTAACAATAAGTGTTTTTTTAATCACTAACTGAACTATCCAGGCGCACGTATTCATTATACAATGTATAGTATACTGTGTATAGTACATTAGCATAGAATATGGAGAGTACATTTAAATTGAAAAATAGTCAAAATCTGAATACCGGTATTTAAACAAATTGTTGAAAATAGTGACCGTTCATTTCGATACAGCTTCAATTCTTTTGTTCATATTATCGAAGACGGAAACTGAATGCATTGTTTCTTGAATGTAATTCTTTAATTCTTCTGTTGTTGTAGGATGTTCAGCAAACACAACTATATTATAGTAACTCCAAAAGAAATCATTCAAAGCACTCAAATAAAGGCGACGTGGGGAGCCATAATCCTGCTCATATTGAAATAGTTCTTTACCTACTCTATAACAGAGTACCTTACATACCGTAAATTCAATCTTACTTCTGTTCGATCCGCACAGATAAATTTACTCAGACATGCTATCTATTGTCCGTCCCAAGCCCCTATAGTCTCGGCTGCGCGAAACGAGGAAACCGGGGCAAATTGAACGCTGCGCTTGCCGCCATATTGTTGGAGAGCAGACAAATAATAGCAGTGCGTAAATCACGCAATTTAACGCTGTGATGATCTAAAATTGACATATTATGGCCATTTTCGACGTTTAACGTAAAATTAGGACGAAATAAACATATTCAAAGTTTCATTGATATGTGTTTAGAACATTAAAGAAAAGAAAATAGGTATGAAGCATTTATATAAAACATACTGATACATCCATAAATAGGCCTACACAATACACATTATAGATTGTATAATTTTACGATAATCAGCAAATTGTTAGGTTTCAGAGAATCTAAAATTATATTAACATATTAACTCTTAGATCACAAGACATAAATATATGCACCTTGATTACACAAGTTCTTGTTATAATCAAATTCCTAAGTGAAATAAATATGCGATAATCAGTATAGACTTGTTGTTAAGTTTTAGAGAATCAAAAATAAATTATATTACCGGTACTTTTAGACCACAGGACATAGGTAATCTGGCAAAATATAATGTGCGAAGGTAGCCAAATTACATTGAATTCATTCTTCAATTAATAAACGGAATGCTATCAATTATAAAAAGTATCGGTACCTAATACATTGCAAACAATAGGTAACGTGAAGACCTAAAAACTAAACAATCACTTTATGCAAGATAAAAAAACCACATACTTTTTATGTGTGGATTTTTTACATATTGTATTTTTATTTTAAATAAATAAAATAGATATATTATCATTGCTTGCGGAGTGATGGTACATAATTTTATGCACATATGCATTATCAATAAGATGCCATTCCTTGCTTTTGTTAATAAAATATATCCGGAAAAATGTAAAAGAGTTATTTATAGGTGAACTGTGAATCATAAATTCACAAAGGAGCCTTAGCTATTATAGCTATTTATTTATTTATTATCTGTATATTTATTTATCAATATATGGATCTTGAATGAAAGTTTATTATCTTGCAGATAAATTCATTTACATAATAAAAACAAAAAGTTATCTTTCCACTAATGTTTTAACATCTGATGTGTAAGTCTAAATAATTCACTCAGTGGGATTTCTCTACAGTCTGATATACCTGTACTAACAATTAAGTATTCTTTATTGTCGTAAACTACTGATTGATTTTTAATGATATTGATATTGTAACAACAGAGATAATATTATATCGTACCTTTTGCAAATAGCTTGGAAAATTAAACAGGGATGGTATTATCGCCGCGCTCTCATGGTTAGCATTCGGCAGGTCTTTGAGCGGCCTCATGCGTTCGGCAGGTCTTTGAAATTTAATTGTATTATTGTTTTCAATTTCTTGTGTCGCCGCTCCAATCACTCGCCTCAATTTCAATAATGCAACCAATAAGCTGCTTCAATTATTATTAAATGACACTTACTTGTCTAATCCAAGTAGACTAAACCCGAGGTTGCAATGTCTTGTGCTGAGGACGAACATTAAGGTATGTGATTAAAAATTATTATTAAAGAGTTATTATTAAGAGTTAAGAAAGCCAACGTACTCGTATATGAAATAATAATAATAATAATAGCCATTTAACAATATAACAAACTAGTGCTTATTCTTATCGAGAAAGTAGACGTGACAACGTGACACGTAGAGTGAAACCTACAGAGCAACAATCGGTCTGCAAAATTATTTTTTTAAACCACACCGCACGTTATTGTATGATGCCGACATGTTAAGCATGAGTCCGCGGCGATAATATATCATCTTTCAAAATTATATTGCCATTACTTTCACACTATTCACTAAAAACACCCGAGACAAAACAAAGGACAAGTATGACAATCGTGTTTACCGCTCTATTTCTACCAGTAGCATGGCGGCGTAAACATGCGCAGACTGGTTTCAATTTTGGACAGCACACCAGCGCTCTGTGTGAGTCTAGTATACTATTATAACGTCTTTGGTCCGTCCAAATGGTTATGTCGCAGGGTCGCAGAAGGGGGGGGAAATCACGTGACAGTTACTTAACGAGGCCCTTTTATTTAAATTATTTTAAACATTTTTGTATAATATTACGTAGCCACTAGCCTCTACAGAGAGGCCAGCAGAAATGGGTGTGGGAAAACGGGATGCGACATAAACAAATGACGTAACAGTACCTGTGCGAAAATACCTGTGATTCAATAAAGGAATGCCCTTTCTTCACTGGAAAATGCGACCATATTTCGGGAACGTACTGTATTCACTCACTTAATACTGTTTGTTATCACCGTACGACTCTGCCTGCATATGTGGCCGTAATTCTGTGTGAGGACAGGTGGAGGTTTACTAGTAGAAGAGGTGGGAGTGAAGTACATTAAAAAACTCAGGTACAATGAAAATTGAAGTAAAAATGAAAAGATGATGTCGCTGTATCGCCAAGAACGCCTGAACGACTTCAGGCTGGTATCTATTTGTTGTTTTATACTTTACTAGCATCTTTAACCTGCCCATTAGTTGATTGAGAATCGGTGCTGATGCCTTGTTTCTTCAACTGCATGGGGATTTTCATCAGCCCACACATGCTGATTACGAAAATTCACAACACCATCTCTGCTGAAGCCCGCTCATATCCGCAACCAGACTTTTGTTTTCAGCATTTCTTTCGACGTATCATTATTCCATGCCAGGGGTATCAACTACGGTATGATTATCTGGTAGTCTGTTGTATTGTAGGGCAGAGAAATGCATTGCCATGAATGGACGTCACATTGAGCATCTCCTATGAACAAGTGTTCAGATCTCAGAAAGTATGTGTCGTAGGACCTATATTTATTAGACATTATTTTCTTGTTTTGATGCATACTATCACTTCCTAAAATATTTGATACTTTTTTTAACACTCTGTTTACAACACGCAGTCAAAGTCTCCTGGAATCGACTATCATCGTGTTTAGATATAGCACGAAAGTCAAGAAATATTGTGTAGAGTAAAAAATTGATCATACGGGAGTGAGTGTTTAAAAATTGTTAATCCATTATAGAAAGTGAACCTGATACAACGTTAATAAAAGTTAATTTTATTTCCTAGAATACATGTATAAAATATAATAAATAAATAAATAAATAAATAAATAAATAAATAAATAAATAAATAAATAAATAAATAAATAAATAAATAAATAAATAAATAAATGAGTAGATGAATAAATAAATAAGTAAATTAAAAAATAAATATTACCTTAAAGTCTCTAGCAATATCCTTAATATTCGCGGTGAATAATATTTACTTCGTGAGAAATACTCAGACGTGAACGTGTTTAAGACATGTGTTACCAGTACGCGAGTGTTGGATTCTCGTCATGACAACAGACACTGTTTCCTATTTTCTTTAGGCTGAAAAACATTCTACCAAATCGGCGGAGGTATATATTAATACTAATATCGTTAATAAGATTGTTACTACTTACTTACTTACTGGCTTTTAAGTAACCCGGAGGTTCATTGCCGCCCTCACATAAGCCCGCCATTGGTCCCTATCCTGAGCAAGATTAATCCAGTCTCTATCATCATATCATCCCATCTTCCTCAAGTCCATTTTAATATTATCTTCCCATCTACGTCTCGGCCTCCCCAAAGGTCATTTTACCTCCGGCCTCCCAACTAACACTCTATATGCATTTCTGGATTTTCCCATACGTTCTACATGCCCTGCCCATCTCAAATGTCTGGACTTGATGTTCTTAATTATGTCAGGTGAAGAATAGAATGCGTGCAGTTCTGCGTTGTGTAACTTTCTCCATTCTCCTGTAACTGCATTCCTCTCAGCCCCAAATATTTTCCTAAGCACCTTATTCTCAAACACCCTTAACCTGTGTTCCTCTATCAAAGTGAGAGTCCAAGTTTCTCAACCATAAAGAACAACCGGTAATATAACTGTTTTATAAATTCTAACTTTCAGACATTTTGACAGCAGACTAGATGCCAAAAGCTTCTCAACCGAATAATAACAGGCATTTCCCATATTTATTGTGTTTAATTTCCTCCCGAGTATTATTTGTATTTGTATTATTATTGTAATGTATGATTATTATTATTATTATTATTATTACTATTATTATTATTATTATTATTATTATTATTATTACTATTATTACTGACCACTAAGTATGTGTTTCTATAATTGTTATGTACGTGCACGAATATTGATATTTTTAGAGCTTCTCCCTAGAAGGATAAAATTATTAGGTTTTATCTCAATTTTAATCTTCTTTATCTTTAGATGAGGGTAACTATTTATTAGTCATTCATTTAATAATAATAATGTAGAAAAACTGATTCAATATTATGTGCCAACGAACTGTTAAACGCCAGGAATTGATATGTCTTAAATCATAGCCAGGAAGAAAAAGATGAGATAAATAAATGTAAGGAAGTCATTTACCTAATGGGATTTGAAATATCTCGTGCTTTAAAGCCTTTTAATAGAACAGAATTTTTCAAAAGAGTAATGATTAAAATAGCTGAAATAACTTGTCCATAAGAAGTTTCTAATTTTGAAAAACTACGAATTTCTCGACCAAGTATCGTGAGAAAAATGTAGAAAATTCCTGATTATACTAAAGAGAAAGGTTAAAAAAAGAAGCAAGAAAAATTGTATATTATTCATTGGCTCTTGATAACAGCAGTGACATTACTGATACTGCAAAGTTTGAGATTTTTATCCGCGGGATTGATCAAGATTTTAGTACAGGAACACCACTGCTTGTAGTTTTCATGCCAAGTACCTTTCCTCCATCTCCTTACTTCCTAGGCTGTCTGTCGCATGTAATCACTGCAGTTCGAGTTTTGGTCACCGCTGATCTAGAGTGTGGTAAGATGGATTGAAAGTAACAAAACTCCAAGAAACAAATTACATAACTTTTTTTCTGGTTACTTTATTAATTTTATCTTTCTGTAGAATTATTTATAATATTGCACAAATATAATTTTACGTTTGTGCATTTTTGCGACAATTATTTATGTTCTATCTTAAACCCTGATTTAAAATTATATAGCACACCTCCCTACAATCGCATATAAGTTTTTAAAAGTCATTTGAGAAGAAAGCTTTTACATGTCGCTTGTCTTCCTTTATAAAACCCCACAAGTTTTGAATTAAACTGTGAGCGGTACATAAAGAGACAAGAGATGTCCTGTACCTCTGAATACATTTCGTTTTACGTCTTGGGAACTCTTTTATGATTCTCATTGCCCCCGAGGGAAACATTAAAACAGAAAAATAGCGGCATAACGGTGAAGGCTTCTGCTGTGATGTACGAGGTTGGGTTGTTATTACATCCTCGAGTTTGTGTAAGCTATACAGTACATAAAAATAAAATATTAAGTAGCAGTTACTGGTAAACAAAAGAAAGTTAATATACGCACTGTTTTACATGATCATCATCGTTATTATCAACAATAATGATTCAGCATTTAGTCATATTATCTGCTTTCATATAAAGAGTTTTCGAAAGTAACGTATAATTTAAATTGAGTGAGGGAATTTTGGACAAGCACACACGCATCAAACCTTTTGTTTAGAAAATAATATTTTTCATTGTTCTATAGACACTTTAACACTTATTTAATCACTGATTCACTTTATAACTTCTTACTGTGTTAGCATTTTAGGAAATTACCTGGCTGACTAGTTTCGAAGTGTTAATCTTCATTGTTCAAAGCCTAGTAAAGATCCCGCGCCATCTTCTGGTTTCCTGTTGTGGTGGGGTGTGTTCATGATTGTGTCGAAAAGGTTGTGTGTTTCGAAATTGAGTTGTATTTTCATGATATGCTGGGTTGTGTTTTTGTATGATTGTAAATTTCATGTTGTTCTAGTGTGTCAAGTTTACGGATTTTTGGCTAGATGTCTAGTATTTTCTTATCAGTGTCTATGTTGCTATAGTTGTGATTGGTGTTTGTAATGTGTTCTGCGTATGTTGAATTGTTGTGTAGTTTGGTTATGGCTGTGATATGTTCTTTGTAACGTGTTTGAAATGATCTACCAGTCTGTCCAATGCAGAAGTCATTGCAACTGTTGCATGATAGTTTGGTCCACACCTGTGGAGTAACGGCTAGCAAGTCTGGCCGCGAAACCAGGTGGCACGGGTTCCATTCCCGGTCGGGACAAGTTACCTGGTTGAGGTTTTTTCCGGGGTTTTCCCTCAACCCAATATGAGCAAATGCTGAGTAAATTTCGGTGCTGGACCCCGGACTCATTTCACCGGCATTATCACCTTCATCTCATTCAGACGCTAAATAACCTAAAATGTTGATAAAGCGTCGTAAAATAACCTACTAAAATGATAGTTTGTATGCACTAATTAAGTTGCATTTATTTGTGTGTCTTGTCTGTGTGTTAAGATGTTTTTGTAATGTGTTCTGTGTTCTGTATGCAATGTTGTTACTTACGTTTCTTGAAAGTTAATGCAATCTTGTATGTGTTATTTTTTCGTATGTTAGTGTGACATATTTGTTTTATTCTTGTGTATGTGTTACGTTTTCTTGTTTGTTTAGTCTTTCTTGGGTTGTATACATTTTCCTGTGCTATGTATTTGATAGTGTGTATTCCTTTCTTATATTCTTGTTGGTTCATAGGAATGTTGATAATAATAATAATAATAACAATAATGGTTTATTTAACCTGGCAGAGTTAAGGCTATAGGGCCTTCGATGAGTCTTTGTATCATAGATCGGAATCATAGACATCACAATAACAAAAACAGACAACAAACGTAATGTTCAAAAATACACACGAAACCCACTATAAGGTCTCGCAAGCAGGGAATACCGACGGAAGGAATGCGAATGAACCAATGCGATAAGGAAGAGCAGGCGACAGGAAAGGTCACGAGATAGCTTGAGTGATATTCAAGAGTACAGTCGGAAGAGAAATGACATCGATAGAATCAGTCTTGCGTTTTGATAGTTACATCACGACTTTAGTTTGTTCCATTGCATGTGAATACGTGTCTTGTATCGCACGGTATTATTATTTCATTGGTGAACATATGTTGCGCGTTTAATTAACTTCGAATTTTTCTCTTGCTACGTTCTTTATTTCCACAGCGATGTCCTCATTTGTTTATCTTATTGGAAGAGACAGTACTTCCATCGGCCCGCACCTCTCCCCCCTCGGCGTGCCAACATACAGATGTCAAAACAGACAGCAACGCCACCATTGCTTTTCGGTAATCGTTCCTTGCGCGAGCTATACCACGGTAATACATACACAACACCTCCAATCACCCCACATAACACAAACACGCAGCATTCTGCGTGACTTTCACTAGACTTTGAACAATGGAGGATAACACTTCGAAACTAGTCAGCCAGATAATTTCGTAAAAAGTTAACACAGTAAAGAAGTTGTAAAGTAAATCAGGAATAATTTTATGGAAACAAAATTTTTGCGACTTTTGTTGTGCGAGTTATGACATAGAGAAGATTTAAACATTTTTTAAATGACAGTCTAGTTTTTTGGCATCATATGAAAGAATATATTTTTAATTTACGTTTATAGAAGATGTTAATTTAATAAAAACTGACCTTTCATTGAATTTCTTGAATTTGTAAGCGGTACATATTGCAATTTGGTACAAACAAAATCTAGCGTATACCGAATTTTATACGTAGAAATTAAAATTTTAGTCAATAAATTACCTTCTCTGAGTTTAAGCATTAAATTGAATTTATTTAGTCATCATCGTCAACATTTCACGGCTTAAGCCATTTAGGCTCGTTCCGGTCTCATAGATTTCAATTAAAAAGTTGTATCCATCTCTTCTTTGGCCTACCAACACTTCTTCTACCCTCTGGATTATAATCTAAAATAATTTTTGGTATTCGGCCTGGTTTCATACTCTGAACATGCTCCTTCCAATTGTTCCTATATTGCTCTATTTTATCCATCAGTTTAAAAATATTTAATTCATTCCTGATATCTTCACTTTTTCTTTTATCCAGTCAGATGTTCGAAATGTTCTCCATTTACATTCTGGCAATGACTAAATCGCGATACATACTTCAGGTCTCGTGGCAAGGACTCTTCTTTTCAGAAATTCCCATGAAAAGTAATCATGTGGAGAAAGCTCAAGTGATCTTCTAGGCCACTCTACTTGTACTCTTCTTCCGATTTATCTGAGAAATATGTGGCTAATTTGAATGAGCTTCTTTAGAAATTTTTTTTGCATATATCTTGTTTTGTATGTCTTCTGAGGCCAGTCTTCTGCTGCAATAAATTCTGGAACATTGTCCCTGAGCCATGCTTGGGTTGCTCTAGCCTTGTGAGATGGAGTCTTTGAAAGATCCAGTGCCTTCCATTGAAGAGTGTGGTGTTCAAGGTCCTCACAAGCAAAATGATAAAATATATGCACGGAGCTCAAAGGAAGCTAAAATGTCAATTCGTCGTGTCCAGAGAGGGAACCACCCAGCATCAGTGATGGTTTGGTGGGGTGTGTCATATCAGGGAGCAACAACTCTCCAGTTCTGCAAACAAAGAGTAAAATCAGGAGCCAGGCATCATTTTGCTTGTTGTACTTCTCAACTGTGAAAATTTTCTTATCTGTGAAGAGGATATTTTCATGACCATTCTGAGCATGCCGCTGTAAGAGCCTCTTTGCTCTTTTTTACCTGATATTAACAAATGTCCCACTGACCGTCGATAAGCTCTCATATGAAGGTCTTCTCTGATAATTTGAAAAATGGATCTGGTGGATACATTTAAGAAACCCTTCAAGTGAAATCATTAGCTACTGGAATGTAGCCATTTAAATTTTGTGCCTTTCTTTGGCTCACTGCGTACGTCTCAAATAGCACATGACTTAGTTATTTTTTTCAAATTTGATATGCTTTGATATAAAAATTATAGCAAAAGATTGTTTTTTTATCATAATAGTCCTACTTGACCCTAGTTCATATCATCTTCAAGAAAAGACATGCTCCAAATGTTCACAGATTTAAAGTGGGCAAAAACAAATAGCCTACCATTAATTTATTAGAATCAGAATTAAATTAAACTATTCTCATTGTCGCAAAGAGAGATTTGTGTGTTACGTTTGAATTCGTACGTAATCCGATAATCCAACAAACGCTTTCTCTTGCACAAATTTCGAATGGATGAGCCCAACATGACGCTGACACAGCTCCATAGAAGCGAATGCGAGATATCGCCAGCGGCTGCGAATAGTTTAATAAGTTTCAAAAGTGAGCATGCAAATGAGTGGTCCGCACATGCCGCTTGTACAACTGGCATCATAATTAGTATCGATCATTTCGCGATTATTAGCGAAGTCTTTCGACTGTTTAATGAACAACTTTATGATATGATTACGACACCAATAACATCACAAATGTGAAACGATAACACGGTACAATAAATTTAACTGCCCGTGAAGTTGATTGTCTCGATAACTGTCATACAATAACAGCAAAGCGTCAGTGACAGTAAACTATGAATACTTATTTACGCTATTATCTCTCATTACAGGATATTAGAGAGATTATTGTGATTATTCTGATGGTACTAAAAGCTATTTTGAACATTGCGACAAAATGGAAATGAAACTTTTTTATGTATAATAGAAACCATAGGTTCGAATTGTAGGGAGGGTTTGGGATATTTTTTTCTTCACTGGAAGGAATATTGTCCCATGATTGTACTATTTAACCTCAGCTAGAGATAATTCCTTCCTTCATTTCATACTTTGAAATATACGGTACTTTGTTTTTCAATGGCAATTTCTTGACTCTCCCTTTATTTACACAAGCGTCCCCATCGGAGAGTGATGCGCCGAAGCTCTAATTTTTTTTGCGACCGGTTTAGTGTTTTAAGGGAACACTATGGTGAAATAATAATAAAAAATTAAGAAAATCTACTTAAACATTTATTGTGACTATTTAGATAGAGCTAAAAAAATTAGTTAATTTATATTCCCACGACTATTTTCAAGCTTTTGAGCCAATATGAACTAAAAATTTTGAAAACTTTGTCGCAAGGAGCCTTTTTAGTGATGTCAATATAGATTATATATTTAAATATATATATATATATAATTTAAAAACTATTACTCCTAATGACACCAAATTTTTTACAGGTGATAGTATTGTAGGCATGTCATGTAGTTCAAAATTAATATATTTTGGATAAAAATTGTAGAAGTTTTAATAAACATATAAGTATCCCCTTAATTGATTAATGAACAAGTTTACGATTTAATTATGCCATCACTAACGTAGCGTGTCTGCCTCCAGATTAGCCGGCCCTAGTTCGATTCCCGGCGGGGTTCTTGTAAAATTTCTACCTCGGGACTAGGAGAGATGCGATGCACAACATCTAATCACTAAATTGTACACCAATATGCCTGGGTTAAATCCCAAATCCCTCCGCAGTGCAAATGAAGGGAAGGCATATGTCAACTGTTGATAGTGATTTGTCCGTCGGATGGGGACGTTAAGCCTGGCGGCCCCCTTGGTGCTATTCGATAGGAGTAGGCTACGTGCCGGCACCGGGTTTCCCCTTCTCCCTTCCTCACCATCATCATCCTCACCAGTTCCCTACACTACACTTACTTGAACACTTAACATACACTCTTCCCAGTACACGACATAAATCTTTCAGATACACATCACGCATAACGTAGCCCGCCTAAGTGGTGTGCAATTAGAAAATGAGTCACAGTCTTGCCATCTATCCGCAGTATGTTCATTAACAAATATGCAGACTTCATCAATTGCTGGACATTGTTTTTGTGTGTAAAATCCATCAAAGAAAGAGCCCACATGTTTTGATTTACTAAGATCGCAATTAAGCAGGCGCACTGGAAAAGGCCAATAAAGACAATAGTACCACAAATAAGTACTCCGTGTTATATGAAGGAACATTTGCTTTAATATTAAACACAAAATACATCTTCAACCTTTTTTGTTTTATTAGCTGTAATATTTTTAGGACTAAAAGAGTTTCTAACAAAATTTATGGTTTTACTGTGTTTTAGAGAAAAATAATTATTAGTGCTTTAAAAACGGCTCTGTTAAGAATCGTGCATACAGCATAATGACTGATGGATTTTACATAAGATTTCTTTATTCAGAAATCTCTCTTTCTTCTTCATGTGCAAGTAATTTATTCAAGGGAGTGACATAACAAATCGTGTAATATTGTAATTGTTTGCGATGCATTTGAAGTATTCGCTATGTTCAATTCGACCAATAACTTGCAGTTTTTGTTGCATATTTAAATATGTCCGCTTGTCAGATATCTTTGCGATGTGGTTCTGAGGTTTACTACTAATTTTCATTTGTGCTATCTTTTCAAAGAAGAACAAATAACATGCCCAGTGTCAGGAACGACCTAATAGGAGAACAGTTCATAAAATCGTGAACAAATTAAAAACAGCGGGATCGGAATTGGATAAGATATCAAAACGAAGACATCACAAAAAGAAGAAATAGCCAAAATTTCGGAAGCAAAACTGCAACGTGTAAATAAAATGTGTTTAAACGCTATAATGCTTGCCTGAAAGAAAATGGGGAAACACTTGAATATGTCTTTGAAAAGATGGGCATTTTTTACAATTTCAAATTACAAAAAACAAAAAACAATTGTCTGTACCACGATTTATCTCGCGTGTTGATTCACAACCGACCGACCGCTCTGTGGGCTGCGTATAGGCAGCTGCGCTATTCAATGCCGCATATACTGAGCTTCTGCGAGCGGGCCCTAGCAAAATAAATGCACTTGTAGTTTCGGAGAGTCGAAGACAGTAAGTCTCAAGACACGGTTATATATCTGAAGTATTTTAACAATCGGAGCAGGACTTTAAACTCGCTTGTGAAACCTGGGAGGAAAAATATATTCTCGAAGCTTGCCATTAGTTTGTTTATTCTGCATTTATTGATCATTTTGCTCTCTATATATTAATCAGCACATATGGATTACTCAGTATTGAGTACACATATATGGAGTGATCACGTAATTAATGAAAACAGATTTACACATAAGCAGCTTTATTTAATGCAGCTCACAGCTCGTAAATTCCGCCTGCGGGCCCCATTCTATCGGCAAGCCCCATTACTGCTCTTGCAGTTGTTAGAAAGAGAGAAGGGAACGTTGCATTATTTGCAGCCAACTCAGATCGCAGCTTGAGGCTTTTATTTTTCTTCTCCGAGTAAGAAGTTAAGAGACACAAAAACTGGGTGATGGATGCCCGCAACTTCAGTTGTCTGTTGGAGTTCGCAACCCTCGGGCTAGAGTCAGGGTCGAACCTGCATTGATTCGCGACTTCAGCTTTATTCTCGTTAGTACGCACTAGTTCAGTTGAAAACCGGAGATTATTTAAGTTATACTTAATGGAGTGACAAATTACGGAGACATGCTGCTGATAAATGTTAAAGCCTAAGAAGACTACCACAAAAACCACTGTAAAACCACAAAAACACCAAGATTATAAACATAATCATAATAGTATTAACTACTGTCATCTTTATAAGCTTCATCACCATTGCCATCATTCACATAACCAACATAAGTGTTATCTTTAGCACCATCATGATATACTACATCATCATCTGTAACTGCGTAACGAACAAAATAGTCTTGATTATGAGTATCATTGTCTTCTTAATCATAGTTTTCATTATTCTCATCATAATATTGGGCATCAAAATTATCTTCTATAATACGTGTGCTGATAGTCATAAATTGTGTGGGAAATTATGTAGGTTCATAGTTCTTCATATTTTGGTACTGTATCTTTATTCCACTTGGCGTACCACGAAGACTGGCGTACCACAAGGCTCTGTCCTAGGACCTTTACTATTTTCTATTTATATTAATGATATTTCTTCTAATCTAACATCCTGCCGACACCATATTTATGCTGACGACATACAAATCTATCTGCATACTCGACCTAACTACATAAATGACGCCATAACTAAAGTTAATGATGGCTTGAATTCTATATCCATATGGTCGAAAACGCACGGACTTAATTTAAATGCAAGTAAATCGCAGGCAATCTTAATAGAACATCAAAGATCGAAGTGTGACAAACAAAATTTGCCACCGATAATTGTAAATAATACTACTATTCCATACAGTACGACTGTGAAGAACCTTGGTATTTATATGGATTGTCACCTGGAATGGAATGAACAAGTGAATCACACTTCCAAAAAAATATTTTCCATTATTCACTCATTAAAGCGACTGAAGAACTTTCTTCCTGATAAATTAAAATTAATCCTTGTACAAACACTCGTGATGCCACACTTTGATTACTGCGATATTATATTAAGTAACCTAAATGCAAATTTGAGCAACAGGCTACAACGTGTGCATAATGCGTGCGTCCGTTATATTTGTAATATTCGTAAGTATGATCATGTTTCCCCGTCTTTCCAAACTCTGTCTTGGCTAAGTCTAAGCGATCGACGAGCCCTGCATTCTCTTGTTCTCTTATTTCAAATTCTGCGCACCGCTACCCCAATATATTTGGCTTCTCGTTTTCAAAATTTATCCGCATATCATCAGCTAAGTACAAGATCTCATTATAACAATTTACTCATTATACCCTACCACAAGACATCTTTATATTCTTCATCCTATACAGTTTCAGTTGCTAGAAATTGGAACTCGCTTCCGAGTGATATAAGGGGTTGTTGGACAATAGCTTCATTTAGGTCAAAATTACATAAATTCTTACTTAACAGATGAATTGCTGATTAATATTTGTTACTTATAATGAAACTAACATCTGTCCATTCTTATTATTATTATCTTTAATTTCTCTAAATAGATTTACAAAACCTCTAATGGCAATTACATTAATATTCTCATTATAGAAATAGAAATATATATATTCTCCCTGTAACATAGTCCTAGTAAGCTTATATTAAATTAATTTTCATCATTTTACTAGCTATCTCAAATATTAAATTAATTATAATTCATTGAATTAAATTAGCTCATAAATTAAGTTACTACTTTACCTTATAGATTTATCTAAATTTAAATAAATGTGTAGTGAAGATTATTGCTGGAGAACCTTTTAAGTGTAGTGAAAATATTTGTAATTTAAATTTATGTATTGTATTGATTAAGGCTGGTTGAGTGGAAGAGAAGGCCTTATGGCCTTAACTCCGCCAGCGAAAATAAAACTTTATTATTATTATTATTATTATTATTATTATTATTATTATTATTATTATTATTATTATCTTTGACTATAAAGCAGCCGTGGCGAAAATGTGATCGTGCGCCGAGCCACTGTGTAACCTGCAACGTGCATAGCACCTATGGAGGGAGGCGGACATTCGAAGGGGAAGTGAAGCAACTGTCTGACTTATTAACGGATTTTCATTTTCCTTACGTCAACGACTTAAATATAATTTTATAAAGTATAAGATTAGAAACTAATTTTTAGTACGTGTAAAGAAGAAAGAAATGAATAAGAAAACATAGGACACATTATCACAACCTAAAATTAATTGTCTTCAGAATGTCTCTGCGACAAAGTTTCAAAATCAGGAATTATGTCACTTACTGCTAGTCGTAGTTGATCACGAAGGTATTTGTCTGTCAGTCGTGATCTAAATTTGGTTTTTACTATTTTCATTGTTGAAAATAATTTTTCACAAACTTAAGTTGTAGCGAATATGGCTTCAACAGAGCAAGCGAAAGAACGAAGCTTCGGATAATAATAATAATAATAATCATAATAATAATAATAATAATGATAATAATAATAACACTTAACATTTTAATGTTTCTTGAGTGACATGTAGTATAATGTCGTTTTATGTTATACAACCGTTTTCCTCGTAATACTTGTGAACAAATCATACATTTAATATTGTCACCATATTGGCAGCAAAAAATGAGTCCTCCCATCCTACTTGAAACTTTCGTTTTTGTAGAGGTACATTATTTCGAGGGAGACATTGCGACGATACGCTACTCGCAGGTCAGAGACAAATATAAATGGAACGGAGTTTGACTCCAGTGAGTGAGAGGGTGGGGGTTGGGGGGGTAGGAAGCAAGAGAAATGCATACCTATCATTACGAGCCACAATGTGCTCGCGAGTCACGTTTTCGCCACGGCTGCTATAGAGGAATATAATAATTTTGTGACTCGTCAATTTTTACTATTTAAAAATATCCTATTTCAGTAATTTATGTCTAATATGTCATATTTCGTTTTCATTTTTCTGAATTTAGTATATGCGTACTGAGTTTCCGAATTCGCAACTAGGCCTATCTTGGCAAGTTGATTTTGCCTTCTCATTCTATACGTTACCCATATTACCACGTACCCAATCTAAACCTAAACATACATGTTTCTTATAATGTAATAAACTTTTCCTAATATCGACTGTAATTGAAAAGTGTAATCCCAAAACTCAATTAATCCATTTGGTCACTTTTATGATTTATACATACATATTATTATGTTTGAGACCTCTATCATTATATTTTAAGCATGCTTCCTTCCTAACAACGCCAATCTTTGTCTCAAAGTTTATGTTATTGTGCATGAAACTTGAAAACTCACTCATTCCGGAGACCGGTGGATATAAAAATGGACTTTTGGAGCTCACTTTTCAATTGATGAAGGTTTATATATCGTCAAGTGCTACGACTTCTGTTTGGATATTACATTAAAACTTAGGCTATATTACACAAACTATTTACACTCCACTCCTATTACTTCTTTCAATGCTAAGAGGTCCGCCTGAACGGTATCAGACATAATTTGGAGATCCTTTTAAGAAGTTTAACCTGATTCTTCAACGGTATTTCCCAAATTATTATACACTAAAATTTTTACGATTATTGATTTAGTCCAAAAGCACAGTCCAGAGTCGAACCACAGAATATGCACGATTCCTTTTACTCTCATTTGTTCATTATGTACAAGGAAATTTAAGAATTTATAAGAAACTGTCATCCAAAAAAAAAAACTATATAAAATTAATATCATGAAGCCACCGTGCAAAATCAACATCCAAGAAATAACGTTAGCGGGTTGGGGGGGAGGGCACAACCGCTTCCAAGGAGCTATTTGTGGGTAAACATCATAACAATTTTAGAATAATTGACAGAAATTCTACGTGTACAATCAGACTCTGAGTGCATGGTACAGGGATTGCCTATGCCTACAGAATGAACGTTACAGCTTAACGAAAAAGGAAATGGATGTCCTTTCAGAACATAATAACAATCATAACTTTGCAATACTAACAACACAAGGACATCAATCAGAGAGTGATTTATTAAATGCATCTAGACACAACACCACATTGTAGAGGAATTATAGAATATAAAATATATTTACATCTGTTGATGTAGTTTCTTTCTCGATGTTATTAAGATTCGGGAAATTTGCGTTCGAGAGAGTGGCTTCTGGTAAGGGGATTCGGAAAATTTCTTTTTCAGGATAGTTATCATTCGGGATTATGATATGGAATCACTAAAAAATTGTCGAATATGCACAACAGATAATCCATCTGCACAGACTAAATTCCATTCTTAGTACATTCCATAGCTGTTTAATTCGTCTTGATTACTCTGCTTGGCTGTGTATTAATTTCAACTGTCTTATTTACTTTAAACAGTATCCTTCATATTATAACGATTTCCTCACACCGCAAGCTCGGCGGCATTTTCTGTTATACGTCTCGCCTAGTTACGGCGAAATCGGCCGCCTTTGTACGGTAGAAACTTTAGTTTCTGAAACCTGTTTAGAGAAGAAGACGTTCAACAACAACCTATACCTGTTTTTTTTGAAAGATGGGACATGACAGTAGCGTTGCGATCGGAAAAACAAAGGAATGTCACGTAGCGTGGTAGGTCTGTTGCTATGGTAACAACAGTTAAGTTCCAAACTTACCGTTCCCACGTGGCGAGTGCTTATAGCTCTCTTAGCGACATATTTTATTGTGCACAAATGTTAGCATTGGTACGTTTCGTCTTTGATTCTCTGTCGATTTTTGTATGGCTTTTTTTTTTTTTACCTTCACGTCAATATTGTCAATTAGTGTTTTAACGTCAGCCATCTAACGTCAATTGCTAGCTTACATCAGCTGACAGCGTGGTAGTCCATATTGGAAACATAGCGCTGTAGTTCCAAGCTCGGCCGCTTAACTGTCATGTCCCATCTTTTCAACAAAACATATATAGAAATGAGTACAAGTGCATCTTATTATGTTACAAGAGATATTCAAAGTTTCCTTCTACATTTTTGACATTCTCCAAGATTGTGCAATACTGGACTAAGCTCTTCTTGCGAAATATTCTAAAGGACTTGTCGGGTCTTTTTTTCCACTTCTGCATAAAAAGTACAAAAACTTGCTGCAACATGCTATACACAATTCTCAAACAATTGAAAAGCACAATAACTTCCATTATGTACGAATGAATAATCCCTTTAGTGTTCTCAAAAAGTTAGAAAAAAAAAACACAATAATTTGTACTACATTACTCACGAATGAATAATGTCTTCAGTAGCTCACAATAGACTGAGGCGAACTGCACATTTGCAAAATCCAACAAACGGCCTTGAACTTCTGCGTTTACGTTTACTGTGGCAGACGGAGTTCCTGTATGTCCCTTGGCGTCATATACGGATGAGTTCACACCTGTGGAGTAACGGTCAGCGCGTCTGGCCGCGAAACCAGGTGGCCCGGGTTCGAATCCCGGTCGGGGGAAGTTACCTAGTTGAGGTTTTTTCCGGGGTTTTCCCTTAACCCAATACGAGCAAATGCTGGGTAACTTTCGGTGCTGGACCCCGGACTCATTTCACCGGCATTATCACCTTCATTTCATTCAGACGCTAAATAACCTAGATGTTGATACAGCGTCGTAAAATAACCCAATAAAATAAATAAATATATGGATGATTTTGTAATTATCGTACATACTGAATATCATACGACACAAAACTACAGTTTCTTTCTAAACACCCCACATATCACACAATTGCTGGATTAAAACACGGGAGAAATTTTCGACCCAGAATATATAATGTATTAATTAGAGCTTACCCTGAACTAGGTACACTGAACACACATAGATTTAGGAAACAGATTAGATTAATTATTTAATTGTTCTTTCTTTCCTTAAGCAATATGAGTTTAAAATTGTAATGTAATACACGCGTGCTTTGTATTTTCTATATTTGTATATGTCATTACATGATCTGTATTTTACTATATATTAATATTTTTGTGCTGAATTAACACTCTTCAATTTCATATAAGTAGACTGAGCTGCGCCCGAGCACGAGCTTCTGCTCTTTCGGGTTGCAATGTCTAATGTAGTGTAACCTTGCGTATTAAATAAATAAATTTGAAATTTGAATTTGAAAAAAATATATATATTATCAAAGACAGGAAATGAAAATTATGCATTACTTAAGTTAAAGTGGCGCCAAACTTCTTTATCTAAGATTGTACAAGACTTGAGACAATATAATAGAATATACATAGACAGCACTGGATCCCTAACACTGAAAAGAAAGACGAATCTTTCGGTCTTTCGGCTTTACTGACATGAACAACAGATGACGCAGATGTCGAATATAAATCAGTCTAACCGAAACTTAGTTAAACATTTCTCGATTGTACGTACTGTATGTTCCGTGAGAGCCTGCACGGCACTCCAACAGCAGAAGACGGACGAGTGTGGTTGTTGGATCTTTCGAAGCCCTTGCTTGACAGATCTGTTACAGACTCGGTTCATTCCCCGAGTTCACTTGAAATTTATTGCAGGTATAATCAGAGCTCCAAGTCGATGAGTCTACTAGATTCACTAACGAAGTCGATGGGGCACTTGACCTGTCCCCAGAGACTTGAGAATAAAGCCAGTGAGACTTTTTGTTCCATTTCGCCAAGACGTCTCTGAGGAATAGAAGATGATGGAGATTTAGTTCCGTGTCCTCATTCAGCATAATTTGTATTCCTTTTCGCTTCAATAGTAAACGGACTTTCGTAATATGAGAACCATAATTATGCAACGTATGTATGTTTGCGCATGAAAGGATCGACTGTTTTCCCCCAATAGTAGCCTAATGTTATGATAACCCCTGTGGTAGCTGAACGGTTCACTCTGTATGAATGAAATACAAACACAACTACTTTATAGATAGAATCAGTTTAAATACAGGGTGTTTCCGAGGTGGTGTTACAAACTTTCAGGGATGATGGTGAAGGGCACATGTATCAGTTTGAGATAAGGAACCCTGGTCCGGAAATGAATGAGTCGAAAGTTACAAGCATATGAAACAATTTTATTCCTCTGTACACCTTATTTATGTGTATTTATCTCTACATCTTACACATACTGTATTCATCTGACGTTGTTTACGTTGACTACTTACAGTATTCCATTCAGTGCGCTGTCTGAGGGATGGGGACAGGAAACTACACTTAAGCAATGCAGATAGTGTAATATGTAACGGACATGGTCGGTCCTGATATGCACGTCTGTAGACAGCAGTGTATGTGTACAAGTTCCAGTGTCCAGTCGATCAGTCCTAGTGGAATGGAGGCGTACACGAGAGCGGAATAAGCAGACCTGATTTTCGAATACGGATGAGCCAATGGGAACAGTAGACAAGCTCACAGATTGTATCGGGACAAGTATCCACGTAGGAGACATCCGGCCCATACCATTTTTCCACGACTGTTCCAAAGGTTAAGGGAAGGAGGGCACGTGGTGCCAAATTACAATTCCATTTCCACACAAATATTTATGCTTATAACTTTCGTCTCAATCATTTCCGGACCATGGTTCCTTATCTCAAATTGATACATGTGCTCTTCGCCATCATCCCTGAAAGTTTGTAACACCACCTCGGAAACACCCCGTATAACGCTTTATAAGCATGTTTAATTTTTTTATTGAACTTAATAACAAAAGTCGGCCTGGTTGGCGAATTGGTATACCGCTGGCCTTCTATTCCTGAGGTTGCGGGTTCGATCTCGGGTCAGGTCGATGTTATTTAAGTGTACTTAAATGCGACAGGCTTATGTCAGTAGATTTACTGGCAGGTAAAAGAACTCCTGCGGGACATAATTCCGGCATACCGGCGACGTTGATATAACCTCTGCAGTTGTGAGCGTCGCCACAGTGGGGTATTTGCATCAAGAAGCTGGCCAAAAGTCGATATTTCAATATTGTCCTACCCCTGAAATTCTTGCTCCCTGACAGAAAGAAATAGTGGGGGAGCGATAAGATAACAGTTTGTGTTTCATCTGCTTCATCATGTGGTCGTCAGCTCAGTCGAAAGTTGAGTGTTTGTGACAGTATAAGTGTATCTTATTGACGCTCTGAGCAAGTTGACAAGTTCATTATTGTTTTTCTACGTTTTAAAGAAACAGTGTGGCCTGTTACAGGATGGATCCTTCTCAGCAAGGTATGTACTTCCCTTTTGAGGGCTTTTTGTGTTTATATAAAATATATTTACAAAGTTATTGCGGTTAGAAAACCATCTATATTTTCAGTATTTTTTTTACGAACCCAAGTTTTTGTTTAATGATTTAGTGTACTTCAGGGTGAGTCCCGATGTTATTTCCTATGTTATTACAAAGACTAGATCTTTGGGTGTGTAATAGAAAAGAAATTGGCTGCGATCTCGTGCGAATTGCTTATTTTCATACATTTTTGTAACAAATACTAATTTTCAATTTTTTACTCTGTTACAAATATATATATTTTTTCTTTTACTAGGGCCATCTCAAATCAAAATTTTGTCAAGGAAACAATTATATGATATCATGCAAGAGCAAAAAGAATGTGATATCAACGAAAAATTAGAATATCTCGAAAAATATTTGCTGATGCAAGAGAATTACTCAGAGGAACAAATTAAGGCTATTAAACATGCATTTTCGTATGCAAGGGCAGAGTTAAAAAGGAGATGGTTGAGTGCAAATAGAAAAGATAATTTATTCAGGAAAAATAATGAAATCTGTCTTCAAGGGACCTTGGAGTTACCCAAAGCAATGACAACGGCTACGACTGTATTCGGACGGCCACAAAAATCTTTCGACGACTCTAGTGAAAGAAGTAAAAGAAGGAAGACTCAAGGACTTAGAGAAACAGTAGATACCGAGGAATTGACTTTTGCCACCCAGATGAAGCTGCGAGCTTGTGGAAAACCAGACGCATCAAAAGTTCTTAAGGAAATTACTAAATCTCCTAAGCGAGCGACAAAATACAGGAAGGCGTACTCCAGCAGTCTACAAGAAAAAAGAGGGCAGTTGTCACCTCTACAAGCTCTTTCTATGTTTGTGGAAGCAGGTAATTTACTTTATCACCTGCTATTTATGTCTTATTGTTCCTTAATTATCTGTTCTATTTCCATTGTTGTTGTTGTTAAGTCAACTGTCCAAACACAGGTCTGAACCTCACAGGTGATACCAACAAAGAGGCATAGGGTAGGGTGACCAGTTCATTTCCCCCTCCATTTCATACATCGCTGACTTGGTACATATTACATTAATCAGACTTCAGATGTACACAAACAAATGAAAAATATTTATTTTATATACTTCTTTATAGGTTTATCAAGAAGACAGTACGAGATTGTAAGAGCCAGCGACAAAACGCTTTACCCATGTTACTCCGTGTTGCAGAAAGCTAAGAAAGACTGTTACCCTGTACCTGAATCTTATCAAGTGACAGCTACTTGCGCAGAAATAAATCTGCAAGACTTGTTAAACCACACTGTTGCTCGATTATTGTTATATTTGCAAGAAGTTGTGCTATAATTTAGCTCACTTTCAGTTTGTTAGATACTCTATTAATGAGATTATTCCCAAGATTCCTCATCAGAAGACTCTTCAGCTTCACTTGCAGATTCATCGTCTTCATTTCGATCAGCAGAAATCGTAAATAAAGAAGGTAGTAGCATTTCTGTGGTTTCCTTTAAAAATGGTTTCGTTCTCTTCCTCGGGGTTGGTCTCATGCTTGTGAGCAGAGGATCCGAGCTACGCAGCAGCCTGTTTATGATATCTAGGTTACATGACTCTCTAGAAAACTTTCTGGCATAATTTTGGCGATAGGAACGGAAGTGCTTATTCCTTGCTTCAGCTGCTTCCTCTGACAGTTGTCCAATCGGTAAAAGGGCATTTTCAATTACAGTTGGGCCATGAATTAAAATCTTATGCATTGTGGGGGTCATTGGATGCCATGAATACAGCTGAACATATAGTTTTGCTGTATCCATGGTGTAAGCAGCGAATTTTAGAGTATCAACTTTATGTCCACTTGATATAACTTCTAAAATGACTCTGAATCGATAGATCAGTTCAACATTCATACCTGTTATTTCAGCGGACAAAGCAGGATCCATAAAAAATCTTCGGCTGGTATTTCCATCATTGCTGTTTCCAAACCCAGGTTTAGGAACATCTACAATAATGCCCATTCTATTCTTAAATTGATTTTGAATGTCCGTCTTCCTCTGTTTATAAATCTCTTTGTCATTTTTTGTTCTCAGTTGCCATTTTTTGAGGGGTAACTTATAAGACAAGTGCAGTAGACTCTCAAATAATCGAATTCTTGCATGCAAGATGGATAATCCAAATTTGAATGTGCTTTGATCAGCTTCCCTTCTATTTGATAAACTGTTAAATTCTTTTGATGTGGCTCCGCAGATATAACATTTCATAGTAGATGTAGTATTAGTGGCCGCATTGCATATTTTGGCATCGATCATAGTTAGTATCAGTGTGTGTTTTATAACCAAGTTTCTTCCATTTATTTCAATTTTCGTTTCATTTAAAGTTACTATTTTTGATTCCAAGTAACCGATTTCTTCTCTAGTTAAGTCAGCTGACTCTTTCACAAATCTAATCTTAATGGGTCGACAATATCGAGGAGAAGAAGGTGTAGGATTTTTCCATATTACCTTCTTTATATCTGTACCGCAAACTAACTGTAAAGGTACTAGTGAGCTTTGAAATATATTGGCATCTGAATCTATATCAGTTTCAAATTTCTGTTTAAATTGAGTCTGTTGAGATCCGTCGCAGCCCCATTTGGTTATTAATTCTAATGTATTGCACTCATCTTCACTCAAAGTTTGCACAATTTAAATTCAGAAAATATAAGTTTAGAAATATAAAATTTTCTAAGTGGATTTTGATTACTCTCTGATGGAAAAATATTAGACCACCTAAAGAAATTTTTGAAGTTCCACCCCACGCAATAATGTCATATTTGATGGTGGGTTGGCAAGGAGCCAAATAAGTTGTAAAATACGGATGTATAAAATACGACGAAGAATGACAAATTCGTCAATTGTCTGTCTGCCTTGCAAACTGTGTTAAATCCTTTCTTGCTTATTTTGTATTCTTCTCTACAGTTATTTTATGTCACATTTTCAGATGTTTTTATAATTGGCCTATTAATTATATTTATATTGAAGAAAACTTAGAATATCATGTTGAGGGGACCGGGTCAAAAATCCGATTTTTTATTTTGTGTTAAAAAAAGTACAAAACTTGCTCTTTAAATCAATATACAGAGTGGAAGTGAAATAACCTTGCAGATAAAAAAAGACGATAGGGTACACGTAAATTAATTGAAAACCTATTTACGTTTTGTGATTAAATTCACGGTTACGAGTAATTAGAAATTCAAGTTTGAAGTTACAGCTGTCTGGCAACATCGTCGCTAAGAACACACTCATATACAGATGTAAGAGGTCAACGAACTCGGTGAATCTCCATACTTAAGCTGCGAAGATGTTGTCACGCTTTCGCTTCGTGCAGTGGTTTCAATTTAGGGTTTTAAAAATTAAATTTACACGAAAATCGTCCAAAATATTGAAATACGCCAGAAGGATAAATTATTCTTTATTATATTTCCTTTTGATGTGGAAAAAATCACGATCCTTCTCTCAATAGTTACCGAATAAGAGATTGTTAAACATTTGGAAAAAAAAAAACATTTTTTTTCTGAAAAAAAAAACTATGAACTTTCCACCAATATGATATTATAGTTTTTTGTTACATACAACATAAGCTATTCGCTTTGGAAATCTGCAGGACCATTTCACTTCACTCCGTATATTGTGGGGGTATCTCTGCAGATAAACCTTTTAAATGGAGTTTTTAAATTTTGCGGCGTATGTAATTCGTACATTCTTCTTTTTTTTTAATGCAGTTTTCCGTAAGTTGATATTTTTTAAACTTAAGTGCATTTTTCTCTGAAACTACTGAATCAATTTACATGGAATTTTTACAGAATTTTCTGCAGGCTGTGTTACACAAAATAGACCTAGGGTTTAAGATTTATCACACACTTAACACGAAACAAAAATATACAGGTTGATTCACGAGGAAAGGTAAAAAATTTAGGATACGATATCTTAGGCCATTTTGAGTGAAACATTTCATATGAACATAGGTCAGTTTTCGAACGATGGCGAAGCTAGATGCATTTTTTGATAAAACGTCTCGCCACAGTGTGAATCAGACATTACCATACGCTGCTGACGTGAGATGAGAGACATAGTCACGGATCGCAATGAATGACGTAACATTGGAATCTGCATTGTGAGCGATATGGATAAGATAAGTTCATTCACCTCACAAACCGGGTAGTGAGGCATTACAAATGTCCAATCGCCTGCCCTTGTCTGATGTAATGACACAGAACCAGCACATAACACAAATACACTATCACTTATCAGTTCACAGCAGTTCAGTCAGCTACCTACACTACAGTAGTTATACAGGTACAGTTATCGGAAGTGTTAAGTTGTGTTTTTCAAGATGCCTTATAAATTTTCGACTGCAGAATACGGCGATATTCTGTATGTTTATGGTTTGTGCAATGGAAGTTCCTTGCGTGCCGTCGTTGAATATGAACGACGCTTTCTGAACAGAAGAGTACCATACCGAAGAGTATTTGCTGTCTATGGAGTTGGATGAAAGACTTGGTATACCAAAGGAAGGTGGAAACGAGAGAGACGCTAATCGACCATATTTTGGATGCTACACGCCGCATTAAGAACAGCCACGAGCAACTCTCCATAGCGATGAGCGCGATTCATGCCCGAGCGCAACAGTGCATTGAAGCAGAAGGCGGTACCTTTGAAAATGTGCGAAACCATCGACCCCGACATGTAGAATATTCGGTATGTATGCATACGTGAACATAAACATTAAATTTGTCCGTTATCTGTCTCTAAATGCGAGTTAGTACAATGGAATCCCAGAGGTTTTCGTGAAATCAAAGAGCCATATCTCCATAAGCGTTCGAAAACGGAACCATATTCATATGAACTTTTTGACTCAGAATGACTTCAGAATTCACATTCCAAATTTTTTACCTTCCCTCGTGAATCACCCTGGTATACACTGGAAAAAAAGGCAAAAATTAGTAATTGGAATTAAATATTTTTTTCCTTTTTCACTAAAGGTGAAAATTTTAACTAAATTTTGCTCTAGAATTTACAGTATAGCTACATTACTTGATAACTTAAAAAAAAATACAATGTTTATAAGTGAGGATTGTAGCAAGTAATGTGCACCTGAAAAATGTGATACAGATTTAGCAAAGTGGGAAAACAGGTTATCACTTAGGGCCTTGCTTTTGCACTTGGGTAATAAACTAATTAGTTGTCTTTTATACCATTGAATTCAGAATAATTGTATGACCATGGTACACTAAAAGCCTAGAAATATTGAACTAAACTTTTGTATTGAAATTCTTTAATCGTAAAGACATCACTACCCACTCCCCTTAAATATTTTCTATAATCATATACAGTAGTGGCAAAAAAACTGGATCGACCCTTGTAGCTGATTTCAGAGCCTTGTTCACTCCAGAGCACGATAGACTGGTAACTAAGACTTTCTTGGTTCGAATCCTGCCTGGGAAGGAAACTTTTTTTGTTCCTTATTCAAATTAGTCCCAATACCTTACGATTGCTGGTAAAATTCATGTTCTGGGAATAATAAGTTAATTAAGTAGTAAAATATCGCTGCAATCGAAAAGTATTGGGAATAAATTTGAATAAGGCACAAAAAAAATGTTTCCTTCCCAGACAGGATTCGAACCTCGAAAGTCTTAGTTACCAGTCTATCGTGCTCTGGAGTGAACAAGGCTCTGAAATCAGCTACAAGGGTCGGTCCGGTTTTTTTTTTTGTCACAACTATACACTATGTAGTCATTCTTTGTCTAACAGGAACGTATTTCTTGACATCTCCTCATACAAGTTTGTACAATGTTCACAATTATTCACAATCCATGCAAGTGAAGGAGAAATAAGATGCAGTAAGGTGAGATATACGTATTAGAGTACAATTTGGCCTCTAACTTTACGACTTAGCTGATGGAGGTGCATGTAGGTTAATCCCCTCATCTTACACAGAAGATGACATGCTCCGTGCACGCCATAAGACAATGCTACTTCCCGTTGGGTGGCGCATGGTTGCCTGACTGACGCGTCTCCTGATAACGAGACTTTTTGTTACTTAAGTGAGCTTCCTCAGCTCTCTTAGGGCGTTGCCCTGGATTTTTATGTTGTGTCATAAACTTTAGGGCGAGGGGAAGGTTCTTCTAGACTACTGCTTGTTGCGGACGAAATTTTTCTGCTGGGAAATCTTCCCTTTCAACAGATAGGCAGGCGACTTGAATGACAAACGGGAAAATTGAAACAGTTTCAGTTTTCTGGATATACTCCTAAAGTTTTATTTTCGCTGAGAAAGAATATCTGTGTATCAGGTGGCCAGGAAAGTTCGCTCGATTTTTTAAGAAGAGAAATTGGTTACTGGACAACAGGCACAATTTTTTTTTCCTTCGTGTATTCTTCGATATGTGAATATTATTAATTCTATTTTTGAATCTTGCGTACACCACTTTTAACACTTGAATATAATTAATTGATGAACTAATGGACTTACTCGTGTTAAATATGTAATATTCGTCCGGCTTACAGCTGTTTCAGTGCATCACGCACCATCATCAGAGCCTACTAGATCGCGGCGTCATCTCGAACTTCTCTGCCTGTTAGGAGGATGTGTTTTATTGTTGGAATGTGTTGGATTGTGGAGTCGAATAGTGTGTGTGTACTGAAATTGATCTGTGTGTTGAGGATTTGATCAGGTTGTGTTTTAGTGTGTGTGTATATTTCGTATTGTTCTAGTGTGTTGAGTTTTTGGTTCTTGGGTTGTGTGTGTAGGATTTCCATGTCTGTATTTATGTTATTGTATGTATGGTTGGCATTGGTTATGTGACCGGCGTATGTAGATGTGTTGTGTCCTCTGGTTATTGCTTTAATGTGTTCTTTGTAGCGAGTTTGGAATGATCTGCCTGTCTGTCCTATGTAGAACTTGTCGCAACTATTACATGTGAGTTTGTATACACCTGTGTGGTCGTATTTATTTGTTTGTGTGTTTTGTGTGTTGAAAACGGATACAATCCAAACATAATAGACAACATCATAAGGAAGACAAAACAAAAACTTAACAAACACATAAATACACAAAAAACAACACAAACACAAGAACGCAAGAAATACATCACACTAACATATGAAAACAAAAGCACACATAAGATCGCATCTTCATTCAGAAAACAGAAATACAACATAACATACAGAACAGAAAACACACTACAAAGACATCTCAACACACAAAAAACACAAACAAATAAATACGACCACACAGGTGTATACATAGGACAGACAGGCAGATCATTCCAAACTCGCTACAAAGAACACATTAAAGCAATAACCAGAGGATACAACACATCTACATACGCCGATCACATAACCAATGCCAACCATACATACAATAACATAAATACGGACATGGAAATCCTACACACACAACCCAAGAACCAAACCTCAACACACTAGAACAATACGAAATATACAAACACAATAAAACACACCCTGATCAAATCCTCAACACACAGATCAATTTCAGTACACACACACTATTCGACTCCACAATCCAACGCATTCCAACAATAAAACACACCCTCCTAACAGGCAGAGAAGTTCGAGATGACGCCGCGATCTAGTAGGCCCTGATGATGGTGCGTGATGCACTGACACAGCTGTAAGCCGGACAAATATTACATATTTAACACGAGTAAGTCCATTAGTTCATCAATTAATTATTCATTCATTCACAGTGTTCTGCTCAAGGGCAGGTCTTTCACTGCAAACCCCGCATTCTCCAATCTTTCCTACTTTCTGCCTTCCTCTTTGTTTCCGCATATAATCCATATATCTTAATGTCGTCTGTCATCTGATTTCTTCTGCTCCGAATTCTTCTCTCGTTCACCATTCTTCTAGTGCATCCTTCAGTACGAAGTTTCTTCTCAGCCAATGACCGAACCAATTCCTTTTTCTCTTTCCGATCAGTTCCAATATAATTCTTTCTTCACACACTCTTTGCAACATAGCTTCAATTATTTGAAGAGTCCACTGCAAGAATGATGGATGTCACTTTCTTGTCGAAAATGAACCAAGACTGTCAATGCATAGCTTAAGACATGTAGAATGTACATACAGAGTTATATGGCATTAACACTGATAGTCATTGTCCAGTAATGATCGGAAAATCTCAGTTAAGCTTTGAGCGCTAAGCATTTCAAACTTTCAATTGGTTCTCCTGCAAAATGTATTCCAAATGACATCCATCATTCTTGCAGTGGACTCTTCATATAAAATTTAACGCGCGTTTATGGTCTTGTCCGCTGCTGAGATGATATTTTTAAAGGTCTGGTGCACAGAATTTTTAAAGAACACCAAACTTTGTATGCAGTTTCCCTTAAAAGGAGAATGTAGGTATCGGTAGGTCCCTATCTCCGCCATGTAAAATTGGTGCACTTTATGTACCTTTTTCTCTGAATGTATTTAAAGTTGAATCATGTAATTTTGCACACTAGTAGACAAGTATGTTTTTAATCATCCTGGAATTTTTCAGATTATAATATTAGAAATATCGAGATTTTTGACTAAACATACCTACATTCTCCCCTTAACACATGTTTTGGTTCATTCCAAGTACAAAGTTTTATACATCGTCGGAACATTTTTAGGCTGATAGAAAACTTTTATATATCTAAGTACAATTTTGTTACTTTGTTGCATTTGAGAAATGTGTCTACGTACATGAAGAAGTACTTTTAAAGTTCATTCTTAAACTCTAATTGTTTGTCTCAAAATTTTGAAAGCCAATTTCAAAACTGTGCTCCAGGCATTTTGAAGAAAGTGCTTTTAGTAATAAAATATCACATAAAATTTCAGTTTACCTTAAAAAATGGGTGAGTTATCTATTTTTGTGAATTATTGTTTCTTTGTATTCTTTCAAAACTTTGGCTCCAATTTTTTTTCTTCAAAAACTAATCTCGAAATTAAATTGTTACAGCAGTGATGTTTCTACACACGCAAAAAATGAAAATTATGCATAAGTTAGGAAAACGAATCAAATTTAAACAACCTCTCCCCTTAGCCTAAGTAACTGTCTTAAGAAACATAATAAACGAACAAATTTCATTCAAAGTTTAATGTCATTCAAAAAGAGATTTCTTATAGGTAACTGATTGCAACGATGATGAACATGAGCTGTTAGTTTCACTGCCACTGTTATAACCCAATTTATCATAGGGTCCAAGTTTTTAGAAAAATATTAGGATACAATAATTTACCAAATTAAATATCTCAGCCATTTTAAGAGATAAACTCAAAATGTACATGATATTTTATTCCTAAAAGCAGGAACTTCATTGAAAGGGTCAACGAAGGGAAAAGAAAGCAGGTAGAGACAACGGTATTGCCTATGGGCCTATGGTCCGTAGTTTTCAACTTATAAAAGTCAGTAACAAAATTGTACTCCAGACATTTTAAAGAACTATCTTGGGTTAAGGGATATTAGTATAGGCCTATGAAAAATCAGACGATGTTATTTTCTGTAAAATATTTAAAACCTTTTTTTATGAACAGCAATTAAATTTTTTCGGACTTTTGTGCAGATAAAAAACTTCATTTTAAGAATTAAGTTTAAAAGCAATTTTTTATAAAACATTGCTGTCAGTTAAGAGAGAGAGTTTTCTTTCACAAATTTGAGAATGGTTATATTTTTTTATTGTAATAATATACAAGATGACAATAATTATTCATTCATCACTAGTTCAGAAATGTAACTTAAATTCAATAGCTAATCAACATAAAATAAAAAGTACTTAACCTCCAGAGTCCTGAGACATTTGTTTTGTTGTTTTTTTAATTCTAAAGTTCAATATAATTCTAAACATAAAAAAAAAAGAAAAAAAAAAGTCACTGACATGAGGAATAATGCTGAAAAAATTCTGCAGGTTACAGATAGGGCAGAAATGCAGGTATATTATACTATACTTCGTATCTCTGCACATCTTATATCATAATCATGTATGAAGTATAGTACAGTACAACTACAATTCTGTATAAAATTCTGTATAAAATTCTTCACAGAAAGTGCTTACCTCTTTTGGTTCACCAAGGTTACAGCGCGTCTACCCATAATCACGACAGTACCACAAATAAGTACGCAGAGTTATATAATGTAACATTTCGAAAGTGTTAAACAGCAACCACACATGTCAACAAAATGAACACAATAAGATTTGACTTGATTCCCATTAAAGAAAATTTTCCGAAACTTCTGCAAACACATCTTAAGTCAAGGCATGGAATATGCTTCCATAGATAGTTGCTAACCACTAGGATCGCTACTATCGCTTCATTACAAACAGTGGGGAAATAGTACCGGCACAGTCTATTGTTCCTAGTACCCTCACAACTCAAGATTCGTGACTGTATATACTAGACTGTGGTATTATTTTATCCGAGCCGTGGTCATAACATAACATTCGATACTCATTTTATAGAACAATATTTCTACAACAATCAATCTTCCAGTATCATAACCTCATACTTGATCAGAATGCGATTAGTTTTGTTTTTAGACCGGGCCACAATTTCTATAATTTCTTCCATTCTCTTATTCAGCAGAAATAAACAATGGCGACAACATAACAATAACAATACATACAAATGAGTGCGAGAAAGAAATGAGTGCGACAAAAAAATTTAGCGAACGTACAAACATTATTGCAAAACTCTTTTTTTGGTACCATACGTTAATATGCATGTCATCAACATGTCACTACCAACGTGAATATAGCTTTAACGTGGAGTGCGAAAATTGTGTAAAATATTCTGTGCAGAACGACATGCGGTATTTTAGTTTGTTTTACAGTATACTAATAATTCATTCAGTCCACGTGTCCGGTTTATTACAAAGGAAGTGCACTTCCACATACAGCTTCTAAGCGAGATGAATGCAACGCAAGATATGTTTGTAGAAGTAGGCCTACTTCCGTGCAGAGGGAGATGTTACTCGTCCGAAAATCCCTGTCAGACGATGCTCTCCATGTCCCAATCCTCCGCAACGTTTCCCAGACTGGTTTATGTATGCGGTAGAGAATAAGTCAGCGTGTAAGGTGTTTCCGTAACAACCTAAACTAATGGTGTTATGCGGGATGCTTTACTGGAGTGTTTTACATAGTGACATCCATAAAGAATAAGACGGAACATTTCACATGCTTGCATATACGTATAAAGTGACAAATAACTGTATTTAATTTATGCTGCTTTCAGAAAAAACTCCTTATCTGTGACCTGACATTCACCGAAATTTGGTCTGATCGTATATCTCAGTGTATTGTCGGCATTTCAAACAGCACCTAGATTCGATTCCTTTGTGATGTGAAAGAGACTATGAAATATTTTCTACAAACATCATGTGAGACACTTCAAACGAACTAGTTTTAATTTGGAATTAAAATGTTATGGTTTATTTAACGACGCTCGCAATTGCCGAGGTTATATCAGCGTCGCCGGTGTGTCGAAATTTTGTGCTAATTTTAATATCAATCATTTTAATATTTATGAAGATAATTTACTCTAAACAATTAAAAATGCTGAAATAGTAATTGCAAGCTAATTGTTTTCACTGTAAATATATCTCGACATAATGAAGCTTGTAACATATGTTCCCTGGCAGCCATGATTCACGCTGTAACAGGATGTTAAGGAATAGGCTGTGTTAATTTAACAGTGGATTTATCATAATGTTAGCAGTAACAACAGTTGATGAAACATCTCTTCTGTTAAGTATACTGTTAAACTGCCCTAACGATATGTTAAATTTAACACAGGTTAGTAAAACTGGGCCATTGTCTTCTCTTTCTCTCCAGATCCTCTAATTCTTTACATTTCTCTTTCATCCAGCTTTCTTTGACCTTATCAGTTTATCTTCCTATTTCGTTGTTTAGTTTCCTGTAATTTCTTCTACCTTCTTCCGTGTTGATGTTTTCCCATTTTCTTCTTTCTTCCATCTTCAACATTTTACCTGTGGTCCAAGGTTTACCTTCCGCATTTATCTTTCCCAAGAAAACCGCAAACATGACATGATGAGCGAGAGTTAGTGGTTGGAAATTCCATAGTAACAAAGGAAGAGGGTTTAGTGGAAAATCTAAAGACGCTATTGTATCTGTCAAATAGGATGCCGCGAAACCATAATACCTTTCTTTAATTTTTTTCTCAATAGACAAATAACATGGAAATATCAAATTCTACGAAGGAACACTCATAAAAGCACTATTCTGCAAGTTAACGTAATATATGCACTAAAACCAGAAAAAATAACAACATGCAATATAGAAGTCTAAATAATATGTGCTATTAAATCTAAAATCTTAAAAATATGCATTATGCATTAATAATAATAATAGTAATAATAATAATAATAATCATAATATTAATAATAAGAATAATTTATTTATTTATAATTACAGAGTTCAGGCCATAGGGCGTCTCTTACACTCTAGTGACTCTACCAGGTCACAAAGTATACAAGCATTGAAATTTAACAAAAAGTTAAAGAACAGAATACTAATATATTACAAAAAATAATAGCATAACAAAATCGACACTAAACAATATGAAAATATTACCATAATAGAAAAAAAAAAAAAAGAGAGTAAAATATAGATCTAAAGATTGGAATAACTTATAATAAAAGCAACTCAGTTAGTACAAATAGTTAACAGGGAAAACGTAAGGAAGAATATAACAAATGAAATGTAATAAAATAATACAAAAACGAAATTTAAATAAAATTCACAATAAAAAGGCTATTATAATAAATTTCATCTGGTGATCAAGAGAACAAAAAAAGGAAAAGGGCGAATTTGCCATGTGTCTTGCGAGGCTAAATGATTTCATGTGGAAGAATATACTCGGAGACAATGCTGCGTTTCATTATTGCTCTTACAAATGGCTTTTAAGGAACCCGGAGGTTCATTGCCGCCCTCACATTAGCCCGTCATCGGTACCTATCCTGTGCAAGATTAATCCATTCTCTATCATCATATCCCACCTCACTCAAATCCATTTTAATATTATCCTCCCATCTACGTCTCGGCCTCCACAAAGGTCTTTTCCCCTCCAGCCACCCAACTAACACTCTATATGCATTTCTGGATTCGCCCGTACTTGCTATATGCCCTGCCCATCTCAAGCGTCTGGATTTATTGTTCCTAATTATGTAATGTGAAGAATAAAATGCATGCAGTTCTGCGTTGTGTAACTTTCTCCATTCTCCTTTAACTTCATCCCTCTCAGCTCCAAATATTTTCCTGAGAAACTTATTCTCAAACACTGTTAATCTCTGTTCCCCTCTCAGAGTGAGGGTCCAACTTTCACTACCGTACAGAACAACCGGTAATATAACTGTTTTATAAATTCTAACTTTCAGGTTTTTTGACAGCAGACTAGATGACAAAAGCTTCTCAATCGAATAATAACACGCATTTCCCATATTTATTCTGCGTTTAATTTCCTCCCGAGTGCCATTTATATTTGTTGCATATTTAGGAGTTCAGTGCAATGAATTTTGAAGGAACTATGAATATATGAAATTTGACATACTGCTTCAATTTGTAATTTATGTATTTTATGTTTTGTTTTACAAGTATATGCGAACATGTAGAACGTCGCAACTAATGTCTGCCTGTGCTATATAAATTAACGTTTTTGTACAAAACTACATTTTATGTACTGAAAGTAAATTTAAAAATTTTACCGAACTGTACTTACGATCAGCATGTTTGTAGCAAGCGCACAAGTAAATTTATTACGTTCAGCCGCCCCTTCTTACTATAGAACAGAATGGTCCTTATTGTAGCGAAGCAGGGTACCCAAATATAACATAACATAAAATAGCATAGCATAACATAACATAACATAACATAACATAACATAACATATAACATATCATAACATAACATAACATAGCATAACCATAACATAGCATAAACATAACATATAACAATTAGCATATAGCATAACGTAACGTATAACGTAACATAGTATAACGTAACATATAACATAGAACACATAACACAGAACATAACATAGAACACATAACACAGAACACAACATAGAACACATAACACACAAAATAGAACCCAGAACACAACATATAACACATAACACACAACATAGAACACATAACACAACATAGAACACAACATATAACACAGAACACACAACATAGAACACAGAACACAAGATAGAACACATAACACACAACATAGAACACATAACACAACATAGAACACATAACACAACATAGAACACATAACACACAACACAGACCACAGAACACACAACATAGAACACATAACACACAACATAGAACACATAACACACAACATAGAACACAGACCACACAACATAAAACACATAACACACAACATAGAACACAGAACACAACATGGAACACAGAACACAACATAGAACACAGAACACACAACATAGAACACGGAACACACAATATAGAAGACAGAACATAGAAGATACAGCACACAACATTGAACATAGAACACACAACATAGAATATAGAAAACACTACAAAGAATATAGAATACACAAAATAGAACATAGAACACACAACATATAACAAACAACAGTATCCTATGTGGTGTGATACGATATAATAATATATAATATACTCTATTTTAATTTAACTTCATATAAAATTTGATACTGCATTGGTTCATCATATTATAGGAAGTCAAGACTCAGATCTGCACAGATGAATGTACTGTATATCAGTAATTTTATCGAAAGAAATAAAGCGACGAGAGTGAATCAGTCGCGTTTTGCAGGTGATTGCGTGTAGAGTATATAATAATCAGATCGTTAGGAATAAGCTTTTCTCGTTTACAGCCCTCCAACTTAAAGTTGCGAATTCCCATTTGCATTCAGAGTTGTGAAAGTTAATGAAATCCGTAATTACATTAGTATAAGGCCGTTTCGCTGTCGTAATAAAATCCTCAGCCTCCCTACGGAGTCGTGAAGTAGCCTATATGGTTAAAATTTCTTTTGTGTTCTTGTTGGTCTGTATCAAGGCCATTGCTGCAATAAAAATTAAATCTCTTCCTCCTTCCTGTTGCTAGAGTTACGTTTTTTTAAGTCCCTCACTTTTATTACACTTTTATATCTCTCTGCAACCAAAAAGTTCGCCTCAACACAGACAAAGCCATTATTCTTCCTTTCTGTTGTAAGCCCCAACTGACGGTCGGATCTTCATTAATTTTGTTTTCTGAAACCTCAGCACATGTGACCACCTCGCCGACCATCAATTTTATTTACTTTTCAACTATCAACTTCTTATTTTTCTATTGTTAATCTTCTTTCCGCTGCTTTTTTTTTAGAATCCGTTCGTACGTACGTACAAAAATATGTTATATTGGAACTCATTTTAGAGCCGGGAGACGTCATACTGCTTTGATTTACGGCTAACATAAGTCTGTACTTCATATATCAACACTTCAAGAGAAAACTACTTCAGAACAAAATGGAATATCTACGTAAAGTTTATGAAATTTGGTAACATAATTTTGATATTAATCATGCACAGGATAGGGACCGAGCGATGGCGGGCTTATGTGAGGGCGGCAATGAACCTTCGGGTTCCTTAAAAGCCATTTGTAAGAAGTAAGTAATTTTAATCATATAATTATTTTTATGCTCGACCATGCCGAAATGTAGTAATTATAACTACACCTGGTAACAGTCCTTTAATACATGTCATTAAATTACACCTATTCATTAAAGTTTAGGTTGAAGCAGTAATTAGGAGAGGGAGAGACCGATTTAATAGCGAAGTGATATCTCCATATTTTTGTGACATGTATTCGCGGGGATGTTCTGGCGACTTGGTTAGAATTAGTTTCCCACGCAGGTGTTTCGTCACTTGTCAGCATCGGACAGATTTACGGCCACCTTGTGCGGGATTGTATAGAGAGACTCGTTGAAGCGTAAAATCCGAAAGTTGGACAAGACCCGTGGGAAAGCAATTGCAAAGCTCGGGGTTTTCCAAAATTACGGGGATTCTCGAAAAATCTACTAACTATTTGATGTTGTGGGAAGTCCAAAGTCTAAATTTAGAGATGACGTATTTCGCGACCAATGAGAAGAGATCTCGGTTCAGCTTGTGAGGTCACTTTGGACCAATAGAAAATAGATTTTAGGTCGGTTAAGTGACGTAGTTGTTAGCCAATAGGATAGTTAGTTTTAGCGTAGGATAGGTTTTTATAAATAAGGGTGACGGGGCGCGGAGAGCATAATTTTTTCGTGTCGACGGCCCCACACACTGAGCTTTTTTGGTGTCGGCGGCCCAGCTCAATAGTTTTTCTTCCGGCGAAGACTCGATAGATAGAACTTTGTCATCGACGAGACTACTCGTCAACGTTTAGGAGATTCGATCATAGTGTATTGAACAAAGGATTAAAGTTATAGTATTGGACAGAGCATATTCAGCGCAGCCATAGAGTCGATACAGAAGTGCGACCAACGATTGAATTACAAGTTCAGCCGGAAATACATACTCAAGGGTTTACCAAGTGAATACGACAATAAATTTATAGTTTTGGAATCAACACTGCCTTTTATATAAGTAGCCGGCTTGGTATTATTCCCGACATCATCCTACACCACAACTGTACCTCGGATACCCTGAGTGGATCTCACGCTACACCGAGCGTCGAAATAGGGTGGGCTGGCGCCCACTACTTAAAACAATAATAAATTTGCCTACCCTATTCGCGCTTCTCGAAGTACGAGTGCTGACGGCCGCGGACCTGCCGGCTGGTACGAGTGAGGGACATCAGCCGTACATCATCTCCGATTGAGGACCATAACCGAGACGCATCCACCCACAAATGGTTTCCAACGTTGGGACCCAATTACGACTCACCCACCCTCAAATGGCGCCCAACGTGTGGCCACAATAACGACAATCACCCTCAAATGGCGCTTCCCAACGTGGGGCTCGAAGGAAGACAGCTGTTCCAGTGACCGGTCCCGGGTGCGAACACAGCACCAAACAACGCGGAGGACCGGACGGAGCAGTTCAGCCCTGCATAGCCGAGGAACGACGCTGGAAGGCGGGAAAAGAATCAGGCCATCGCGACATCACGACAACACCAGAAGAGGCAACACGGAGACCACCAGAGAAGGCGACTCGGAGAGGCGGTGGCAAGTATGAAGGGAGGATGTATAAAAGTGTATATATGTGTATGATATTTTGGGGGAACAGGTATAAAGTATATATGTTTCAATTTCTGGTGTGATATTTTGGGTGTGTATATGTATTTTTATTGTGTGTGATATTTTGGGGGAAAGAGTGAAATAAGTGTATTACGTAATTTGTTGGAAGTGAGTAGAGTGCAAATACATGCCTAGTTGGACTAGTATTGGGAAAGCAAGTGTCGGATAGAGGACAGAGTTGCATATAGATGATACTACGTAGCCATAGCAGGAAGGTAGTTAGGAAAATACGAGAAAGAAGAGGAAATAGAAACAAGGAAACCATGGAGCAAAGGAAGGACGAGGAAATTATGGAAATCAGGGAGGAGGTCGAGAATAACGTAGGACAGGAATTGGAGGGAGAGCGAACGGAGGAAAAGCAACAGAGGAGAGAAAGTGGCAAAGGGGAAATGACGCTAGAACAGTTATGGGAGCAGATGAGACAATTCATGGAAAATAAATTAGACAACAACTCAAGAGAAAGTAGAGATCAAATAAAACAAATGGAAACTAAATTAGAAAATAACTCAAGGGAAAGTAGAGAGCAGATACTTAGGGAAAGTAGAGAACAAATAAAACAAATGGAAACTAAATTAGAAAATAACTCAGGGGAAAGTAGAGAGCAGATTCTGAGGGAAAGTAGAGAACAAATAAAGCAAATGGAAAATAAATTAGACAGCAACTCAAGAGAAAGTAGAGACCAAATAAAACAAATGGAGAATAGATTGGGGGAAAGTTCGAGAGAGATTAGAGATCATATTGCAAAATTAGCGGAAAGAGGAAACAAGATGGAAGACAAAATAGAGAAGCTAGAGGAGAAATTAGCCGAGAATGGGATCGGAATGGTGAACCAACTGAAGATAGCTATGGATAGGATGTCAGAAGGTATGAAGGATTTAGAAGTCAGAGTTAGAGATAGCGCTATGAAAGAGAATAGCGATCTAAAATCAGCTGTTGAGGAAACGATAGTGGAGAAGGTTCGGGAAATTCAGAATTCGGTGGAAGAGAAAATAGGTGAGATGGATCAGGAAGTGGACGGTCTCAAGCGAGCCATAAACAATAAAGAAAGGACGGATTACGAATGTTTGGAAGAATTAAGAATAAACTAAACTCAATAAACGACGTACTAAATGGGGGTAGTCCCGCAAATTTAAGCGGACATAGCAGCTCGGACCGTGCAGTTTCTAGACAAGAGGGCACGAGAGAGAGCCCGGCATCAGGTAGTAACATAAATATAAGACATGTCAACAATAGTGTTGGTGAGGAATGTCAGACCTCACGGAATGATGTGCGTAGTGAGTTGATAAATGTAAACGACAAGGCATATTTAGGCCGTCCTCAGTACCCCACTCACCATTATGAATGAGATTGGTTACCCTATTTTTGATGAGGTTGAATTTTCAAACCCACATAATTACATAAGTGAGCTGGAAACGTACTTTAGGGTAAAAGGGGTGCCGGATGACCTAAAAATGACTGTTGTACGAAAGAGCCTAAAGAGCCGACCACTCAACTGGGCGCTAGTGGCCCTAGGGGATAATGTCACATATGAGGAATTCAGAGAAAAATTTTCGGAGAGATACTGGGGACAAAGACAACAACAAAGAATTAGGAAGGAAATTAATCACAGCAGGTTCGAAGCGGGAAGAGGCGTCTCTATGATAGATTATTTTCTTGAACTTTTTAAGAAAGGGAAAAGCCTCAATCCGCCAATACCGGATTCAGAGCTGATCCAAACTGTGATTTCACAGTATCCAGAGAACATCAGATATAACTTGATCGTAGCAGGGCCCCGAGACTTCGGGGAAACAATAGATTTATTGACTGCGCTGGATGGTTCTGACGCAACGCACTATGAATGTAGTGGACAGGCAGATTACGAACATGGTAAAGGAAAGGGTTCAAGCCCCACCGACCAGAAAGCGGGGAAGAGGGCAAGTATAGCCTTTTCATCCCTAAGGACAGGAGCCCAAAAGCAGAGTAGCTGGGGTTGTGACAGGAGCCCCAACAATGTATTTAGTCGATACCATAATGGTCAGAACGGAGGGAATAGTCCCAACAGGGAGCGAAGGAGTGACCCGCCTTTTGGGGGTCCTTACAATAATATTAGGAATAACCAGAGCAATCATAACAGGATGAGAAACGATAGAGGAGGTGTTGGTCCCGTGCGTAGGGTTAACCACATACAGATGGTACACGGGAAGAGAAGAGAACGGAAATAGTAGGCTTAGAACCCAACCACATTGGCTTCGAAACAGAAATTACAGACAGGGATTCTGGCAGCCTAATTTTAGCAGGGGACCGCAAAATCGAGGTGATTGGAGGAGACAAGAGCAGGAGAGAGGTAGACGAGACGTCCTACAACAACTGGCCTCACAAGGGTGCAATAGGCCCCCTACACAGTGTAACGTGGGACAAAGTAGGAATAGAGACATGAACGGACGTCAGCAAAGTCCGGTCAGAATGAATATGGGCCGTAGCCTATAAATAGCAGAAATAGAGACGAGATAGCAGTGGAACCGAATGCTTCTCACTCGGGAAACTGCTAGACAGAGGTCTTAAGCGTTCGAAGATTTCTATAGCTAAGTGCATTAAGCGACTATCAAAAGAACCCACCAACGCGGTAAGCGTAAAGAGACAGAGCGAGATTACTAAGCCAGAGTTAGAAAATAATGGGACTTATGTATTGCCGTATATAGATGCTAGAATATTTGGGATAAAGTGTTGTGTGTTGTTGGACTCGGGCTCCACAAATAATGTATGCAGCTTGGAATTTTTTCAAAAGGTTAGGGATTCAGGGATAAAACTGCAAACGTTACCCATATGTTCATTGTACTGTGCGGGCGCCCTAAGCAAGAAGAAGGAAAAGGTGAAATATCAAGTATGGTTCGAGTTAGAGTGCGGAGACGTGAAATTAAATGCAATTTTTCTTGTGATACGAAGGTTGACTACCGACATCATAATTGGAGTAGAAAGCTTCTATGAATGGCACGCGCTCCTAGATTTCAGACAAAACAGACTAGCGGTTACGACAGGTAACGGCAGTGTAGGCCATGTCCCATTCAGTAGGAATAATGCTCGAGCGGAGGTAGACGAAAGAACCGCGGAAGGGATAGAATTACAGGAAGAGTTATTTTTCGTAGAGCATCTCAAAATTTGTAAGAATGTAATTATAGAGGTTAATCCGTGGGAAGATAACGAGGTAGACTGCGGAGAATGAGAGTTGTGTATCGGCGAATTAGTCCAGGCGAGACAAATAGGACGTAATCTCATTAGCGGTAGGGCCAGCTATTGTAATGAGGAATCGCGTGGCGATCTTAGACAGGTAGACGCGTCCAGCAATAGGAGAACAGGTACTTTCGAAATAGTGAGAGATAAAGTTAGCCAGGCACACGGCCTGAGTGAGAGTGAAAGAAAACACTTAATGGAGGTTGTAGGAAGCCATTTAAATGTCTTTTCAGACGCGCCGGGTCTGTGTAGAGTGTATACACACAAAATTAAGGTGGTAGGAATGGAGGAATTTCGGAATAAATGTAGACCCATCCCCCTATCTTTACGGGATCAGGCAGACGAAGTCATAAATGATATGTTAAAAGATGGAGTTATAGAAGTATCAGACTCGCCTTACGTATATGCATTGTGCTGGGTAAGAAAGCCCAATGGGAGCTTAAGAGTAACGATCGATGCCCGACACGTTAACTCGTTTTCAGTTAAAGATAATTTCAGGACGGAGTCAGTGGACACTTTGTTAGGCCGTATCAGTGACTGTTCTATATACACTAGTTTGGACTTGACCAGTTCGTATTGGCAGATTCCGCTGGACGAGGACTCGAGAAAATTCACAGCGTTCTTACATAACGGAAAAGTTTATCAGTATACCCGATGCCCATTCGGCATCGCGAGTTCTGGATCTGCGCTACTAAGGGCACTTGACATAATTTTTGGTGATTCGACGAAAGGTTTTCTGGCACAGTACATTGACGATTTTCTTATATATGGCAATAATGTTGATAGGCAAATTAGAGATATTGATTTTGTACTTACTAAATTGAGAGAGGCTGGTATGACAGTCAAGCTGGGGAAAACAGAATTTTTTAAAGTTGAAACAGTTTTCCTGGGTTACGTAATCTCGTCTGACGGAATTAGACCGGACCAAGAGAGAATTCAGAGCATTTCGAGGATCCCACCGCCGCGGAACCGGAAACAGGTTCGTAGATATCTAGGTATCCTACAATGCCAGAATCGGTTTCTCGTCAATTTTGCTAAGCATGTAGCCCCACTCAGAGCATTGTTGAAGAAGGATACACCTTTAGGTGGGGGTCGGCAGAGCAGGAAGCATTCGATCGAACGAAACTGCTTTTCGCCGACTCAATTCTGTTGGAAAGGCCTGACGACAGCCTACCTTTTCAGATTTATACTGATGCGTCTTCATATGGATATGGAGCAATTCTATGTCAGACCGATGAAGATAACAAGCGACATGTGATTGCCACAGCTTCTAGGGGACTGTCGCGTACCGAAAGCAACGCATCAATCACGGAACTAGAGATTTCTGCTGTGTACTTCGCACTACAGAAGTTCCGTCAGTATATCTTCAATAGGCAGATCATCATATTTACTGACCATGTCAGCCTAGCATTTCTGAGTAGATGCAAATTGACGAACTCTAGAATATCTAGATACGTGCATGAAATGTTGGCTCATAATGTGACGATTAGGCATATTCCGGGGGCAGACAATATCTTTGGTGATTGTCTCTCTCGTTTGAATTCCAAATCGGGGCTAACGGAAACTATCACCGCCCCCGCGTACGAAATTGCCGTGATGAGAATTGATTCCACGAGGAATGGAGGTCTGACGGAAAAATTTCGGAGAATTGCAGATTTGCAGCAAGAGGATTCCACGATAAGGGGCTTAATGGACAAAGCTGGAGAAATCTCACAGGTGAAAGATGAAGTGTATAGATTGCGCTCTGGTATCTTGTATAAATTGCATGGTAGGGATATCCAGAAGTGGAAGATATACATACCTGTGAGTATGGAAAACGAACTTATAAATAACTTTCACCTATCTATGTGTCACTGTGGGAGTGATAGGATTATTTTAACTCTGTCAGAATCGTTTTATATTAAGCAACTGGCAAAGAAGGTTAGAAGGGTAATATCTCGCTGCGAGATCTGCCAGAAGGCGAAACCTCTAAATGTAAGGTATGACAATGTACCACAGGTCATTATCAGGGGTAAAAAGAATGAACTTGTAGCAGTCGACGAACACGGTCCAATGCCCGCATCGTCCTTCGGACACAGGTACATATTTGTTACGTACGATGTATTTACAAAGTTTGTAAAGATTTACCCTCTAAGAAATATCTCTAGTAAGTTGTGTGCTGATAAGCTGGTTAGAGACTACATACCGACTTACGGCCCGGTAACAGCAGTGCTCAGTGACAATGTGTCGGTACATAAATCGAAAGTGTTTTGCGAAAGGCTGGAAGATGCGGGCGTGAAGCTATGCAACTGCTCCGCATACTTTCCGAGCGATAATCCCTGCGAAAGAGCGCTTAGGGATATATCATTGTACCGCCGTAATCTGTCACCGAAACCATAAGAACTGGTTTAGGCAATTTGAGGTGATTGAGAGAGTCATGAACCACTCTATCAATCCAACGACCGGAATAGCTCCGATGAAACTGATGTTAGGGATGGATCCTGATCCCATGATAAAGAGTTTGCCGTAGGGAATACAGGAGGGTGAGCCTGCTAGTGCGGAACTACTGTGTAAACTAGCTTTCGACCGAATAAGGAAAAAGGCTGAGTATAGACTCGGTAAAGTTAAAAGATATCGCCACAAATGGGAGCCCACAACCGGCGATTTGGTATTGCTAAGGGACGTGAAGTTATCTTCCGCCCTGAGAGGACGTTACTCACGCATGGAGTTACTGTACAAGGGGCCCTACGAAATTAAAAATAAATACGGAGACCATACTTTCGAATTGGTAGAAAGGGGAAAAAGTGAACTTGTTGGAAGGTACCACAAGCAACTCTTGAGGCCTTTTAAACAGGACAGACAAGGAGGCAGGAATGAGAAAGAATAAGGCTAGTTAGTCTCACGCGTACAGCGAGGTAAACATGTATAGTGCGGCTGGTACAACCAAGCACGCAGATTGTGTAATTGATCAATGAATAAATGAATGTAAATATGTGAATGGATGGGGTTGTACATATGTGAATGTGATTATAAATTGTACATTGTTGTGCTTATTGTGTGAAAGTTGTGTACATAGAAAGGCTTGTGAAGATATATGTACTATTTATTGTAATTTTTTGTAGTGGCATTACAATCTGACTGTATTGTAAATAATGTATCACCGGCTGACCGCAAAGGGGAACTATGAGGCTAGTTATAGGCAGAAAGCGGGGACATCTCATAACATTGGAAACTCTTTCGGGAATTTCCAATGGTTATGTAGATAGGCATTTGAAGCAGTAATTAGGAGAGGGAGAGACCGATTTAATAGCGAAGTGATATCTCCATATTTTTGTGACATGAGTTCGCGGGGATGTTCTGGCGACTTGGTTAGAATTAGTTTCCCACGCAGGTGTTTCGTCACTTGTCAGCATCGGACAGATTTACGGCCACCTTGTGCGGGATTGTATATAGAGACTCGTTGAAGCGTAAAATCCGAAAGTTGGACAAGACCCGTGGGAAAGCAATTTCAAAGCTCGGGGTTTTCCAAAAGGACGAGGATTCTCGAAAAATCTACTAACTAATTTGATGTTGTGGGAAGTCCAAAGTCTAAATTTAGAGATGACGTATTTCGCGACCAATGAGAAGAGATCTCGGTTCAGCTTGTGAGGTCACTTTGGACCAATAGAAAATAGATTTCAGGTGGGGTAAGTGACGTAGTTGTTAGCCAATAGGATAGTTAGTTTTAGCGTAGGATAGGTTTTTATAAATAAGGGTGACGGGGCGCGGAGAGCATATTTCTTTTCGTGTCGACGGCCCCACACACTGAGCTTTTTTGGTGTCGGCGGCCCAGCTCAATAGTTTTTCTTCCGGCGAAGACTCGATAGATAGAACTTTGTCATCGACGAGACTACTCGTCAACGTTTAGGAGCTACGATCATAGTGTATTGAACTTAGGATTGAAGTTATAGTATTGGACAGAGCATATTCAGCGCAGCCATAGAGTCGATACAGAAGTGCGACCAACGATTGAATTACAAGTTCAGCCGGAAATACATACTCAAGGGTTTACCAAGTGAATACGACAATAAACTTATAGTTTTGGAATCAACACTGCCTTTTATATAAGTAGCCGGCTTGGTATTATTCCCGACATCATCCTACACCACAACTGTACCTCGGATACCCTGAGTGGATCTCACGCTACACCGAGCGTCGAAATAGGGTGGGCTGGCGCCCACTACTTAAAACAATAATACATTTGCCTACCCTATTCGCTCTTCTCGGAGTACGAGTGCTGACGGCCGCGGACCTGCCGGCTGGTACGAGTGAGGGACATCAGCCGTACATCATCTCCGATTGAGGACCACAACCGAGACGCATCCACCCACAAATGGTTTCCAACGTGGGGCCCCAATTACGACTCACCCACCCTCAAATGGCGCCCAACGTGTGGCCACAATAACGACAATCACCCTCAAGGTTTTCGATTATTCTCGGATATGCAATCGAAAGACAACGTGGGAAACGTCACGGAGGCTTGAAATCCAATACTGTCGCAGAAGGTTATGTTCTGTTACTATAATAATTAGCGTTAATTGTGAATAATATTAAAATAAATTCAATTTTTCATCACGTTTTTCAATTCTAAATCAATTTCCAGGTTACATCAAAATTAGTTCATGTTATTCTCTACATTACATCAAGGTAAATGACATTATTGTTCCTCGGAAAAAATCAATACTTTCGCGTCTGCGCACATCTCACAATTCATGAGCTATGCACAAGGTCACTTCCGATCTTCAGTCAGATACAAATAAAATGAATACTTGTGCATAATTTCAAGTTAGAAATATGGTCGAGCATAAAAAGTCGTATGAAACTTGCCTGTAATGGTAATTAAGACGCTCGTATGAAAATTATGAAACGCGCTTGCGCTCGTTTCATAAACAAACATACTCGCTTCTTTATTACTACCATTATAGGCTCGTTGCATAATGTCCCTACTATTAATTTAAAACTGCAAAAAATGTTATTTTAAATTCATATTGAAATGTTTTGTAATGACATAAACAATGGCTTTATAAGACTAGATCACATATGATCAATACGGACAATTTCATTTTTGAGATTTACGATTGTATTTAGTATCAATTTAAGAAACAGAAACGATGAGAAAGCACTGGCGTGATGTAAAAACTATAGGGTGTATTTTGAAAGATACTGCACATTTCAATGACTATATAGTGACATATTTTTCTACAAATATATCATTGTTTTAAAATATAAACAAAAATCAATTAACATGTGATACAATAAAGCAGCATTGTCAGACATAGACTAAACGGAACGGAGCGCTCCACTATGACTCGTTGCGTGCTCCGGTGTTTCCACAGACATAAGCAAGTTCACGCTCTGACTGCACTCTATAGCTCTACAACCGGTTTTCGAGCTTACAACTCTGACACTACTGCAATAAAGTAAAGTCCATGCCGTGTATTTGAGAATGAATGATAGAGTACAAAAGGAAAATACGAGAAATTTATGTAATGAACGGAAATTAAATCTGTTAAGAGCTTAAGAAGATCACATAGGGATTGCGTAAAAAATATAAAAAATAGTTTAAGACAAATTGCGCTCCATAGAGAAAGTTCCAATTCAATGCGTATTTTAGACGTTACTTACGAAACTTTATCATTATTTGTGATGAAATTGTGATTTAGGCAATATGTTTAATTAAATTTAATAGATATTTACCAAACTATCTCCGTTACAATAATATATTTTAAATCACTATTTTTGACTTGGTTATTTAACAACACTGTATCAACTACTAGGTTATTTAACGTCGATGGGATTGGTGATAGCGAGATGGTTTATGCCGAGATGAGGCCGAGGATTTGTCATAAACTACCTGATATTCGCCCTATGCTCGGAAAAAAACCCAGCCAGGTAATCAGCTCAAGCGGGGATCGAACCCGCGCCCGAGCGCATAAATCACTATTATGAGAAATGAAGCTGTGTTGGAAAGAGTGGGTAAAGAAGGAATGATCCTTAAACTGATCGGGAAGAGGAAAAGAAATTGGTTAGGTCACTGGTTGAGAAGAAACTGCCTATTGAAGGATGCAGTGGAAGGAATGGTGAACGAGAGAAGAGTTCGGGGTAGAAGAAGATATCAGATTATAGAAGACATTAAAATATATGGATCATATGAGGAAACGAAGAGGAAGGCAGAAAATAAGGAAGATTGGAGAAAGCTGGGTTTGCAGTGAAAGACCTGCCCTTGGGCAGAACACTAAATGAATGAATAGATTTTAAACAATAGTGACTCCTATGTGTTATGTTTCACTTTATACAGTCATTCGTTTTTACATTTTATGACTCCTTTTAAATATGTGGACAGTGTTGCGGACGTATTATACAAAAACACTGCCCACTGTCTTCCGTCATGGAAGGTGTCCATTTTTTCTTTACCCTGAAGCTACTTTGTCTTCGGCTTTCTGTTGTTTTATTTCCACTTCCTGCAAGTGTATCGAGTTGACCAAGAGATGGGCGAGCCGGGATGTGAAGAGAAAGGAAAAACAGTCGGTGGAAGTGCATAGCCTCAAGGCCGGATTTCCACTCCGACGACAGGACTAGTTTGGCGTCAAACGATGGCCCATCTCCCGAGAGAGACTTTTCTGCACTTTACACTCCAAAAAAAAAATGTCACAAGTATAGGCCTACACCATCCTGCGCAACGGATGGTGTAAGAAAGGGGAAAATAGCAGTCGCTCTGAGGAGCTATAGTTCTGCAGGAATTCCGAGGAATTCCCAAAATACATTTTTCCCCTAATATGCTGGCAGTTATTACTCGTACATGTATATAATAAATTAATCTTATAGATTTTTCTCTCTGCACTAGAATTGTACATTTTTACTAATCATCATTTTTGTTACATTTCAAATATGAAATTTTCGTTTCCTATATGTTATTTAATGTTCTGTGGCATTGTCTTAATACATTCTATTGTCCCTTTTTACACCACCGTTGTTCTTATTACTGATCCAGATCGTCGTACTGTACAAGATGGTCCTCATCATAATAATATCAGGAGTTATTTTCAGAGTATGTTATATTGAGACGATGAAGATGTTTTCCACACAGTTCACACTATTTATCATTATGAATAAGACGACTGAGTCTCTTCTTGTTTTCCCTCTTTGTTATGTCACATTTTCGTTGCACATTATAGCAGTTTAGTCCAACTTCGGCTTAGTTACACGTTTAATAAATTCTTGTGAGTTCTCTGTTACAGCAGAAGATCGTAGTTTTCAGTTGCAAGCATAAAAATTCGAACGATTTTTCAGTGTCAGATGTTCTAACTCTCTTAATCATGCAAATGATACGAATTTTAAAAACTTAATATTCTGAAATATATTTTTGTATCTAAAATTTCTACGTTGTTGTAGCATAAAAGGTTACTGAATATTGCAGACAATAGTATAATTTATTATTATTTTAGAAATTACGATTTTATCCTTCATCGTGGTGTTGCAATATCAAAGTTTAAAGTTTCAATTGCGATGGTGTAGGTCAATAAATTATCGACAGTTCAATATTTTAACGTTGTATGTACTATGAAGTGTATGTCTCTATGGGTACAATTTCAAATTTGTTTCTTACTCTAATTTCCGTTATTACGTCTATATATTTATTCAGTAAAAATAAATGCTCTCGAATACAAGGTTAATACATTTGTATAATATGTAATGAGATTTCTTTAAATCATTCCTCAAAATTTAGAGAAACAATTTTTTTTGTATTACAAAATTGCAGTGACAAATGTTCTGCTATTCAGTGAAATAATTTATAGAGCGGAATTGTAGACCAAATTATCTGAAGTTAACTGTGCAGTTTACTATTGCTCGTCCATGTGAACACAAAAACATTAAACTCTTTCCTTTATCGATCCTACAGTCGTATCAAAAGAAACTAGAGACTATCAGTCAATCTTCTTAATGTATCCAGCCTACGAGCTGGAACTGCATTTTGCCTTGTTTTCCCATATAGCAGATAATGTGAATGTACTCATCATTCGTAAACGCACCAGGAACACCTCTGTTATCATAATTAGTAACAAAACAGGAACAAAGTAAATGGACCGGGTTCATAACCCTGTTACTAGTTGTACTTGACATTTCAACCACTAGGACACTCGAGTCAAACGCTTGCATTTGTTTTGGTATCCGTTTCATAAGCCTCAGAACTAGGTAATAGAACTAGCGTTTTATGCACGAAAGGAAGTCAAGTTCAACAAAATAGGGCGCAGATGGGCCATCTGATAGCTATGCCACACTAGCGTTGCAGTGAACGATGCTGTACATACGAAAATAGCCGAAATTGAAGTGAAATGGTCACTTAGGCCCTAAATAATGCTTACACTGTAAGAAACTCCTCGCAACGTCGCAAAATGTGGTAGATGCATAAGAATAGTATGAAATGTCACTGATTATTTTGCATGACGAAATAGTCTTAAGTGTCTCACACTGGATAGCCATTGTGTGTTTTAATTTAAAACAAGGATTTATTAATCCTTGATAAAAATTATGCCCTGTGTTTCATTCTGGGGTAAATTTACTGGGCAACAAATCATTCAGCTGGTTCTTTATAAACAGATGATTCCTTATAATAATTATTTTTAAGAAGCTGTTTCTATTAAACTGTTACAGAAAGTAAATGACACATTTTGTTGAGGTTTTGAAATATAATTTACTTCACTTCAATGTAATTGGTGAAGTGGGGTCTGAGATTAGTCATTGTATTACCTGACAATCGTCTTATAATTGGCAAACAGATAATCAACCCAAGCAGTAATCGAACCCACGCCTGAGCGCACCTCCGATTTTCAAATTTAGTTTATCAAAAGATTCAATTAACATGATGGAATTTCCTGTACTTACATAATCTTACCTTATGAGCTGCGTAACATTAATATGAATTGGCGATACCTGATTATCACAGTTACACGTCCAATAAAAGCTGTCGACACTTCTGTCCACTCAGTAATCACTATAGTAAAGTCAACTTCAACTGGAAGAACTTAGAACAGATGCAGCCCAGTACCTTTGCTGTCACAACTTGAAATGTTTACGATTTTAATACAGGAATTGTGCAGTGGAATAAAAATATCTATTAAAGATCATGTTATTGATAAGATTTCAATTTAATTTTAAATCGACAAACTGATTGTATAATGATACATTACTAGATTGTAGACATTTAAAATTAATATAGGGCAGAATCGGCTAATTTCGTGACACTAAAGTTTTGGTGCAAAAATAAGATTCAGATTTCAAAAATGATAGAGTGTTTTTAATGTACCTATATTATTAGATTTCAGGAAGTTACATGTCAACATTTTTACCTCAAATATATTTATACATTAGTTACAAACAAGCAATACATATAAACAAACAAATAGGAAGAAAGACAAAAATAAGGCTGAGATGAGTAGTAAAAAAAGGCCAGAACCTGCGACAACTAAGGATTTAGATATTAAAATTGCAGAAGTATTAGAGGTGATCAAAGACATGCAAATGGAGCATCTATATTCTTTATCTGTATTTATATACACATTGGACGAGGAATATACTATGGCTCAACTAAAGTGGAACTGTATAAAGATGGAGAAGTATGAGGGAGATAGGAAGTGTAGAACCAAATAGGTAGAGAAAGAACATGAGTATTTGAAAGATTCGGAGCCATAGTGGGCCAAGCGCCATTTATTGAAAACGTAGAAAGCAAGGTTTAAAGTTAAGTGAATGCCATAGTTTAATGAAGATTGACATATCATTTAGTTTTAATGTGTATACTTTATATTACTTGCTATATGATTCCATTGAATTATAGTAATAACGTCATATTACCCCTTGTTTTCTACGGTTTTAGTAAATGGCACTTGGCCCACTATGGTTCTGAACCCTTCATTTATAGGAAGTGAGAATATAGAGAAAGGATTTTGTGTAGGTGGACATAGATTAGAGACAGACAGGACAGGTGGTATAATTGAAACAACTTTTACGAGACGAGTCATAATGAGAATTTGTGTTTCCGACAAAATCTTGGGGACGATATTTTACAGTGTTACAATACTTTTCATTTTCTTCCAGCTGTGAGAAAGTTAAAAGAAGCATCTGCTGAGATTGAACTTCAGCGGGCTGTCGTCCCATGGAATAAAGCAATGAAGTCGACTGAGATGTGGTGCAGATAATGGAGCTCCCTCGGTTAGGCTCGTGGTAATCTGGCAAGCCTTACGACGGAGCTATGAGATTAACGACGCCCCAACGACGCCTGTCTGCATCGCCGCCCCAACCTAAAGTGGGGAGCTCTGCTATCCAGTTCGTAACATTTACGACTTTTTCTTACGTTCTGGATAGTAACAAAATTCCTTTATTCAGTCGTCTTGTAACATAACATAACATAACATAACATAACATAACATAACATAACATAACATAACATTACATAACACAATGTATGGCCATAATGTAATACAATACAATACAATATAATACAATACAATACAATACAATACAATACAATACAATACAATACAATACAATACAATACAATGTAATATAATATAAGCGACTAGAAGCATTTGAAATGTGGATATGGAGAAGAATGGAGGGTGTGAAATGGACGGACGAAAAAGCAATGAAGTTGTGTTGGAAAGAGTGGGTTAAGAAAGGATGATGCTGAAACTGATCAGAAAGAGAAAAGGAATTGATTGGGTCACTGGCTGAGAAGAAACTGCCTACTGAAGGATGCACTGGAAGGAATGGTGAACGGGAGAAAAGTTCGGGACAAAAGAAGATATCAGATAATAGACGACATTAAGATATACGGATATGTATAAGGAAGGTACAGAATAGGAAAGATTGGAGAATTCTGGGTTTGCATTGAAAGACTTGCCCTGGGACAGAGCACTTATGTATGTAATATAACAACAAATGGCTTTTAAGGAACCCACAGGTTCATTGCCGCCCTCATATAAGCCCACCATCGGTCCCTATCCTGTGCGAGATTAATCCAGTCTCTATTATCATATCCCACCTCCCTCAAATCCATTTTTACATTATCCTCCCATCTACGTCTCGGCCTCCCCAAAGGTCTTTTTCCCTTCGGTCTCCCAGCTAACACTATATGCATTTCTGGATTCGCCCATACTTGCTACATCTCAAACATCTGGATTTAATGTATTCCGAGGCTTATTTTGAAGTATCGTAACAAGCTGGTTTTTTTACGGTGATGGGTTGTTAGCCCTTCGCCCAACCCCCAAGCTGGAGGACCACCTCTTATCGGCTGTCCACGACTGCTTATTCAATATATTCGCAGCTACTCTCCACATCTGGAAGCCGTCTCTTCTATCTGCAACCTGAGGACGTATGTATGTAATATAATATAATATAATATAAGTACACTATGCAACGAGCCTATAATGATAGTAATTAAGACGTCTTAATTACCATTATAGGCAAGTTTCATACGACTTTTTATGCTCGACCATATTTCTAACTTGAAATTATTCATAAGTATTCATGTTATTCTTATCTGACTGGGGAGCGGAACTGACCTTGTGCAAAATCTCGTAAATTTTGAGATGTGCGCAGACGCGAAAGTATTGATTTTTTTCCGAGAAACAACTGTCATTGACCTTGATATATTGTAGAGAGTAAAATAAAGATTAATCTTGATATAACCTTGAAATTGATTTAGACATTGAAAAACGAGATGACAAATTGAATTTATTTGAATATTATTTACAATTAACGCTAATTATTATATTAACAGAACATAACCTTCTGCGACAGTATTGGATTTCCAGCCTCCGTGACGTTTCGCTAGTTGTCTTTCGATTGCGTATCCGAGAATAATCGATACTTGCGCTTTCATATTGCTACAATGGTGTTTTCTGATTGGTGGAACACCTGAACTTTAATGAATAGGTGTACTTTAATGAGGTCCATTAAAGGGCTGCTACCAGGTGTATAATTACTACATTTCGGCATGGTCGAGCATAAAATATAATATAATATAATATAATATAATATTACTATATTATATTATATTATATTATATTATATTATATTATATTATATTATATTATATTATATTATATTACATTATATGACAAAATAATAGAAACACTTGTGTATCGCGGAGTGCAGATTATCTTACTGTGTAGTCTCGTTCAGCGACATTAGAACTGTATCTGTCACCCAGGACCAAATTTGTCACAATACCCTGCTGCATAGTACGGGTATTCTACCACGATAGCCTACTTTTGTCTCTCAATTAACTTGCATTCACTGTCTAAAATACTTTCATGTTATCAGCTGAGATGTTTTGCTTGGATCCTTCAGAGCATACTTACGTATTCTTTATTCCTTGTCATAGAACAAGCCAACAATGAGAACATAAATAGGCCTGGAGATTTTCCCTTATAAATCATGTGTATTTCTGAACTTCCAGACTTATTCTGGCGGACTGCGCCTTATACACTCGGGAAAGATGGAAAAGGAATAGGTAGAAAGGGAATCCCAAAAGTCTCAACTTCATACAACTACCAGTGATGGAATGGTTGTATGTATACCAGGGCTGGGCACCGGGAGCGAATCCAAACTCTAAATGGGAACACTTAATACTCACCCGTCACGACATCAAAACTGCGCGGTGATCGGCGGGGAAGAAAGGGGTTGATGAGAAGTCATATGGCTCCCCGTGAGAGAGTAGAATTTGCTCTTGGTGCCCAGCCCTATTGTATAATAATAATAATAATAATAATAATAATAATAATAATAATAATAATAATAATTCTTTATTTATACTGGCAGAGTTAAGGCCATAGGGCCTTCTCTTACACACTATCAGGTCACAAAGTATACAAGCGGTTAAAATTTAACAGAAAGTTAAAGAACAGAATATTAACATATTACAAAAAATAATAATAATAGCATAATAAAATCGACACTAAACAACATGAAAATAATACTATAATAGAAAAAAAAAAAGAAAGTAAAATACATTGGAATATAGTGAAAGCAACTCATTTAGTACAAATGGTTAATATGTAAAAACGTAAGGAATCATATATCAAAATGGAATGTAATAAAATAATAATACAAAAGAAAAGAAATACGAAAATTAAATAAAATTCACGATAAAAAGGCTATGATAATAAATTCATCGGCTGATAAAGAGAACAAAAAGGGGAAAGGAAGGAAAAAGAAATATATAGCCTACATTTTTACAAAACTGTGGCAGAGAAAAGGGCTTATAACTGAAAGGAATCTAATTCAAAAAGTGCAATTTTAATTGAATACAATCTGTAACAATTCAGATGACTTTCGTGATACAAAATGGTAGATTTTTGTTTCTAAATAAATTATTTCTTGATTTATTGGTTGCTGTAACCTTCAGATATGTCCGAGGAAGATCTTAGTGAATTGTGGTAGTCTGATATTGTGGATATTTGAGAAAACGATATTTGTAATGTTAATACCGTTACCGAAATGGGGCCGATAATCTGACAAAAAATGTCTCTGGGTCCTTTTCACTTAGGAAAAGTTCAGAATTTAATATATAGTGCCTGCCATCTTCTTTACTCTTGCAATGAAGCCATACAAAGAATTTTTTCGCTCTCGTCGTATCCTATATGGTTTTAACATTCGAATCTGATGTCTATGGCAAGCACACCATGTGAAATGTAGAACGACAAATTGTGACATTCAATCGTGATCGATTATTTACACATTGGTGGAAAAATTACTGATTAAATATATGAATAACGTTTTAAATTTTGAAACTTTCCGTCCAGCAAAAATTGTGAAGCATTTTATAATTGACTGTTAACTTTGTAAACAGATGAATAATTATTTTAGTTGACTCTACACGCTTTCATCTGAATAAAAGTTTGCATAAATATTTATTTGAATTTATAATCATGGTCGTTACACAAACATGAATGATATTTCAGGATTTCAAATATTTTTTTCCTGTTAACTTTGTCTTTATGAAAACGATATATCAAATGTTGGTCTCTATGAAACTTTGTTTGTTTTTCTTTTTTCATTTTTAAAGTAAAGTACACATCAGCAAATGATCATCCTTTACGGAATTCATTTTTTATCCTATTAATTTGTTTTCATAAAATGTTTATAATTTTTGTTTTAAAAGTTTTGTGTAAAATTTATATCCTGGATTTAAAAGATTATTGCGCTTTTTTTACATTTTTATAGCCTTTTTGCCTGCCTATTTCTGCCTGAAGATAGAATGAATGCTTGTTCACGTTTGGGAACATCGTGTTTGGATTTAATTAAAATGAAGAGCACTTCCCGAAGAGACCTGAATCCTTTCAATTAGTTGTTCACTTGAGATCAATTCCAGACTGCTTATGGTATTCTATATTCTAGGCATATACTTGCATTTAAATCTCGTTCAGTCAGCTGAGTGTTAGCAGGCTCAAATACCAAATTATTATCTATGTGTTGTGTTGAACAAAACAGCCACCAGAGCACTCTAGTTTGCACGTAGTTGTGATACTCTTGAGGCGGAAATTCACATCGCTTGCGTCATAATGGCAATCTTAATGACAACAATGTGTTTGCGTTGCCATGGTAGTTGTCAGTACGTAATTACTTCAAGTGCGCTGTCAGCGAAGCGAGTTATACTGCTAATCTGACTCCATTAGCTGGGAATTCATCTCTCTGCCTGAATAGCCCGCGGTACGGGCATTTTGTGCGTGTTCAAACTCTTGTTTTGCCGTTTAGATAATGTAATATTTTTAAATGTCCCTCCTCAATTACAGGTTCTACTAATGAAAATGGAATGATGATGGGCCATGGAAAATCGAAGAAGTCGATGAAAATCGTTCCTCAGCCACCTGGTTCATCAGAAGTGGCACAAAATATATCCGGTATCGAAGTCTGTTCCCCCTTGATAAGAAGCTTTCAATGGATTTACTACGACGTCACCATTAGATCAGAAGTTTCGGGCACAAATTCTTATGACGAACCAGATAATTCTGCAGATCGCGGTAGGAAAGGTAAATAAACAATAATTTGAGATCATGCATATTAAATCAATATTATAGTCCAGGTTCTCGTAACCCCTGCGGTGGCTGAGTGGTCAGACCTCCGGCTTGACACACAGGCGGCCCGGGTTCGAGTCCCGGTTAGGTCTGGGATTTTCCATTGAAATATCCATAGCGACACTTGTGGCGGACAAGTTCGCAGTTGGGGGTTTTTCTCAGGATTCTCCCGTTTTCCCCATATTAGGCGTCTACATCATTCTGTCAAGATTTCTCCATTTCGTTATCATTCCATATCATTCCCTAGTTCGCGATCTGCGACGTACGGAGGGAGTTGGCCTGAGAACCAGGGGGGTTGCCTGCTCGAAACCTGGGTACCCAACAGTGTGGGTTTGGGAATGCGTCTAGCTTGAAGGTTAGCGCAATAGGTCTAACAGATCGCAGTGCTGGGCCATATTGCCTCCTTCAGTAAATTCTATTCCATTCCATTCTGCGTTTTCTTACTTCATATCCTAAGGATGAAACCTATTACCTCATATCGTAGTGAATTACAACGATTTTCTGTTTGTCAGATAGAATTTTCTTTCGCTGACTGTATTTCGAATTTCATTACTGACAAATGCCGTACTATAACTGGTAGTTACTTTGTAACTGTTGTGTTGACAGCATCGTTTGTCTTTGAAGAAGCTATTAACGTTCCTAAAACGAAAGTTACCAGCGTGAGTTCTTTAAAATTGTAACGTATAATTAACAATTTTTTTAATACCTGTAATATTAATAACATAAATATTAATAAACATTGGCAGTAGTAATTTATGGGGTGGAAAAATTCAAATATCTTGGAGCAACAGTAATAAATATAAATGACACTTGGGAGGAAATTAAACGCAGAATAAATATGGGAAATGCCTGTTATTTTTCGGTTGAAAAGCTTTTGTCATCTAGTCAGCTGTCAAAAAATCTTAAGGTTATAATTTATAAAACAGTTATATTACCGGTTGTTCTGTAACTTGGACTCTCACTTTGAGAGAGGAACAGAGATTAAGGATGTTTGAGAATAAGGTTCTTATAGGTATCCTACAAACAAAACTCAGCTCGGACTCCTCGCAGCAGGCGTGAGAGCATGCTGGGGACGGGAGCATACGTCATCTGCGCGAGACAGTCACGCCCGCAATTTCTGCGCACCGAGTTTTCCTTGTTGGATGCCTATAGGAAAATATTTGGGGCTAAGCGGGATGAAGTTACAGGAGAATGAAGACAGTTACTCAACGCAGAACTGCACGCATTGTATTCTTCGCCTGACATAATTAGGAACATTAAATCCAGACGTTTGAGATGGGCAGGGCATGTAGCACATATGGGCGAATCCAGAAATGCATATAGAGTGTTAGTTGGGAGGCTGGAGGGAAAAAGACCTTTGGGGAGGCCGAGACGTAGATGGGAGGATAATATTAAAATGGATTTGAGGGAGGTGGGATGTGATGGTAGAGCCTGGATTAATCTTGCTCAGGATAGAGACGGATGGCGGGTTTATATGAGGGCGGCAATGAACCTCCAGATTCCTTAAAAGCCATTTGTAAATAAGTTGTAAGTAGTAATTTATAAATTAACAGCAGGCATTTTAAAAAGTAGTTTTTTATTATCGAAGTTCATACTAAATATTACCTCTTGAAAAATAAATAACGTAAGTTTTCGTTAATAGAGTACATGTATATGAAGGGTTGAGAGGAAAAACACGTTTAGTCCAAATTTAGTATTTTTTAAATGTTATTTGAATCTGGCATTTAAAGTTGGGATCTTCAAAATTCCGTAATCGTAAAAGGGAAAAACTCGCTTCATTCCTCAATATAGGCATAGGCTATTAAGGAAAGGTTTACACTATAATAAACTGTCAGTTCTTCAGTCTTTAAACGCTGTCCTGAAAAATTTCCAAATGTGACTAAACGTGTTTTTCCCCTGGACCCTTCATATGCATTGCTACATTTTTCTCTTTTCCTACATTTCAGTCTTCAACTTTTTTATTTGCCTCCATGAGAATGTTTGCTTGTTAGATAATATCACAAGACTTTTATTTTGCCACGGTACGAAGAGAATGTGAATTTATCCAAAGTAAATGAAAATCTCGTATGATATATTTTAATAAACACATTTCAAGAATAACTTAATAAATCATTATTAATTTAATTAATGTAGGTGTGCTGTTGTTGTTTAGTCAACTGTTCGAAGACAGGTCTGAACCTCAGAAGTGATATCATTAAGGCACCAGTTATGGAAAACTAGGCCAGGAGTATGAACACATACTATTTACTTACAGTGTATCATATTTCATTCGAGTTCGTAAAGGAAGAATAAAAATATTTCCTTACTAATATGGCCTAGAACTATTTAGAGTTAACGATGATAATATAATACATACGAATGCATTTTTATTATAAACATTGAAGTATAAGGGAAGTTAGTCGTTAACAGGTAAAAAAAATTGCTATTTTGTATTTAGTTATATCAGAGAGTGTTATTTTATGAACAACTTTATATATAATATATATTATATTCCTACAATATCAGGAATTAAATAATAGTTATTTATGGTACTTGTGAGGTAAGTGCATCTTTATTGCACGAGTGGAAAGAATTAAGCACGAGGCGTCAGACGTAATTTTATCCATGACCATAACGAAAAATTTTATTATGTTTTATAAAAGAGAATATGTTGAAAATAAGTCCTCATGTAATCACATACCATGACATGGATTTTAGAATCAATACTTGTACTAGGTAGGTCATGATGTAGGAGGCCATGATTAGTAAAGAATGGTATCTAAGGCGTTGGATAAATAACAAATTATAATTCATTATATAATTTAATTATAAATTTTTTCATTTTAAACGTGTATTTTCGTCTTTTTGAAGTTTCAGGGATTATTTAGAAGTTTTCACTGGACTATTGTGATTAAAATAATTTCACATTTTACTTCTGTAAACTTAAGAGGAATATTAAAACTTAATTAATCATAGTGTCTGTTTAGGTCAGTTGCCTAACGCGTGTTGTTTTAAAATGTTTTAAAATCCTATAAACCCAACTTCGCAGGTTCAAGTCTCCTCGCATCCCAAAAGGTAAATTATTACAAAATTTTAAAAAGATGCATATTAGATATGAATGTAATGTACAAATTACGACGTAGCAGATAGAGAAAAGAGAAGGAGATTGAGTCTATGTATATTTAAGAAATGGTAATAAAGAAGTAGAGGTAGTGACATCTAGTAACTAATATATTAGCTTCTTGAGTAATAGTTCAATGGAAAAGTATACGTGTGTACCCGGGTACTAGGAAAATACTAATGAACTGTGAGGTAAAGTCTTTATCTCACTAGTGAAATAAAGTAATGTTGAATAAAAGCCTACTTTACAAACGCAAAAGTATTTAGTAAAGGCATGTTTTTCGTTATGGTCATGGATAAATGTGTTTATTCAAATAGTAATGCCAAAATTACCAATACATTTAACTTTAATCGCTCTTCACATTTTTCAAGTTATTAGTACAATTATTTGTAGAAAAGCTACTGGAGCCAGCAGTATGAATATTTCAGACTCTCTTACCAGATGCACAATAATACTACCTTGTCAAATTTATTGAACCTATATTAAAATTATACTCCCGTAATTTTCATTGTATGAGGAGAATAAAATGAATGTTTAAATTGTTAGAAAATTTAAATATACCCAGTACCATAACATTTAAAGGATCTTTATTTTCTGCAAAGAATGTCTTCCATTACTTCTAAGTCCATGGGATAAACAGAAAGGTGCAGACGGCTGTCATACGCTGGTTCCGATCCTGGGCGGCAGACTTCTACGACACAGGGATACAAAAGTTGATTCCACGGTATGACAAATGTCTCAGTTCCGGTAGACAATAATGTTGAAAAATAGTTCAGCAATATCTGTATCTGTTATAGTAAATCTTTCCATGAAATCGTGCTTTCTTTCTGTAAACGGCACCAGGGAAACTTACTTTCTGGGAGTGGCCAAAATTTGTATAAGCGCTTATTTTGACATTATTAATATGGTGGAAGAAAAAATTAATTTTTTATCTGCCCCCATGAGAATGTTTGCTTGGAAGATAACAAGGTGAATTTTCAGTTAACAGTTAATATTTAAAACTGAAGGGTTCAGAGCCATAGTGGGTCAAGCGCCATATATTAAAAACGTAGAAAACGAGGATTAAAATTGAGTACCGTAATTCAATGAAACATATAGCAAGTAATGTAAGGTATGCACATTAAAACTAAATAATATGTCAAACTTCTTTAAAATATGGTATTCACTAAACTTCAATCCTTGCTTTCTCCGTTTTTCATAAATGGCGCTTGGCCCACTATGGCTCTGAACCCTTCAACTGTGAAATTTGATGAAAACTTTTGACTTTAATGACATGTTTCAGTGGGAAGTAAATATAAGTCACTGCTTAACATTACTGGTACAGTACAAGCTCGATTATCTCTTCATAGTGAACTATTAATCGAAAAAAAAAACGAATAATCCGTATTATGAATTTTTATAAACTTAAATCTCTCTGAAGTCATTTGAGGTTCTTTAAATATACGAGTGGTAGGTTACTTTTTCTGAATTTACTTACAACTAATTTTGTATTTTATGCCCATTTTAAACTTAGTAATCACTAAAAAATATTGCAGCAGGTTGGTGCGAAGAGAAATTTTTTTATGATAGTCCCAAGGGAATGAAGGTGGTTGTTTAATTTTGGCAAAATCAAACTAAAATAATGCATGAGATGAAGTTAACCCAATTGTGATAAGTACAATTAAGAAAATAGACAAGAGTGATTGTGAGTCATTATTGTGAACTGCTAAAAAATTGTGTTCCCGTTTTAGGCGATGAATAATCCGCAGATCAGTTATTTGAGGAAGGTTCCACTGTATCACATGCTGAATGTATTCTGTTTACTGTACTCCAACCAGGAGAAAGTCTCAGGGGAATGAGACGCAGCGGGTTAATGCTGTGAATGAATGTTGATGTCACAACATGTCATAAGGTCACACACGTGGGTACACGCCTCTCCATTGGCTAACTCTCAAAACATAAACGATAAAACTGATACACACATTCTTATACTACCCTAGTTACAAAATTAGATCATGGTTAATTTCCTGATCTTTTAATCCCTCCATACAGTAAATAACATATGTAGGAAAGCGCATGTTTTTTAAACTGACGTTATAACGGTAATATTATCTATCTACTTCGCTCCAATAGATGACGCAATAATGAGAACGTTCCTTTCACGGTTAATCGCCTGGTTGGAGAACAGTATGTATCATATTTCCTGCTTAAATCATTGACTATTCCTTCTTTAATCATACATTCTCTAGAGTGTAATTATATTATTCTATGTTGTTGATATGTTTATTGTTATTATTATTATTATTATTATTATTATTATTATTATTATTATTATTATTATTATTATTACTGCATAAAGCATAAAGAAAGCAAGACCAACACTACATGTCATCCACAATACAAAGGTCACGTATTTATATCGTGTATAAAGAAGATACATCTATTTTCCTTGCAGAAATGGAACTCGCGTCCATCAGATTCACAGTCGAAAAAACTTTGACTGGAGCCGAAGTGGTGGACGTAACAGGATATAAATTTCTTACGTCTTACAATTTGCTCACCATAAGGTAAGTTTCCCACCGTTACAGTTTGTAAATATTGTCTGTTGACGTATTTCCTTTTCCTGCTAGAGGATACTTTCTTATCGTATTGATTGCCAAAGTTTACAGAACTACGCCATGTACTATTACCTCATGTATATAGTAGACGTTATACTAACAGCCTTGCGTAAACTTTTCTATTAATGCCGAGGGCAGTGTGAAAAGGCAAGGTAACGACCGAGACCCTCTTTCTTGCTGAAGCAACATTATTTTTATAATGGCTCATTAATGAACTTTTCGTGTAAATCACCCTAGTTTATTAGAACGTTGGGGAGTAAGCCAGAGAAGAATGAAGTTCAGCTCCTTAGAAGTTTTCCGAATTGAAACAAATCGACAGGTATATATCTTAACCATACTTGATACTTTCACGTAAAACTACGAATTCTTCTTTTATTCTCCTTGTTCTGGTTGTCTTCTACTTATTTGTTCTTATGTTCGTCTTATTCTCTTTGTATTTTATTTGTTCTTCTCATCTTTTCCCTGTTCTCGTTGTAATCTCTTTATTCTCCCATGTTCTTCTTATATTCTCCTTGTCTTTCTCTTGTTCTCATTGTATTCCACTTGTTCTTATTTGTTTCGTATTTTCCTGTTTTACTCTTGTTTTCTTTGTATTCTGCTTATTCCCCATGTTTTTCTTCGTTCTCCTTGTAGGATATTCCCAGAATTGCTAGACGTCCCGTATTTCCCAGGATCATCCTGGATTTTAATTATGTCTTCTGTGTCCTGGATTGAGTTATATTTGTCCCGTAATGTCAAAAAGATTAGAAAAATCAATTTTTACTCATTTCTATGCACTTATTTTTAAAATTCCTTAGTCATTTTTTCAAGACCATGTCCAACCTATATTGAACGTCGTCGTCAATGCCGCCCTGACGCCTCCTACCACGTTCTATTAAAATAAAAATGACAATATTATACAGGGTGAATCAAAAGTCTGGAACCATATAAATATTTTCCATATGCTTGATTTTCAATTACTATAGGTATTACCAGTATCTGTAAGACCAAATGCTCTACCAGTGACCATTCGATTCTAGCTATCTCAAAAGCCGCCATTTTGGATGCAACTTTGAAATTTTAAATGGAAATAGGGTCATGTAGGTATTCAAAATCATGTGAAATGTTCTGAGAAAATCAGGGTGCAGTCCGTTTTGAGATATCTCTAATCGTTTTCAAGTTATTTAAAGATAACTGTCATAATGACACAAACTTTAGTTACTGCAGGTACAGATATTTTATAACATGGTACAGTGTTAAGGAGACTTTGGAAAAGGTATTTTTATGCAATTCTGGTAATTAACTTATACGATAAGTAAGGCCTACTATCCGTACGATTCAGATTTATGCCCATATTATTAGAGAAACTAATAAGGAATTGTTTATCCCTTTACAGTTTTTAAATAAATTGGACGGTTTTCTTTCAAATTAAATAAAAAGACTAATACGTATCGTAATTTCCTGCCATTACGGAATCTGGCAACTCTGTTGCTGTGACTAAGGAACGGAACTCAGCTGTTCAAACCGAATGCTTGTGTGTATTGGTACGTGAACCGGTTATGCCCTGTTCCCAAACTACGTAGACTTTGAACCTAATTTTGTAGTAAACCGTGCACTCAATTATAAAACACATAATAGATATTTTTATTTATTTTAATGTACGAGTATTCTATTGCCCCCTTCAATCTGCACAATTATATCACTTCCACTTTGTACACGTTTTAAGTCAATAATAGGCACTTATAGCCCTTTTTATAGTCTGACTTGATTTGTTAATGTAAATTAAATTCTGTAAGTTCATTTTATTACTAATTTTGTATTTGTTTCCTTTTCCAGAAAATAAAGCTTCGTTCACATCTAGATGAGAAAGAGATAGTGAAGCGTTATGCCAAAAACCCGAACATCTTGGAGAAAAACTGCCTCAAATTTGATAGAATCTGCGCAGCATGGGTCTTCAATCTATTTTCGTGAGACAATGTTAGCTGGCTGAACTACAGCACGACTACGTTGACAAAAACTGCGGGAATTTTGCGTAGTAAACAAGGAGGGATTAGAGGAGGTAAGTTGAAAACGTGTCTAGCGTCATTTATCCCTTCAGTTACTATGGTGTACAGTCTGTATAGCTAAATGTGCTCACAATCAATGCCGGATTTAGGCCTAGGCAACCTAGGCAGTTGTCTAGGGCGGCAATTTTCAGGAGGGGGGCATTTTCTCTCTCTTTTTCTCTTCCTTCTTTTTTTACAGTAAAATTTGTTTTTAAAACGCTTGTTAGTAAATCTTTTCTGAAGTTTGTTCTTGAACACCTTGTGGAAGTCGATATTGTTTTGTTATCGCATTGTCGCGGTCGCGGCAAGAGTAAAAGGAAAGTGTGCAGCTGCATGGTTATAATGTAATGTCGGTATCACGTTATTATGCTATGAAACTGCTTGTACAAACAAGAATGCATTGTTGAAAATCAAATTTGAATGTGTGTTTAATATAGCTATTTATCGCTGTAGATAGCACTTAACCACAATTCTCAGTTACATTTCGAATATAATTATATCGTCAACAATACTATTTCTGTGCTGTTCGAGTAAAGGAGGGATGTCATTTTTTGTGCAGATGGAATTTTGTTCCCCAAATAAACACACAAGTTAAATTGTACAAGTGTGTCTACAAAAATCAAAAGAATACTAGCAATTGATGTGTTTTATTTGTGTAGAAAATTATTTGCAATAAGGGTTCCAAGTTTAATTTTCATTTATCCCCAAACTTATTTTTATGACTTATCTCTCTTTACCCAAACAACACAGATTTAACGCTTTCCAGCAAATGTACTGGCGTTATGAAACTTGATGGAATACAATTTACTGGTCCAGTGCAGCCAGGAACATTCTTGTGTTACCATATGGTTACACTAGTCTTTCGTGAGTACATTTTTCTTTATGGCTTAATTATTGTGCCTATCAGGTTGTCTGTGATTACACTTACAATAAATTCTGAAACAGTGTTACTGGCAAGGTGGATGAACAATTCAATTGTAAATGTAGCCTGTACATGGAATCAATCCAATAAAATCAGCTGATGGCTATTCACGCTTAGAGAAAAAGAGAATCAGAGTTCAACGTCAAAATCTAATCGCAATGTACAACACAAACATGAGAGGAACTGACCTAATGGATGCAAATATAGGTACACGTCGTATAGGAAAAATACATAAGAAATAGTGATGATCTTTATTCACCTGGATGATAGACACTGCAATACCTGACTACTCATGAGAGGAATTGGATCTAACATTCCCTATCTGAACTTCAGAAGGGAAATTTCGCAAACATATCTTCAAGCAAAATATCCCTAAGGGTCCCAGACACCCTTCAACCTCGAAATCTAGTGGACACACTCTTACTGATGTAAGGGTTGATCGAAAAGGTAATTTTACTGAAATTGATGAAGGATGGATGGAACGGAGAAAAATTCTCTCCGGCAGTGGACTCGAACTCGGGTTTTCAGCTCTACGGGCTGACGCTTTATCCACTAAGCCACACCGGATTCTAGTTCTGATGCCGGATTGAATGCTCTCAGTTTAAGTTCCAAACCTCAGTTTCCCTTTAGTGGCCAACCCTCATGCACTCTGTCACAGATGTGTGACAGTGGCACAATGTCCAACACACTATGTGCAGAGGTGCACTCATTACGAGTGACTAAGTGGCCGGGATCCGACGGAATGAGCGCCGTCTTAAATTACTAAGTGATTATTTACGCATATCATTCAGTATTATTATGATGTACGAAGTACATGTGATATTTCCGTGCAGGGATTCTGCGTTACCATATGATGAAGGATGGGTGAAACGGATAGTGGATAAAGCGTCAACACGTAGAGCTGAAAACCCGGGTTCGAGTCCCGGTGCCGGAGAGAATTTTTCCCCGTTCCAACCATCCTTCATGATATGATAACGCAGAATTCCTGCACGGAAATATTACATGTACTTCGTACATAACAATAATATTTATTGAAATTGTTACATGGAATAAAAGGCGGAGTTGTGCAGGCATCTTCTGCTCAAGTGTAGATTGCACGCAATGCAAGGAATGTGAAGTTGAAGTATGTGTATCATGTTATATTGCTATCCACACGAAGCGAGATTCAAGCATGTAAAAACAATTCTTTCATATCTGTTTTCACAAAATATACATGTATATGATTAGCGTGACCGTATGGTCGCGGCCTTTGTATATTATACTACACTGTTAAAAATAGAAAACTGATTATTTTGGTTAGATTACGATGTAGTATTTGAAACAAATTAGGTAAAAAATGTGAAAAAAGTGAAGATGAAAATTTCGTCTCTAATCGGTTAATATAAAGAAATATTGAAACACATTTGCAGAGAGATTATTAATTAATAAATTATTATTTAAAAACATTCTAAAAAATAAGAAACAGATCATTAACTAAACTCACAAGGATTTACACTTCTTATTTTCTATATCCTCTCCTGATCGGTCAGCCATATTGTTTTGTAATTCACTAGATTTAACCGTGTTATGATGTAATGTGACTGTTGGTTGCTATTGATTCCACTCAAAAAGGATTAATAATAATTTTGTTTAATTCCGTTAATTTGTATACGACAGAATAAATCTATATACAAAGATTCTAAATCCATTGCACTTATCTGCCAAAATAGTAAAAATTATTTATTTATTTACTTATTTACATATTTACTTACTTTTTATTTATTTGTTTATTTGTTTAATTATTTGCTTATTTGCTTATTTACTTATTTACTTATTCATTTATTCATTCATTTATTAATTCATTCATTCATTTATTCATTCATTCATTTAGTCATTTATTCATTTAATCATGTATCTGTCTGTCTGTCCGTCCGTCCGTCCGTCCGTCTGTCCGTCCATCCATCCATCCAATCGGAACGAATCGAGTCGAGTCGAGTCTAGTCTAGTCTAGTCTAGTCTAGTCTAGTCTAGTCTAGTCTGGTCTGGTCTGGTCTGGTCTGTCCTGTCTGTCTGTCTAGTGAGTACAAATTAAATTTATAAAACAAAAATGTTTCTAGCCACTACCGTAAGAGCTAGGCTCGTGTACGTGTGGTCTTAGTCAATAATATAACATAAAATTTACAAGGACAGTTTACTAAATACAGTAAGTAACTTAATTCAGATCAATAAATACAACACAAGAGCAAAAATAAAGAAGAAAGAGAAAAAGAGACAAAAATACACATTTAATATAAATTGACAATCCGACAGAAGCGAGTGACATTCAATGAAAACATGAATATAGTCGACAGAAATAAAAGGTAAAAAAATACATTTGTTAATATTATATATCATGGATAATTTTACAAATTTCTTTTTTAAAAGCTTCAATTTTGAAATATTTCAAATGTGGAAAATGGTTTGTAATTTTATTATAAAGTCTTGGGCTGAAACTAGCACCATGTTTAAGAGCTGCACTTGTATGACATTTAGGCTCAATTAATGGGAAAGTAGACTTTTGCCTTAGAATACGATATTCATGTCGATTAGATTTATGTTTTATTTGATTTCTGTGGTAGTAAATAAGTAAACTATATTTATAAATTTCTTCAATAGTTAATACATTAAAATCTGTATAAATTAAATTTGTTGGGTAATCCATAATAATCATAAAACAAAAATTATTTCAAATGCCTGGTCCTCTCGTACTAAGACATAAAATTAATTATAGATAGAAACAATTTTGCGCGTTTATACGGCTTGGATTGGTTGAAATTCACTGGATTCTAAAACTCCATTGGTGAATAACTACAGTATATGAGTGAAATAGTTTCAGTAATCCCTCTCCCATGTGCTTACACTTGACCTGAATAAACCTTCTCTATGCAGCTTTATACACAGAGCGGAGACACATATGTTCTGCGAAGCAATCTCATCTGGTAGGTCAGTTTTATCTGTTGTAAAATCTGTTGGCTCGGTCTCCTTCTCGAATTTATGAATTCTGAAGTACCCACCATTTTTCGGGAGGGGGGATGTAAGAGACAGTGTGTGGATATGATCTCAGTCATAACTCCAACGGAGTTTACAGAAACCCTCTTATTCGATCTATTTCCAACACTTGTTTTTTCAACCTAGCTTCAGAGAAAGTATTACATGGTTCAATAAGTAATGCACCTCATGAATTTGTTTTTTGTTTTTTCGTTTTTTTTTTTTCAGAATATACAGCATCTTGGAACCTTCATGTTTTTTTTTTTTTTTAAGGGATACATTTATTTAAGTGCCAGGTCGCAAAATGGACCCATGTCTTTTACAAGATGTATGTAATATAGTACATGATTCAGTATAAAAATACAATTTACATTCAAACTCTTTCACCAAGAGTGAAATGATTCACAAGAAATCATTCATTCATTCATTCCTTGTATTGTATTGTATTGTATTTATTAACATTCCATGGTATTCGTACATTGCTTTACAGCTAGAATATGGAACAAGTCAAAAAACTTAATACTATTATAAAGTCTTAATTTATAGTCACAGTCTAGATGAAATATATACAGACGAGATTTACAATATAGTCTACTAGTACAACACAAGTTTTAGTATCAATTTCATGAAGCGTTATTGAATGTCATGAATTCACCTACAGAATAGAAGACGTTAGAAATTAGGTACTTCTTTAATTTGGCCCTAAATAATCTTATGTTTTGAGTTTCATTTTTTTATATCGATAGGGAGGCTATTAAAAATGTTTACTGCCATATAACGCACTCCTTTTTGATAGCACGATAGACTTGCCGATGGAGTATGAAAGTAATTTTTTTGACGTGTAATTATGCTATGAACTGTTGAATTAGTTACAAAGTTTTCACGATTACGTAAGAGGAAGATTATTAATGAAAAGATATACTGACAAGCCATGGGCATTATTTGTAGTTTTTTGAAAATAGTCCTACAAGATTCCCTAGATTTGGCATACTTACTTACTTACTTACAAATGACTTTTAAGGAACCCGAAGGTTCATTGCCGCCCTCACATAAGCCCGCCATCGGTCCCTATCCTGTGCAAGATTAATCCAGTCTCTATCATCATATCCCACCTCCCTCAAATCCATTTTAATATTATCCTCCCATCTACGTCTCGGCCTCCTCAAAGGTCCTTTCCCTCCGGTCTCCCAACTAACACTCTATATGCATTTCTGGATTCGCCCATACGTGCTACATGCCCTGCCCATCTCAAACGTCTATTCGCAACAAGCTGTTTTTTTACGGTGATGGGTTGTTAGCCCTTCGCCCAACCCCCAAGCTGGAGGACCACCTACTATTATTCTAATTACTCTTTTTTGTAATAGGAATATACTGCTACTATCTGTGGAATTTCCCCAGAATATTATTCCAAAACTCATTACCGAGTGAAAGTATGCAAAGTTTATTGTTTTTAAGGTATTGATATTTACTATCTTTTGCATAGATCTAATAACAAAACATGCTGAATTTAGTTTGGGGGTAATTTCTTTAATATGATTTTTCCAATTTAACACATTATCGACTTTTAAGCCAAGAGATTTGGTTGTTGTTGTTTCTAATAGGGATCTATTGTTAATTATTGCGCTAGAAATTTGCGAGGTTGAATTTGGACAGGATTTAAATTGAATTATGATAGTTTTGTTACAATTTAATACCAATTTATTGACTGAGAACCAGTCACACATTTTGAAGAGAATTTCCTCTGTTGAAGATTGGAATGTGTTGGAGTTATTGGCTGTAATTACTATTCTTGTGTCATCTGCAAATAATATGGAATGACCTACACGAGAAATTACTAAAATACTGAGCAATGGATTTGGATGTGTTCTTACAGATTTTATAAATTTGGTTCTGGCATTTTGAATATAATCACTAAATAACATTATATATTTTAGTGACTCATATAGTTGAGAGTTACTGATATCATAGTCTGCACCCGTGATTGTCCTATATACTGATCTTTGTATTCCATCCAGTCTTTTAATATGACGTATATGAATATTTGACCAAATTTCACAGGCATATAACATATATGAACGGATCAGACAAGTGTATAATAAAACTTTGATTTTAAGAGAGATGCGACTTTTGAAGAGAGGATATAGCAGCATGAAACGTCGAAAAGCTCTGTCTCTGATTAAATTTATATGCTGTCTGTAAGTCAGTCTTCTATCAAGATAAACGCCGAGATATTTTACAGCCGAATTAAAAGGTATGTTTTGTTGTTGAACTGTGAGTTCTTCTGGTAAGTGTGGGAATCTTTTAGTGAAAACCACTACCTGTGACTTAGTTCCGTTAATCTTTATTCGCTATTTTGTAGACCATATGTAACTCCATACTTATTCAAATTCAAATCAAATTCAAATTTATTTACAATTTACATTTGAATTGAATACATATGAATAGATACCCGAAATGAGCATAATGCTCGTGCTCGGGTACAGTCCAGTAGTCTACATAAATTTTACAGGGTTCAGATAATAATGCTGATGATATAAATAATAGTAACAATAACAATAATAATAATAATAATAATAATAATAATAATAATAATAATAATAATAATAATAATAATAATAATAATAGAATAATCGTGACAGAAATGATACAAAGATTGTAATACAAAATAATTCATTAACAACAAGAATAATAATAATAATAATAATAATAATAATAATAATAATAGTGATAAAAGAAAAATATTTACAATAATAAAATAAGTACTAAGACGGATAAAATAAAATATAAAACCACTAGCAAAAGTTAACACAACTTAAACAAGCATATAATAACCGGAAAAAATGCCAAACTCGAAAATCAACAGAAAAGTTCGTTGTATCGCAGACGACAGCAACCGCCGTATTGACATTGTGTTGTGCATTAATGGTAGTAGTGGGGAGCTGAAAGTCTACGTAACTGCCGTTCTCTTCGAATCTTCTCGTAAAATCATGGGAAGTTAATGCTGAAAAAACAAAATGTCTACGAGTCAAACTGTTCATTATTACCAGGAGAAATACAAATAATACTGAAATATATTAATCAAGTTTCAGTTATAGATATCTCCTTTTGTGCAAGAGGTATCATATCAAAATATTTTATGAATGGCGGGGAAAATATAAATTTCAATAACTTTCTAGTGACAAGATATAGTGACAAGTACAATCAAGTGTATCTGTGGCGATGCTAAGGAATCATTTATTGGAGATATACACTGTTATTAATTAAGAAAATGATCTATTTATATTTATTACTATGTTTTATCTTATAGGGTACATGCATCAGATAAATACAATAAAAATTAGTACCATATAATGCTAGTAACACTTAAAAAAAGTTATAATAAAATTTATAAAATATCATACAAACATTTTCACTTTATTTTTAAACTTAAGAATGTGTAAATTGCTTAGGTCTGGATTATTTTTCAATACTGAATTGTATAGTCTTGGTCCATAATTCCTACTGTGTCTTAATCCAGCTGTAGTGTGGCATTTAGGTTCTACCAAAAGAGTTGGGACATTTCTTTTTGTGTTATGTATATGTTTTTCAGTTATAAAATTCATTCCATTATTTCCGTTAGATGGCAGTGATGCAGTTACTGTTCAAAATTGCGACTGCGAATTGGAGTACTTGTAAAGTAGAAGGCTGTGATTGAATTTCTTTTTGGCAGAAAAAGGGGACCATTGCAATCATTCACAGACGCTATGTAGATAAGGCTTTGTCATGACTGCAGTGTTCCGAGAGACTGAAGAGGTATTTCTGCGACTCTGAATGTGATAATTCTGATTAGCACATTGCCTGATAGTGAACAAATAAGATCACAAGCTTACTTGAAGACTCTAAAGAAGATGAAGAGGCGATGTATGCGTGTTCGTCCCCTTAAAGTGGTCGACATGAGAATGCGAGGGCACACATAAGCTTGCGATCACAAAACTCGGGCGTACTGTTCTTTCTCATCCACTCTACAGCCCAGATCTTGCACTATGTGACTTCCATCTATTTGATCGTCAGAAGATGCAATCCACGGGAAGCGATACGACAATGACGAGGAGGTAGTAGCATAAATAAAGATGCGACTGAGGAAGACCAGCAATCGTACCTCGACTGCAAACAGGCTGTACCATTTAGGTGGCCATATTTCCTTACCCTCCATGCACTCTACCCATTTCAGCGAGTGCTGACGACCATGCTTTAGGCCTAAATCCATAGATTTAAATGGCGACTATGAGAAAAAGTAGGTATTTGTAGCCAGAGAATTGGGGGATAACGTAGTATATTTTCAATTGCAATAAAATAAGCTTTACATGATAAAAATACGTCGAATTACTTATTGCACGATCACATAATGTAACGGTATCTGAATTCAGTTCAGAGTGGTGAAATTGGACGGAATTATGCATAATATTCCGTAATACATTTTTTCACTCTTGTTTCACTTGTTATTTGACGACGCTGTATTAAATACTGGGTTATTTAGCGTCGATGGAATTAGTGATAGCGAGATGGTATTTGGCGAGGTGAGACCGAGGATTCGCCATAGACTACCTGACATTCTTCTTACGGTTGGGAAAACCTCGGTAAAATCCAAACCAGATTATCAGTCCAAACGGGAGTCGAATGGACGCCCGAGCGCAACTCCTCATCAGCAAGCATAAGCTCTACCACCTGAGCTACGCCAGTGACTTTCTACGCTTTTAAATGTTTGAAGAAATATTCTACACAAATCCGCAAATATGAAATGTTTCTATTGTTCTTGTCTGGTTATAATGGTATCGCGTAACTATGAAACATAATCAGAATACGTTGCCTAGTGATTAGAATGTCTTTGAATTATTCTTTCCAAAGTGAAGTTCTGTGGAGAACCGAGAGATGAAGTCACTTTTAGTAAGTTAAATAATATTTGTACTGTATATGCTCTTGATATATTTTACGGTTCACAACACTGTCATATTTAAGATCATGTTTGAAACAACATACAGCTAATGAAATCACTAAATGCTTAAAGGTCAAACTGCTTCTCATGTCGGTTTCATGATTGTCCATTTTGATCAAGAATTATTGTTCGCACAGCTATGTCCTATCTGAAACCAAGCGTAGAAACATGCTGTTCCAAGGGAGTTGATATGTGGATATGGAATGAAAGAAAGCGTTTAAGCGTTCTCTTCGAGTTCAGCAGCATTATAACCGGTCGTAGCGCGCGTGTTTTAGTGTGGAGTTCCTACCGCTCTCTCGCACGAAAGGAAATCGAATCGGCGGTGATTTAGGCCTAGAGCAATGGCCGTCAGCACTCGCTGAAATGGCTAGAATGCATAGGCAGAGGTCTCAAGGTTAAAACTGCACTGGGCATAGAGGGTAAGGAACTCTGCTCGGTCGTGCACAAGGGATAGGGAGACAGCATACCCGCCAGCAGCCACGAATGCACGCTAGGCCAGTGTCTTGTCCGCGGGTAATAAACGCTAGCCCGAGGGAGCAGTGTTCTGATGACCGCTGGTCTAGAGTCCCGTACAAATAATGACCCGTTCTCTTTCTCCAAGAATGATTCTGCCCCTGTTTCTTCTGAATATCTATGTAGCCTACCATTTATCTTGTATTGCATGCTCTAACGCAGTTTGTGTAAATTTAATATCTACTGCCTGGTGTTTTGGTTAGTATCTACTGTCATTATTCTGGCTTCGCTTTCATGCGTTGGCATTGGTACAAAGATCGCATTAAAATGTTATCCGTGTATCTTTTCCTGTTTGGTTTTTCAACGATCTATGGGTTGTTCCGCAAACATTTCAGAAATTATATAGCTTTTTTATGTATGATGATGATGATAGTAATAATAATAATAATAATAATAATAATAATTTATTTGTTTATTTATTTATTGATATTTATCTGCTGAACAACAACCATTGGCTAATAATAATAATAATAATAATAATAATAATAATAATAATAATAATAATAATAATAATAAATGTTGCTTTGGGTTTCTGACAAGAAAGATATCAGTTCCATATGGAAATATTAAACAAATAATGTCATATACAGTATGCTATAAATTCCAACCTATTTCCCTAATTTCCTTAGAAAACATAAAATCAATGTTTCTACACACATCTATCTAAAGTTTATACTTCAAAGAGAACTGAAATTAAGTTACTTTCTTAGTATTTCCAAATAGTAAAATGGTTATTATTATTATTATTGTTATTATTATTATTATTATTATTATTGTTATTGTTATTATTATTATTATTGGAAAATCAAGTCACGTATCTTTTTCAATACAAATAATGGTTTAAAGCTAATAAAAAGCTCGGATTGACTTGAATATTATTTCTATTAACACTGTTAAAACTATAGTTATTCCTTTCTCATTAACTCATAAATGTAATAAATTGCCTAATTGTTGTCTAAACATTAAACCACCCAATTCCGGTTTTTCATTAATTAGATGTACCTATTGTCTACTTATAAATTAAGTTTTCTAAATTAAGTATTCAGGGATCATAATTGATAAACATCTGAAATGAGACAAACATATTTTATATGTAACAAATTACGTATGGAAAATTAAGAAAGGGTAGTACTATTAAAAGTAATAATATTTCACTAAATTTACTTCAGAGAGGATTAATAATAATAATAATAATAATAATAATAATAATAATAATAATAATAATAATAATTAAATTTTATCTACAGAAATATTGTTTAAGATTTTAATGTCTTAAAAATACATCATATTGATTTCAATGTGTTATTAAATTTTATATCTAAATATCGCACAAATTTCAATCATATAGACTACTCGCATACATTGCGTTTTTTGAACCCAAAAGTGTAACGAGCAGTCTTAAATCATACTCCTTACAGTAATATTGGTCCTAGAATTTATAACAAATTAAGAATTATCCTCGTCTAATAAACAGTATCAGTTTAAAAATGTATGTGCGCACTTTATTATTAGTGAATGTTTTTAAGTGGTCTCCTTTTAGAGGAGTGATAGAATTTTTGTTCATCTTATATGATTTTTATTGTACATTGTCAATGCTTCTAGCAAAAATAATAATAATAATAATAATAATAATAATAATAATAATAATAATAATAATAATAATAATAATAATAAGAAGAAGAAGAATAAGAATAATAATAATAATTATTATTATTATTATCATCATTATCATTACTATTATGTTGCTAATTATGGTTTCCGATTATCATTTATTTTTAAATGTGTTATGGACTTACACTAGATGTCGCTGATATCGTTTCCTCCCTTCCTGTGGTTACAGCTTCATTATGCTTTCGTGAACGGAGTGTTCATGATGTGTGGTATGTGATCGTGTGTGGCGTTTGTTTGGGATCGCAGGATGTTCAATTTCGCTGCATTTATTTAGTGTTATTATGAAATCAACTGCAATCTCGGGACATTTACTGAACTCTTTAGCCATAGCTTCAGGAAACTTGACGATCTGCATCTAGTTTTGAGGAATAAAATGCAACTAGTTTAGAAGTGATGCTACTTAGCTATATCTTCGTTTGAAATATACTGACTTCCATCTCCTGTAGGACGACAAGAGTACAGGGAAATAAGGTAGATTTTTTAATTTGCTTTTAGCAACATATTTCAATTTTCGGAAGGAGTATATTTATTATTTATTGCTATATATAATAAAAAATAAATAAATATTACTGATGTGGCGCGCACAAGTTTGAGCAGACACGTGTTCGGCGGCTGTTACTATAAATAAGTATTTTGTACTAAATGGAACATAATAAAGTTTCAATAAAATTACAAAACCAGTACAATTATTGCAAAACTGGGATAATTACGATGATAGAAATAGAGAATCAAGTCAAGAACAGATTATAAGTATATTGAAATTAAAAAAAAAAAACAAAATTACAAAACACTTCCACATAATATGCAGAACACATCACAAATGCTAACCACACATGCAGAGACATCAACACAGACATGGAAATTCTACACATCCAAACAAAAATCCAGAAACTAAACACACTAGAACAATACGAAATATACAAACACAAAACACATCCAAATGAAATTCTCAACACACAACTCAATTTCAGATCACACACACATTCTTTGACGCCACATTACACTACACAAACACACCCCCCACAGGAAACAAAACAAAAGGCGCCAAGACCAGCAACAACCAGTTCTGATGATGGCCAATAGCAGGCCGAAACATGTTAACAAGGTAACATAAAATTTAACACGTTAAAGATATATAATACGTTTTCCAAAAAAAAAAAAAAAGAGAGAGAGAGAGAGAGAGAGAGACGAATAATAAATAACTAGCTCAGTTCTTTTTCTTAATTTTATTAAACTCAAAATAACCTTGGTGAGGATTTATTATCGTAATAGAATTGTATAACCTTAGCCTAGCCCGTAACTCTTGCTATGATTAATTTATCCCAGTAGTTGTGTAACATGTAGATTCAGCTAAAGGACACGTCAAATTTCTTCTGGTAGGATAAACATGTTGTTCTTTACATTTCAGATGATTTTTATAATAATATTTTAATAGTGTTGATTTATATATTTGTTCAATTTGAAAAACATTAAGATCGGAATAAATCAATATCTTAAATATGTTAAGTAACTTCGATTTAACTTAAGAGAGGTTAGTCTTAACTTTATGGGCCTGGTTTTTAAGATTGCTGAACTAACTATTAGAGTTTGTGATAGGTAGGACGTATGATTAAGTTAGATTGAATGATTATGTCTAATAAAATTATTCATTATGCATTGACTTATTTGACGACAGCTTGCTTTTCAATGTAAATCATCAGTTATTTTCTTCTTATTATTCATCGCTTCGACATTTTAGAGCTTGTTTTTCCTTCATGACAACGTTGTCATCGTTATTGACGACTTTTAAAATGTTATTTTACACACAGGCTATCAAATAATGATGTCCCTTTGATGATGTAATGAGGATTATGACAGTAGGCCTATTCCTCGGAGGATATTTAAATAATGATTATTATAATAGGTCCACTGTATGTAACTTTTCTTATGAGCAGTGGTACAGTATATTTCTAAACAAAAACGTGCCTTGGCTTTGGGATTTCGGTGTACCGGTAGTAGTTGTTATCGTCGTCATCATCATCATCATCATCATCATCATCGGAGTAGATGTACATCTCACTTGATATAGCCTATGTCAGAGGAAAAACAATTGTTTATGAATATTACTTATGTCCCGGCCACTATAGGAACTTGATAAAATACCTTCAAAATGCCTTGGATTGAAAGTATTGAGTAGTAGATAATTAATGTGATCACTGGGAGAGCTGTAAGCCCACCAAAAATACGTACCTTACTTATATACGAAAATAATCGTGCGTGAACGAAGAATAACGCCATATTTCTTTAATGTAAGAGTGGGTTTCAGTGTTGCCAACATAGTAATGTACACACCTAATCAAACCTTACCTATCCTTTCTCATAATACTACACATCTAATCTAACATATCACACAATACACGCCTAATCAAATCTAACCTAACCTGTCACATAATACTACATACCTGCAGTAACATTCCTCACACTTAGTATCATTTCGTTTTCATTTATTGCCGGCTCTGCCAATTGTGTCGGTTTCCATCTAGTGGAAGTGGATCATACTAATACTACTAATTGGAAGAAAAACCAATGGCGACTTTCATAATAATTACATTTTACATATTTCGTGATATAGTCTACTAAATGTGTTAATGTAATAATAATTCTCTATATATGGTACAGTAAGATTTTAAATGTGTTGTGGTTGTGATAAAAGTATTGGAAATTGGTTTATAGCGCCACATTGACAGTGACAAAAGTGTGCAATATTCGTTTAGTGGCCGGTGGATGCTCTAGATTGACCCAATTGTTTGTATGCATCTGAAGTCTGATTAGTATAATATGTTACTAGTCGGCGATATATGCAATGGATGAGGAAAGGAACTGGCCAACCTACCTCATTATCTCCTGGCCTGGTTGCCTCATAAGTGGTGCCTCGTTGGTATCACTTGTGAGGTTCAGATCTGTCTTTGGACAGTTGACTGCTGACTTCTTTTTTTGTGGCCGCTTGAAGTCCATATCGACCACAGACAACCACACCGCAAGCTTGCTATTTGCCAAGAAAGCGTCTCTCGTTTCCAAGTATACGATGTGAAAGAGTCTGTCGTTCCCAAGGATACGGTGTTCGGCGGCGAGTGGTCGGCGTGTTGCACGTGTGAGTTGCGCTCGACCACCGACATCGACAATTCTGCAGTTGTACTCTGGGTGATACCGACGTCCCACGACCACAGACGTTGACAATGATTTCAGTCTGTGGTCCGTGTGAGTTAGTATCATCTGTTTCTATATAATTTAATACTAATTCCTGACCACCCACAGCACAACCACACATAACTGCATAATAATTGCAAAGTTGTCGGCCGTGTAAGTTGAGCCTAAACAACAACATACAAAGATACTTCATTTCATTACTCTTAATTGTAATTTCATCTCATGTTTCTCCGAAATCAAATTATATTTTATTTTTAAATTTACCATTGTTCTGTATTTTCTCCGCAAATCATATTGTATCTTAGTTTTAATTTAACCTCTGCTTTGTATTCTGTGTCCTAGTGGTCAGCCATAGATGTCGGCCAGATGTCTCAAATTGTGAATTAGTAGTTCAACCCAAGTTCATTTAAAACTGAGGACCTTATGCACTACCGTTTACCTTTCACCTCTTAGTTCACTCTTGCAGGGACGATGAATATGAGTTACCGGTATTAGTTTCATTCCCACTACCACAACAGGATTATCATTCTATTCCAGTTCATTGCAGTTTTATTTTTGAGCGTTTACGTTATTAAAAATTTATCAATTCTCAATAGTTACATCACAATCACTGATCAAGAGTAACCATGATTATCATAAAAATGGTCACTATCTGAATATTGATGACGGTTACTTTTGAATTTCTTCACAAATTTAATTGTTTATAGAACAGTTCAAGATTAACAATTTTTTTTCTCGCTGTTATATATACTCGCTTTAACATCTCTGGTCATATCGCGAGTTAATCTTTGGTTGAAATCTGAAGGACTGTGTACTATTGTTGAGACTGGTTCTATTGTTTTGAACTAGATGGCGACTGTATTGTATTACTGATTTGTTATGAATATGATTTCGGTGACGAATGAGGCAGGTGATATTCAGGGATGTTGTAGCCCTGATTTCCAGGCGTTTGCCTTACGGTTGAGGGAAAACCCTGAAAAACAACAACCAGGAAATTCAACCCGACCGGAAATCGAACCCGGGACCTCTGCATAAGAGACCAGCATGCTGATCCCTACACCACAGAGGTGGTCAACAATTTTTTGTTAACGGATATTAGGAAAAAATACAGTCGAATACACTGTTAATCGAACTGTTAACTCCGTATTATTGTTGGTTTTATTTGGTAATATTTACGACGTCTACTGTTCGGTCGTAATGGCTGACAGATTTGAAGTGAACTGAAAAAAATATGGTTCATAGACAAAGAAGTGGAGCCATTTGCATCAAATATAAGAATTCACCGATCTCAAATGCAGGAGGAAAGAAAGGAAGGGGACATTGTAAGTTGCATCACTAACAGTGGTAGTCCTAATAATAATCTTTCCATAAATTGAACATTGCGCGTCATTTCTTCCTCCTAAAATAAATAATAAATTACTTTCAGAAAGATAATTAAATTGAAATAGGGTCTCATTTAATAACACACATGCTAGCCATACTATGGCTCACAAGAAGCATGTTTATATAGAATACTGATTTGATTACACATTTTAGTTTGCTTTTTACTTAGTGCTGTAATGAATATTTTGTCGATCACTGACTTTAGCGCCTAGAGATTAGGAAATTTTCAGAACAATTCACATGAGTGAAGAAACGCGATGCAAACACACATGAACATACACCTCTGCAATAAAAAAAAAAAAAGCTAAATCTGAGTGAAAGAATAAAAGTGTTTCTAAAGTGTGTGTGTCTAATGCCTACCTACTTCACTTAACGTGATTCGGGTTCCACATACTGCGGATAGATGGCAGGACTATGACCCATTTTCAAGTTACACACCACTTCGGCGGGTCATGTTATGCAAGATGTCTATCTGTGAAGAGTTATGCCGTGAGTGTATGTGTAAGTGTTCGTGTAAATGTATTATAGGTAATTGGTGAGGATGATGGTGAAGGTGAGCAAGGGAGAAGGGGAAACCCGATGCCGGCACGTAGTCTACTCCTGTCAAATAGCACCAAGGGGTTCCACCAGGCTTTACGTCTTCATCCGACGGACGAATCACTATCAACAGTGACATATGCCTTCTCTTCATATGCACTGCGGAGAGGTTTGGGATTTAACCCAGGCATATTGATGCACAATCTAGTGCAGTGATGTCAAAGCAAGCGCATTTTTCTGACCTTGTCGTGCACGGGCAGCAAGCGCTAAGTATGGAAAGAGGAAGGGTTGTGTATATGAATAAGCAACCTGTTGGATTAAGAAAACAGTGGTGCACAAACTTCAAACAGAACGTGAAATTTTATGTCGTTATTTTTATATGGCTTCAGTCGACCTGGTTGGCGAGTTGGTATAGCGCTGGCCAAGGTTTCGGGTTCGATCCCGGGCCAGGTCGATGGCATTTAAGTGTGCTTAAATGCGACAGGCTCATGTCAGTAGATTTACTGGCATGTAAAAGAACTCCTGCGGGACAAAATTCCGGCACATCCGGCGACGCTGATATAATCTCTGCAGTTGCGAGCGTCGTTAAATAAAACATAACATTTATATGGCTTCTTTCTGTTTAATATTATCTATATTGTCTGTAAAACAAAAGTACTAACACTGATTTCTTAATATTGCACTTGTTTTAAATCTTAATAACATAATAGAGAGTTAAGAAGGAATATTCACTTAAATTCCGTAGTAGTATAATATTATACTGTATTAAGTGGATGAAACACATCATTCATAAAGAAAGCGTTATTCCAAAGAAAGAGATCGAGTATGACATGATAAGTTGGAATTTATATTGATGGTATCTTTAGCCTTACAAAAGTAATCAATAAACTAATCAAAACAATATTACAGTACAAAGCAAAGTTACCTAAGTATATACTGTATCTTTTTTAAGTGTAACTAATATTACATAACAAAACTCTTATCGCATTATGCTTTTAAGGTGATATTTGTGAGCAACTTCCTACCATCAGAATATTAAATTATTTTCTCGAAATCTGCTGAAGCTATAGAGCTGACATTTTTACAACACATGGGCACGTATCTTTTGCTTATGATGTAACAGTAGTTGCTTTGTTAATTAATTTCCTTACAAACAATTTCCATGCGAATATTTTCAAAATTTTCAATGCACTATCTTCAGTAATACGTATATACGGTATATTAGATTTCGAAAACATTCTGTAAGGCTACTAAATAAATAGGCCTATATCTGAAAATTTCACTTTTCTATACGAAAAGTTGAGAAAATATTTATTTTGAAGAAGAAAAACATACTTGTGAAAAATGAGCATTAAAATTAAAACTTACATTCTTATAATGCAGTTATACTTCTCAGACAAATCTAAAAATTAACATGGATACAGTTTTAATAAGTTCTCTTCCCTTTATCTATTGAATCAATGCTGGCAATCCCTGAATATAGCTCGACCAAGCGGCATAAACCACCTTTTTCGTCTGTCTCTTTCCTTTCCGCTGTGAAGAGCTCAGGCTCTCCTGGGCTCTAAAGCGCGCGCTTGCTCCTGTGGGCATCAATTGACGTGCCCGATCTAGTGATTAGAAGTTGTGCACCGCCATCTCTCCTAGTCCCGAGGTAGAAATTTTACATGAAAAAATTCTGATCCCGCCGGGAATCGAACCCGGGCCGGCTAGTCTGGAGGCAAACCGGCTACCACAGACTAACTTGGCGAACTAGTGTTCATAAAGTTATGTTAGTTAAATTGCACAGTTGAATTTCAGTCTATTCGCAATGTTTTTAGAGTGTGTCGAAATAAATTCCAGCCTGTTGGAAATAACTCAATCTTTTTCATTGGATAAAGAGCAGCGTTACACGCGATGCGATTTGCTACACAATAGAGATGGGAAAAGTTATTCCTTTCCGGAATTTCCCCACCTGTTCCGGTTCACGTGAAATACGAGACCACAAACAATAGTTCGGAAATAAGTTTTACAAATAAACTACGAACTGAAACTGTCACACTAAAATGTCGTATGAGGAAAAGTTCTGGGAGAGTATATTTCAGACATCACGTAACATAAATGTAGGAGAAGAACGGAATGTTCTCTATTTACAACTCCGGAGCCGAGGCTTGTGATTTTACAGTATTGAAAATCTAAAATTTACAATATATAAGCATATTCTTGATTCGAGAGATATTTACACTTTGAAATATAGACTAGACGTCATTTCGGAAGGCGGTCAGCTGCTTTAGGCGCCGTAGCATTTCTGGTATGTGACGTCACAAGGTTGTACAGTAGAACCAATCGGAACCAGTCTGTAACAAGTACTTCCCGAGTTCGTTTGTTCACGTGTGAATGTTTCAATACATTGAATAAGTAAAACTAACATTTAGTGTGTGTTTGTAAGATAAATAAATGAATGGAGAGACTGTAAAAAGACAAGTATTGCACAGATAGGTGTGGAAAATAGTGTTTAAAGTGTATAATTATTTTAAAAACGTTGACGAGCAGAACGCTGCCGGCCATCTTGATGCTGACTGCAACGTTGACAACGCGCAAGAAACGACTGCAGAAGCGTGTGGTGTAGGATTGAGAACCGTGCAAAGAATATTGTTAGTGAAGGAAAGAGGGTTTGTTTGGTGTCATGCTTACATTAATCAACGGCTAAGGTCATTATTGTCTTTTGATAATTTAAATTCTCTCCTCTGGTTTTTGTATTGCAGTATGATGTGGCAATGTTGTACGCTGCCTTGCTCTCTCTATCTATCTCTCTCGACGCAAACGCTAGCAGACTACCGCCTTCCGAATTGCCGTAGACTCTAATTAATGAAAATAGCTAATAATGTGCATAATTCTTAAGTAAATTGACAGGGGAACCACAGTTCCCGAAAGAGATTGCGTGAATAACTTTGTCATTAAGAGAGAACATGTTTTAGGGGAAATATAAGAGGGTTAATAGACAAAAATGTAAATCACAATGGCACGCAACATCGTTAAATACCAATAACTAAGTACTTACAAATGATAGACACTACAATCTATATTTGAATTACAGAATAAATACCTTTTATTTACACTAATCTCACTAGAGGTTTTGATTTATCTACACGATTAGAAGAAATTATATAAAGATTAGAAGAAATAAATTACTCTGATGCAATAAAATATTAATTGACTTACTAAAATACTAAATTGTTTTGAAAATGTATTATTGTACCATTATTTTATTAATACAAATCTATGTTGCTTGGGTAAAGGAAGGTGTCATAAAAATGAGTTTGGAGATAAATGAAAATTAAACTTGGAACCCTTATTGCAAATAATTTTCTACGGAAATAAAACACACCAACTGCTAGCATTCTTTTGATTTTTGCACACTCACTTGTATAATTTAACTTGTGTATTCATCTGGGGAACAAAATTCCATCTGAATAAAAAAAAAGACTTATCCCCCTTTACCCGAACACCACAGAAATATTCCGCTAGGTGGCAGCAGTGTGTTATGATGAGCTTTCCTCTTGTTACCGGTTGTGCCAACTATCCAATCTTCATTTAACTCCATGGATCATTGATTACTAGTCAAGAAAGCTTCGTTGATTCAGTTTCATTTTTATTAAAAACAGTTGCATTTCACTTTCATTATCAATAGCTATACATTAAAAAATTTCTAATGCATGACTAACCATAATCTCATACAGCAAAAGCTATAACATAACCTAAATAATATAAAAAAGATAAATGATAGAAAAGTTTTAATTAAGGATGATGAAATAAAAATAAATCGTTTTAAAAGGTACAATTATTATTGAAAGTACAATGTTGGCACAAAAAAAATGCTAGTGAGGTGATAAAAATGTTAGGATAAGCAGCCATGACTGGTTGAAACACGTCGTTCCATACCGTTTTATTGGTCAAAAGTAGTATGACTTAGTAAAAGTGTAATAGTCTGGGTAATTAATTTTATTCCATGAAGATAGACGTCAAGAAAAAAACAAAACAAAATGGCGAATTCGTTACCCTTATAATAGTAATGATGATAATTATGATAATAATAATAATAATAATAATAATAATAATAATTTTGTTTATGAGAGGTGCTGTCTGATTCGACTTAATCTCAGATCCTAAATACGTGGAAATATGAGATCAGACTAATGCATAGGCATGATATTTTCCGAGCAGACAAATTTTCAACGTTATTCAATAGTAACTTGCCAACCGAGGTTGTCCTGTTATTGTTATGGTAGTAAATTAATTTTCTTATCCTAGCGACATAAACTGTGAGAAATAGCTCATTACTTCACTATGAGATAATGGTATCTTATTTACCATTATTTCAGCATGTGAAGTAATTTGTTGATTATAAACAAACATTTATTTTCAATCGGAACTTAGCAACAAAAGTAATTTTTACATTATGCTAGGGTCACAGCCTAATATATACAGTCACGAAGCTTGAGTTTATGAGGGCACTAGGAACAATATACTGTGCAGGTACTATTTAGCATTGTCTGTAATGAGGCGATATTAGCAATCCTAGTGGTTAGCAACTATCTATGGATGCATATTTACTACGTATTGAGCTTCGTGACTGTATATACTAGACTGTACTAGGGTTTTGAACAATTTCATTATGTCTAACTAATATTAGGCTATATGGGAGGAAAATAATTACAATAATCATAAGGATAAGATAAAACGATGTATATTATACATATAGTTAAAAGTCCAGTATATGTTTGTGAGAAATAATAAGACGCTTCGCTTTCATGCCATAAACACTTTGTTTTGAACAAAACTGGAATCCGTTCGCTTTCGATGAACTACAAACAAGCAATGCAAACCTTAAACTCGGAAAGTTTCCGTTTGGAAACTCTTCACGTAGAAGCTGAAGATCTATGACAAACCATTTGTGTAAAATCTTCCTTGAGGCATTTGTTCGCTTCTTCGCAATATGATCAACATCTGAAACAAAGGCCTTGATTTTTTATCAGTTCTTGAAGATGAAGCTACCACGATATTGCCTTTGGCTGCTTGCTGTTCACTTTTTCGTTGTCTGTATTCTTTGAGTTTATCTGCATAATATTTACTTGGTCTTCTTTTTCTCTCCCTACTTTCTCGCGTTCGTTTTGAAGTAGATTTGGGGTTAGTTTTATTTACTTACTTAACTGGAAACTTCTGTTTTTTCTATATTCATGCATATACAGCTCCTTTTTTCCTTTTGGTTAGAAAGTGTAACAGAATAATATGTCGTAACTTTTTCCGTGGCTTGGCAAGTTGGCATGCGACGCATTTGTTAATAAAGTATTTGGTGCAGTGGGAACGAAGGCTATCACTACATCCTCTAGTATCTGTCTTTTAGCTGCTGTATTGGAAATTATTTTTGAAGTCCGAACGGACGTGCTTTTGTAGATATCGTAACTGACCTCTCGAATTAGCCTACACGTCTTAAGATTCCGATGAAGTTCTATTGCGGTGCTCTAACGCCCCCCTGAACTCGTACTATGTCTCCTCAGATGATTCCATCTGCCAGTCACAGTACTAAATAATGCCGCACCGTTTTGGGTAAATACTATAGCAATTTTAGAATTTAACTTGTGTATTCCTCTGGGGAACAAAATTCCATTTGTACAAAACATGAGTTAATCTCCTTCACCCGAACACTATCGAAATATCTGACAAATTTCGTTGCTAGACAAACATGTGCAGTAGCTGAGTGATCATTTCAGTGCTGTGTTTTAGTGCATACTGCATTACAGCTCTCTGAAATTAACAAAGCTAACAATATTTTATGATACATTGGCGTATTGTAGACCCCTGTGTTTGAACTGAGTTCATGTATATTGCAGCCTTGAAAATATTGCTGCGTCTCCATTTTAGACTTTTTTATCTCGAGTGAATGTTCAGGTTTAGAGGTTATTTTTTTTAGAGTCCTTGAACCGCGATTTGGTTTGCATCGCCTGTAAATGGCGACCTTTACAGGAAATGATTGCGGCAGAAGTCGCAGCGCGCTTTGATGTGGCGACATTCCGTGGAGCCAAATCCGCAAATTGCCAGAAGTGGCTTGGAGTTTGTGTTGCCTCCCGTGAGTGTTGAAGTCCAGAGCACTCAGACGCTGCGGTTCCCGTTCCAGTTGATGCCTCTGAAAATAAGCTCTCTGGAAGGTTTAATAATTTTTCTATGCATTATGAGTGTCAGAGGACCGATAGTCGAATAACGTAAACCGTCTACTTTCCACTACGAAGATACAGGTTCAAATTCCTTTGTATGCAAATGAAATGTGTAGCCTAATTGCATAGAAGCCTAATTATAATTACATGAAGGGTGGAAAATGCTAAAATTAAAAATTAAGATCAAATGATGAAGGTACAAACTGCTGGACAAACTTTTATACTATTCATTGTCTACCCATCAATTCAATTGGAAATCATCCATGCAAAATCCGTTTGGGTATGGATAAAATGAAAACACCGTAAAACATTTACTGCTAAACTTTATTTGTTGAAACTTTGTGCATACAACACTGAAAGATGGGAGATTCCTCAGAGCTCAACATGATCCCCATTGCGCACCCTGCACAACTCATAACGGTGATACAATTCAGCCCATGTCCGTTGTAACGTAAGAGGGGTGATTTGTTGAAAAGCTTGAGTAATTTTTACTCTCAGATCATCAATGTTCCTAGGTTTCTGTGAATAGACAATGTCTTTAAGAAAACCCCACACGAAGAAGTCAGGAGGAGTTAGATGTGAGGATTTTGGGGACCAAGCCAAGAGATAGCTGCTTCTCGTACTGGTTTCGCCTGCGACCTCCTGAATGTTTTTTTTAACACAGAACCTATTTCTACAAAAGTTCGATATCACAACATTATGGAATCGTATTTAAGTACTTTACGTACAAAATACTCACGTCGAAATTCCCTTTAAACTCTTTTAACACTCTCAAATTTAGCATTCTAAAGAACACATTGTACCCGCTGTTGATTTGTAGTAGCCATTTTAATCATCTACGATTTTCGTTTGTTTTTTCAGATTATGCATTTTTGATTGCCGTATATGGAAGCTCCCATCTTTTAATCATAATATAAACAGCAAGAAATTTTCCCTACTGTCGTAATAGCTTTATAATAATAAGTTAATATTATCCATACTAAACGGATCAGACTGTGTAACAATTTGTACTCAAATGAGAGTATATTTCTTTTAAACATAACATAAGCTAGCTGTATACTAATATAAATTCCATGAATATTTTTTATATTTTCTCTTGCAAAAAGTAAAGTGATAAATGATGTAATATAGGCAAATTGTTCGAAATTAACTTCGGTGAAATTATTTATACAGAACACTCGTAGGGACATAAATTTTCCTTCAATTGGACAACATTTCAGTACCGGTATTGTTCAAAATTACAGATGTCGTGGGAGATTTTATTAAGAACTTGGGTACTGTTCAACATTATTACTTGCCGGTCTATGAGTGAGGCTCTGGAACAATGGATGATATACGTAGGTAATGCAGATATTATTATTATTATTATTGTTATTATTATTATTATTATTATTATTATTATTATTATTATTATTATTAATATTATTATTATTGTTATATACTACTACTATTATAACTACACTTACTTATAAATGGCTTTTAAGGAACCCGCAGGTTCATTGTCGCCATCACATAAGCCCGCCATCGGTCCCTATCCTGTGCAAGATTAATCCAGTCTCTATCATCATATTCCATCTCCCTCAAATCCATTCTAATATTATCCTCCCATCTACGTCTCGGCCTCCCTAAATGTCTTTTCTTCTCCGGCCTCCCAACTAACACTCTATATGCATTTCTGGATTCGCCCATACGTGCTACATTTCCTGCCCATCTCAAACGTCTGAATTTAATGTTCCTAATTATGTCAGGTGCAGAATACAAGAGACTGGATTAATCTTGCACAAGATAGGGACCGATGGCGGGCTTATGTGAGGGTGGCAATGAACCTGCGGATTCCTTAAAAGCCATTTATAAGTAAGTAAGTAATTACCGTAATATTATTTACTATCACAAAGAACTTGCTAATTTCTTAGATACCAACCCTGAATTATGACAATAGGGGAACATAAATATATTGTAAGTTCACAGGGCTAACGGCTTCGAAGCTGGGTACCTGGTTCTAATGAAGTGCACTGGTAGCAATTTAACATGGGGGCATGAGATAGTTACTCTGCCTGCCATTAAAATTTCACTTCACTAAATCCCCAAGGTAAAAAAAAAAAAAAAAAAAAAAACGTAATATTATTGTAACGGTAATAGTTATATAGGTACTAAAACTGAAAATAGCATACAATTGCACAAATGGCTTGTATTGAGCATAATATAAAATCTCAAGCTCACATATTTATTCATTGCTGAGAAAGAAATTTTGAATTTCATAATTTTTCTTTTGCTATTTTATAAAAGTACTTAAAGTTGTATGTCCCCAGTTAATTTATTATTTACAAGTTATTTTTCACTTACATGGTAGACAATTTATGAATAATGCAGCTAATGTTTAGAGATAACACTTTTAATCAACAGTCGGTACGTAACTAATGCACGCTTCATCACCGCCAGCAGCCTCCAAATGAGATCACTGGGCTGGACACAATAGTTTTGGTCATGGGGGATTTTATTATGTCACCGTTTGTGCCTTATTAAATACAGCAAATCATTATGTGCATATATCTCGTTAAATCGGATCGCAATAAGCTGGCATGAACGCCATAATCCCATTAGATGTCTGTCATCTCTTTGTTTCGCAAATATGGCTTACTTAGTATTTAAAGATTTACATTGTTCACTTATTGCCTGTCTATTTAAATTTTTCGTCTCATTAATTTCGTTTATTTGACAGTTTGACCTTCAATTATATATTACTTTCAGTATCTTTATTGCTTTGTCTTTGTTTACATATATTATTACCTCTCTTAATTAATTTATATTATTTCTATTTTCCTTCATTTCATCTTGCATTTCCTGTTGTCTCTTTTTTTCTTTCTCTCCCTTCAGTATTAAATGCTTTGCATTCTTGTTTTCCATATTACTTGCACTTGCTTTTGTTTTCCGCCTTCCTTTCTCGTTACTCAATTTTCTTATTTTCTTTTTTTTATAGTTCTCCATTCTTTGTTTTTTCCATTCGTGTCTTTCTTTCAGACTTACTTTTTTATTGCTCATAAACCTTATATAAACAAAAGATGATATACCAGTTAATAAATTATGAGAAGTCCTCAAAATTAAAAATTAAAAATCAACTGCAATAAAGTTCATGACGTATCAAAATAGTACAGGTTCAGTATGAATGGGAAATGAAATTTATGAAGTTTTATTCATAATATACAAAGCCTAGCGTCAAGATTGTTGTGTTTCTCCAACCATTTTCTAAATTATATATTAGTATTGTGTAAGAAGGGAAGTGGAAAAAATGTGGTGTGATCGGTGTACAAATAACGACAGAAAAGTTCACTCCTTACGATTTGCAGGGGATCAAAATAATATTGGCAGACGTCCAATATATGACAAATAAATTGGTTAAAGATTATATTAATTGAGATCTTGAAATAACTTGGAGAATACCAATATATGGTTAATGAAAAAAATTGGAATAAATTCTGACACAGAGATGGGATTTTTTTTCATTCATAGTGTTCTGCCCAAGGGCAGGTCTTTCACTGCAAACTCAGCATTCTCCAGTCTTTCCTATTTTCTGTCTTCCTCTATATTATCGATGATGAATATTATGTTTTTGTCCAGAGAAGTTAAAAAGTCGATAAATTTCTATATGAATAATAGTAAATGTATAGGCCTACTTAATATTTTGTGGCTAATTGAAGTTCAAATTCTCTAAGTTTGCAAGACTGCTCAAATCAAATTGGAAATACATGTCACCATCCAGCGGCGAAATTTAAAGCGTGCTATCGAACACACAGCTATTGGATGGATAGATTTTATTTCAGAAACGGCCACAGACTTACATATTCCATAAAGTTATGGATTACATATCTCGAACGTTATGCAACGAGGCATAAATGCTTGTTTTGTTCACACATGTCACCATCTAGCGGAGAAATTTAAAGCGTGCTATCGAATACATAGATGTTGGATGAATAGATTTGATTTCAGAAACGGGCACAGACTTACATATTCGATAAAGTTATGGATTAGATATCTCGAATTTTATGCAACGAGGCATAAATGCTTGTTTTGTTCTTTCACACAGCTTTCTGTATTTGATATACGTCTTCAAGATGATTATACGACGACGCAGTGAATATCTCATCATTGCACAACACTGCTGTACTCTCTAATGAAATCTCACTCACGACTGAACAACACACGACTGTTCTACTCGAATAAAATTTCTCTCACGGCTAACTACAGGCGGGAAGAGCGCTGCGATTACATAGAGGGGAATTCCAGAGATTGTATGAGGCTCGGACCCCTCACCGGCCGAAAAATTTTGCGGGAATTTTAAACTGCCCGGTGTATAGAATTTTCTTATTAGTTAATTATTGATGCCAGATGATTCGAAATTGCATTAAGTAACGCAATTCCGAGATAAATGTTAATATCCTAGAGACTATTTTGAAGATGCGAAAGGTTTGTTTTCAGATTTTCAGTGAAATATACTTTTCGTCAACCCCTATACGGAAATTGTAGAGTTCTTTCATTTTTAGCGCTTTCTTTTTTATGCTTCTGAATGTATCCTTCTCATTTTTCATGTGTTGAAAACCTTGACATTCCAATATGTAGTAAAAGTAGCCGATACACTTTCCTAAGGCATCGACTCTACATCAATTCGGATTAAGGAGACATACCGCAGTTGTCTCTCCTTCAATATAATTGGACACTTCACTTTGTGAAATATGGCCTCCTCAGCTAGCAGATTTCCTTTATTCTCGGTTGTGTTATTGCTATATCTTGGAAAAGACGATATTTTACAGCTCGCACTTAGATGTATCTCCACTGCAAAGTTTTTAATGTCTGTAGTGTGATATTTTTATTCATATTTACAGAGACTCAGATCATAAAAAGAGATGGACTCCATATCCAGAGTAGTGGTGTAGTTGCATTACTTGCGGAGGACAGCGTGAAGACTAATAAACAGAATCCCAATGTTATTATTCCTGAATGTCCATGCATAAATATGGAATATTTTTATACACATAAAACGACGTGTTTTATAGTACCCAGGCGAACGTGAAGGGATTTAGGATTAGTATAATCTTTCTTACAGTACCTCGCTTCGTGTTTTATACATTTGTGGTCAAATGACTATTCGCGAAACGGGATGTCTAGTTTACTTTATTAACTATATTTCAAAATATTAGCATCCTGTTTGTCCAAATGAGAAAATCTACCTTACAAATTCTGCAGTGCTCCGGAAAAGTAGCATAAGTCAATTTCCACAAACCTTTTTTGGTAATTTATTGACAACTTACACTGGTTTATGTCGATTTGATTTTTTTCTGTATGAATTATTGTAATGGGAGAAATACTTACGTATTTTTTTCCAAGCGAGCAGATTTTCGGTAGTTGTCAATAAATTATAAAAAAATCGTTTGTGGAAACTGACTTGTGTCACTTTTCCCGAGCACTGCAGAATTACTGTAACGTAAATTTATAATAGTAATACAGGATGGTTCACCACTGTAGAGACACAGTTAGCATGCCTGACCGTGTAACGAGCGGGTTCGCGTTCAAATATAGTCGGGACAAGTAACTTGATTGAGGTTTTTCTGGGGTTTTCCTTCAACACGTTTAAAGCAAATGTTGGGTAAATTTCGGCGGTGGGCCCTGGACTCATTTCGCCAGCATTATCATCTTCATCTCATTCGGACGCTAGATAACCACAGCGGTAAAGCGTCGTAAAATAACCAATAAAATACTGATATAATAAATAATTATTATTTATTATTATTATTATTATTATTATTATTATTATTATTATTATTATTATTATTATTATTATTATTATTATTATAAATTTCACTTCTGGTCTGGGCCGAGAGAGCGGGACGAATCGCAATCGGCCGATGTCAAGCCACCTCAAGACCACTTAATGCGCGTTTACGTCGAGCAGTTTAATTTTGTAGATGCTTTCATCGTGCAGTGTACAGTGGGATAAGTCTTTAAAAGATAAAGTTCGTGTCGTGCAGTGTGGCAAGTCTCTCTGAGATTAAGGCCTCGTCGTGCAGTGTAAGTTTTTATAAGGCATCAAGATCATGTCGTGCAGTGTGCAGTGTCTCTAAGAGATAAAGTTCGTGTCGTGCAGTGAGACAAGTCTCTCAGAGATTAAGGCCTCGTTGTGCAGTGTAAGTTTTTATAAGGCATCAAGATCATGTCGTGCAGTGTGCAGTGTCTCTAAGAGATAAAGTTCGTGTCGTGCAGTGAGACAAGTCTCTCAGAGATTAAGGCCTCGTTGTGCAGTGTAAGTTTTTATAAGGCATCAAGATCATGTCGTGCAGTGTGCAGCGTCTCTAAGAGATAAAGTTCGTGTCGTGCAGTGAGACAAGTCTCTCAGAGATTAAGGCCTCGTTGTGCAGTGTAAGTTTTTATAAGGCATCAAGATCATGTCGTGCAGTGTGCAGTGTCTCTAAGAGATAAAGTTCGTGTCGTGCAGTGAGACAAGTCTCTCAGAGATTAAGGCCTCGTTGTGCAGTGTAAGTTTTTATAAGGCATCAAGATCATGTCGTGCAGTGTGCAGCGTCTCTAAGAGATAAAGTTCGTGTCGTGCAGTGAGACAAGTCTCTCAGAGATTAAGGCCTCGTTGTGCAGTGTAAGTTTTTGTAAGATATCAAGATCGTGTCGTGCAATGTGCAGTGTGATAAGTCTCTTAAAGATTAAGACATGTCGTGCAGTGTGATGAGTTTTTTAAAAGATCAAGATCGTGTCGTGCAATGTGCAGTGTGATAAATCCCTTAAAGATCAAGACGTGTTGTTACCTTTAATGTTAGTCCTTTGAAATGTTATATCAGTGTGCGTACTTTAAATTAGATCGTAAGAACAATAGCATTCCTTTCCAAAAGTTCAGGCTAGAACAAATTACCGGTAGTTTTATATACGACACATCTGTGAAAACCAACTCTCGTCGAAACATGTGTAAGCAATTTAGGGAGACATTTTTTGGCTTTCCAGTTTCAAATAGGGAAAAATTTATAGTAAGCCTGCCTAAAATGGGAAGGAAAAATGTTACATACTTTGGGACCCAACTAGTACACACCTTCTTCCCACCTGGGACCTAACTAGTACAGTTTACTCCACGACTCGGGATCCAACTAAGTTAGTAAAACCCGACAAACATTACATTATCAGCCAAATGTGTAAGTCGACCAATAACAAGACAGACGATCTCCTCTGAAGCAGAAACAGGTATGGAACCCTAAACTTGAAAGTAAATGTTAAATGATGATGATGATGATGATGATGATGATGGTAATTCTTTAACTTTGATGTCTATGAGTTTATATTGAAGACGTTTTCATTCTTTGCAAAAGAACATGATATGTTTTGAAGTGAAGATACATGCTAGAAGCCTCTTCGAATTTGAATGTTAGACCTACTCTTCATTTAGAATTGCAAAATAAGAAAGTATGAATCGAGTCGGAGCGAATGAAGTCTTACGTTGAATATATATTACACGATTGTGGAATGATATTCTGAGCACAGCGCCAAAGGGGAATAATGTGAACGTGTGGGGATTCATAACTAGCCGATAGCTTAAGAGTATTCCCCTCTCGTAATGGGAACCAAAAAAAAAAAGTGATCTGAAAGAAACTTTTCCATCTACAAGGTGCTCGAAAATTAAATTTGTGGATGAGATATATAAGGTTATTCAAAAGTAAAATCCCATTTTGAAGTGGTAATAAGTTTGTCAAATTTTTAGATTCCACAAAAATAAAAAAAAACACCAATATGTTCGAAAAGAAATGGGATTTTATTAAAACACGAAAAAATTAAATATGATCACCACCGTGCTGTTCAATAAGAAATAATATTTCTTCTATGCTATAAACTAGGGCTGGGATCGGGAGCGCATCCAGACTCTAAACGGGGACGCTTAATATTCATCAGTCACGGAATCAACGCTGCGCGGTGTTCGGCGGGGAAGAAAGGGGATGAAGGGAAGTCATATGGCTCCCCGTGAGAGAATAGAATCTGCTCTTGCTGCCCAGCCCTGCTATAAACGGCATTAGTAAGCACATTCCTAGGGACGTTTTCAATGCCATCTATCGGAAAATTTGTAATGATGAGATGATACAATAATACATTTCCAAGATAGTTTAATATTTTAGTAAGTCAATATTTTATTTCGGAATATGTATTATATGTCTTTCTCGTGTTAAATTTTACCGTACCTGGTTAACACATTTCGGTCTGTTATTGGTCTTCTTCAGAACTGGTTGTTGCTGGTCTTAGCGCCTTCTGTTTTGTTTCTTGTGGGGGTGTGTTTATGTAGTATAATGTGGAGTCAAAGAGTGTATGTGTTCTGATATTGAGTTGTGTGTTGAGAATTTCATTTGGATGTGTTTTTGTGTGTCTGTATATTTCGTATTGTTCTAGTGTGTTTAGTTTCTGGCCTTTTGGTTGGATGTGTAGAATTTCCATGTCTGTGTCGATGTCTCTGTAGGTGTGGTTACATTTGTGATGTGTTCTGCATATGTGGAAGTGTTTTGTAATTTTGTTATGGCTGTGATGTGTTCTTTGTACCGTGTTTGAAATGATCTCCCTGTCTGTCCTATGTAGAAGTTGTTACAGGTGTTACATTTGTGTTTGTATACGCCTGTGTGGTTGTATTTGTTTGTTTATGTTAACCAGGTACGGTAAAATTTAATACGAGAAAGACATATAATACATATTCCGAAGTGATATATTGTTAAAAGTGTGTATAATATTTTATTGTATTAGAGTGCTTTATTTCTTCTATTCTTGATATACATTCTTGTAATCGTGTAATAGTCAATTAAATCCCATTCGAGTTTTGATTTTCTCTAGATAAATCAAAACCTCTGGTGAGTTTACTGTATAGATAAATCTCAATTTCTTCATCACCAGAAGAAGAATACATGATTTTCTTCTTTTAACAAAACACACTTCAACCAATTTTAGGATTTGAAATAATACTGTGCAACCTCCAATTCAGCTATTTACCCAAATCAAAAGTAGGGTAAGAAGTTATTACAAAATTTGTAAATTTGTAACATGCGATTTGTAAAATTGTAAACAAATGAGAATGGAATTTATAGTATCATGGCCTGGAACCTGTTATTTTCTATTTCACTTACATATTTACATGAGTATCTTTGTAAAACACGAAAATTTGTAAAATTTTAAATGTTTAACTTTTCTCGCCTGCAATTTTTAATTTGTACTTTCGTGAAATAGGGTCTTTATGTTCATCCAGGTTTCTACAGCCATTCCAGTTGTCACGGATGTTAAATTCTTTCTATTTTCGAACGCTATATACTGAAAATGAAATTACGTTTGTCAACTTTCATTATTAGAATCAATTTAGAAGATCAGTATCATTTTACAGAAAAAAAAGTTGTTTGACTATAATGTATTATTATTGCAGAAAATAAAGAAAAGCTTCCGTCACGGATGTTACAAGATTTGTGAAGTCACTTCACACCTTATTAACAAAAGTATAAAACACAGATCTTTGCCTGAAACAAAAAAATATTCATTCTCACAGTGTTCATGTGAAAGCTATGCAAATGTCAATGCATCCAATTAGTTCACAAAAACATAATCCGTAAATACTTTATAGTTGTGTCTTCTATGCCACGGATATTACAGATGTGTTAACATCCTTTTTTTCTAGTTTCAAAACAACTGTGATATTTTTTAGTCAAAATATTCACTTGAACTGTAAGATTGATAATTCCTATTAACCCATACTACTGAAAATAAATAGCAGAAAGAATATAGTACAGAGTAAAACGTTTCTTGATCCTTGGAGCTCTGGAATTAACAGCGCAGGCTGTTAAAATATTTCAACAATAGCTCCTTGAAAAACATAGACTACATTAACAGCTGATATATCTATGAGTACCTAAGTGCTGTAAATTTTAATGGAAAAACAGTACACATTACCTAGCCAACACCACTTAGATTCAATGCCCATAAAGACTTGTAAACATGTAAAATATTTTTCTTTTCAAAATACAGGCTTATCTATGTCTTACACTAATAATAAACAAATATTTCTGAAAAATACTTTTTGCATTGGAATTCCCAGTTTACCTGGATTGGCTGTCTATGTTTTCATACATATTAATCAGTCTGTTCACGTACAGTTTTTCAAAAAAAGCTTTGTTTCACAGATACTTTTTAAGTCCCAGAAAGGAGGCAGTGCGCATGATCAGACATACAACGAAACAAATCTAATTTTATTACCTCAACTAGTTACTTCTTTTGTGAACCAGGTCACACATCCTCTGAGCATGTATACTAGAGCTAAACAACAATCGAGAAAGCAAGACTAACAGCGCCCGCAAAGCCGAAAATCTGCACGACAATGTTGTATACGTCGCGTCGTTGATGTAGGCCTAAATACTGCTCGTGAGTGTTTCAAGACTTCGGGACTTATGAACTCTCGACCGTCAAGCAGCCTTAAATCGCCGTAGTTGTTTATAGCAGACTGAAGTTTTATGTACTTTGGCAACTCATATATGTATAAACAATCAAGTAGCCTATTTGAAACATCATCTCTACCTTTCAGTGTATAATAATCCATCCCCAATCTTTATTTAATTACTAGGCCCTTATTAAAAGGCTAGGAATTTTCTTTTCGTATGTTTGAGGTCAAGTGTACAATCTCAAGTAAAAAATATTAACGCTTTATTTAACGTTATGTTTCATGTTTCTTAGAAATGCAGATTGGTTTGAGAGTTGTTTTTTTCTATTTATATAATCATAGGTAATATCATATAATAGAACCAGAACATTTTAATAGCTAAGTTACTGTTCTGTTTTGTCTTTTTGTCTCAAGTAAACATTTATAATGTTATTTATTTCAATGATGTATGTTATTCAAAGTTACGAAATCTTTCCACGTCGAAAAAATGCTATTTCGAGAATTATGAGCTAGACTCGAAGCGTACGAGAGTTACGAGACGAGACTCGAAAGACAAATGCAACGAACGTAGCAAGCGAGAGCGGCAGTTAGTTTTGTTCATCTCTAATGCACACTGTCTCCTTTCTGGAACTTATAAACTATATGTGCAACAAAACTTTTTTCTAAGACTGTATTGTATGCCAAATATTCACGTTAATACCTGACATAGTGTTTCTTAGCATCCATTCCTTCCTCCTAATTATGTCGTACTCCTCTTCAGTTTACACTACGACAAAAACGAAGCCACTCTTCACACATCTAAACAACATAAACAGGAAATACACAAATTCGGCAGTAAATCGCGTATATACACAACACATCTTCGCAAATCCACCGAACACAAACAACAGAACAACACTGGATAAACTTCTCTACAACTACCACCAGCCCCAACCACCAAATTAAAACACACAAACAAAACCGCAAACACGTGTTGGAAATTTGAATACTGTCTGAGAGGACACACGACAGCACCAGAGAGGCAGATCAATAAAATAACTCTACCCCATGAAAGTCTCCATAACCATTCAGACGCTTCTGCCACCGGAAGGGGAAACTTAAAAATCTAAAAAAAAAAGTATGTACGTACATATGTAATGTATGTATGTATGTATGTATGTATGTATGTATGTATGTATGTATGTATGTACAGTGTTCTACCCAAGAGCAGGTCTTTAACTGCAAACCCAGCATTTTTCATTCTTACTTATTTCTTGCTTTCCTCTTAATCTCCTCATATAATACCTTAACGTTGTCTATCAGCTGATATCTTTTACCCCGAACTCTTCTCCCGTTCACCTTTCCTTATATGAGCCGTTCAGAGCAGAAGTGGTGTAAGTCAAGAATGGGTAATGAGGGTTGAAGTAAAAATTCTGTAAAATACAGCGCAAAGTAGCAATTAATATTCAATTTATTTAAACTATTAGTAGTCGGTGGATAGCAAGAACGACATATTAGTTGCTACTTTGCGATGTATTTTACAGAATTTTTACTTTAAACCTCATTATCCAATTTTGACTTACACCACTTTTGCTCTGAGCGGCTCATATGTACCCTATGTATATTATATTCCTACTAACTAGTCCCCTACAAATATGCAAATTAACAAATTAGGCCTACATTCAAATAAAAGGAATCAATCACTGCACTCACACACCTACTGGCACTTATGCCAGAAATAGTTTCATATGTGTAAATATATTTATATTGTTATTTATGTACAATGGCTGGAGAGGGCATCCTGCGCGTATAAGACCCTAAATCGGCCTCTGGCTCAAAGCCAGAAATGTCAATAAACAATACAAAATACTCCTCTTCATATATTAGCCCATGTGGAATGATACGACCTAATTGTATTATTAATATTTCATTCGCGTTGTCTTCATTCCTTATATCCAGGCAGATGCGATGTAGGTTTCAGCAATGTACGGACTGTTGTCTTTGTAGTGATACAGTTAGACCTAAATCTGCGCTCCTCGTGTCAGATGTAGATAGAAGGAGAGATGCAAGTAGAAGTAGAACACAAGTGTTTGCAGTGTGAGATTGGATTCTATTCATACTCTTGTTCAGTTTCAAAGCGAAGCATTGCACCTACGCTTTTAGTAGCCACGATGAGACCGTAACATGAGTGGATGGACAGATCAGCTTTGAGTAATGGATCTGCGGATTAGATGAGCTACTGTGACAAAGGATAGTCCGCGAACTCATTATTAAGCCGCAAACTAGCTAGGTGGCAGGAAGAGCAAAGAAACGAACTGTACACACATCAAGATATTCGCAGAGTCACAGATATTTCTCAAATTTATTCTGTTCGGGATCTGAAAATTTCTGATGAAACTTGAATCTGGGGACCTTAAATGAAGTAGACAATTTATCATAATCCGATTCCCTTGCTTAGTAAGCTAGAAATAAAGCATCCTCTCATGACGACGTCAGGAAAATCCACTATCTCAGTAGGGTTTCGTGAAAGGTAAATGATGAGGTTTAAAAGCATTTTTTATTTAACATTTTTTTCAGAATAAAAATAAATAGTTCTTTCCAACAACTTGCCTAATCAAAGAACAATCAGGAAAACAAAATATCATAAGCTATATGAACCATAAAATGCGTCACGGTAAACTCATAAATATCATGATTTTGTGTAAAGCAGAGTGCTGCATTGGATTTAAATCGCTCGCTTGAGCTCGGTCGAATGTCGCACGCTCGAGTGAGATAAGATCGGTCGTGATATGCTCGTAATAAATAGAAGCACAGTACAAGGTCATCTCACCGATATGTCTTATCTTGTATGGAAGGCGACAGATAAGATACACATATGTTTTGCTCACACGGTAGAAATAAGGCTTTATTTTCTGCGTTTATGACAAACATCTAATGGAACGTACCAAAACAGTAACATGAAGTTATAAATAAAAAAGTATGAAAAACTTCGATATACGGTTATTATTCCTAATTAATAATTATTCAATATTTGATTTACCACATATACAATACGATAGGTCCATACATGTGTTCCGCCTATATAGCCTACTGCGACAATGTAGAAACGTTTTACAAAATATTATATTATAGCAGTAAATTAATAGCAATATTAGTACAGAGGTAACGTCACAGAAAATATAATAAAACGAATAATCATGCTGCACAACTGTTACAGACGCAAAGATTGATACACTGTATTATTATTATTATTATTATTATTATTATTATTATTATTATTATTATTACTAGAAAACTTGATACATTTCTTGCATTATCGTGATTATGTTCTCCGTTTATAACAATTACATTTACATCCAATAACATCTATCAGATGTGGCAAAAACAAAATCACTCCTGTGTGAGAGGGGAGGGGAAACATTTACCTACAACATTTATATTACATTTTAAAGCAAGTTTTGTAGTTGTACTATGGAGAGGTTAGTTAAACACTGCAAAGTTTTGAAATGATAAACATCTATGATGTTACTACACAGTTCATCACTGTAACAAGAACAGCTGTCTAACGCTCGGTTTATACCGTTCGAGGATTTATCGCTCGCGACAATTTTACCTATCATGTATGTGCACTACCTATCGGATTATGCTATGAACTACTTGGCGCTCGAGCGAAAACGTCCGATGCAGACCTCTGGTGTAAAGGATTGAAACTTGAAATATATCAAAATGAGGTCTTAAAACTCTCTACGACATTAATAAACGCCTAAAAATACCAATTTAGAAAAATTAAATCTAATCAGAAGCTTATACACGAAATATTTATAACAAAATATAACAACTTGAGGCTCCCTTTTTCCCAACACTAACCTCTAGGTAAAAACATCAAACGTTGAAATTCATACTTTCATATAATATGTCAGAAAACGTGAAACATGTAATGAGCAATCACATTTCACACACATCCTACTGCACTTCTTGGAGCATTGTCTGCAGTGCTCTTGCTTTTTCTATTAGCTTTGTTGTCGAACTGAAGGTCCGCCACAAAATGCTCTATATCCATCGCAACGCATCTATACATAAAATGTATGAAAATTGGTCCTACACGATTCCCTGAATTTGGCACTTACTATTATTCTGTAGTAGGAATATACTGTGACTGTCTGTAGAATTTGCTTACAATATTGTTACAAAACTCATTGTCGAGTGGAAGAATGCAAAGTACATATTGTTTTTAAGATATTGATATTTACAATCTCTTTCATAGATGTAATAACAAAACATGCTAAATGCAGTTCGGGGGTAATTTCTTTAATATGATTTTTCCAATTTAATATACTGTATTTTCGATTTGTAAGCCGAAATTTTCGAGGTTGAATTTAGGAATGATTTAAATTGGATTGTGTTAATTTTGTTATAGTTATAGTTCAATACTAATTTATTGGCTAAGAACAATAACATATTTTGAGGAGAATAGTTGCCTCTATTGAAGATTGGAATGTGTTAGAATTATTGGCTGTACTTACTATACTCGTGCCATCTGCAAATAATATGGGATGACCTGCATCTTTTATTAGGGGAGCAAGATCATTTTTGAACACTAGAAAAAATAGAGGACATAATATTAATTCATGCGGAATTGCATTATTAATAGTACAATAACCTACTGAAGTATGTGTTACGTTCATTTCAATAATATCATTACATTCAGGGTTAAAAATTGTCAGGTATATTAAGTGGTATAATAAACTATAGACCTATTTATTTTAATACATTCAATAAATATATTTTAGGCATAGGATTTAGTTTATCAGTATTTATTAATTAAATAAACATTTGTAGTGGATAAAACATCTTAAACGTTCTTGTAAGATTAAACTATCGTTCTGTTATTTTACAAAGAAGTGATTCCTATATGTTTCTCATAGAACTGCAAACTCATTATCCGGTGAGTGTTTCCTTCATGTGGTTATGCTTGGATTCTCCGCTGGTTGTGCAGTATATATATTTCTACTGTCCGTTATTGCCCTTTTTTAATCTTACTCATTTCCTGAAATTTCCTCTCCAGTCGAGATTAAAATTCTAGCTTAACCCCAACCTTGATCTTGACTTTCTACGATTTCATTTATATTTGCATTTTGATTAAATCTCGCCTCGTAGCGTTTCTCTGGACTAGCGCAGACAATAATATTACAGATTGTCCTAGCACACCTTTAATTTGCATCTCAGTCAGAGGTCGACTTAATTGTTATTAAGCTCTATATACCGTGCAGATTCTTTTCTGCTGATCATAAAATGTTATGCCAACTGACTCCATTAGAACAAGTATTCTTTCAATGACAAATTAAAAAAACGCATTTTTTTTGTCAAATTCTGTTGAAACGACACGCCAGGACTTCTCTATGGTCTTTTCCCTCTATACAGTTTTCAGAATACTGTGGAAGTTTCCTTTATTCTGGTGCTGTAATGATATGTCCTATATATTGGAGTGTTTCTTGTTTAAATTTGGGTAGAATATCTCAATCTTCATACGTATATTCGGAAATTTCTTAATTTTTTTAAAAGACTTCTCTCCGTGATTGCATTACAAGATCTTTTTATTGCTTCAAGGATTTTTGTTATATGTACAGACACGGAATTAAAATTTGGTGCGAGTCTTGTTGGGAGTCCACTAGAGCTCTGCAATTCGTTATGAACCACCGACCGTCCGTCCGACCGACAGACAATCATGATATACTCGCGTCGGTCGCTCGCTCCGTGCAATACATGGAGCATTTAGTCCTGACAGTCGCCGAAAATGTGCGCCTGGTTCAGGTGAGTCCATTAAGTTACGCCAAGGGGTGTTCAGGTTAGTCAGTCGCTTGCTTTCAGAGCGATCGGATGTTATGCATGTGGTAGAGCGTTGTTTATTCAGTACAGTTAAGCTGTACTACATTTCCTTACTGTCCACACCTGTGGAGTAACGGCTACCGCGTCTGGCCACGAAACCAGGTGGCCCGGGTTCGATTCCCTGTCGGGGCAAGTTGCCTGGTTGAGGTTTTTTCCGGAGTTTTCCCTCAACCTAATATGAGCAAATGCTGAATAACTTTCGGTGCTGGACCCCGGACTCATTTCACCGGCATTATCACCTTCATCTCATTCAGACGCTAAATAACCTAAGATGTTGATAAAGCGTCGTAAAATAACCTATTAAAAAGTTATTTATTCAGAAAGAAACAAAACAAATTAATTTGGAGGATTGGAGATAACTTACGTATTAATAAATAATATGAGAACAGTGAATGACTCGTTAAAAACCATCCAATTAAAAACGCGATTATAAGAAAGCTGAAAGAAACTAAATAATTAATATAACAGATTGACATCACATGTTTTACATAAAATTATCACATTGACCCTGTACATTTCCTAAATATCATTCTTCTTCAAGTGCTCTCTTGAGTTATTGATTTTTTTTTTGTATACCAATGGTTCTGAAGTTGTTGGTAATCTTGTAATACGAGTATCTATATCATATTTTTCGAATTTTGCCCATTTTGTATATATTTACAGTGGAAGTCAAATAATCCAGCAGATGTTCAGAGCGAATTTAATTCAGTGTGCTGTGAATAAAGCCATTGGGCCGAGTGAATAAAACTAGAGCATTTGAGCATAAGCACGAGATTGGAGCATGAGGATGTGATAGTGAGCAAAGGGTTGGAGCATGAGGATAAGCCTCTGTTAATGTGAATAAAAGTTACTTTATGCTCCAACCCTGTGCTTCTAATTTATGAGCATGTGCTCCAGTCTGTCACATGTATGGACGGCTAAGCTGTAGTGTTCCGCATTGTTGGCCGTGTCGGCATCCCTTTAATCTTAATGCAGGTGTCATTATTATGAACTACATGGAACCAAAATTTATTTCATTCGTATCTGTAAGTGGATAAAAGTGAGACGGATTCTCTGATGGAGAAAATGAAACGTCTTTATCTATTGAGAGCACAACAATTTCTGTTTCAACACTAAGCAGATATCTGGATATTCTCCTGAAGTCGCAGGTACCAGATGCAAAAAAAAAATGCAGCTATTCAGGAAATACAGAAACTACCTATATGAAATTAATTTCGGAACATCTATCACATCTAAAGAATTCCTAAAAATATCAAGAACATCAATACAAGACTTGAAAAGACAACTGATTTTAACAGAACGGGAAATAAGGCAATAGTCCTGAATTCCTGGGAAAGACAGCTGTGCAATCTACTACAAGGGGACACAAATTCTACATTGAACAAAATTCCATGTAGAACTACTGCCTTTACTACAACTGCTAAATAATTAATTAAAATTGCTGTTATTATGTTATTTAATTTATTTGATAAGTCTTACTTTAACTTTAAAACAAAATTGATGGAAGTATAAACACAACAAGGTACAGGACTCCACACAACAATACAATCAATTCTTCGCAGTATCACCTTACAAGTTATTATTGAATTGTTTATAGGAGCTGTAAGTGTGGGGCCTCAGCAGTCTGCACATTCTGAATCATCACCATCATGTAGTACAGTGTCTTCACCCAAATCACCGCCCTCAAAGAAAGCTAAACACGATTTTTCTGAAACTGAAAAAAACTAAAAGCCTTACCAACAGAACTACAAAGACTAGTATTGTTGAAACAATATAAATTAACAAAACTTCTGCCTGAGAGAACGATTACTGATTGAAAGACTTAATAGTAAGGAAGGCCTACGTCACACTACACCTCACAACAATGAAAATGAAATCTGTCTTGAAAATGATGAAAGTTTTAATTTTTATGTTTTAAATTGCGGGACTGTACACTGTACTATTTTTCCATACTATTAGTCGTGTTTGTTTTTAAGGGTAATAATTACACTTGCATCATGATCTACTGTATTTTATTAAGGTAGGTTAACTCACATGTTATATAAATGGCGTTAGTCTGAAGTAGGCCTACTTAAATAATGTACAAGTATCACATCATATTTTTGGTGTGTTATAAAATATTTTTCTACAAAATATAAGCAAATAAAATTCCTATAGTCTATAAAGTCTAAACTAAATATTACTGTTCGAAAAATAGTTAAGTAGTAGGTACGGTAATTCAATTGTCATTTTCTCTTATACTTTAGTTTTATGTAACTAAAAAGTATATTTCAATTATATTTTAGTAATTTCTAGTTACATATTACGTTAGTGAACTTACTAGTAGGTGCATCTATTTTTAATATTCTGTGTGGTTACAAACATATTTAATTAATTTATTTAGCAAAATATACAACTATAAAATGTGAAATTGAACGGAAATTAAATTCTAGTGTTCATTACAAGTAATTTCAGCCATAATCACAAGGATTACTTACAGTCCATGATTTTCTATTGTAAGAGCAATTTCTTCCCTCCTTTCACGTCCTGCACCTAAAATTTCTCTTTCATTCACTTGTTCCTCTTCGCCATTCTCTTCCACACCTACGTCATCTACGATGTCTACATCTGTGAAATCCTCATCTTGCAAATATTTTGCCACATTTTGCAGCAAAAAACAACAAACTATGATTTTTGGCACATTTGTAAGAGAGACTCTGCACACGTACTGTAGAACAGGAAATCTCCTCTTCAGCTGTCCAAAGCAACGCTCTATCACAACTCTCTCTTCTTTCAGCAATCTGTTGAATCTTCTATGTTTATCTTGTACTGGGTTTCGGTATGGTGTCATTAACCAGGGTTCTAAGCCGTAACCTTCGTCACCAAGCAGAACAGTGTTTCTGTGCCTCCTTATAACCTCACGAATAGTCGAATTTTTCCATATCCTACTATCATGCACCGACCCAGGCCAATCAACTGCAATACTTTTAAACCATTCTTTTGCATTACAAGTGGCTTGGACGTTAATGCTTGGATATCCCTTTCTGTTTATATACTCATCACCGTGATCTCCAGGTTTTGGAATGCGCACATGCGTACAGTCCAGTACACCAATCGCACTTGGAAACTTGTATGTGTCCAACAATTCAATTTTAGCAGCAGCCATGTCATCTGCTGTTGAAGGGAATCTAATCCATGTATCAGATTTCTGCATAATCATATCAGCCACGCCATTAATTGTCTTACAAACTGTGCTTCGGTGAACACCTACCTCTTCTGCTATACCAGACTGAAAGTCGGGGTCGGCCAGGTATCTCAAAAATATTTTCATTCCCCGTTCCATCGTCAGAGCACCTCCTCTTGTTTCATGAGTTTCTCCCAAGAAATGGGATGCAATTCACTTCACATTTTCTTTATTGAATCTGTATAAAGCCTTATAATCTTCTATTGGAGGAGAACGGCGCATTTTGCACAGTTTCTCATGGCGTATATTAATAGGCAACTGTGCCATGATCTGCTCTGTAGTCAGGTGAGTCTGCTACTGACCAGACTTACAGTTTTCAGAAGCTTTTGCTCATTCCCTGAAGCAAATCCATCACTTTATTCACATTATTTTTCTAATCAAAGAGCAATTGATCCCACGGTAAGCACTTGCTCACGTCTGCTGTTGCATCACCATGAGCAGGAGGCCGGGCTCTTTTTTATTCAACATATTGGAAGCATTTCATCCAAAATAGTGAAGTAAAAGGACTTGCACATCTTTATTCACTCGGCCCATTGTTTAGGTTGCTAAGGACGATGAAATAAAGACCAGTTTAGATGTCAGGCCAGATCATATATAGATTGCTCGTTCCTTTGTTAAAATCGTTTGCACTTTGAAGAGAACAACCGCCAGGATCGCCACCCGTCCGCCGTAAACGAACACGAGATGGCAGTACAGTCGCTAAAAAAAAAAAAACAAATGGAAGTTATGACGTGAGTCCTTATGTAACAACTAGATGGCAGCATAGTAAACCTGACAAAAGTTGTTAACTTCAAAACCTATAACGCGGAGCAATCTTGATATATATGAACTAGGATATCAGTCATGGATAAAATAAATAATTAATGTATTCGCAAGCAATGTTGAATTGAAATACGTAAACATAAAAGTAATAGCATTAGTAATTAACAATCTAGAAATTAATAATGTACGTTTATGTAGGACAAATGGACAAATGTTCGATTTTTTATGTCGGGATTTTTTATAGACCCGGGTTTTATTGACTGGATTTCTCTGTTAATATTTGCTTCATATAAATTTCATTTCAGCAGATATTTACCTACACATCTGTGTCAGTTTGAATCTCAGTTTTGTGTAATGATTATTATTTGTGTCTGATGATAGACTACAGGCGAAAAATCCATCATTTCGCAAAGGAGTAAATGCAAATGAAAGTTTATGTAGTATTAACAGCTTTGTACTGAGCTACGAAAAAAAATTGGAGTGCATAATGTAGCACAGAATCGATCATAGATATCTTAAAGAATAAATATTTTGGAAGAAGTGAAGAGAAAATGAGTTTCTTTGTGTTCTGGTTCGATGTGTCTCTTGTACGCTGGATTGCTGGAATGGAAAATGGTCTTCGTACCGCAAACTGTTCTCCAGTTTATACGTGTGTGTGTGTGTGTGTGTGTGTGTGAATCACCCCCTTCTCCCAGATACTCCCTTGTCGTCTACACAGCTTCGTGGCTTCTCATTTCCGAACAGACGGTTTATTCCCTCCATCTTTTAGCATATTCACGGTTCGAGTCTCTGTCGAGACATGTCTTCATCTAGCACATTTCCGCTGACTTGCTATGTCCCAGGTGATCCCAGTGAGCAGTATGGAATCTCGGTTACACTGCTGTTTAGCAAATTGAAGTATACCACCCCTGTCTGTTATGTGAAACTTCGAGATGTTCCTCTATTCTTCGTGAAATTAACTTCTCTCTAATATAAATGGCTACTTTTTATACCTTCCGTGAAACACCAAGCAAGTAAAATTATTTCGACGCTGTGTGAAAACCGTAGTCAACTATTCGAATTGAAAATCTTTCAGACTAATATGTTAGGAATCAAAGAAAACAATTGTACAGAGTAAACCGTAAGTAATATCATTAATTTCAGAGAGTTACTCTTGGAGATATTTCAAACAAAAGCATTTAATACAATTCTGCACGTTTTTGCTTCCTTTTGGAGATAAAAATTGTTCTATAAGAAATATTTCATAGCGTGTTCTGGGAAAGGTATTGATTTAATTTCCAATATGCTCAGTCAGTTTAAGAGAGCAGTGTAAAATTAAATTAAATTATTTTTTATTTAACGACGTTCGCAACTGCTGAGGTAATATCAGCGTCGCCGATGTGACGGAATTTTGCCCCGCAGAAATTCTTTTACAGCCCGGTAAATCTACTGACATGAGCCTGTCGCATTTAAGCGGACTTAAATACCATCGGTTTGGGCCGGATCGAACCCGCAATCTCGGTATGGAAAGCCAACACTCCACAGACTGCACCACTCAGGTCTACAGAGCAGTATATTATGATAATGAATAGGCTCCGTATTCCAGCTACCTATAAATTGGAAACAAGTTGCCTGATTCAAAGTATATGTGACATTACAGCGCAGGTACAGGTACGTTCGTATACAAAATAGTTACGCAACCTCTGCCCTCTTCCTCTAGAAAGTGAAAATCGGGACGCAGTCATAGTGAATAGTCTTATTGATGACTGCCCTTACTAGTCGTATTACTTAAATAACTACACCTTTTTGGCTGATTGAAGGTTCATTGCAGAGCGTATAATATTGCGGGGTATAGTTGAGGATATTTGAACTAATATTTTTACTGTCAATATAGACAACATTACATATAAATTGCGTAAAATAGACGTAAAAGTGATAAAAACAGTGTACTGAAAGACGCTGAAATACCAAAAGGTACAGAAAGTATGTTGAACGTAATAAAAAAAGAACCAGTACATAAAAATCTCAAAATTATTTGGACAATAACTCGACGTTTAGCATGGATTTGTATAACCTACCATGATGTCCGATGGCAACATCCCAATTAATAAATTAAATAATCTCCATTTTAGGAAGTTTCTAGAAAAGTACATAGAAAATTAGTGGGTTTTCAGTGATGATCGAGATGCAATATTCTAATGAAACACGAAAAAATATCAGACAATAGGAATATCTTGTACTACATCATGCACCAATAACGTCATGGGCTATTGAAAGAATTTCTTGCAATATAAAATCATTTCAAATGACATCCGCATATGTTCAAGTTCCGTAACTGACGAATGCACGTTATTAGGTCTATTCACTGCAAAGATCACGACGAAAATGAACATCACGTCTCAAGCATGTATAGCTAGTATAGTTTCAGAATGTCGAGACTTGACTGTACCCCACGAACATGCAGCGACGATGTGTTTGTTTATATCCTTATCCGTTGCATTACCTGTGTTCGGCGTACTATATACCCAATGTGTCTTTAACTTCAGTCTTTAGGTAGCTGGAATATGAAGCCTATTAATAAATTATTTAAAAATTTAAGTTTTGTCATTTTAATATGCATAAATTTGACTCGAACAAATGTAGCTTTTCGTTCTGTTAAGGAATTTTCCAATGTTATATTTGTTCGGATGAAATTTCTGAACATTTAAAGTACAAAAATAAAAGTCTTTCAATCATTTCTTTTTCATAATACACTGCTCTCTTAAATTGACTGAGCATATTTACTATGAAATATTTAATATGAAACAAGTTTTATCTCGAAAAAGGAACAAAATTGTATTAAACTTTTTTGTTTAAAATATCTCAAAGGTTTAATCTCCTAAATTAATGGCAGTACTTACTGTTCAGCCTGTGTACTACAGTTCTCGGGACTCGAATGACGTGAACAGACGTCAGCCATTATGGACTTGTAAGAAAATGGGATATTGCAATCAGATGCCTTTTCATAAGTACGATAATGACGATGGCAACGAAGGCAATGGGAGCGATAATAATAATTATTACAAATATTACGACGATTATGAGAATCATGATGCTGAACATGATGATGATGATGATTATGATGATGACTATGATGATGACGATGATTATGATGATAAAGTTGATATTGAAAGTGATGAAGTTGCTAAAGACGAAGTTGAAGTTGATGAAATAATGAAAGCGGTGGTGATTGTGATGGTGATAGTGGTGAAGATGATGTTGATGATGATAACGACGACGATGACAAGAGGAAGATAACGAAGTTGAAGATGTTGAATTTTGACGTCTAATATGGAGTTAATAAAGACGAAGCTGAAATTTATGAAAATTGTGAATATTATGATAATGATGAAAATCGTGAAGTTACGAATATGACCATGATGACGGCGAAGTTCATGAAAACGAAGATAGAAGTGGTAAATGCAAAGTCGAAAATGATGATGAAGATGGAATTGATTAAATTTGTGAATATGATATTGCTAAAGATGAGTAAAGTTGAGAAGACGATAATGAAGCGAAGCTCTGCGAAACGCTACACACCACCAAGTACGATCAATTATAGTCACTGTCCTTAAAGATGCCGATTACAATACCTTTGAAGAAGTACCTGGTCTCTCCGTCACTGGCAGTACACGGAGCATAGATATAATACAATCTACAAGATCTGGATTCAAATTGATCCCAAAAACAATACATACAATCCCACCATTTCCTATTACAGTACCTCCAAAACTTCCGGCTAAAAGAACTTGATGTAATCGGGTTTCTGGTTGGAGCAAGAGGTACCGCTACTCTCTTCATGAAAGATGTGTTTAAGAGGCTTGAAATACCTGCATCTATTATTCCGATTGTAACCTTAGGTGCATTGAAAGTATCAATTGCTCTCCTGAAGCATCACCTATATTCGAAATGAAACTAAGTTCTTTAGCACTCTTTACTTTTCCGTAATACTTATCTCTCTCTCTCTCTCTAAAATTAGGTATATTTCCACTAATCTAAAAGTGTATTTGCAGCTCTGTACTTGTAGGAGTTTCATTGTCAAAACAAAGTCAATGGTTCAATGAACTTGTAAACATATGGCTAAGTACTCTTTGTCCCTTGTGGCAGCTCACGAATGGTGAGATGATTTCTAAATTCTTGAAGTTCATGTAGAAGAAGATGAAGTTGATAAAGACGAAGATGGAGGTGCAAAAGACGAAAATGGAGGTCACAAAGACGAATATGAAGATAACAAGGTCAAAGTTGGAGGTGATAAAGGCGAAGACCGATTGTGAGTCGATGATGATGATTATTACGAACGGTGAATGTTATAACAAGAAAATGCACTTGGTAATGTTGTTAATTAAGAAGTGCTGATTAAACGTTAACATTGTACTCTTCACCACTACTTGGGCCTGTGGATAAGAAATGTCATTTGATGTGTTTTCGGCTGTCTTCATTGGCTGTGCACCACGGTTTGCTTTGGTTTTATTTCGTTACGAATCTTTAGTAGACGTGAACACAGCATAAGATAATATGCAATCTCACGTCACGCTGTAGGGGCGGAGTGATTTGCATTCATCACCGAGTTTTACTCAACAAACAGTGTGTCAATACTGGATGTAGTTGTAGTACTTTCTATTAATGAGCTGGTTGATATATTGGCGTGTTTCCTATTGTCACTGAAGTCACGCATGATTGATTCTTGTGAGTGTGGAAGACCTAACATGCTGTGTAACGGATATTGTATATTGTTTCGTATGTGTTGCTATCTGAGCCTCTTAATCAATATGCAGACAAGCTATTTCCGAAATGCTGATTTTTTTTTTTTTTTTTTACTCTAAACATTACCTGAATGAACTACATTAATGAAGATCAGAAGGCTTCAGTTGATGAAAGTAATGATGATACTGATGAAATTGGAAACAATGATTTTTATGCCATCGTTACTGCACTGTTCCTTCATTCTTGACCCATCACTTAATGGTTATATTTATCGTTTATTTATATTTTGTCGATATATTAAATAATTCAGAGTTGGCCTAGTGGTTAAAAAATTCCTCCATTGGCTTCAGTTCACTTTTCCGCTCGTTAACAACAAGAAGTTTTGCTCTTCTCAGATCGTCTTGTTTGTTTTTTAAGGATAGCACTATTCTTAATGCGTACAACCAATTTTATTCGTCCTTTCTCTTTGCTTAGAATTTGTACAATTCTCCTTTCATCTACTCTTAGAGACAAAAATCAACAGGTGTAAATTCTGGGTATCTTGGTGGCCAATGTGACCACCACGACTGATCCATCGTTCGGGAAATATGAGAGTTAATGTGTCACTTGACGTCTCGCGTGGTCATCGGAGCTGTACAGGCTAACTGCAGTCAACTGTTTCTCTACAGTCATTATGAAAAGTGCTACCCCCACAGAAGAGCGACACGTACTATGCTTTCATACGTGGTCAATAGTACGTAATCATTTGTCGTTTCTTCATATAATTCGTAAGACATTTTATGCGTAGCATTCAAACAGCTGTATCTCCATATCCATTGAAAATTTTACACATGTTTTTATGAACTTTTTTACTGAGGATAGTACATTACCAGCTCCTAAAAGATTTACAATTTCCCCTGAATCACCCTATATTTGTTGTGCACAGCAGAGTTACAACTCATTCACATCACATAACATACATTTGTAATACAATGAATCATATATTAAGTTTCATTTTGCGTTGTGGTCTGTTAGATACATGAATAACGCTGTTCGCTGCCATAACTGAATCCAGCTGCTATCTCTCTCTAGCTCGTGGGAGCTGTCCGAACCAACTTTGTCTAGATTTCTCGTACATCGACAGTCGTGAATGATTGATCGAGCCATGAAGAGTTTTTGTAGTTGTAGAACTCTTCCGAATATGAGATGCCTGTCGTAATGCATTGCTTGATTGATCGAGTCTTCCTAGTAAAATACTTTATGATCAGGCTATCATTCACACCCATTGTCAGTGCTTTCAAAGTAAACAGATTGTTCTAGACTCATAGAATGGGTGATGTCGTATAGAATCTGACGTGTTGCAGAAATGATTTTTGATACTGTTAAGTTGTTACTTTAAGTTATTCCTTATACTTATTTTTTATACTTTGAGGCAGATTTCCTAATATGAAATAGAAATACTTTCATATACAGTACTTAATAATAATAATAATAATAATAATAATAATAATAATAATAATAATAATAATCATAATCATAATCATCGACATCAAATATTAGATCTTTGGAATCGTTGTCTCAAAATTATTCATGCTATCTTTTCAACTGTAGACCGACATTTCTCTTTCTTTTAGGACTGTACTGAAAGGTAGCCTTAGTTCTTATGTCTGGCATTCAATTCTTGTCTGATGGGGACAATTTTGTGATATAAAAACAAAGCGTATCCTGCTACAAAACGGGGAAAATTCATTGATGATGATTGAATTCGCCTCAGTTGATCTAACGTTAATGTCCAGTTTCCGAATCCATATAGGCTAATAGTAAAGGGAAATGGGATTGTATGACTTGAGGCTTTCCCGGTGTTTGATGTAGAATAACTCTTCTCGGGTTCTCAGCCAGGTGAGTTGGAGATTAACTTCCAAGCTTTCGAAGGCTAGCTCTGCCATCTTCTTCAGGGAATGGGATTACTTTTTCTTTGGTTTCAGTCTAGATCATATATGTAACAGATGGCTCATCTCTATGTTAAAATCGGCAGCACTTTGAAGAGAACAACCGCCAGGATCGCCACCCGTCCGCAGTAAACGAACACGAGATAGCAGTAAAGTCGCTAATGCAATTCAAATGGGAATTATTACGTGACTCCTTATGTAACAACTAGATTGCAGCATAGTAAACCTGACAGAAGTTGTTACCGTCAATTCCTAGAAGGTCGAGCTATCTGGGTATACATGATCTAGGGTTTCAGCTATGTTTCCTTTTGCACTTCATGTTTTAATGTTCGTTTCATTGTCTCGCAAAACTGCCGGAATCTGATTCATTCTATTTTAACATTTTCTGATCACTTACAGCCAAAATAATATCCAAGACAACTAAATCACTTATCTGTTCGGTGATTTTAGCTCTTACCGGTTTTAATCCTTCGAACGCCACGGTTTTACTTGTTGAAATTGTCATACCGTATTCATTAGTAATCTGGTTCAACTTACGTACAGACTCTTGAACTTCATTCTCAAGTCTCCATTTAATATACTGATCATCAGGAAGCAGTTGTTTAGTCAACTATCCGAAGACAGGTTTGTACCTCATAAATATACCTCGAAGTTCAGGTCTCGATGGAGGAGATGCAGGTTGACTTTTGGAGTGTTGGACAGAGGTGGGGGAACAGACTAGGGCTTGTTTACTTTTTCCGGTCTGGTTGAAGGTTTCGTACAGTGTGGTATTATTTATGCTGCTAATAGTTGAAAATGGACATTATTGCCTGACTTCTTGGATAATATTAGCTGCAGCTGTACCATTTATCATGGTTCGAATCTTTATTTTATTAAGTATCTAGTGATTGAATTTCTGTAATTAAATGAACTGAAACTCACATATTTATTTTTTTTATATTTTATTAGGTTATTTTACGACGCTTTATCAACATCTTAGGTTATTTAGCGTCTGAATGATATGAAGGTGATAATGCCGGTGAAATGAGTCCGGGGTCCAACACCGAAAGTTAAGGCTGGTTCACAATAAACCGGGAACAAAAACGACAACGAGAACAAGAACAGAAATATTGTTAAAATAAATAAAACGTGAGTATTCACAGTTAACTATTGTGAACGCTCGCATTTAAATACATTCATTTTAACATTGTTTCCGTTCTCGTTTTTGTTGTCGTTTCCGTTTCCGGTTTATTGTGAACCAGCCTTTACCCAGCAAAATATTTATTAATACGTACCATTTCATCATCATTGAAACACAGTCTAGTATATACAGTCACGAAGCTCAATACGTAGTAAATATGCATCCATAGATAGTTGCTAAACACTAGGATCGCTACTATCGCCTCATTACAGACAATGGGGAAATAGTACCTGCATAGTCTATAGTTCCTAGTACCCTCATAAACTCAAACTTCGTGACTGTATATACTAGACTGTGATTGAAACGTTACATCGTCTCACAAACATATCTTATTAAAGCTAAATTTGCAGTAATTTTTTGTTAGTGTCCGCATGAAGTGACGCGTGACTCATCGCCTTTAGGCTGCATATAAGCGTCAGCTGAAGCCAGCTAGTTGTTTGCGATCGTGTCTCGTATGAGGAGGGACAGGAGTGCATTGTCGCCAGGAATCTCCCATAGGAATATTGACAAAAGGAGAATAAATTTCCGGTCATAACACATATATACGCACACTTCGGCTTGGCGCGTCTGCGCTCTACAACCAGCGAAAGCAGTGGCATTAAAGACGAGAGAACCGAAGGGCACGCCCACTTCTCTGTTTCTATAATGGAGCGAAACGACATAGGAAGAGCTCTAGGTCTCAGCTTGACAGTAGCAGCTGTAGCTCGTCAGCTGATGGCTTGTCAACAAAGAGACAATGATTCGATTCCGGGTGTAGCCCTGACAAGAAATTCCCGATTCAAAAGTTGAGATCGTATTGTAAACCTGCATGTTACCTCACACGGACAATGTTGAAGATCCCTTCCATACTAACATCATCACCTCCTGTCGGGTATGGGTTATACTCCCTTTTGAGCTAATAGGTTTACTTGGTTAGCATTTTTATGAAATTTTTTCAATAGTAAGGAGACTGTGAGGTAATCTATGGCGAATCTTCACCTTCATCTCGCCAAACATTCTGTCGACGCTAACTCTTAGTAGTTGTCATTGCGTCGTTAAATATAACTAAAATGTTGATTTAGGTTCATCACCAATTGAAGGGTTCAGAGCCATAGTGGGCCAAGCACCATTTATTAAAAACGGAGAAAGCAAGAATTAAAGTTAAGTTTATACCATAGTTTTGTGAAGATTGACATATAATTTAGTTTTAATGTTCATACTTTTCATTATTAGCTATATTTTTAATTAAATTTTGGTAATCACTTAATTTTAACCCTTGTTTTCTTCGTTTTTTATATATGGCGCTTGGCCCACTATGGCTCTGAACCCTTCAATTATGAAAAGAAAACCTTCACAGCGTATTCCGAATCTCACCGGACCGGTGGACAACAATGAAGTCACGTTGCAGCGAATTAGGAACAAAACTGCTGGAAGGATTGTTGCCTGTCATGGCGACTGTATAAGTTGTTGTCTGTGCTACGCTAGCAAAATTTTGCAAAATTTCCGTACTGCCATTTCGTTCAAAGAAAAGAGAACATAAACAATTTATTTCTTGAACCGGTAGTAATAACTGGTCCGTTGACATGTTCGCTCATTAGCCATTATAATGTTTTCACGTTGTGCTCATTACAAACAATACAGCAGAACACACCGCCATGACACAACAGTGCACGATGTAATTCGTCTGCTAATTCCCGCCCTATACAAGAACCAATCAGATTCACTGATGGCGGCTGATGGAGACTGCCACCACCTCTGCAAGCTGATGGCACCGGTGTGACACCGATGGAGCATCAATGACGTCATCGGTGGAATTCGGAACACCGTGATGCCATCGGATTGCTCACCGGTGAGATTCGGAATACGCTCAATCAGGCCTTGAAGAGGTCGCAGTCTTCCACTTGTGTTGTAGTATGGAATAGTAAATTTAATAGGTTTCTACAGAATGAAACGAGGCCTTGTGAATTTATGTACAACGGTGACTTGTTAAAGTAGAACAATCAAAATATTTATTTGGGATTTGTTTTGTTTTTTTTTTATCCGGAACAAAATACTCAGCAACCGGCGAACCTTAGTCTGTTTAGCTACTGATTCGGAGTTGCAATCGGACGTGGATCTGATTTCTGCTTGCGCTGGTTACCTGGTTGATTTTTTTCGAGGTTTCCCCAGTCGTAAGACGAATAGCAGCGCCTATGGAGAATCCTCGGTCTCACGTCTCCAAAACCTATTGCTATGATGTAGAGTATTTTTGTAATTATAGGTAACTGTAATTTCATTAAAATGATATAATTTAATATTTTTGTAAAAAATTATAGCTTAAAATTTTAAATGTTAAAAATGTTATGTTTTATTTAACGACGCTCGCAACTGCCGAGGTTATATGAGCGTCACCGGTGTGACGGAATTTTTCCCGCAGGAGTTCTTTTACATGTCAGTAAATCTACTCACATGAGCCTGTCTCATTTAAGCACACTTAAATGCCATCGCCCTGGCCCGGAATCGAACTCGCAACCTCGGGTATAGAAGGCCAGCGCTATACCAACTGCGTCAACTAGGTCGACTCCTGCAATGTTCGACCATGAGAGAGGTAACAAAGACATTAAAAATTTGGCCTTATTTCATATGAAAAACTGATCGCAAGTTATGTACTAAAATTCTTAAGCGGTTAAAACATGAGTGAAGGACAGCGAATATTTTTATAACAAGGTGGAACGAAAACGATAACAGGCCTCCTTCCTGGTAAAGTTCATTTTCTGGGAATAATAAGTTAATTAAGTAGTAAAATATCGCTGCAATCGAAAAGTATTGGGAATAAATTTGAATAAGGAACAAAAAATGTTTTCTTCCCAGGCAGGATTCGAACCACGAAAGTCTTAGTTACCAGTCTATCGTGCTCTGGAATGAACAAGGCTCTGAAATCAGCTACAAGGGTCGGTCCGGTTTTTTTTTTTTTTTTTTTTTTTTTTTTTTTTTTTTTTTTTTTTTTTTGTTACTACTATACACTTTTTCTTTAAAATGGTATCTCACATACGATTATCCTAAAATTATATGCAGGTTAATTTTTCGTTTTTTTCTGAGGAGGGAGCCTAAGTCGTACTTGAACGATTATTTTCGGTAAATTTAGTTTTTCCAAAATAAATTAAGCCGTTAGGTATTTTCGTAAGTTTGGTTTTCCCATAGAAAAGTAACCTTTTCTCAGCTTCTATTTAATCTAGAAAGCTCCAATTTTCAGGAATTATTTGGAAGTTTTAGGCCTACATGTACTCAACAATATTTTTTAATTTGTTGAATTTTTTAGATGATACAAGGTTAGTGTACTGAAAACCGTTGAAAAAATATACCAATATAGGACAAATTTCTGAATAAGAAAATGAATTAAAGAAAAACTACTGTTTCAGCATAAAGTCAAGTTGTGTTCATAAACTGTTAAAGAATCAGAGGTGTGGCTTCAACAGTTTTCGAGAAAAAGTTCCTGATGTCAAACATAAATTGACATTGTTGAGATAAGCATTCTGTGTGTCCTTAATGATACTTAAAACTGCTTCATCCTAGAAATGACAAACAAATTCTGTCTTCACCAGAGCTTTTGTTTTACAGACATTTCTCTGCAAATAAAGGTCTCGATTGAGGTAGAAAGTTTGTCTCCACTAAGTTTCATGGGACCACAGAGATCTCTGACTCAGATAGCATGAAACAAGAGTGGTATAGGGACGCGATATGTTTTAAATACCGAAGTATTAAAGAGGTATGAAGTTGAGGTTACCACTATGAATTCTTTACGAGCATATGGCTATGTAAACAAGTCATGGATTCAGAATTGCAGCTCAAGTTTAAATAATAGCATTGTCTTACTTTATAATGTGCCTTCATAACTTACAGACTTACTGGAGTATCCAAATTGGTCTATTCATCAACAAGTTGTAATGCCGGATAACGTTGATTAGTACGGATACAGCTCGGCGTTAGAAAGTTTCGCTTCACCGCCATTAATTGCCCTCCGGCAAGCTATCGATAAATTTTACGCTCGCATCGTTGAACTTTGCGAAAGCTTCAAGAGATGTGTTTATTTTAGAAGCGTTTTGATGCCAGGAGTGGATATGAAAAATGGGTTTGAGATAATTAGTATGAACCCTCGAGTAACTGTGCCCCGACATGTGGGTACACGTACAGTATTAGCGGGATTGGGGTTATGCTAGGAGGAGAGTTGAAAAGTGTCGTGATTTACAAAAACAATGTGACTTTAAAAGACACATTGAACATTTGAAATTGTTTAGTTATTCGATTTCGGATCAGTCCACTTATTATTATGACTTGTAACTGATGTTGATATGTGCGAATATTCCATTCTATAAACTTGAGAATCCACATTGTAAACACTTGATCGAAACGTATACAGGGCAATTCACGAGGATTTACCGTCACTTAAGGAGCATATTTCTGAAGACATTCTGAGTAAAAAATGTCATAAACATTTGTTCTAATCTCAATATTTTCAAAGTTACATTAATTTGAAATTGTTAGTAACATACTTTTTTTCTTTACTTTTAAGGGTAAAAGAATATTACAAACATAGAATGAACTATTCAGAAGTATCATTTCTTTAATTGGCTAGTGTTCTGAAGATAAAAATGTGTTGTTAATTGCTTTGTACAAATTTTATTTTTCAATTTTAAAATGAAAATGACATAATTCTTACGTAATTATCACAAAAATTGTTACAAATCATACGACTTTATAAACTTGATTCTTTACAGTTTAATTAGGGTATGCATCCTAATGTACAGTCTTAAAGAATTTACATGAGTGGTGCGACTTGTAACAATTGTTGTGATAAATGCGTAAGAAAATGTAATTTTGTAGTTAAAAATCGGGAAAAAAATTCTGTACGAAGCAGCTATGGAATTCACAGCACATTTTTAGCTTCAGAATATTACGATGAAAGAGTAATGGAACGGAGAAAAATTCTCTCCGGCGCCGGGACTTGAACCCGGGTTTTCAGCTCTACGTGCTGATGCTTTATCCACTAAGCCACACCGGATACAACCCCGGCGTCGAACAGAATCGTCTCTGATCTTTCATCGTATGATGACGCAGAATATCTGCATGGAAATATCATATGTACTTCGGTACATTGAAATAATATAATATCCAGAATATTAGCTAATTAAAGAAATGATACTCCTGAAATGTTAATTCTTTATCTGTAATATTCTTTTACCCTTAAAACTCAAGAATAATGGTATTTTATAAACAACTTCAAATTATTGTAATTCTGAAAATATTGAGATTAGGATAAATGTTTGTGACATTTTTTGCTCAGAATGTCTTCGGAAATAAGCTCCATAAGGGATGGTAAATCCTCGTGAATCACCCTGTATATTTGTAGAAAATTGCCGACTCCAGTAACCATACGTACAGAATACTTACCTTCGTGTTATGAAAGAATTTTAAATTCTATACGAATAGCTGTTGGTAATAATAAAGGGTTAAACTAAAACTGAAGAGTGCTCTTGAAAGAAATCCTGCATATTTGAAACACTGTGAAGTAGAAATATGAATTAAATAGTGAACAGGTACAAAATAATATAAGACAACATTATAGTAAATATAAACTATTTCATATTGGAACCGCTAACATCGTGTGATTTCGAAAAAAAAAGTATATTTTCTTAGTACAAACATTGTTTCAGGTTTAAATTTGACAATTTACGAATGTGCACAGTTGTATATTGCAACAAAATTAGTAACAATTAAAGTACAGAATTCATTTTCTAATTTAAAACTTTCTTAGCTAAAACGTTAAAAGTGTTAAGATTTAAAGAAGTAATACCGTATGACTAGACTTCGGATTTTAGGTAAAAACCTATTTTAATCCTTAAAAGATAAGTTCATAAAAACTTGCAAAAACACGTTTCATATAAAACTATGCCTAAAATTGGTATTTTAATAGCATCTAGAGATGCCTATTTTGACGATAAAGCCTATTTTGGCCTATTAAGTATGTTTTATTTCTAATAGGTCAAAACACCCATTCTTATTTCGAAAATTTGTATTTTAAATTCAAAATGTGTTCCTGGTTCTGTTGGAAATAAAGTACGGGATAAACTGGAGCAAGTTCTGCAGAGAAATGTAGGGCTGAAGGAAATGCGTACTGCTTCAGATATCCTAGCAGGGAAGAACACGGATTTACAATGTAACATTCCTGTCCAACTAGTGTCAAAATTGAAATACGCTCCTGTTACTTCAGTGGATGTGGAGCGTTCATTTTCAGCATATAAATTTGTGTTGAGTGACAGACGGCATTGCTTTTCAGTTGAAAATTTAGAAAAAGTAGGCTATTAGTAATTTATTGTGAAGCTAATTACGGACATAAACGTAGAAGGCTGGTAAAAATTAATTATATTGTGCTTGTTTCTGTACTGAATTTATGTCTAAAACTTATTTTTCACATTTAATTGTTTAGTTTATGTATAACTTGTTAGATATACGTTGTTCTTGTACCTTTAGTAGTAGTGGAGGTAACGGTATATAAGAATTTAAAATTATTAATTTCTAGAAGTCAGTTCCGGATGATTTGGAACATGTTTTTAAAGAAAACATTATTTTTTGTTACAGCCTATTTTCAATTCTTTAGAGACTATTTCCTACACTTTTAAGCCTATTTTAGGCACCTGAAGTTACATTTTAACGACCTAAAAATCAGTACCCTACTTATGACAGATGGGTCCCGTTTCAATACCGATATGGTGTCATCTTCAGTGTCTTTCGGTGTCTTTGGGTAGTTCGAAAGACACTGAAGATGACACCACGCTGGTGTTGAAACGGGACCCATCTGCCATAAGGTAGCCTACATTACCTCTTTAAATCATAATACCTCTTTAAATCATAACACTTTTAACGTTTTAACTAAGAAAGTTTTGAACAAGTATTAATGTGAACATAAAAAATAATAATTAATTTTTATTTAAAATGTATTACCATTTTTTACAAAGAAGAGAATGAGGTAAGTCGCTTTCGTTAATGTGTATTGTACTATATTTGTTTTAGATACCTAACTATACGGGTCAATGTTTTGATTCAAGCATAACAGTGCTCAGTAGAAGTACCTTTACTACCCTCTGTTGATGTAAACAACACGACACGTAGGTCTATGACACACGACGTAGTTAACTTCATAGGTTCGGTGTCCGAAGTTCCCTCTCTAGTAATGAATGCTAATCGCGATTAAGGATGAAGCAGTATTAGGACTGTGCAGAATAGACCTGCAACAGTTTTATTATACGGCGATGTAGTTCGAGCCTCGTGAGTCGTCCAATTTATTTTAAACATGTCATGTTTTTAATTAACAGTGTATGAGGACACGAGAACTGTGTCTGTGTTACATGGCTTAATGTGGCACGAATTCCATTATAGGGGGTGATCGTTAACCCCGCGAAATGCAGTGCGCAGTCGACCAGAACTCTCTCCGATTTTTCCATTTTTGTGGGGAATGATGACCATACATACCCATAACAGGTACGGGATGTTTCAGAAATAGGCCGTCAACCAAATAGGAATATATCCTTAAGCAAAAAATATGTAAATACAAAATGTAACTGCCTTCTATTAATTTGTTTTAGGTGTATATATATATATATATATATATATATATATTTAAAATTCAACATTTATCGGGAAGTCAAGAATTATGTTAATTGTATTGTATTGTATTGTATTGTATTTATTAACATTCCATGGTATTCATACCTTCCTTTACAGCTTGAATATGGAACAAGTCAAAAAACTTGATACTATCATAAAGTCTTAATTTATAGTCACAGTCTAGATGAAATATATACAGACGAGATTTACGATATAGTCTACTAGTACAACACATAGTTTTAGTATCAATTTCAGGAAGTGTTATTGAATGTCATGAATTCACCTACAGAATAGAAGGCGTAAGAAATTAGGTAATTTTTTAATTTGGCCCTAAATAATCTGTTTTGAGTTTCAATTTTTATATCGATAGGGAGGCTATTAAAAATTTTTACTGCCATATAACGCACTCCTTTTTGATAGCACGAGAGACTTGTCGCTGGAGTATGAAAGTCTTTTTTTTTGACGTGTATTTATGCTATGAGCTGTTGAATTAGTTATAAAGTTTTCACGATTACATACGAGGAAGATTATTAATGAAAAGATGTACTGACAAGCCATGGGCATTATTTGTAGTTTTTTAAATAGTCCTACACGATTCCCTACATTTGGCACCTACTATTATTCTAATTACTCTTTTTTGTAATAGAAATATACTGTTACTATCTGTGGAATTTCCCCAGAATATTATTCCAAAACTCATTACTGAGTGGAAGTATGCAAAGTATATTGTTTTTAAGGTATTGATATTTACTATATTTTGCATAGATCAAGGCTAATAGAAAAACAATCTGAATTTAGTTTAGGGGTAATTTCTTTAATGATTAGAGAAGCGGTTCGAAATTCCTATCACAGCAAAACATGGTACGTTAGTAGGCCTACATTGAATGTGTCACACGGTCAAAGATCTCCGATATTTTCTAAACTGCCTAAACACCGCTACCAAATGGGTGGCTCAATGCCAGAGTTGCCTAAGCCACAATTACACTCCAAAAAATTATTGAAGCTAAACTCAGACCTCGTTTTTTAAAACTATATGCTCTCAATTGGAAATTATTTCTCATTTACTATAATCTAATATTTATCTAGTGCATCTACTTTAGCACATATATAAATGGTTATTTACAGTCACTTTATCTAGAAATCTGCTGCTAAAAAAATTGTGGTTTAGGCAACTTTGGTACTGAGCCACTCAAATGTAATGTTGTGTAAAGTTAAAAAGTTAATGCTTCATACCGCAAAAAGTATTTCAGTTTATACAGAGCGTTCTCCACGAAACAGCTTTCATTCAGGAAATGCTTTCGGTCTTTTACTGTTGTAAATTAAATTCGATTTCCGAATAAGTGGTGAGTATATTTCTCTAGGGTTAAGCATGGGAAGATTTTGTGTTGCGTATTATGAACAAATAGTACAGGCTGAAAGGACGCCAGGTTAGATCATGGATGAATATAATAGGATATGAAACTACTGTCAGCACCACCTTACATTTTACAGACCAAGTAACAAGACCAGCTCCCGATGCCGTAGGTGGTGAATATTAGAACTACGTGATGGGTAGGTCCCCAAAGTGTTTTTCATTCATTCGTTTGAGACCGTTGCAACGCGTTGGTCGAGAAGACGAGATGGAAGTCAGAAACTTGCAAAGAAGTGGATATAAGTAATACATGTGTGTATAAGCAGTGTATTTTAAACAGTGATGTCTATAGAGCTTGTAAAAATAATGTTATTGAATGTATTATACAGTAGTAGATAGTAATATAATAATTTCAAATATCTCAGTAGTTTTTGCAGACTTTTCCAGTACACTGTGCACTAAATACCCAAAGAATACAATTTCAATTATCTAACCTTCTGTTTTCTTTTCTGTCTCTTTTTTTGTATTTTAATTAGTTGTATTAGTAAGTAGTGTAAAATAGAACGTCTCTTTCATCTTTCTGTTGGCTCCAATACGAATTTTCAGTGGATAATGATTTGAGGGATAAAAATTTAAATGCTTTATTGTAAAGCAGGTAACATATTCATCCATACAGGTGACTGGTGTCAGAATGGGGGGGGGGGAGTTAATTCTATGCACATAGTTAAACATTTCGCCACCTGGTGCGCTGATGGATGCATGGAATAATTAGTTATGCCTTTCACCACTTGGTGTGCTGTTAGATGCATGAAAAAATTAGTTATCCTGAAAATAATGAATGGCAGCAAAATAAGTATGTACAGTAGCGCTTCTAGAGTATGAAACGGGAAAGTCGGTAAGTTTCGCATCCTCTTATGTATTCATCCATGGTTAAATACTTTAATTCAGTACAGTCCAGTTATGTTCGTGGCAGCGTAGTATACACGGTGTTCCATTCAAACCTCCCTGATTTCAATTAATCATTGCTAACTAGGTATGCGGATTTATGAAATGAGACTGGTATTAAAAGAAAGAGAAAGTCAAAGAATTTGTATTTCCTTTGTTTGAAGTTGATTGTCTTGTTACTACGTTACACAACAATCGCAAAAGCAAAAATGGCAACTCCACAGCAATACGGGCAAACAGTGATGTGGTATGCAGAGACGAAATCCATGATTTCAACGCAACGAAATTAAGAGTTGTTGGAGACACATTAAATTGCCTTTATGCCTGGCGAATGGATTTACTCGGGCTTCTGAAATCCCACTCGAATTTCTTCTACCTTTTCTTCTGTCACGGAACGCCGAGCTCCATCAGATTATTTTAGGAGCCGATCGTAAGCAACTTATTGAACCAGAGCTTAATTGATTTTGCATCAGGTGCAACTCCTCCGCACATTCGTCTGTAATTTCGTTGGGTTGAAATCACGGATTTCGTCTTCGAATACCACACCACCGTTTGCCCGCGTTGCTGTGGAGTCGCCATTTTTGTTTTTGTGATCGTTGCGCAACGTAGTGACAAAACAATAAACTTCAAACAAATGAAATGCAAATTCTTTGAGTTTCTGTTTCTTTTAGTACCAGTCTCATTTCATAAATCCTCATACCTTGTTAGCAATGATTAATTGAAATCATTGAGGTTTGAATGGAACATTCTGTATATTAAAGTCTTCACTTACGATACGTACATTACGAAGAAATCGTGCTATATTTCTGAGGGAATATCACGGCGTTGAAAAATTATGTGAATTAATAATTAGTGACAGAAACCGGCAAGAATTTGTCCGTCAGTCGATACACATTTCAATCGTATTCAAAAGTAAACGTGTATTTACATGTTAAAGATTAATTACGTTATACAAATCTATACGTTTATAATGCAAGCTCAATAATTCGTTATCGTGCTAGTATATTAAGCTGTCTATTCCTTAAGAACTTTAAATCTGCAAGACATTTTCCGTTATAAGCCTATATCTAGGTACCGGTATGTAAAATCCCAGAAAGCCAAGAAATAAGAAAATAAGAAATGAAGCTATGTTGGAAAGAGTGGGTGAAGAAAGAATGGTGCTGAAACTGATCTGAAAGAGAACGAGGAATTGATTGGTTTACAGGCTGATAAGAAATTGACTACTGAAGGATGCACTGAAAGGAATGATGAACGGGAGAAGAGTTAGGGTGAGAAGAAGATATCAGTTGATAGACGACATTAAGATACATCGATGATATGAGGAGACCAAGAGGAGGGCAGAAATTAGGAAAGATTGGAAAATGCTGGGTTTGCAGTGACAGATTGCCCTTGAGCAGAAAAATATGAATGAGTACATTAAACATCTTCCTTGATAATACATTCCTATTTGTAAAGGAAGTCCATTCTACTTTCTTTGCTATGGGCGAACTTATTGATAATTCTCTGGTTGAAATTGAAAATATTCGTACATGCTCTTCATGCAGATAAACATCGCTCAGCCGCAAATTTTCACGCGAAATGTCGCCACCATTTGCACGTTTATAAAGAAGCTAATGTAGATGGTCGTACACGCGGAACAAATGAGAATTCCGGTCATCAGGATTGCAGAGCAATTGTCGGCCTCGCTTTTCTGACGAATGTGTTGTGTTCAACGAATTGCTGTTGAGAAAGAATGAATTGAAATGATATTGGGAAAAATAAATATTCAAGCTCGAATCAGTTTTATGAGTTGGTTACTTAACGACGCTGTATCAACTACTCGGTTATTTAACGTCAATGGAATTGGTGACAGCGAGATGGCCGAGATGTTTGACCGAGGATTCGCTATACTGACATTAATAATAATAATTTATTTATTCTGGCGAAGTTAAGGCCATCAGACCTTCTCTTCCACTTAGCCAGAAACAAAAGAAGCTGATACAATTCTACTAATATTTAAAGAACACTAATAAAAATGTATACAGTCATACAAACACAAGTTGAGTAAATTAATGCAAGCATACTACATAATAATTACAAAATAATATAAGGCTAGAAGTTACATTCAATGAATATGCTAGCGGTAAGTGAACCAATATTACAAATTACAAGAATAACAAATTCACATGTAAATTATAATTATACAACAGAGAGGAAAATTACATACATATACACACATACACCCAAAGGATAATTAATCATGAATACTGGTCACGTGTTTAAATAATTTAGATTAGATTAGATTAGATTTATTTATTTAACCTGGTAGAGATAAGGCCGTCAGGCCTTCTCTGCCCCTCTACCAGGGGATTACAACTATAACATGAACAATAAGATTACAATTAATATTAAATTTACAATTACAATTACAATAAAAATTAAAGTACGACAAGAATACCTGATTAATGAAAGCTAGACATTTTATCACAGAAGTTAAGAACAAAGAATATTTTTGTATTTACTAAATTACAAATTAAACCTACAATAACAAAATTCTATAGTGATGAAATTACCGGATATTGAGATATTTTGTGGTAGATTAAAAGAACTATTTACAAGAAACCATGTCTGAACGAGTCTCAATTACTGACCAAGTGCCTAGTAAGTTTGCGTTTGAATTCAATTTTATTTCGACAGTCCCTGATGCTAGCAGGTAACGAATTCCAGAGTCTTGGCAGGACTATTGTGAAAGAGGATGAGTATGAGGAGGTGCGATGGGATGGTATTGTTAGTATTGTTTCATGGCGAGAGTGTGTGTTCAGATTGTGGTGGGAAGAAAGGTAAGTGAAGCGAGACGACAGGTACGAAGGAATAGAAGAGTTCAAGATTTCGAAGAGAAAGAGAAGTGAATGTAAATTTCTTTTCTTATCTAGTTTAAGCCAACTTATTGCTTCCAGGGATGGGGTAATATGATCATATTTACGAACATTGCTTACAAAACGTACACACAAATTATGAGCACGTTGAAGTTTCATTTTGTTGTCGCTGGAAAGGTCAGTCAGTAAAATGTCAGCATAGTCAAAATAGGGAAATACAAGGGTCTGCACAAGGGATTTTTTTAAGCAAGAGGGAAGATGAACATTTATCCTTATTAGCACATGAATAATAGAATATACTTTTCTGCAGGTTTCTGTGATTTGCATGTCCCAGTTGAGATTATTATCCATGTGAATGCCAAGATTTTTTACCGAAGAACTGAAAGGGATATGCACTGTACTTACTTTAACGGGGGAAATGTCGAGGTGCTTTACAGCGTCGGTTTGCCGTTTGTGTCCTAATATGATTGCTTGTGTCTTTCCAGGGTTGATATTAAGATGGAATTTCTTTGTCCATGTCACAATCGAGTCAATGTCTTCGTTCAATTTATCTATAGCGTCATTTATTCGATCTAAGCGGGAAGAGATGTAGCATTGAAGGTCGTCAGCATACAAGTGATAGTTACAAATACCTTACATGAGATGCAATATCATTGACATATATTGTGAACAACAATGGTCCGAGTACCGAACCTGTGGTATACCTGATGTTATGTTAAGCCAGGAAGAGCTTCGATTCCCGGATACAACACATTGTTGTCTTTCCCGTAAGTAGGATTCGAACCAACTCACAGCAGTCTCTGACAAATGCAGATTTCTCAATTTATGGGTGAGCATGTCAAAATTTACAGAGTTGAAAGCTTTGTTAAGGTCAAGAAGTGTTAGTATTGTTACTTTATTAGAGTCGATTGCTTCACGAATGTCTTCTGTCACTTTAAGTAGAGCAGTGCTTGTGTTGTGTCCAGCTCTGAAACCTGACTGATACTTGTCGAATAGTTTGTGTTCGTTCATGTAGTTAGTAATTTATCTGTGCACGATTCTTTCCAGTGCTTTTGATATGGCTGGCAGGATACTGATTGGTCTATAGTCGTTCGGGTCGGTGGGAACTTTGACTTTTGGAAGAGGAAAAACGAAAGCTTGCTTCCATATTTTAGGGAACGTTGAAGTGATTAAGGAAGTATTGAATATGTGTGCAATTGTAGGTATTACTATGTCTTGTATTTTCTGTATGAGTAATATGCTAATGTTGTCCGGCCCTTGAGCTTTCGTCTTGATGCGTCGGATGGCTTTCATTACGTCAATAGGAGTGACGTCAGTAAAATAGAATTTGTCTCGAGTTTACTTTTAAATTGCAGTATCGTTCGACAATTCCTGAGGGAGCTGGGTAGGGAATTCCAGAAACGAATTGCTGATGCTGTGAAAGAGGAAGAATAGTGAGTTGTTTTATGGCAAGGCATAGATAATAAAGGATCATTTTTAGAACGAGTACCCAGGCTGTGATAAGAGGACAAGAAATTAAAACGCACCGAGAGATAGTTAGGCGAAGAAGTATTGATGATGCGATATAGGAAAATTAGTGAATGGATATTTATTCGGTCCTGTAATCTTACCCATTGGAGCGTTTCAAGTGAAGATGTAATGTGGTCGTATTTGCGGATGTTGCAAATGAAACGTATGCAGGCATTATGAACGCGCTGCAATCTTTGGGCTAAATTAGAATTTAAATCTGTTAGTAGAATGTCGCAATAGTCAAAATGTGTCAGCACCAGTGTTTGTATGAGAATTCTTTTTTAATGAAAGGGTAGAAAATTTTTCAGGCGATTTAATAATTGAAGGATAATAATAATTTATTTATTCTGGGGAAGTTAAGGCCATCATGCCTTCTCTTCCACTTAGCCAGAAAGAAAAGAAGCTGATACAGTTTTACTAATATTTAAATAATACTAATAAAAATTTATAGTCATACATTCGCCTTACAGTTGCGGAAAAGCTCGGAAAAAAAACCCAGGTAAGTGAACCCGCGTCCAAGCATAACTCTAAATCTACAGGCAAGCACCTGAGCCGACTGAGCTACACCGGTGGCCTCGATTTAGCTAAAAAAATCTGTAATAGCGGTGGTGATAAATATAGTGGTTGCTCAAGCCTGCAACCAGGCCAGAAACCGCCACTGGAATTTGCCCAAATTGGAAACTATGGTAGCTATTTTTGGATTAATTCCTGTGTAACACCAAAGTCAGAACATTGTTTACCTCTGTAAGCCCTCACAGGCGTGGATTCATTACTATGATTGGCAGAGGCTTTGAACTGGGATAACAGAAACAAATTTCCTTTAAAGCTTTGCCACTAAACCCTCCCAAAGGGCGAATTCTCTGGCATAAGCCCTAAAGGAAATTGGAATGAGAAAATTATTTATTTATGAGTGGGTTATTTTGTGGCTTAGTAGTCAGTATTAATAAGAGCTTTCATTTGTCAGCGTACTCAGCTGTTACAGAGTGAGTGTCATGGCAACCGGAAAAAGAGTCAGTCCAATTATTCAACAGATGCAGTGCACAAAAGCAGGTCATACGCGTTCTGAATTAAACATCACCGTCGACGCCAGGGATTGCATGTTGTGGCTACGGCTTTGAAAAGTTTTGAAAAAAATTACAATAAACTCTAGTTCGCATTTGTTTTTGAATCGTTGCGGAACAAAAAAAACCATATCGAGCTAATGCGACTGTAGTTCATGTAAAAATTCTGTTCAAAACACGTCTCAAATGGTTTGCCATCTTTTATTAGAATATTATAACAGGTATAAAATACAGGGCTTTAATTTTAATACTTTCCATTCTAAATGAATATAATTTAAATCGAACTTAATTAAACAAAAAACATGTCAATTTAGATATTGGGTGAGAAGTTTAAAACCAGTCTTAATGGCATATCAGGTTCAACCTCATTATCTCCAGCCACCCCACTTTAAAATTTAAAATGTCATCCCTATCTTGTGATACTTAAAATTTGAAATTGTTTATTTCACCTGACATAATTAGGAATATTGAATCCAAACTTTTGAGATGGGCAGGGCATGTAGCACGTATGGGCGAATCCAGAAATGTGTATAATGTTAGTTGGGAGGCCGGAGGGAATAAGACCTTTGGGGAGGCCGAGACGTAGATGGGAAGATAATATTAAAATGGATTTGAGGGAGGTGGACTGTGATGATGGAGACTGGATTAATCTTCCACAGGATAGGGACCGATGTCGGGCTTATGTGAGGGCGGCAATGAACCTGCGGGTTCCTTAAAAGCTATTTGTAAGAAAGTATTCAATTGTTTATGCAATTCATTAATATGTTTTCGCATCTTTTGTTTTCTATCGTCGCCTGGCAAACTGGATTTTTGCAATATTCCTTAGAGCTGAAGAGAATAAAGCTACAAAGACTTATTGAGCATTTCATATAATATTTGTTTTTTTTTTTTCCTTCGCTGTTATTTATACTCGCTTTAACATCTCTGGTCATATCGCGAGTTAATCTTTGGTTGAAATCTGAAAGCCTGTGTACTATTGTTGAGACTGTTTCTATTGTTGTGAACTAGATGGCGACTGTATATATGAGCCGTTGAGAGGAGAAGTGGTGTAAGTCAAAATTGGGTAATGAGGTTTAAAGTAAAAATCCTGTAAAATACAGCGCAAAGTAGTAATTAATAGCACAAGCGCTGCTCATTCGGTCTCAAATTTTGTTAATACTACTGTATCTTCTTTTTATATTGCTTGTATTATTTTATTTGTATTTCTCTTTGTTTGTTTCGTAATTATATTTCTTTATTCTGTATATTTGAAATAAATAAAATTGAAATTGAAAAAAAAATTGAAATTTGGTTTTAAATTCGAGTAACACATATGTCCTTCGTGGTATCAACTGACTACTAATAGTTTAAATTAATTGAATATTAATTGCTACTTTGCGCTGTATTTTACAGAATGTTTACTTTAACCCTCATTACCCATTTCTGACTTACACCACTTCTGCTCTGAACGGCTCATATATTACTGATTTGTTATGAATATGATTTCGATGATGAATGAGGCCGGTGATTTTCAGGGATATTGTGACCCGAATTTCCTGGCATTTGCCTTACGGTTGAGGAAAAACCCTAAAAAACCTCAACCAGAAAAAATTCAACCCGACAGGGAATGGTACTCTGGCCCTCTGCGTAAGAGACCAGCATGCAGACCCCTACACCACAGAGGTGGTCGTAATATTTGTGTTTGTGCATTAAATTACTTAAAAATGGTGTACACCCTTTCAGAGAGAACAGAAATCATCCTTATTGATGAAATTTGGGAAGTTACACAAAATAAACTGTTCTTTCATCCTACAATCAACTGACAATAACAATAATCCAGGTTGCCATGCGACGATAGAAAACAAAAGATGTGAAACAGTGAATGAGATGTATAACAAATGAATACTCTTTGAAATTTAAGTATCATAATATAGGGGTGCCATTTGAAATTTCAAAATGGTTGTGGCTGGGGGTAGGTGGGTGAAACACAATATGCAATTAAGACTGCATTTTAAACTTCCCCCTCAATATCTAAATCGACGTGTTATTTTTAATTCAATTAAATTTAAATTATATAGTTATTTAGACTGGGAAACTCTGAAATGAAAGCCCTATATGTACTAAAATAACAAATACAGTAAAGATGAACTAAATATGAAGTCCAGAAAATGGACACAAGGAAAATTGTTAAAATTGCATGAAAAATATTGAGCAAAACGAAGAGACAATATGAGAAATCAATTAATAACTAAGAACTTACTGAATAAATTGAAAATATTGAAAAGGAAAACAGATGAAAGAATATAGAAAGTGCATGAAATAAATATTTCATAAATTGGCCACAAGTTGGAAATAGAAGACTACGTAAGAAATCAGTATCAAAATAAATTCTATAGACATGAGGAAAACAAAATGTAATAAACGGAATAAGGAAGAACTATATAGCAAATCAATATACGAGAAAGAGGTTAGTTGCAGTAAGAATGACAATAAAATGATATGTAAAACAGGTAATTAGGAAATAAAGACAATGTCAACTGATGAAATAGTCATAATGAAATTTAAATACAAACCATAGGTGAAAAAATATAAATCAGGTAGAGACAAAAGTAAGAGAAGACATAATACAAAATGTAAAGGTAAATACCAAGATACAGTACAATAAGAATGAAAATTTAAGAAAATAATAGGAAAAATATAAACCGTGAAAGAAACCAAAGTATAAGAAGATTTAATGAAAATTTTAAGAAAATAATAGGAGTAAAAATAGAAACCGGAAAAAAACCAAGATACAAGAAGATTCAATGAAAAATTTAAGAAAATAATAGGAGGAAAAATAGAAACCGGGTAAGAAACCAAGGTACAAGAAGATTTAATGAAAATTTTAAGAAAATAACGGAAGGAAAAATAGAAAGAGGAAAAAAACAAAAATTTTAGGTTGTTGTAAAAGTTATTAGAGTTTTTTCATAAGTTTATTAAACATATCAGATACACTAAGAGAGAAGTTAATCATCAACAATATATTCTCGTTCACTATTTACAACAGTCTGCCAACATTGGGGTAGTTTTTCAGTTTCACGCCTGTAGAAATCGCGTGGTTTTGAGTTAAGACGTCAAGCCATGTTCGAAGCGCATTTTCATCCGGAAAGAAAGTTCCTTGAAGGCTATTCGATAGAGAGCGGTAAAGGGTGAAAATCTGAAGGTGCAAGATTAGGTGAATAAGGTGACTGCGGAATGACTTCCCTACCCAACTCCTGGATAGTGTTTTGTGTCAGGTTAGCAGAGTGTGGACGGGCATTATGGTGGAGTAGCATCACTTCACGCAGTCTTGTTGGTCGTTTTTCTTAGATTGCGTATGCAAGACGTCTCAGTTGATGAAAATAAATGTCACACGATGGTGGAATGGTCACAGTTCATCACATTTGCGAGTTCTCGGGTGCACTGACGTTGATCATTGTGGATTAATGTGTTTAAACGGTCTTTATAAAACCCTGAAGGTCTTCCTGAATGCGGAGTGTCACTAATGTCAAAACGACCCTCCTTAAAATGAGAAAATCATTTTCTCGGCGTACTCTCTCCGATAGTAATGTCCCCGTACACGGCGCAAATTTTTCTGGCCGTCTCCGCTGCTTTCGCCCCTCTATTGAACTCAATAAGAAGAATATCGGAAACGTTCCACTTTCTCCACTCGACACTCCATTTTCTATCGTCTACGGCTCCACTCACTATCTACAAGAATGAATACTTCAATATGTAAACTCAAGCACAACAATTGAACTTCTAATAAAAATGACAATCGATAAATAAACCCATAGCAACCGGAGTACCAACAAGCGAAACAAAAACGCAACGAACTTATGCACCAACCTAATATAAGAAGATTCAATGCAAAATTTGAGAAAATAGGAGGAAAAATAGAAACCGGGAAATAAACTAAGGTACAAGAAGATTTAATAAAAAAAATTAAGAAAATAATAGAGGGAAAAATAGAAACCGGGGAAGAAACCAAAGTACAAGATAATTTAATGAAAAATTTAAGAAAATAATATGAGGAAAAATGGAAACCGGGTAAGAAACTAAGGTACAAGAAGATTTCATTCAAAATTTAAGAAAATAATGGGAGGAAACCGGGAAAGAAACTAAGGTACAAGAAGATTTAACGAAAAATTTGAAGAAACTAATGAGAGTAAAAATAGAAATCAGGAAAGAAACCAAGGCATAGAAAGAACTGATTGTGCAGTCTATTTTGAATAAAGAGGGAAGAATTTCTATTTATATATAATATACATTTTTATTGGGTTATTTTACGACGCTGTATCAACATCTCGGGTTATTTAGCGTCTGAATGCAATGAAGGTGATAATGCCGGTGAAATGAGTCCGGGGTCAAGCACCAAAAGTTACCCAGCATTTGCTCCTATTGGGTTGAGGGAAAACCCCGGAAAAAACCTCAGCCAGGTAACTTGCCCCGACCGGGATTCGAACCCGGGCCACCTGGTTTCGTGGCCAGACGTGCTGACCGTTACTCCACAGGTGTGGACTATATATAATATTTATTCACTAATATTATTATTATTATTACTATTATTATTATTATTATTATTATTATTATTATTATTGTTAAAAAGTGAAAGCAGAACAAGGTAATATAAATAATCATCAATGTTGTTGTGGCGCTGACCTAAACCTCGATACAGGGAAATATACATTTAGTTCAAATGGGCTAACTATTGCGGTTAACCATCGCGATATTATGTTAGCATTTTTGGCATTGTTGATAGACGCGGTCAGTCCATTAGCGAGCTTGTGTCTCGCCATTATAGACGAAGGGTCGATAGATGAGCGCACGGACCCAGACGTCATAACCCACAGTTATAGTTAACCAGGAAGGGAATCCATTTGCTCCCTCCCTTGCAACACATACACAACCTGTGTTATCTCGAAGCACTCTGTTCTAATGGCTAAGATTATCTTGATCCCTCCGCACGGTTGCTCATCTGCATGACCATCTGCACTTACCTTGCCGACCTGTCCAATGTGACAGCATTCGAGAGCAGTGAGAGGTGAGGACAGTGTAATTTCATCGGAGTTTAGACTATCTAGCTCAGTTATCTGATGGTTTTTCATCAACAGCTTCTATGAGACTAGTTAACACGGCGGATTTGGTACAGGTGTTTCATCAGAAATCCAGTCTAAGTTTTGGGGTGATAGGTATGATCAGATTAACTCTTCAGTAGTTGCGCGGTGTGTTCTCAATACCCAAGCCACATATACGGAACTGTTAACTACATATTCAGTAAGCCTATACTTCTGAAACTTTCAGTACCTTTCTTAAAATTGGTAAGGCAACAATAACTGTAAACAAGTTTGAAATCGGAATTCGCATACTCTAGATAATAATGGTTTAAGTGATGGGTGACGCCAACACCGTCAGAGACTGGATTAATCTTGCATAGAATAGGGACCGATGGCGGGCTTATGTGAGGACCGCAATGAAACTCCGGGTTCCTTAAAAGCCATTTGTAAGTAAGTATATTATGATAGTTTTCCCTTAACTGACATTCTTTATTACCTATTCGGAACTTTATCTGTTGAATTTGAATTTCGTAAAATGCATCATGATAATAATATTATGCTATCAGAAACCTCAAACGTAAGATGAAGATGTAATTGCTGTTCTTAACTATAATTGCAAATCTCTAAGACATTAATATTTGGAAACAAAGATAGCAACTGCTTCATAAAAGAAGAGTTCGTTGGCACGAACTTTCTCTATGGCGCCCTCCCTCATGTAATGGATTATAATGAAACTCATTCTATGTGACTGCGGTTGCATTCCCTAATAAAGCCCCGGAGAACATAGATTTCTACTGGATAACGATCAGTCGTTGTGTCGGCTATGCCAGTTGAATTTAAAGTGGACTTAATTTGAAATTGAATCAGATATCTTTCTGCCTTTTGTTACCGCCCCCCAGCAGTGCACTGGCGAAGTAGGTCACGTGAGCTCTCTTTGTATGTCATTTCGCGGTGCGAATGCTGTGGTACAATAACCAGTTTAATACTGATAAAGGCTTTGAAATATCGGATTCCTTTCCTCACAGGATATTCGCCATATAACCGTGATCAATATTCTAGAATTCGTCGTATAGTAGTATCGGAAAACCATGAATCGTATTGTGTTGAGGGATAAACTTTAAGGGGAAGGGTATAGAGCCTTTGCTTTTGGAACGACCTAGATTTAGATGTTTCTTGTTGCGGAAAATATATATAAATTTCTGTGTATGAGCAAGAAATAGTTCCTATTTTTAAAGAGTATAGCAGCCGATATAGAATGGAAGCAAATAACGAAAGGGATTTTTTTTTAGACAATCGCATCATAATGACGACTTCTCGATTCTCATTTTAGTTTCGAAAAAAAAATTGATTTCTGCATCCGTAAATTAGCGTGCTTAAATAGTAATATGCGTTACAAGAGTGGAATGTTGAAGTTTTCATGTTCGAGGAAAAGTTTGAAAAAGCGAAACGTAGTTGAGCTTTTTTAATTTCCGAGAATTGAAAGAAAACATACCGCTCGTGTATCGTACATTATTTTGTGCGAAGATCGTTTATTACATACCTGAAAGACGAATTTCTAATTAGTTGCAATGAAATCTACATCTTGGTTTCTGTTCAATGACGGCAAATTTGCAAAACAAAAATATCTATCTTCAACATTGTTGCTTTAAAATGTTTTCTGTGTTTACTATACTCCAGTAGGCTGTGATATATGTCTATCTTTGTTTTTCTCCAGTTTATAAATGCGAACTTAAACCAAACGGTAAGGTTATGTAATGATTTATTTTTCATTTTAATATTTTAACAATATTATTTATATAACATACTGCAGTAATAACGTCGGCATCTGGAATCTTGTTGATTTTTTCACGGCTTCCTTAATGTTACTTGCATCACGAATGCAGTGACTTTAGTGGAATTGTAGAGTATACTTAATTTTTGCAAATATTTAAAAACAATAATTAACAATGCAATTTAGGTGAAATTACAGTGGTAAGTTTCCAATTTATAATTATTACTATATTGAACGTCTCTAAAAATAATATGTTAAAAGCCTAAAGCAGTAAAATCAATATGTCACTTAAGCGGTAAGGAGAGGGAAATTGTTATGTGTGTTAGGTTGGGAATACTGAATGTGGAATTTTACACTTTCCGCGGATTGGTTTTGTGCGGAAACCAAGGAAATACGCACGATCTCACACAAAGTTGATTTACGTGCCTACAATACTTTTAAGCACGCTAATTAGAAATACTGAAAACATAAATTCCGACTATTTATTTATTATAAACAGAGACCGGAAGTTTAGACATTATGAATCATTAAAATAGGCAGGAAAAAAAAGGCATCATAAATAGTTAAAATAGGCAGTCAAAAAGGCATTATAAATAGCTTAAATACGTAATAAAAGGCAATTCCAAAAACCTTGCACTAGACCCACAACCTTGCACTTTCTACGAAGGGATTTCGGCAGCAAGAAAAGCTTTACAAAAGTCGAATGCAAATTCAGATTTTCGACTCGATGTTGCAATTACTGCTGGAAGCAAAGAAATCTTCCTCCCAGTAGCCTTGGAAAGTGCATTTTTGTGTTTGGTTGTACTGATATGTTGCGATATGAAATATTTGGCTAGCTACAACAACGCCGCAATGAAAACAGAAAGAAAAATAACCGTTAAAAATAACGATAGACCCGCACTCATTGTTGCCTTGTCAAATAAACACAAGCGATAATTAAAACGCTGTTATACATTTTTGCACGGCAGCACACATTGTTGCAAAGAAAATATGAACTGACTGAAAGACAATAATATACATTCGGTGAAGTCACTTTCATTGTAGCGGTTATAGAAATAAATTAAAGTATACCTGTAGGCAATTTTAATAATATATTTATAAATAATAGATAAATAATCAAATAAAGGCAAAAAAACATTTATTTTGTAAATTAGGCATTTATATTAAACACGCAGAAAAGGACAATATAAAACTGTGACGTTTCAATCACAAAGGTATAATTCGTACAGATTTACTTTCAAAATGTGATATTTAACACATTTGAAAAGGTATTCTACCAACGTTCCGATCCCTGATTATAAATATTCAGAACACAATTATTTAAATTGAACATTACAATATTTGGAGATTTGTATGCACATTATTCACTTTCGAATCACTCATTTTCCGAATCACACTTTCGTTGTAATAATGGTATAGACCTATTCCAAAATTACATGAGAAGTAGAACACCATTTAAGGGGACCGGGAATTTCCTATCTTAACACATGTTCAATTACTGATATTTACTGTACCTTTTCTCTAAAACTGTTGCGAATAGAACAATGTAACTTTTACATCTTATTTCTAACACTCTTATAAAAAAGGGTTAAGAAAGAAATATATTATAAATTCATGAAATTTTTTCTGAATATGTAAATTTTTACCACATTTTTGCTATATTTTTCAATAAATCTGCTTTAAAAACAGTTTTTTTAAAATGCAAAAACGGCAACGACATTTACCTGAGCGAAATCTGTTTCCTGGGCAACACTCTGCAAAACTTTGTTGAAATTTTATATTTTTGTGTAAGAAATCCAGTACAAGACTTTTAGAGACCATCTATGATGCATAGGGGTCAGCATGCCGGTCTCTTACGTAGAGGATGCGGGTTCGATTCCCGGTCGGATTGAATTTCCTGGTTGAAGTTTTTCAGGATTTTCCCTCAACTGTAAGGCAAATGCCAGGAAATTCGGACCATAACATCCCTGAATAGCACTGGCTTCATTCGTTACCAAAATCATATTCATAACAAATCAGTAATACATCTATAGACGCTATATTCATATATTTCACAACAATATAACCAGCCTCAAAAATAGTACACAGGCCTTCGGATTTTACACAAAAGATTAACTCGCGATATGACCAGAGATGTTACAGTGAATATAAAAAATTAATAAAAAGGTTTTATAATAATTTCACAATAAATTGCTATCTTCCTAAAGATATATTTTTTATAAGCCTACCTTAACTTTAGCGTCTCTTAAATTTATACGTTATGTCATTTCGAATGGAATTCTTTCACCATCCATCCAGTTCCGTAAGAATTCGCTTCTTTTTCTGCAAAATAAAAGAAATACGCAACTATTCTGCGCTGTGTCTCTAGAGACAGAATTTGTAGCTACAAACCTAGAGGACGTTGTTGCTACTCCCGATGGATAGCAGAGATTTGAAATATGGAAATATTAACAAAATATCTAATTCTTGATATACAATCTGATCCGTTTGAAAAGACATAAAATAAGATGACTATAACATTTATAGTGGGGGTGCTATAGAATTCATTTCAGTTCCAATATGTTACTGAAGCACTGGAGTTTTGTATCATCATTGTTACTGCATAAGAAACAAAAGAAATTACTCAGCAACGACCGAATAAACAAAATGCCGTTTACTGCACAACAACGAGCGAAATATGTCTTGTGGTTTGCTAAATTTGAAAGCGTAACGTCTGTTCCATGTCGGTGGGCGAGTGAATACCCTCAGTGCATTCATATTAGGACGTGAAAATCCGCATGTCTCATGGGCAAGACGTAAAGTTAATGTTCGGTGCTCGGTATGTCACTATAATCTGTATGGGTTGTTTATCTTCGGAGAGGATACAATTTGATCAGGACTATACTTGGACATGTTAAAAAACTTTTTCGAATCACAACTGCAACAGAAAAACAACATGGGTGCACCACCTCATTGGGCAATGGACGTCCGTGATTATCTAGAAGATACATTTGGTAATAACTGGTATGGTCGAGGAGGCCCAATTATGTGGCCTCCAAATTCCTCAGACCTGACATCACTCAACATCTTTCTCTGAAGTTTCGTGAAGAATAATGTGAATACACGGAGACCGAGGGACAATCATGATATCAGAGCAAAGACTTCCTCAGCTTTTGACAAAGTTAACCCTGAGATATTAGACCACACATGGGACGAATTAACCTCAAGATACGAACTGTGACGTGTTCGCAATGGTGGAAACTTTGAAGTCTAATTTGGACAAAACTTCCATTCTTCTAGAATGCTTGTACAAATTATTTAACAATAAATAGCAACAGTTCTCATTTTATCACGTTTTTATTTTATGTTTTCCCAAAAGGATCACCCTGTAGTATATTTAACATCTCTGCTGTCTTTGGGAATGTCGATCATACGACTAGGAATTCTGGCGTTCGTTAAAATTCTTCCACAGAAGTGAGGAATGGAGCATTGGAGTCATTCTTTGATAGTTCTTTAGGCATAACTTGATGATAATGACTATCGAATTTGATGTTGATGTAGCTGATGGTGTAATGGAGACGTTAATGCTGTTGTTGTTGGTAGAGATATTATTGACGAAGATGTTGATTGTGTTTGACAGGGATGCTGACGATAGCGTTATGGTTGTTGAAGTTGTGGATGTTACTATCGCATAAGAAGATGATAACCTCCTCGTTGATGATGTTTATGATATAATTTTATTATTCTTATTATGATGTTTCATTCATTCATTCATTCATTCATTCATTCATTCATTCATTCATTCATTCATCGTATTATGTGCAAGGGCAGGTCTTTCACTGTAAATAAAGCGTCCTCCAATCTTTCCTATTTTCTCCATATATGATCTATATATCTTAATGTCGTCTATCATCTGGTACATTCTTCTTCCCCGAACTTTTCTCCCGTTCACCATTCCTTCCAGTGCATCCTTCAGTAGGCAGTTTCTTCTCAGCTAGTGACTCACCCAATTCCTTTTCCTCATCCTGATCATTTCAGCATCATTCTTTCTTCTACTACTCTTTCCAACATAGCTTCATTTCTCATTCTGTCTATCTACTTCACACGTTCCATTCCTCTCCATATCCACATTTCAAATGCTTCTAATCGCTTCTCTTCACTATTATTATGTTGATTATAATTATGCTAATGCTGATTATTGCTAATTGATTTTGTGGTGATTATAAATAATGTTAGTTTCCGTTTCTACCGGTAGTAATAGAATCCAGTTACATAACACGTGCATTAATGCAATGAATAAGTCATTGGATTAGACATTCCATACCTCCACTCGATCTTAGTAGTGTAAATGAGACCTCAAATCCCCGAAGAGGCACTGCGTTAGAACAGCCGGCGCGCGGATCTTGTTATCTGTCGTCTGCACTCTGCAGATCTGAACATGCGCTGCCTCTGATTTCATTAATATTCATTTCCATATGCGCATTACATACCCAGTACGTGTCGTCAGTGGACAAAGGAAAATATATAGGTCTACTTCACCTAGCTTCAGTTGTAACTAGTATTAGGTATACACCTATTACTAGCGTGTAGATATACGTCGTTCTTGGTTTAATTTATACCTATTCAGAAAAAAGAATTTATCTAAGGGACAGTGACCCTTATGAGTAGTAGTAATAATAATAATAATAATAATAATAATAATAATAATAATAATATAGATCACTTTCAAGTCCGGATTAAAATTGGGAAAATAAGTTAATTAAGTAGTAAAATATCGCTGCAATCGCGAAGTATTGGGAATAAATATGAATAAGGAACAAAAAAATTTCCTTCCCAGGCAGGATTCGAACCAAGAAAGTCTTGGTTACCAGTCTATCGTGCCCTGGGTGAACAAGGCTCTGAAATCAGCTATAAGGGTCGGTCTGGTTTTTTTTGTCACTACTGTACACAATTTTGACTTCGAGACTTGATTTAAACCAATAGACAATAATTTATTATTAACGTATTTCATAATGGCAGTAACTTTATTATCACCTTCCGCTATTTGCAAGAGGGATCAGTGTTCAAACTCGTCATATTCTGCGAGATTTGTGATACGAAAATGATTGTAGGTCAGGTTCTCAATGTTTTCTTTTCCCCTGAGTTTCATTATTGCCTCCCTGCTATCGAAACGTCCTTTAATTTTCCATGAATAATCTGTGTGATTGAGAGGAACGTTAAATAAAGAGTGACTAGATTACCATTTGGTAAGTTTTCAGGTGGCAGGCGAATTATTTGTTCAGCCCTGCACAATATCTGTTAACTGCTAAACCATTTACAGTCAGTAAGTTTACGTAATCTGGTGGACATAGACGGTCATTTTATAGTGGTGTAATTCAGTTTAAAGCCACTAGAATTATAATAAAAGTAGGAGCTAAGCTTTCGGAGCATGGTGTGGGGCGGACAGGCGGAGAGAGTCTGCGGTCCAGATGACTCTTCCCTAATGGCCAAATCTACAAAGTGCAAACAGCGGCTTCTAAGTACGCAGAGCCATAAATTAACCGAAAGCTATTCCCCACTCCGCGCAACCATGTTCACTACTTACACAAATGTCTCAGCATTCCTCCGCACGAGTGTGTGGAGGACTTTATTCTCTTTCTATATTTTCTGTTAGTACAAACGGATTTAAAGATTAATAGTCGACCTTCTCATACTGCACAGAAAAGTGTATGCTTATTCAAGGATATAACATGCACTCCATTTCAGGAAAGTAAGCAGTAGCTATGTGAGATTTTAAACTTTTACTGTATTGGGGATAAAGAAGTAGACTTCCGAATACTACAGCCAGTGCCAGCGTTTCTGGCGCGTGTCCTTGAGTAAAAGCCAGTCAGTTAGCACTAAATTTGTTGCCAGTGCGGCTGAGAACGGTACAACCTAACACGTCACATCAACAATCTGCCAATCACAGTAGTCAGTCTTATTGCCTACTAGAGATGAACAACGATCGAGGAAGCGAGACTAACAGCGCCCGCAAAGCCGAAAACCCGCACGACAATGATGTATTACGTCGCGTCCTTTACGTAAAGACTGGTTGTGAGTGTTTCGAGACTCGAGATTGATCACTCCCGAAGTCTCGAAGTCTTGAATCGCTACAGTTGTTTATACCTGACTGAACTTTTATCTGCTTTGGAAACTGTTATATATGTATAAACAATCAAGTAGCCTATTTGAAACATATCTACTTTTCAGTGTATAATAATCCGTTCTCCAGTCTTTATTTAATTACTAGGCCCTGATTAAAAGGCTAGGAATTTTCTTTTCATATGTTTAAGATCAAGTGTGCAATCTCAAGTGAAAAGGTATTAATGTTATGTTTTATGTTTCTTAGAAATGCAAATTTATTTCAGAATTGTTATTTTTCTGTTTATATAACCATAGGTAATATCTGATAATAGAACCAGAGCATTTTGATAACTAAGATACTGTTCTGTTTGGTCTTTTTGTCTCATTTAAACATTTATGTTATTTATTTCAATGATGTATGTTATTCAAAGTTACGAAATCATTCCAGGCCGACCAAATGCTATTTCGAGAATAATGAGCGAGACTCGAAGCGAACGAGAATGACGAGACGAGACGAGACTCGAAAGACAAATGCAACGAACACAGTGTGCGAGAGCGGCAGTTAGTTTTGTTCATTTCTATTGCGTCAAAGATAAGACACTCGCACTTTGCGTTTCTCGGATGTGTCCTTCAGTACACTGTTCACTGCCCACTGTCCATTGGCCTCTGTTGCCACTATAGCTAAGAGTAGTACTATCTCCTAAACAGATGTGACGTCAGCAGTCTACCAATCACAGTTGTTAGCTTTCTCGTCCACAGACTGCGGCAAAGATAGAATACTCACTCTCAACGTTCCCAGTACTTATTTCACGCGCCAGAAACGGTGGCTTTGGTTATGCACCGTGGGCTCGAACTTAACATTTCCAAAGTTTCATAACAGTTTACGACTCGCAATCAGCAGGAAATTATGAACAATTCAGTATTGAAAAACTATCCGGAGCTAAGTAATCTGCATATTCAAAATGTATAAATAAAATAAAGTAAATGATATATATTTTCCTAAAATGACACTTGTTCACAAAACAGTGAATGTCCCCGGAGGTCCTGGTTATAGAAATGTGAATGTCTCACAATTTACTTACTTACTTACTTACTGGCTTTTAAGGAACCCGGAGGTTCATTGCCGCCCTCACATAAACCCGCCATTGGTCCCTATCCTGAGCAAGATTAATCCAGTCTCTATCATCATTTCCCACATCCCTCAAATCCATTTTAATATTATCCTCCCATCTACGTCTCAGTCTCCCTAAAGGTCTTTTTCCTTTCGGCCTCCCAACTAACACTCTATATGCATTTTTGGATTCGCCCATACGTGCTACATGCCCTGCCCATCTCAAATATCTGGATTTAATGTCCCTAATTATGTCAGGAGAAGAATACAATACGTGCAGTTCTGTGTTGTGTAACTTTCTACATTCTTCTGTAACTTCATCCCTCTTAGCCCCAAATATTTTCCTAAGCACCTTATTCTCAAACACCCTTAACCTATGATCCTCTCACAAATTGAGAGTCCAAGTTTCACAATCATAAAGAACAACCGGTAATATAACTGTTTTATAAATTCTAACTTTCAGGTTTTTTGACAGCAGATTGGATGATAAAAGCTTCTCAACCGAATAATAACAGGCATTTCCCATATTTATTCTGTGTTTAATTTCCTCCCGAGTATCATTTATATTTGTTACTGTTGCTCCAAGATATTTGAACTTCTCCACCTGTTCAAAAGATAAATTTCCAATTTTTATATTTCCATTTCGTACAATATTCCCGTCACGAGTCATAAGCATATACTTTGTCTTTTCGGGATTTACTTCCAAACCTATCTCTTTACTTAGTTCCAGTAACATTCCCGTGTTTTCCCTAGTCATGTAAAGTTTATGAGCAAAAAATTATAACATAACATGAATCAATACAAATGATTATGCATAATATGTCTGAAGTCTTTCAAAATATCCAAGATGATATCCTGGAGGACTTTTTGAGAAATACCCAGTCATTTAAAATATAGCCATGTGCGCTTTGGAGTTGTTTGCAGTAGCCAAGCTTAATGAGCCCAACAAAATACATGACTCTTTAGATCGTTATTCTATCAAAGAGCCTATGAATTGAAAAGCTAAACAACTGAGTGTAATATTTATCATTTTTATTCTCTATACATTTCATGGCCTACTATACTATTTCATAACCTTGTTTATGTGCTTTTCCTAGGCCCTGACTGCTGATTGGTCACTTTCATCTCGCATAGCTAGTTGCATTGACGCGAAAACTAACTTGTAAGCTCTCGCCTAACCTGAACAACCTACTGTCGGTGACTCAGGAGAAAACGAGAGCGGACTGAGGAGGAAGGGATGTGAACAGATAATGTAAGACAACACGTCCAAAATTTGTACTGCAGTAAGCGGAAACATTAGGTCTCCTTCTGTTCAACTTAGCTTTAATTTCCATACGCATTGTTACTCATGTTTCCTGTACGAGTAATAACCTGGCTACTGGGATGCTTATCTGAGCGATGTTTATAATAATCAATATCGATAGTCAAGAAGGTCACATTCTTTCCGCTCGTCTTCTCCTGAGTAACGGACAGTACCACCTCTTTTATGAGAGGATGACCTTTTCCAAACGAACTTTGGTTCTAGGAAATTAGGTAAAATTTTTTTCCTCCTCATCTAAGACAAATGTAGAACGAACTTGCCGGACACGTGTTTTTAAGTTTGTTTTTTTTACATTTTATATACAATTTTTTTTAGTTTTTTTTGGGGTATTTTGCATTTTTATTAAAAGTATTTTTATTTTAAATGTACGCATAATACTAAAGAGGCGTTTTTCATGCACATACATAGTTTGCAAGCATTTATAGGTGTTATTTTTATTAATTAATTAATTTATTTATTTATTTACTTATTTATTTACTTATTTATTTATTTATTTATTTACTTATTTATTTATTTATTTATTTAGTTATTCACTCACTCACTCACTCACTCACTCACTCACTCACTCACTCACTCACTCACTCACTCACTCACTTATTTATTTATTTACTTATTTATTTACTTATTTAGTTATTTATTTAGTTATTTATTTACTTATTTATTTATTTATTTACTTATTTACTTACTTACTTATTTACTTATTTATTTACTTACTTATTTACTATCTCATTTATTTACTTATTTATTTACTTACTTATTTATTTACATATTCATTTACTTATTTATTTATTTAGTTATTTACTTATTTATTTATTTAGATATTTACTTATTTATTTATTTACTTATTTATTTATCTATTTATTTATTTATTTGTTTACTTATTTACTTATTTATTTATTTACTTATTTATTGACTTATTTATTTATTTATTTACTTATTTATTTATTGATTTATTTATTTATTTATTCTGGTGGAGTTAAGGCCATCAGGCCTTCTCTTGCACACCACCAGAAATATCATACAACTACAAGAAAAGTTTATGGTTAATTTAGGCGTTTTAGGTCCTAAAGAATTTTAATAGGGGGATCCTGAGTTCATGAAAAGTAGAGATACCTGCGTCTAAGACGTAGCAAACAATATAGTACAAAACTAGAAATACGTTCTCTAGTTATATTCTGTTCAAGTAAAAACAAAATATGAATATTATGTTACATTGTTAAAACAACGGAACGACGAAAACCTTTTTCGGGTGAAGGATACTGCGAAATCGCATTTTCACGACATTCCCAAAATCAGTATATTTAGAGTATATAGATAATTTTCCTACACATTTCGTGTAATGCGATAATAAAAAAAAGCTTGTGTGTTGTTCCTTTCTTCGGAAATTTGGTCATGCATTACTTGTAAATTTAGTAGTGAACAGTGGAACAGATAGATTAACGGTTTTCTGTTTTCTTCTCTATCGTACAATAGCCAATATCGACAAAAACGCTCAGTACAGGAATGTTTATTACACTAACATATATTCATAGTTGTTCTGTTTCTGGTGTAGATTTAGATGTAAAGTTCAGGGTTCAAACTCATCTGAAACCATGCACTTTTAGAATCGATGTAGTTCAATAAAGTTTTCAGGCGATATTACAGTGAACAAAGGATTAAAATGAAACTGGAATACATGGTACAAAGATTAAAAGATATATGTTGAAAATTGGGGTTTTTCTAGGTATGAAAATAACTGATACGTCTTTTACGTTTTGTGTAAAAAATTCTGAATAGAGAAGAACTGAAACCAGGAACAAAACTTCCGTCTATTTATGCTGAAATATTGAATAACTCAATGATAGAATTTGTGCACAGAATTACACGAACAGGGAAAAAATAAAATTCCTGAAATAAAATTTGGTGGGGCAAATAACACAAAGTAATGTCATGGAATTTACATTTAAGCTGGTTTCCGCGCTACAAATAAAGTGTAGAAAACCGGAAAGTTGATTCAAAACCAGAGCGCCCAGCGTCATTTCGAAGCGAATTAATAAGTGAAAAAGTTGAAATTTAATTTGTGCGACTTTTTGAAAAGTTTGTAGATAATTTCAGTGTCAATAAAGAAGGCATTGGATAAAGGGGAGTGTGAGCAGCGTTTGTTCCTCACAGAAGATCAAAGCCATAACTTATATACGTAGGAGAGATAATTGGAACGACTCAAAGAAACACAAACTTCTTGAAATAAATCAATCGTGACAGGCGACAGAATGTGCAACTCTCGGTTTTACCTTGGAAAGTGCAGAGTTGAATCGGTAAGCTCATCCAAAGCCAAGAAACTATGTTCTCATAAATGAAAAATGAAGAAAATGCTGATTTGTCGTGACAAGCTGTTCCAAAACGGGACCACCAAGGGATTCTCCAGGAAGAATATCGAATAAGAGAAAGCGATTTTGAACATAAATCTTACAGTTTCTTGAAAACTACTAATTCAGCGTTATTTGAGGGATTAAAGTAATAGTGGCGTAAGTCAACATTTGCGAGAAATGAGATACTTTATCTTTTGCATTCTATGTACGGTATTTTAAATACGAGAGAAAAATTCACACTTGTATGACTTGAGGCTTTCCCGGCGTTTGATGTAGAATAACTTTTCTCGGGTCCTCAGCCAGGTGAGTTGGAGATTTGTTTCCAAGCTCCGCTAGAGCTAGTCATCGAAAGCTTGGAAGCAAATCTCGAACTCACCTGGCTGAGGACCCGAGAAGATTTATTTTAAATTCACTTTTTTTTACATAAGTTGAAATGTCAAAAAATTTTACATATCCCTACATGCACGCGCGCGCGCGCACACACACACACACACACACAGAGTGTTTTGCCAAATGGCAGGTCTTTCACTGCAAACTCAATATTTTTCCAATCTTTCCTATTCTCTGCCTTCCTCTTAGTCTCATCATATGATCCATACATCTTAATGTCGTCTATCATCTGATACATTCTTCTGCCCCGAACTCTTCTCCCGTTCACCATTCCTTCCAGTGCATCCTTCTATAGACAATTTCTTCTCAACCAGTGACCCAACCAGTTCCTCATATTGGGTAAGAACATGCTGAATTTATAATTTGAAAATACAAGACCGAAAAGGAGTCAAAGAGCGTAACGTGTCATTTATCAGATTCTCTGTAGATCAGCGTTGTCAGACACAGCCTAAACGGAGCGGAGCGCTCCACTATAACTCGTTACGTGCTCCGGTGCTTCCACAGACATAAGCAAGTTCACACTCCGACTGGACGTCTCTAGCACCACAACCGGTTTCGGAGCTTACAACTCTGACACTACTGCGTAGGTCAAGACAGAAAGCCTGTAGGACCTAATTGCCTGAAACCTTATGGAAGAATGTATTCTCGCTGGTCTCCTGAGTCGTGGTCTAGCCAAGTGGATTGAATAGCCATAATTATAGGAGGAAGAAAGAATTCGGACGAATGTAAAGACCTCTAGAATGTGAAAGTATATCTATTACAAGATAGACAGTTAGGCTCACCTTTTTACGTACGATATACCAAATTTCTTTTTAGTAATTTAACGACGCTAGCTTATTTAGCGTCGATGGGATTGGTGTTAGTGAGATAGTATTTGGCGAGATGAGGCCGAAGATTCGCCATAGTTACCTGACATTCTCCTTACGGTTGAAGAAAACCTCGGAAAAACTGAATCAGGTAATGAGCCCAAGCGGGAATGGAACCTATCCCCGAGAGTAATTCCGAATCAGTAGGCAAGCGCCTTAAGACTGGTTCACAATAAACCGGGAACGGAAACGACATAATGCATTTAAATATGAGCATTCGCAATTATTAACTACTGTGAATGCTCACATTTAAATATATTTATTTTAACAATATTTCCGTTCTCTTTGTCGTTTCCGTTCCCAGTTTATTGTGAACCAGCCTTTAGCCGACTGAGCTATGCCGGTGCAGTTACACCAAATGTTGCAGGAGTCTCTTCGTGTTGGTACAAGTTATTATTTGTATCACAAGGGAAACAGTATCAAGCGAGGTGGCTCAGATGGTTACGTTTGAGACTCGCATTCGGGAGGTCACGTGTTCAAACCCCGTGAGCAACCAAAGTGACTGGGATTTTTCATGGTTTCTCTCAGTCACAAAGGTAAATGCCGGATTCGAAATTTGTATACCATAATTCGTCACCGTCTTTATCATCAATACTATAAACACTAAAACAAAATCTAAATTATTTACAAGAACCCATACCATCTTTAACACACGGCAATAGAAACAGGAACAAAACAGCAGTCAAACGGCCTACTGATATGCGGTACCCAAATATCCTAAACATGCGATATAGCCATAGATATTAAAGCGCGCATAAATGAACTTGAGATAAAAAAAGAGGGACATACAGTTGTTCATGTTGTTTGAGATTTGGGAAGACTTTGTTTTTCCATTTCCGGAAAGCAATGAAAAAATCAAACCTAATTAAAATTCCTTCGTTATCATTTCTCATATTTCTTTGCATTTCGAGACGCGCAAGCAATGTGTGATTGTTTCGCGAGAGCTAAAACATAAAGCTCCACAATAGAGGCAGTAGTTCTGAAGAGGTCTTTTGTGTTCGCTGTAAATAAAACATTCTGGCGGAGCTTGAATAGTACGATAAATACCTTCTTCTTAGACGCGACCTCTGTTAGCGGCATTGCATTAATGCTGTGTACATCCATTTGTTAATGCGCCTGCACCTCCCAGTTCTCCATGTCTCTTTTTGTTCTGCATATTATTCTCTCATCCATGGGGAAGCTTGTCTGCGCTTTAACTATTAACTAACAAACGAATATGTGGTTGCCTGCCAACGCGTTGTCAGCTCTGTTAAATGTGCACCTATCTCCTTTTATTTTACCATTGCACAGACTATAAACAGAAAATATGAGATCAAATTTGTATCAATATTTTCACGGAAATAAATTTTTAGCAGCCATAATATTTATCTAGAAATTAATCTCTTAGGTAGGCCTATTGCCATCTCTCTTTGTACAGCCATTTCTTCACAATTATTATAAGTGAATTTGGTTCATGCTCAGTATCAGCGAATTTCCTTCCTGTAGAGGTTTCATGCTTTAATAATGTTTTCCGTATTTTAGAGGTTGTCCGTCTTTGAGAGGTTTTCCGCTTGTTAGAGGCTTTCCGTCTTTTATACACTAGCAACATAATTTCGTAAAGAAATTAATGATACCGGTACTTTATTTTAAAACGGTATATAATTGGAATTTAGCCTAAATGAAATCAGATGATTATTACTTAAACTTAATTAGAAAATAATTTTACGAATTTGACACATACATTTTCACTATACGTTTTCTTTCACAACAGTTTAATTTCTTCATTACATTACGGTAACAGAGAATCCAATCTAAACTGAAGTTTATGGGGCTTAAATGTTCAACATGAATACATACACTCGTGGAAAAAATGGCCGAGTAATAAACGTCTTCATGGTGACCATGCAGTACAGCTGTACGAAAATTTTTCATCAAGAGTCCACTTACTGTTTTATCTCCCACGCTTTTAGAACGAACCTAATCCTATTCTGTTGTTACCTGTTTCTAATTTACATAATGATATATGTCACGAAACTTTCAAATACATGAATTTAACAAGGGATAATTTTCCAGGTGCACCCTATTTGTTCACCGCACATACATGCAGAAATGATATTGTTAAGGGCTTGTTACCGAAATCTGTCGTAAGACAGTGGTTTAATTAATATTTAATTTTTCTCCTCAAATATTAATTGTCAATATTATAGATATTAATGTGTAGGACAAATTAATAAAATAAAATCTTTAATATTCTCATAGCTAGCAGTGCATATTCTGTACAGATTACTGTGCACTTAACTGCGGAATCCCGGCCAAAGAAATTACTCAGCTATGTGCGCTTCTTGTATAATGGCAGTTGACTTGGACATAAAAAGTCAACGTATATGCCTAACTTGGAGTCAGGCCAGAAAGGGAAACATTGAAGGAGGAGAGTTTGATCCGGTGCTGTGGATTGAATTCGGCGTAGCTCAGTGATCAGAGCGCTTGGTACGTAGAACCAAGGACCCGGGTTCGATCCCCGGCGCTGAAGCGAATTTTTCTTCTCGAATATTAATTGTCAATATTACAGATATTATTCTGTAGGACAAATTAATAAAATAAAATCTTTAGCAATGGTTTAATTTTTGACTACCTAAGAAACAGAAGTTACCGTGTTCGAGTCCCGCTCATTGTTTGACTGATTTCAGGTTAGTTTGACGTGATATTAATTTTATCCCATCACTGTCGTAATATTTTCCCCATATTGTGTCTTATTATTGTGGAAATTTACTAACTTATCTAAAGCAAAAACACTCATGATGTATTATAAAATAAACTCGCATTTGACTGACATTGCATCGGTATGCTTCTGATCGACACGTTTTTTTATGGTTCATTTATTGTTGTTTGCAATGAGCAGTTTATTTTTACGCATATTGAGATTTAATTTTCATAAAGAGACTTATGCTAATAAAGTCCATCGCTGTATAACAATATTATACTTAAATAGTAATAAAATCAAATAAAGACAAAAAAATTACTGTAAAGTGATATCAATTTTACTTTAACCTACATAAATAGCTTTGGCAGGGCTTTTCTTATGGAATGATTCTGTCTGCACCTCGTGATGTACAGGCCGATTATTTAGTCCTGACAGCTCAACGACGCGAAAGAGGGGAAGTAATAGGAGTAGTGGGGAGAGCTCCGGAGTAGAGATAAGAGCGAGCCATCAGTAAAGAAATGCAGTACAGCTTAACTGTACTGGAAACACGCTGCTCTACACATCCGATCGCTCTGAATGCAAATGATTAATCCGAATACCTCTTGGCGTAACTTAATGGACTCGCCTGACCCAGGCGCACATTGTCGGCGAATGCCAGAACTAAATAATCGTACTGTACTGGCTAAGATAAGAGTTTAGAGATTATTTCCTCGTGCATTTTCGATGTTCAAATCCTATGGGAATAACAATTTTAATGAGTTACAATTTGTCTTTCGTTCATGAAGTTGTAAGACATTTCAATAATTAAATTGTCATAACCTCGCCGGTGCAACCCATAATGTAGTATAATGTGTACAAATAAAATAGCTCTTAATAATTCAACATGCATAATGCCCTTTAATTTATTTAATACATATCATAGGCCTAACCCTCAAACATGTAACCCCAAACAATCTCACAACCACCAATACTTCAACGTTCCACTCAAGTATAGGGATTCGTCCTACCATCTTTTTAATATAGTCACGTAACATTTTCGTTTATTGAATGATTCGCCACATACGTGGACATCCCTGATTTTCTTCTGATGTACTGCATAATATATCATGTAAGACAGAGGGAAAAGAAGACTCACAAAGCATATGTTGGGATCAAAAGTCGTTGTGAATTTGACAGACAATGTAATTCCGTATATCAGAACTTGATGCTCATATTGTGCAATTCAAGTGAACAATGTCTACATGGATAAGCTTGGAGAATAGCGAACTAGAGGCGCTGTGACATAAAGAAGCAGTGAAATGAAGCTCTCTCATACGTAACAAATAGTCAGAGTAGCTTATATGACATACAGTAGGCCTATTTCCTGGCACAATAACAAAAGAATTTCTTAATGTGTCACATGTATTTTGAAGCCTGCATGAAGCATATTTACAATGCTGGTTAAATAAGGGATACTCTTTGACCAATTCGTTTACATAGGCCTATTAAGAAATTAATGAATGTTTCCATCCATTAAAATAAATCATAGCATGGCCTTAACTATTCACGCAATATTTAATTCAATTACAAATTATTTTATTAATTCATTACCTTATTTTGCAATTAATTGTGCCAATCTTTCTTCGATTAATTCTTTCGTACAAGAATTTATTAATATATTTAACCTTTAATTCATTCACAAGTTCGCCCAATAATATTCACAAATTTTCTCTTTAATAAACTCACAGATTTATTAATTAATCCATCACAAATTTACTCCTTGATTAATTTCGTCACAAATTCAAGTATACATAAATTATTTCAGGAAATCAACCACTGTTTAATTTATTCGAAAATTATCTCGTTCATTCACAAATTCATCCATTACTTTTAAAAGTTTGTCCATCAATTCATTTACAAATTCATCCATTAATTAATTCACAATTTATTCATCAATTAATTCACAATTCATCAATGATTTCGTCCATTCGTAAATTCATCCATTAATTAAAATTGAACCACTAATTCATTTATTACTTACTGGCTTTTAAGGAACCCGGAGGTTCATTGCCGCCCTCACTTAAGTCCGCCATTGGTCCCTATCCTGAGCAAGATCAATCCAGTCTCCACCATCATATCCACCTCCCTCAAATCCATTTTAATATTATCCTCCCATCTACGTCTCGGTCTCCCCAAAGGTCTTTTCCCCTCCGGCCTCTCAACTAACATTTTATATGCATTTCTGGATTCGCCCATACGTGATACATGCCCTCCCATCTCAAACGTCTAGATTTAATTACTTCATTAATTAACCTATTTAGTCAAATCGTCTATTAATAGAAATAATTTGTCAATTCATTAATTAATTTCTTTGCCCATTCTCAAACCATTAACTCGTTCACATCCTTGCAGTAATTATTAATTAATTATTTAAATAAGTCATTCACTCATATATTGAGTCCACACCTGTGGAGTAACGGTCAGCGCGTCTGGCAGCAAAACTAGGTGGCCCGGGTTCGAATCCCGGTCGGGACAAGTCACCTGGTTGAGGTTTTTTCCGGGGTTTTCCCTCAACCCAATATGAGCAAATGCTTGGTAACTTTCGGTGGTGGACCCCGGACTCATTTCACCGGCATTATCACCTTCATTTCATTCAGACGCTAAATAACCTAGATGTTGATACAGCGTCGTAAAATAACCCAATGAAATAAAAAATAAATTCATTCTTATATCAATGTATTCAATAATTCATTTTCCCACTCAGCCAACCATTGATTAGTTTGCTCGTATCTCCAATTATTAATTTGTCAATTTATTCATAAATGCATGTGCCCATATTAAAATCATTCATTAATTCGTACATTCCTTCACAACCTTCCTCCCACTCAATCATAAATCCGTCCATTGTACTCCTCCATTCGTCCACTAAATCCATTACAAGTAATTATTAATTAATTAATACGTACATTCATTCAGAAGGGTTCACGCTGAAAACCTGTTTCAACCTCTTTACCTCTTTCTTTCTCTTCTTCCAATTCTTTCTTCCTGAGTATTGCTTTAATAAAATTTGAACCAAAATAATTAAACATTCAGAAGTGAAAGGTTTCCGTAGTTACGTGTTCTCATTGTTCAAAATTATGTGTTAATACATTGTAGTTATGCAATTGCTAGCGTGTTTTAAGAATTGAAACGAGAAATAGTGTACAACGAGAAAAAGCTAATATATAAACACTAGCCATTCATGTCACGAAGTGACAAAACTGATGCAAAATCTATCAGAGGCCATAGTTTCAGCCCTGCGACAGATTTTGCGTTTATCAAACGAGCTTTATAAAAGCATGATCAAATTTACAGAATATGGCAACTGATTTAAATAATTATTTTTAGCAGTTCTTCGCTCAAATTTGCCGTTGTGGAAGTGCTACAAAATCTGTCCAAATTGTCATTTTAAAGGTTGGTGGCAGAAATATTACAAGACAAATTTGCGGAGAAAGCTAATGCCGAGCGACATAAGAAGGTATTCCTTTCCTATCGGTAATTTTCATGACAAGGAGCGTCATCATTTGGTTTACCAATCACATCTTTGTTTTGCGTCATAATTCGTATACATATATTGAACTCTCTAGTGTTATTACATATCTTTGACTTAGGCAGCAAAAACTTAATGACGTAAAGAAATTAAAATCTAACATTGAAGATAATGTTAAAGTATTGTATGAGCAAATTGAACAGTGGACCCAACACTGATGTTAAAAAATGAAACAGATCAATGTAATTTTCATATCGTAAAAAAAATAAATTTCAAATTCATGATAAAAATGTTCTGTATACAGTAATACATATGAGGGGATAAGAAGCAAAGGGGTAGAAGTGACATTTCTAAAAAAATTAGTGAAGCTCCTTCAGGAGCTCCGACCGATTCACACATCATGCATTTACATTTAAAAATAAAACTTCACCGAATTTACGAAAGCTTAAAAGCTTTCGAACACATTTTCTCTGCACTTACAGTATATCCCTTTTGCTTCAAATCCCCTCATATCAATAAATCTTGTTTTTCATACAAAAATCGTTTTCATTTTATTTAAAAAATAAAATCCCTGTTAAAATTTATTATTTGTTAAAAGGTCATATGTCCAACTAATTTAAGTCCCCCTACTAAGAGCATGATTGATTATATTTCCAAATATACTTCTCAGGGATGTGAATTAAGTATAACTTCTTAATTTGAATGATTCAGAAAATTAATAAACTTAAATAATTAAGCAGGAAATTGTTTTTTTTTTTTTTTGTTTCTCATGTAAAATTAGTCTTTCTGGACTTCGGTCCTTTTAACAAACAGCTATAATTGACTAGCTTTTAATTGTCTAGACTCTGGAGTAAGTGTTCTGTTCTTGGAAGTTTGTTAAATCTCATTGTTTCGAAATCATTACTCAGTACTCTAAGCCTGTTTATCATCTATTGAAAATGATTTGTGGATATTGTTCCTTATATTTATTACAGATGAAAGAACCCTATGCTTAATAGACGGCTTCGGCCAAAATTTATTAGCAATTTGTCGCCGAAATTCCATTTCGGAACTGAATAACCGCATCGTTAAATAACATATTACTACCACTAATACTCTGACTGCCACTGCCACCAGCAACATCATGACCACCAGCACCATCACGACCACCCGCACAACAGTACTAACACAACTACTACCACTATTATCACAATCGCTGCTGCTGCTATTACAAGCAATCCTTTTACATAAATGAAGGTATTGTACATAAATGTGCTACTTGACTTATTACTCAGAAATGGCGAAATGTACCAATGTTAAGAATTTATCTATAGATAATTATTGTTGAATTTATACGGCGTGCAAGGAAACTAAATAGTGTCGTTTTGAGAGATGAATCGGGCATCCCTTACTTCTATACCGCTCTCAAAATACTGTTTAGGGGAGAGGATGGTATTTTTTGGTGCAAATGAGAAAATTAAAAAACAAATTTTGTCCTTAAAATACTCTGTGATATGCGTGGAATACATTGTAATAACATTTCGTGGACATTTGTACCCTTATCGGATGTTGAGACGCCATTTTTAAATTTCCTACACTCTGGATTTTTAAATCACACCGCCCTTTGATTATTGTTTCCGGAACTTCTTTCTTTTTTTTCTTTTTTTTTTTTTTCGAGAACCAAATTTTTCTTTAAAATACTCTGTGATGTGTATGAAATAGATTGTATAACATTTTGTGGGTATCTGTGCCCTTATCGGATGTTGAGACTTCATTTTTAAAGTTCCTGCGCTCTGGATTGCTGTTTCTGGAACTTTATTTTTTTGCTGCATTGCCAGACAAAAATCGATATAATTTCTGAACTATTAAAGATATATGCATGAAATTTAGAATACACATTCTCTAGACTACTAGGAAACTGTTCTCTGTAACAGAATTTTCGTAATTGATGTCATTTTAAAAATAAGTATGTCTGTTTGCAAGACTGAAAATAAAAAAAGTGTTATTAAATTTTAATTGTGTATTTTACAAATGTAGGGACTAATATCAAAATTCTGTTACAGACAGTTTGTAGAGCGTGCTTTTACCAGTAAATTGTAACAAACTGTTTGAATTTATCTTTAAAAATGGCTTAAAAATATCGGTTTTAGTAAAAACCCTGCATTGGGTAATTTTTTTTCCAACTGGCCCCCAAATATTTTTTTTTTCAAAATATTTGTATTTGGTTGAGTTGCTATAGCCATGAGCTCTGTACTTACAAAAAATTAATATTTTACACCAAGTAGGAAAAAAGTAAAAAAAAAATACCATCCTCTCCCGTTAAGAAACAATGTAATCAGCGCATATAATCCTGGCGGCTTAAATTACGTTATGTTGCATGATTTATGATGTTATGTTATTTAATGCGTGTCTTGTTAATTTGAGAACCTTGTACAACGCCTTTAGCTGAGCTGTATCTCATGCAGGCCGCTGAATTGATGTCGCAGTCCTGCACAGCTGCTGTGTCCCACGGCCATGCGGGGAAACTAGAGACGTAATCTCAGCCCGACACATGTAGGAATGCCACAGCTATTCCGAGGCAATGTAAGTTACTGACAATTCATATTAATGTATCAAACTTCGACATAGTCTAAAGCAAGTGTTTAATTAGAGATCTCCGTGTTTTTGTGGTTATTTTTATTATGAGGATCCGTCCATCACTAAACTTCGGATAAACTGCTACTAGCTCTCAGTTTCCTTCACTTTTGATGATACATATTGTGAATTTCGTGAAGGATTGTTATTATTACCCTGGATCATTCAGATTGCTCGGCCTTTATAGGCTTTGACGAAAACAACTTTTGTCAGGTTTACTATGCTGCCATCTAGTTGTTACATAAGGAGTCACGTCATAACTCCCATTTAAATTGCAATAGCGACTGTACTGCCATCTCGTCTTCGTTTACAGCGGATTGGTGGCGATCTTGGCGGTTGTTCTCTTCAAAGTGCAAACGATTTTAAAATTGGGATGAGCAATCTATATATGATCTGGGTTATTACTATGATGATGATGATGATGATGATGATGATGATGATGATGATTAAAAAGAAGAAGGTCATCTTTATGGGAACCGAGTAGTGATTAGGGGTCAAAAATTCGATATTTTATTTTGTGTTTCAAAAAAAGAAGATTACAAAACTTGTTCTTTAAAACAATATATATATTGTGGGGCATCTTTGCAGATACGCTCTTCAAATGACTTCTTTAAATTTGGCGGTGCATATACAGTATTTCGTACATCCCATTTTTTAAAATACAGTTTTCCGCGAGATGATATTTTGAAATTGAATGCATTTTTCTCTGACACTATACTGAATCTATTGAAATGAAATTGCTTCAGTGTTTTCTACAGCCTGTGTTCTACAAAGTAGACCTATAGGTTTATGAATATCACACACATAATATGAAAAAATATATATTCATTAAATAGTGACAAAAATTGTCAAAGTATGATAATCTTTCTGTTTCAATAAGGGTGAAATATTGAACTAAATTTTACTTTTACAATTTAAAATATAAATAACTTAATAACTTCAAAAAAATTCAACGTATATGAAAATTGTATCAACTAATATGCACCTGAAGATTGAAGTACATTCAGCAAAGTGGAAAAACAGCTTGTCACTTAGGACCTTTCTTTTGCATTTGGATATATAACTAATAAGTTATCATTTTATACTCTTGAATTCAGAATGTCTTATTGTATAATCATGAAAATTTTTATTCCACTCTAAGCACAAGGGGTGCTATTCATAGACATTTTGCTAGACCGATCTAAGAGCGTGCTAAACTAGCCTCGGCTATCGACTGATTCCTTTTACAGGATTCATATATCATATCATATCACATCATATATCATATCATATCATATCATATCATATCATATCATATCATATCATATCATATCATATCATATCATATCATATCATATCATATCATATCATATATCATATCATATCATATCATATATCATATCATATCATATCATATCATATCATATCATATCATATCATATCATATATCTCATATCATATCATATCATATCATATCATATCATATCATATCATATCATATCATATCATATCATATCATATCATATCATATCATATCATATATCGCTAATACTGGTTTATGAATACGAAAAGCGTTAGTTCGCTGATCATCCACCGGAAGCCCGCGCTGAGAATGTCTATGAATATGGCAATAAAAGGACTGGAAATATTGCCCTAATTTTATGTACAGAAATTCTTTAATCACACAGGCGTCACTACCCACTCCCCATAACGAAGTAAATAAAATTAGAACATTAGCGCAACCATTGATATAACTGATCAACTTTAATGCCATTCTCATAGGTGTATGAAAAGCTTGTATAGTTACGAGTGATAACTTAAAACACTGTTATATGATTTCAACAAACCGAGGTTATGAAGAATGTAAAAACTTAATTTTCCTAAACTTTATGTCCGTCATTATTGTAGGTTTTATTTTTGTCGCTAGAGAGTGCAGAAAAAGTCACCAAGTCCCTATTAAATCAAGAAAATTTAAAAGAAATTGTCCCGAAAAATAGTTTAAAATCTACAAATTTATCGAAAGAGTCACAAAACTGCTGATTCACACTCCCACACTGCAATCATAACATCACTATCGCGTGAAACAGACAATGCTCGCTGTTCTGTACAAAAACCTGTACATATTTGTTACAGTCAAAGGGATTCGCTACAAGTCCGATGAAGTGCTACTTGTAATGGCTCGCGGAACCTGAACAATGTATACACTTTAGCATGCTCGATGTTACATTACAAGTGGATGCTCAACTCTGTTGCCGGCTTTAGATTTCAAAACTGTTCACATCCATTCAGGTGTGTCATTTTTACAGTAACTTTCAGTACATAAAAATCCGGTATATTATGATATTACCAGACAAGAATAAGGGACATATTTTTTCTCAAATTAAAAAACTATGAACAATTACCATAACAGATGCAAGGTGGAAGGGAACCTATTACATTAATTCATAGAGGTAATAGATCAAGTCAATGCGAACAACTTTTGCCAAATGAGTTTTATGATACGTCGAATAGTTTTGAGAATACGAAATGTAACGTGCTGCAACGCTGCAAATAGTAGGAGTGCTCCGTGAGGTCATTTCTCCGCAGTGGGGTTAAGTGTAACTCCAATCATCACTCCGCAAGACTTGTGAGAGGAGAATGTAAACAAAAACGTTTCATGAGATACGTTTCGTTGAAATTACTGTACATACGTAACATGAAACACAGTAACTTAACATTACTGTAAATTTAATTTCTTTTCTGCATTAATTCATTTTTAATTTCCTAAAAAATAATAACTTAAGTGGTGACTGAGTTACAGAATGTGTATTCGTAACAATATTATTTTGAGTTTACATCGAATGTAATGGAATCTTTAATGAAAATAGTTATGTTTTATAAGAATGTTCATTCTTTACTATTTTGTAATTATTACGTAAAAAGCAAAGAAATCAACAGATATTGTGAACGTTAAAAACGTTTCATGATACTAAATTTAGACTTGAAGAGGTTATAGCGTAATAGAGAATGTTAAAAAGCAAACAATTTCCTTATAATTAATTCATTGAGAACTTTATGTTTGAACGAAACGTATCTGATGAGTAGAGATGAAAAATTTCCTTCGTAAACACGATACTAGCATATGTTTGACTCGAGTATTTTACATGACGTCAGAGGGAAGAGGATAGAATTGTTTTCTGTACAGTCTGGTTACAGCAGCCGTGGCGAAGAAGAGTTCGTGTGCCGAGCCACTGTGTAACCTACAACGTGCATGGCACCTGTGGAGGGAGGCGGACACCCGAAGGGGAAATGAAGCGACAGCAACTGTCTGACTCAGTAACGGATTTTCATTTTCCTTACGTCCAGCATTTAAATATAATTTTATATAGTACAGGGCTACAAACTAATGTTTCGTACGTACAACGAAAAGAGAAATGTACAAGAAAACATAGGCCACATTATCACGACCTGAAATTAACTGTCTTCAGAATGTCTCTGTGACAGAGTTTCAAAATCAGGAATTATGTCATTTACTGCCAGACGTAGTTGATCACGAAGGTATTTGTCTGTCAGTCGTGATCTACATTTGGTTTTTACTGTTTCCATTATTGAAAATAATTTTTCACAAACGTAAGTTGTAGCGAACGTGGCTTCAACAGAGCAAGCGAAAGAACGGAGCTTCGGATACTTATTTTTTGACAAAGATTTGAAAAGTTTAACATGTCAAGTCCTTACATCTAGCGTTCATTGCAACATCACATTGTAAATCTATGAGTTCAAATTGAAGATCTAACCGAATCATTCGTTTATCTGCTGAAAAAGGGTCGACGTACAGAGATAATAATAATAATAATAATAATAATAATAATAATAATAATAATAATAATAATAATAATAATTACCTTTCAATGTTTCATAATGTGGGTGACATGTAGTATAATGCTGTTTCATGTTATACAATCGTTTTCCTTGTAATACAAATCATACATTTAATATTCTCACCATATTGGCGTCCTCCCATCCTACTTGAAACTTTCGTTTTTGTAGATGTACAGTACATGTATTGGAGAGAGACATTGCGACGATACGCCACTCGCAGATCAGAGGCAAATACAAATGGAACGGAGTTTGACTGCAGTAAGTGAGAGGGTGGGGATTGTGGGAGGTAGAAATGCACAGGTATCACTGCGAGCCACAATGTGCTCGTGAGTCGCATTTTCGCCGCGGCTGGATTACAGTAACAGTGCTGAACTGTGGTGCTACGTGTCCAGTGCGATAGTAAGTGGGCTAATCGATTTCTAACCCGTAGTGCAATGTTATTGTCATTATTTTATATATTACGTAATTCTAATATATACATAGGCTTTAGTTGAATTGTACACTCCATATAGGACTACCAAAAGTAACAACTTTACATTGGTTATATTTCACTCTAAATGTTCCGAACAGATAGTGCGCAACGTTTATGTCCCACCGATATATACTTTGTCTCTATGTTTGAAACCTGCTCTTGTTTACATCTGACCGCTTTACAGAGTTCAGAGACACCCACACTGTATGGTTGAAGAGTAGGCAACCTCGTGTCAATGGAAGGACAGGTTTCATCAGTATCGATGATACTTTTTGGTTACATTTAAGGTATTTCAAACAAACAGGTCAAATTTTTCTCGTTTTTACTTCTGTTTCGAGATAACAATTGTTATATATGAAACATTTGACCGTCGGTGTGGATAGCGTAGTCCGTATAGCGCTGGTCTTCTGTGCTTGAGATTGCGGGTTCGATCCTGCCCCAGGTCGATGGCATTTAATTTTGCTTAAATGCGACAGTCTCATGTCAGATTTACTGGCATGTAAAAGAACTCCTGCGGGACAAAAATTCAGGCACACTGGCGACGCTGATATAACCTCGGCAGTTGCGAGTGTCGTTAAATAAACCATAATTTATGAAACATTTCATAGCGTATCTTGGGAAAGCCATTGATTTAATTCCCAATATGCTCAGTCAGTTAAAGAGAGCAGTGTATTATGACAATAAATGATTGAAAGAATTTTAGTTTAAATGTGCATAAATTTAATCTGAACAAATGTGACTTTTCGTTTTGCAGTTTTTATTTACCGGCATTGTTAGAATAGGTAATTAATTCGAAGGAAGGCAGTAATGAAATTTCTCGTTATATATCAAAACGTGTTTATTTCAATGCCACTAGAACCTTGAATAATGACAGCTCAATGATCGTGTTTTAATGTTATTACTGTTACCACTGTTATTATTTTAATGGATTAATTTATTTAATGAATCCCAAATAATTACTCCATCAACACAGAAATGTAATTATCTCTACATGCATTCGTTGAAGCTAACAAATGCAGTCAATTGTGCTCTTTAAATGAACTTTAATTATTTTTCCGTAAATACTGACTTGGTTTGAAAGTACAGTTCTGCTGTACAGCCTTACACTGAAAAAATGACCCATTTTCTGTAGTGTGAATTTGTCTAAGTCCACTTCGGGCAGCGTTTGGTTCACACGACTAGGGAAAGAATGTTTATTTTGCACCTAATTTACCTCTTGAATATATTGGATTTTTCATGAGTAAACTGATCACTAGAAAAATTGACGAATTTTTACGATTTTTGGCTGTGCTGTACATCTCTACTTTCCGATACCGTACAGTCGAATTGGTTACGCGTTTGCCCGCCAGAAGTAGATCTAGTCACAAGTGTGTCCACCAGAAAGCGCTATTTCTGTTTCATGCAAGTTTGCATTGGTATAACAAATGTGCAGCTCCTTCCCATTATGCACGGGATGTTCCAACCTTGCTCGAAGTGTTTCCAATTGCTTGGCCGCCACGATCTCCAGACTTAACTCCCCTGGATTTATTTTTATGGGAATTTGTTAAAAATCGTTTTTTTGGAGATAAACCTCGCACCATTCCGGAAATGATGGAGAGGATTGTACATACGATATAGAAGGATATTCATGAAATGCTCTCGAGAGTGCACGAGTGCTTGCATTGGTGCATTCTTTGAGATGGTGAATAGGTTGAGAACTGTGAGCTATAATTAGTGTAAATGTAAGTTCATTGCAATTTATCGTAACTTGTGGTTTTTTGACACTAACCCTAAGTTTTAAATTTCATTGTGAAAGTTTCATTCATCTCTGTATAGAAGAGTGGAGACGTCTGGCGGTAACCGCATAAGCAAACGGAGTGTACGGAACGAACGAACGAATAGAATATTGTCAAAAGATTGATGAATGGATGACAGGTTAGTGGGTACATGGAAGATTTATGAGCAGATATTTTATACAAAGATACATGATACATTAACTCATAAAGTTTTTAGTTATTGTCTAGTCATTTCAATTTAAACACTCAGTGTGAACACCGCCAGTCACACGCAAAATGTCCAAACGATATTCTAACTCATTCCACACATTTTTCAGTATTTCATATGTTATTAGTTCAATTACTTGAGTAATGCGTTGACAAAATGCCTGAAAATCAGATATATAGATGGTATACACAAAGTTCTTTACATAGCCCCACAAGAAGAAGTTTGGTGATCTCGGAAGCAATTTGATAGAATCATCCTTACCAATTCGCCGGTTCGGAAAATCTTGATCCAGTTGCTCTCGCACGTCCAGTGTCCAGTGTGATGGTGCTCCGTCCTGTTGAAAAATTATTGGCTACAGCTCCTGTAATTGGGGTATAGCATAATTTATGAGCATATCAAGGTACACATTAGCAATGACGGTTGTTATTGTGGCTCTCTTAGTGACGGATTCAGACCTGAAATGGTTCAAATAGAAAATTCCAGAGTTAGTCAACTTCCTAACAGCAGGTAACCACACTGACATACAGAAATAAAGGAATAATATATATCTATATAATCAGGTAAATATTCTGGGACAATCTGTATCTTTTTGGATGTATTGTTAATTGGGTGGATGACAAATTGATAATGAATTGTTGAGTATGTGAACGATATGTTGATGAAGGATTTGGTGAGTGAATGAATGTTACAGTTATGGACGGATTAGTGAATGAGTGTATTGTATGTTGATGGGCGAATTGGTGAGTGCTTGGTTTTTATGTTAATGGTCGGTTTTCCTAGTGGATGAATGGTTTGTTAATGGATGAGTTGATGAAGGGGTGAATGACATGTTGGTGGACGGATTTGATGAGTACTTGAACACAGGTTGTTGAACGAATTGGTGAGTGAGTGAATGGTATATAATTGGATGGACTGGTGAGTGGCTGAATGGTATTCGTATAGTAATGGACGGGTGGGTGAGTTGGGTGAATGTGAATGAGTGATGGATGTAGGATTGACGTATAGGAGGATGAAGATTTTTCATAGATGTTTAAAACTGTGGGTAGATAAAATATTGATGTTCGCATGGATGAGTGTTTCGCTGGGTTCAAGATTGATTGATTAATTGCATAGTAGTTGAAGACTCGATGAATATGATGGATAAAAGAGTGATTGCATGAAGGGTTTGTGAGTGGACGGATGGATGATACACTGATGAAAGAATATACAGGGTATAATTAAATATAAATTCAATAAGAAAGTAAAATAATTGTACATGATAAATTACTGAAGTTGTCCTTCTTACGGATTCCATGAATTTGTACTGGTACCGGTTCTCTTTCCGACCTCAATGAAATACTTGGTAGCTTGCCAGTTTCAGATAACACCCGTTAAACACGAGAAAACACACACCTATATGGAACTCTTCGATTAGGAAAACGTCGTCTGTATTCCTCAACAGCAGCCGATGCGTTGTCATAAAAAAAATTCCATAAACAAAAAGCATATGGTAATATTCACTATGAAAATACATGAATCAAGTGAATGTGTATTCAGTTGTGTTTTGGGCAGGCGTTTCGATGCTCAGATGTTGTCTTGTACAAAAGATATAGTGTAACACGTCAAATATAGTACACGGAACCGCAAGATGTTCCAGTATTTATCCCCAAACGTTAGATTTCAGACATGGTATATCAGGTTAAATCGATGTAGGTTAACCGAAACTACATTATACTGAAGTATTTTACATTCCTCCGGAGACACCCTGTAAGTATTAATTTGTGCATGAGGTGAATGGATAGAACGTTGGACGACTAAACAGGAAATTTATGAATAATTTTCTGTCGTTTAGTTTTTTTCTTTTGCCACTAATATCTGTTCCAGTTACATTAGAACCATTTCCTGCACGATATAATTCACTACTGGTGTATAACAAATTTATGTGCTAATAAGCATGACAACTTGATACTGATTTGCTGAAATTGCAGAGTCTGTCCCTTCCGTGTGACGAGAACCTTACTCGTCTTCCAGTCTTCAGTGATTTGAAGTACTTCTAAAAATATCCTGTTCCTGCCCGTAATCAATATTTCCTTGACGACAAAAAACAAGCGTGCTACAAGTATCTACTTTGTCATAACCGAAGCAATATTGGTACGCTCTTCTTTTCCTCTTCATGCGTACAGTTCCCTTCAACGATGCTCATTCAGTTACACACAAAACATTACCAAATCTTGGAAACCTCAGTGACTATCATTATCGTCACAATCACCTTAAACTCTTCAGCATTGGGAACCTTATATTCTTGATATCAATTTTGGCTTTGGTTGCCCCAAGTTCCGTTTTCTCTTAGCCTTATATTATAATGCAAGTTTTGAACGTGTATTATTCTCTATCCTCTGGATATATTGCAGCCATTATTGTTGGTATTTTATTACCTTAACAATAGTTTTGGTTTTAAAGCATTTCGAATGTCCTCATTTCTTTTTCTATCTAAACGAGTGAATCCTAGGAGAGGTCTCAGAAAACGCATTTGTGCCGCTTCCAGCTGGGACCTATGTCTTCTTTTTCTTTTTTACCTAAAATCCAAGTTCCGCATCAAAATATTAGGGCAGCAATTGTGCAGTCTTAATTTAGTGAGAGTTGTTATCTGTTAACGTAAGTTTATTTCTATCAGTCCACTTAATTTATTGCATTTTTTTGTAATTTAATTTCTATACCAGTGCTCTTTTTCGAAATTTTATACTCTCAGTAAATGAAGCAAGACATCAATTCAATGATTTTACTATCAGTTACATTTTTAAACCTCTGAAGATATTTTCCATACATTCTCATTTTGTTTTGAATGTTCATATTTAAAGAGTACTTATTATGTGACAGTTTTATTTAGCTGATATTCCTGTCTAGAGGTTAATATAAAGGTACGGTTTGTTTATGGCGATCATTGTCGGACGCACATCGCCGGCGATTATAAACGCTGGCGATGATCGCCGAGAAGTGGTTTCTTTATTGACGCACATCGCTGTAGATTCTCATTTGTTTATTCCTTCATCTACTACATATGGGCAAGTAAATTAATGTAGGCCACGGACATAACCTAAAAATTATAATGAATAAATCCAAGATAATGAAGTTGCTATTTATTCTAGAAAAGGGAGATGACGATATCAAAATCTCGCATGCGTATTATAAAAGGAACAAGCTACAGACTAATGAAATATTCAGGAATAGGTTTACAGAATTCTGTTTTAACACATTGATAATGAGACATCTTTATAAAAACGCTACAAAATTTAAGGAATATTTCAGACTCTCACCTGACCAGTTTGATTATGTTTTGAGTTTAATTGAAAATGACGATGTCAAATTACCTACAAATTTTGTCAAGACCCCTGTAACTACAGTTGAAAGATTGGCAATAACTCAGGTTATGAACTGATTATTATTATTATTATTATTATTATTATTATTATTATTATTATTATGATACTGTATTACATTACATGGTGTATTCCAAACAATAATTAAAAAAAATTGGCTAAACTAGCGCTGAGGTAGTTCCCTTTGTAATCCGCTTATACACTTTACATGTGCGAACATGTAATAGGTTAGGTTTGGTTCGTTTGGGCTTTTATTATGCCTTGTATATACGATCAACTACATCTCTACAAAAAAACTGCTATATTTCAGAATACCGCGTAAGTACTTAGATAGGCCTAGTCACAGAAAACTTACAGAAGAGAGAATTTCCCCCAACACTGAACGAAATTCTCTGGGGCTCGGGCGTGATAAAAATGTAATATGTAATGTAAGGGTTTATTGTTTAATTTGTTTATTAATTCACATTCTCATATTAAAAAGAGCATTATGTTGTGACACATATCCAATAATAATTTCGTCTTCAGACCGCGAAAAATTACAAAACGTCTTGATTTGTTTTGCAGCCAAAACCTACAGACGTGGTTAACGTGTACAGATTAGATATTCGATATTGCAACATGACCTTATCTAAATATCGATTATTGAACACGAATGCGGCGATGTGCGTCCTGAATTTGCTTCAGAAGCAACCTCCAGCGATCTGCGTCGCGTCCAACGAACTGCGCTGGCGATCTTCGCTGTAAAGAAACCGTGCCCATTCATTTCAACTGGTAGCAACTCCGGCGACAATCGCTGGCGATGTGCGCCCGGCGATGATCGCCGTAAACAAACCGTACCTTAAGACAACTCATTTCCTACAATACCCTGCACTAACACTCCACTTCTTCCTCCACGAAATAATCTACCTGTGTACGTGTATGTAAAGTAAGTGAAGAGTGAAACTGTGCACTGGATTCCATTTCATTATTTAGTCGTATCACAACTAAATTATGTCTTTCCCATCCCCATTGTGCACATGCAACTTGACTCGCCTGTATTGTGTATTCCGGTTTTCAGTGGTGTTCATGTTAGAGCAGCAGCTGCGCCGTAATGACAAATTATAACTCGTTTGCGATATATGATAATATTATTTAGAGGTACAGCGACACACCATTGCTTATAGCAACGCCTTATATACATACTTACTGCCATAGCAGTGGAGGGGGATGGAGTACTGAATGTAAACACAACTTAAAAAGACGGTGGCATAAGTGAAATAGATTGTATCATACCTGTTCTACTCAGGGTGTGTAAATAGGTGGAAGCAAAGTTAAATACCTGATGTCCAGTAAAAGCAGCACCGGTTGAAAAACAGGACTGAATCCTAATATACGGAAAAGAAGAAGAAGAAGAAAAAGAAGAGCACTCGTCTTAAAATGTATTATATACTTCTTAATTTGAAGAGTTCTACTCTTTCAGGAGCGAACTAAAGTTTTTCTGTTTATATTATATTTTATGTTATAATTATTAGCAAAATAAATAAATAAATGAAGAAATAAATGAAGAAGTAAATGAACAAATAAATGAAGAAATAAATAAATACATAAATAGATTAATAGATAAATAAATAAATAAGAAATAAAGAAAGAAATAAAGGAAGAAATAAATAAATACATCAATAATGAAAGACATAATAAACACACGAGTAAAGAAACACACGAGTAAAGAAATACACGAATAAAGAAATACATGAATAACGAAATACATGAATAACGAAATACATAAATAAAGAAATAAGTAAATAAATAAGTAAATAAATAAGTGAATAAATAAATAATCTCAAAGTAAAACCGGCATGGAATTTATGTATTATTACCAAATGCTTAGTTTCCTAACTTGCGTAATTTCGCACTAAAATGCAGGCAATATTTGTACCCACTTATGTCTAAGAACAATTTTTTCCTAAAATGATTCCGTTGAAAAATCATGTGTGTACATGTATATCAAATGATCATGTCGCATCTGCAAACGTTTATGTCATAATATTATGCACACACTCGTTCTGAGCAAACAATATAGGCGTTCTAGAGCACATAGTGGTTAGGTCTATGTATAATTAGTGCACGTAGTGATCATATGAATGCCTATATTACGTATTTAATTTGATTTGAAGTATATTTGATATAATTGCATTGTGGAGAGATGGACTCTATCATCTAATCCTATATCTGCTTATCTACTTGACTGGATTCTACGAATCATCTTTATTATTTGTTAAAGACTGATTATGTTAACACTCAAGAATTTTATTAGCGAATTGAAAATAACTTATATCAGACATATATATGTAATATACACATGAAAATTGTATTTATATTTCCTGTTGTAGTGCTAATATATTTTGTTGTTATAGTAAATGTTCTACGTTTTCAATAAACTTGTTTTGTGATTTCACACGACATAAAATTTCATGCATTTTCTTAGTGTATGGTGAAAAGTTACCTTGAATTTGAAGAATAATATAGAGAATTGAATTTAATAGGGAAACACATATGTAGTACATAGTTTCCCCAAATAGCCGTGTAACTTTGTACAACTATTAAATGTCATATTTCACCTACTTAAAATATAATTTTTCATGTTTATTATGTCTCAGTACATAAAATAAGCAGTTTCCTAAAATAATTTACTTTAAACATAATTTTCAATAGACACCATTTTAGTTAAGTATGAAAATGTGATAGAAGTGGTATAAAATTACCCCAAATAACTGCACCATTACTTTTTTATAATATTTGCATCATTAATCACTAAGCTTTTCTACTTGTTTATTCAGTAGGTTTGCACTGGAGATCATCTTGTATCTAATTCAAGGCAATCAGAAAGTCTTACAACGCGAGCTCTCGTCAGTGCAGAAATCTGTGATTAATTGCTTCTCTCTTGAATTGCAGCGCAGTCCGTGTCTTCGTACGTCTCTCGTCCCAGCTTTAATATTAACTGCGATAATTCCTCCAACAATTCCTTTCTGCTTCCACTTAAAATCTCCATCATTTGTCATTGTCAGGAATTGCTTCAATTTGTCATTCATAACATTCAGCATTCACAGAATAGACAGTTTAACACCTTAATGGTGTTATGAGTTTACGATTACTACGACAGTTTCTGCATTTAAGAAATGATTTGTTCCAACAAGTCGGATCATCTGTTACTTGCATGTATGTACAGCCACTGAATATATGCAACGTGTAATCTAAATTGCAATAAAAGTGACTGGACTCTTTTTTTATTCGCGTGGTACCATTCCTAAATTTTTTTGTTGAATAGGGAAGAACTTATAAATGAGGCAGTTAGAATACAAGTGGTACAAGACCACAGAAACTGTTAGCGAGATATTCAGTGTTTTAGAAAAAAATCAAATATAGGAATCAGTAGCACAATTTTTCATCCAATGTACATGTATTTATAACACAAAATATCCTTTTACCTATACAATAGGAATATAAATACTTGAAACAAAATTTATGGATGAAATTAAATAATGACAAATACTCTTAATTTGTTGAGGGAAAACCTGTGAAAAAACCTTAACCAGATAATACTATATTAAATTAACATGAGCCGTCTGTGCTTATCTAATTAGATAAGCACAAACGGCTCATGTTAATTTAATATAGTATTACAACTTGCTTATCGGAAAAACCATATAAAATGAAATTACTTAACCAGGATTTGAACCCTGGCCCGCTCATTTCACGGACAGGCATGCTAACCGTTACTCCACAGTGGTGGACCGTCGCTGTCTTAGGAAGCTAAAAGAAAATTAATAAGGGAAATTTTCAGTGAAATTTGTAGTTAATATAAGAATAATTTTTTAACTTAGCAAACATCTGCTTATTCCTAAAACTTCGTAAGTCTAATTTTTCCTAAAAGATTTATTATATGTGAAATCTGTGTCTATAGCCTAATCATTGTGAATCTGTGATAAAACGTCGCAAGTCTACAAATGTTGTTACATTTTATATAATAAATACACAGCAGTTTTAAGCTTGAGTATAAAAAGGATAAGGAAGTTAATTTGCTTTCCTGTACAATTTCCTCACACGGAGTTACGAGATTTTAGAATAAGCTAAAGAAAATATATAAGCGGAAATAACTGACTGATAAAAGTAAAATTTTTTGTAATATTTATAATTCAATCAATACTAATATAAAAATTTGTTAACATGAATTGGTAAAGAAGGGAATAATTATTTTCAAGAAAAATGTAAATATTGTATCAGTTAAAAAAGTTTCATAATAGGAGAAATAAAATGATGAAACTTAGCCAAATCAATAACTTAAAGATATTCCTAAGTACGAGGAAAATTTTTCAGGAAAATTTATAATTATATTAATAAAATTATAAAATTTAATAAAAGTAGTAAGCTAAAAGAATTGCTTAATAATGGTAAAGTATCCATGAAAATGTACAATTATATCAATACAATTATGTAAAAAAACTTACCAAATCAGTAATCTGAAAATAACTTAAAGGGGAAAATTTGCGCTTTAAATTTTTCGGCAATATTTCATTGATAGTGGCAACGTTGTGTTCACTTGTATTTTGGTACCGGAAAGATGAATAACAAATTCAATTTGTATAGGCTTCTCCAAGCGAGCATTGTGTAGTATTAATTTTAAAAAATAGACGTCACGGAACTGTATAGGGTCGGTTTCTTGTTTGCTACGACTTTAATGATTTTTAGCACTGTGTAAAATCTATCTATTTTGCCGGGTTTAAACGCTCAAATACGGATTCGTCTAATGGTTAATATTGTACAGAATGTTCGTCGACACGATGATGATTATGATGATAAAAATAATGATGTAACCCCTCAATATATTTCAAATAAATTATTGATGTAAAAGTCAATTCTAGACGAGGCCACGTAAATGGGTTTTCTCGTTTAACTTAGTTGATGTCCCTAGGTAATAGCGATCGCATACTACACATCTAAGTGCATTCTGAGTACGAATCTGTAATGATAGTGTATCGGTAACCTGTAATTACTGCATGAATTTCACTAACTTATAGCTGCAAGACACACAGCTACAACCTGCAAGCATGTTACCGATAATGTCGGCATGAAACTCCATAACAGACGATAGTATTGTTGGGTGAACCTGCACGGTAATCAATATTGAACTATGTAACGCTGAACTTTGCGTGTGTGGTTCATAATATGATATCGAGAATATGAAGTTTCAAAATTACAGGGTGTACCTGAATTCAAAACTTAAACTTCTAGGGATGATGCAAGAGACCAAAACAAACGTTTTTTCTTAAATTACCGTGGGTCGGAAACTATTTCGAGGGCTTAATGTGAGACTAACGTAACTACAATCCACAACAAACTTCTTAACAGGTAATAGTCTTATTTCATATAAGGTAAAACACTTTGATATGCACGTACAGCGTTTTGGAGTCCGTTTATTCCATCGACATCTTTTCTAGTTCGACTGAGCTGAAAATTTACACACACGTTATTCTTAATGCATCTAACAAACAGTTAAAACTGGAAGAAATCAGATAAAAATTGTAAGAATTTCAAAATTAAATCCTAGGGGGACAAGACTAACTGTGGTAACTTTCGAGGAATATCAATTTTGTTGACGTCGTACAAAATTTTGTCCAATATTCTTTTGAGAAGATTTATTCCGTACGTAGATGAAATTATTGGGGATCATCAGTGTGGTTTTAGATCGACTATTGATCAGATTTTTTGTATTGGACAGATATTGGAGTAAAAATGGGAGTATAAGGGTACAGTACATAAGTTATTCATAGATTTCAAAAAGGCATATGACTCGGTTAGGAGAGAAGTATTATATGATATTCTTATTGAATTTGGTATTCCCAAGAAACTAGTTCGATTAATTAAAATGTGTCTCAGTGAAACGTGCAGCAGAGTCCGTATAGGCCAGTTTCTATCTGAAGCTTTTCCAATTCACTGCGGGCTAAAGCAAGGAGATGCACTATCACCTTTACTTTTTAACTTCGCTCTAGAATATGCCATTAGGAATGTTCAAGGTAACAGACAGGGTTTGGAATTGAACGGGTTACATCAGCTTCTTGTCTATGCGGATGACGTGAATATATTAGGAGCAAATCCACAAACGATTAGTGGAAACACTGAAATTTTACTCGAAGCAAGTAAAGCGATAGGTTTGGAAGTAAATCCCGAAACGACAAAGTATATGATTATGTCTCGTGACGAGAATATTGTACGAAATGGAAATATAAAAATTGGAGATTTATCCTTCGAAGAGGTTGAAAAATTCAAATATCTTGGAGCAACAATAACAAAATAAGACACTCGGGAGGAAATTAAACACAGAATAAATATGGCAAATGCATGTTATTATTCGGTTGAGAAGCTTTTGTCATCTAGTCTGCTATCAAAAAATCTGAAAGTTAGAATTTACAAAACAGTTATATTACCGGTTGTTCTATATGGTTGTGAAACTTGCATTCTTATTTTGAGAGAGGAACAGAGATTAAGGGTGCTTGAGAATAAGGTTCTTAGGAAAATATATGGGGCTAAGAGGGATGAAGTTACGGGAGAATGGAGAAAGTTACACAACGCAGAACTGCACGCATTGTATTCTTCACCTGACATAATTAGGAACATTAAATACAGACGTTTGAGATGGGCAGGACATGTAGCACGTATGGGCGAATCCAGAAATGCATATAGAGTGTTAGTTGGGAGGCCGGAGGGAAAAATATCTTTGGGAAGGCCGAGACGTAGATGGGAGGATAATATTAAAATGGATTTGAGGGAGATGGGATATGTTGATAGAGAGAGGATTAATCTTGCACGGGATAGGGACCGATGGCGGTGTTTTGTGAGGGTGGCAGTGAACCTTCGGGTTCCTTAAAAGCCATTTGTAAGTAAGTAAATGTCTCTTAACCGTATTTTTGAATAACATAAAAATGTATAGTTAAATAATATTATGTCTCCGTTTAAAGTACAAACAACGTACACCTGTATATGAGGTTATTAACTTCAAGAATAAAATTTATATAAGCTGATGTTCATGAAATTCATTATCAATGTAGTTAACCAAACCTAAACTCTGATAGCTATGCTTCATGAGTTTTTAGAGAAATGTATCATGTTATGTATCTTTCTCTGCATCGAGAAATACAGCGGCGTAAGAAGAACGTAACACACGTGTTGAGTTTCCCAGACTCGAGAAGAGTTACACCTTGAGATTCAACGATGCGGAGTAACACGCAATTGGTATATATCACACTTTCACAAGAAAACGTAGTGTTGTATCCTTAATCTTACAGACTGAAGTAGTAGATAAAATACCTTACAGTTGCAAGTATAGTGATTTACATTCTGCCAACATTGGAAATGTCTTATCTTCAACAGAATTATTTATACTGTATGTAGTTAAGCTGTTCTGCTTTAGTAGGTCACATACATACAGTATGATTTTGAAATAATGGGACATATTTCTGTATAGGCTTAACCGTAAGTGTTGTCTTTAATTTCAGGGGGTTATTCTTTGAGATATTTAAAACACAAAGTTCCATACAATTTTACTTGTTTTTTCCTTCTCTTACGAGATAAAAATTGTTTTATATGAAACATTTTATAACGTGTTTTGGGAAAGACATTGATTGAATTCCCAATGTGCTCAATCAGTTTAAGGAAGCCACTGTATTATGATAATAAATTATTGAAAGAATTTTAGTTTTGTCCTTTAAATGTGCAGAAATTTGATCCAAACAAATATAACATTTTAAAATTCCTTTTCAGAACGAAAAGTTAAATTTGTTCTGATCAAATTTCTGTTCATTTAAAGAACAAAACTAAAATTTTTTAAATCATTTATTTTCACAATGCACTGCTCTGTTAAAATGACTGAGCAGATTGGGAATTAAACCAATGGCTTTCTCTAAACACGTTATGAAATGTTTCATACAAAACAATTTTTATCTCGTAAAGTAAGAATAGCAAAGTAAATGGTATTAAACTTCTTGTTTGAGATATATCTAAGAATAATCCCTTGAAATTAATGGCACTACTAGCAGTTCAACCTGTATATTATTAAATAATGTCACTCACCATAATAATACTAGGCTAGAAAGTTTAGTTGGTCTGTTTCATCATCTAATAAATTTAGAAAAGGAACTTAAGAAATCCATTTCAACTTCGCCACTTCCTTTCCTCTCCTATCATCCTTTCATTCATCATCCCCTTACGTCTTCTGGTTTTCAGAGCGCTCTACAGGCGACCCTCCGAAGCTGCGGACTCTCTCTGCCGGCTCTCCGTGGACTATATTCATGCGATGATGGATAGCTTCTGCAACGGAACCCGAGGCAGACTTCTTGGGGGACTTTCGCCTCGGACCGTTAAGGGAGCCTTTTGGGGGGGGGGTTGCGGAAGCAGGAGTGGTACATGGACTGTGTTGCCAGTAGAAACCGGTAGTTAAGGGGGTCAAGCGTTTAGGTCGGTGCGCGTAGAGGAGCGGTGGGCACGTAGCTCATCCCATATCGGGGGGTGTGAAATAGACCTCAGGTCGTAGTGCGTGGAATGTTACCTCCCTCCCTCCCAACAAGTAAAAAAAAAAAAAAAGAATTAGATTAGTGTCTTTTAACAACGACCGATTCATATTAAATCAACATTTCCAAAGCAAAATGTCGCTCGTAGAAATTGTGTCCCGAGCCGTAGCTGTGTGGCGTAAAGCGTCGTGCTACAGACTGGTGACATGAATAATTAAACCTTACAATACAGAATGTGAACGATATAAACCTCCAAAATTATATATACAGTACAAGTTGGTCTACTGAACAAAAGTCTAGTGAAATTTAATTATGTCTTATAATTGTATTTTTAATTTGTAAACTTCCATGTTTTTAAGGTTGATAGTAGTTTAATTAATTTGTTTACATTTTTACTGAACGTGAATTCCATTAATAGTGCTGCTTTGTCAACAATGTGATGTTCAAACTTCTATTCAGGTTTCTCCCCAGCGACTGTTGTGATATGTTTTATTTTTATTTTTTGAGACAGATTATAGCCCGGCACAAACGCAATCACACTAACATTCATACGAATTTCCAGGCTCTTTAGACATTCATTGAAGTTTTCTTCTTCAAGCAAGGTTCCGCGAGAGTCGAGCCCGGGACTCGAGCATACCGACCACGAAGAGCACGAATGCAGTCAAATGTAACCTACCTACAAATGGTTTTTAATTCCTTACATTGCCGCCCTCACATAAGCCCGCCATCGGTCCCTATCCTCATCAAGATTAATCCAGTCCTTACCATCAAATCCCACCTCCCTCATATCCGTTTTTATATTATCCTCCCATCTGCGTCTCGGCCTCCTCAAAGCTATTTTTCTCTCCAGTCTCCCAACTAACACTCTATATACATTTCTGGATTCGCCCATACGTTCTACATGTCCTGCTTATTTCTAACGTCTGGATTTAATGTTCCTAATTGTCAGATGAAGAATACAATGCACGCAGTTCTGCGTTGTGTAACTTTCTCCATTCTCCTGTAACTTCATCCCTCTTAGCCCCAAATATTTTCCTAAGCACCTTATTCTCGAAAACTCTTAACCTCTGTTCCTCTCTCACAGTAAGAGTCCAAGTTTCACAACGACACAGAACAATTGATAATATAACTCTTTTATAAATTCTTTCAGCTTTTTTGAGAGCAGACTGGATGACAAAAACTTTTCAACCCAATAATAAGACGCATTTTCCATATTTATTCTACGTTTGTGACCTACTTAGGAAAAGGAAATTTTGAGGACTTCCGCTAAGAAATTAAATGAAACTATATCAGACCACACGAATGAAAGATGAAGTTTTGCTCCTGCTGTGATATTTTTTAATTATTACGTAACGGGAATAACCTTACAAAACATGCCACAGCAAAGTCTTTCTTCGTCGTCAATCCCATGGAGCTGAACATTTTGTATTCCCTGATGCTTATGCTAACCAGCTCGGCTGTTGTGTCGGAGAAGTTGCGCACGTTGCAAGGTGTTACTACTTTGTGGAGTGCCGTAATGTATGTGTTAAGCTGTGGCATGGATGAGTGAGTGAGAATTCACACGCACGTGAGACACGTGGAGCTGAGTTATAGCGGTCAGAGCATTGCTCAACCTGGAAGACTATTCTGCTTGTTGCGTGACGTAAAATCCCTAAATTTTCCATAAATTATTTGTCAGACAAAAAATATCAACTGCACACAGATCTAAAGTCGATGAGGTTTGTTTATACGGAGTGATTCCGGAAAACCGTGCAAAATTAAACAGCAAATAGGGGATGCTCTGCAGATCATTTTGAGATAGAAAACTTGTGATCTGTGAAGTCAGCTTAACATGGTATGAACTTAGACATATCTATCGCTATCATTTAAGGGGGAATGATATACCCTAGCTTGATAATGTTAAACTAGAGGAAATATAAGGTACATGTACTCAGGAATTATTCAGAATAGGATTCTGAAATTTTTACAGCTAATGCCTATATTCCTTGGCTTACAGCTCAATTCTTTGTTTTCAATATATTCAATAACTTGTATTGGATATATAATTTTTTGTAATGATAATTTTTTTCTACACTTGTTCTGTATTTTACGCCAAATAACTCTCAGTTACATGCTTAAAAGTCTTACAAAATTATAACCCAAAAGTTTCGGCATGTTTATAACACGTGTATGAATTAACCATAAAAATTTAAGCTTCCTACAACTGGTACAGTAGGAGCTGAGAAAATATTCCTGGTCATGGTTACCGATCAATGGGGTTTCAAACACACTCCATGTCACTGGTTAGATGCTAACCCTTCAAGAGCGAACTACAGACACACACAGGCTTGTCCATATCAGCCACAAGTAGGCTACCGAGATCTGGCCATACCTCGGTTTTGCCCTAACTTCTATTATGCGCAGATTGTGTATATATATTAATGTCAGTCTATGTGTACTATTCGCAGGCGATAAAAGTTGTATTGTTGCAAATTTGTTGTTATATATAAAGTATTTTATTTCATTTGGGTACCTAATTTATACATTTCTCTACTGAATGACACTTTTTTAAATGATCTAACTATATTATCAAAATTTGGGCAAAAATAATGAAATAATATTTTTGTACAAAATTAATTTCAATTAAATATAGCATGCTAATCATTTTGTTTATATTAGTCTTTTAAGTTCAAAATAAAATTTTAAATTTGACGTGATCATTATAATAATATATAAAAAATCAACAAATCTTAAAGAAATTAATAGCTAATTACATGTACAATTATAATAATAATAATAATATTGGTGTAATAATAAATTAATTTAATTTTGGAATATAAGCTTTAAAGAATACACTAAACTTATTAGTACATTCCAAGATCTTATTGACACGTGTTTTAGAAATGGTTAGAATAATGATAGCAATATATATATATATATATATATATATATATATATATATATATATCAAATTAAACAGAAAAGAATGTAGTATTTAATACATTAAAAATGGAAAAAATTTTTTCAAGAATTTTTGCCTTCCATTCCCCCTTAATGCTTTTCATATTACAGTAATATATCATTATAACGAAATCCTAGACCTCTCAGATTAATTGGTTATGCTGAAATGTAGTTACATCGAAATACATTAATTTTTTTGAAGAAAGTAGCATGCTTGTTCATTTATCTCTACTTACGCCAAAAATTCCGCATATCTTGCGTGTAGGTATGGAAAATATCCGTAAACAAAATAAAAGGCTCAACTTGCATTGCATTCGAAAATAAGTAGTTCACCGAAAGGTCTAGGAAAAGAAAAAAAAATCATGAGGTGCTATATTGTGCGGGAAGTCATGTTGTGAGATTAGTGAGTTGTGATTGGAGACGCCATGTTGCGGGATTAGTGAGGTGTGATTGGTGGAAGGAATTAGATGGGGAGAACAAAGGAACAACTGAATGAAAAAAACAGGAGATCTCTGTATCTTAGTAGATATACTACATTAGATACTTAATGAGCACATGGCCATTATGCAGTTGCGATATTATAATATATAAAATATGTCCTTACTTAATAACGAACCTATATTTAAAATATCCTTCTTTAAAAAGTAAAGTTTTGGGAAAAGAGACGAAATTTTTATTTTGTTGAACGTTTTTTCGTAAAAACAAAAACCGTTAAGGTGCAATATTTTAACATTTATTTACATGGAGAAAAGGCAGGAGTCAGTAATACTGTATGTTTCATTACCCTATACTGGCGGTCGTGATAACGATATTTTATTCTATCTACATTTGTTATTTACATTTGTTTACATTAGTCATGTACATTTATTTATATTTTAAAATTTATTTTCATATAATTTCTAAATGACAAACCTGAGTTAACGTACCATTTTTCACCTCAAATCAGGTCCTGAAAATGACCGACACAAACATTTGATATTTACAATTATTATTTACATTTACTCGTTCATTCATTGTTTTCCGTCCAAGGGTAGGAATTTCACTGCAAATCCAGCATTCTCCAATCTTTTCTATTTTCTGCCTTTTGTCTTCGCCTATGATCCATATATCTTAATGTCGTCTATTATCTGACATCATCTTCTGCCCCGAACTCTTCTCCCGTTCATCATTCCTTCCAATGTATCCTCCAACAGTCAGTTTCATCTCAGCCAGTGACCCAACCAATTCCTTTTTCTCTTCATGGTCAGTTTCAGCACTATTCAGCACCCACTCTTTCAAACACAGCTTCTGTCTGCCCATTTTACACGATTCATTCTTGTCAGAGGTCTGCATCGAGCGCCAAGTAGTTCATAGCATAATCTGACAGGTAGCGCACATGCATGATGGGTAAAATTGTCGCGAGCGATAAATCTTCGAACGGTATAAGCCGAGCGTTAGACATTCGTTCTTGTTACAGTGATGAACTGTGTAGTAACATCATAGATGTTTATCATTTCAAAACTTTGCAGTGTTTAACTAACCTCTCCATAGTACAACTACAAAACTTGCTTTAAAATGTAATATAAATGTTGTAGGTAAATGTTTCCCCCCGCCACACAGGAGTGATTTTGTTTTTGCCATATCTAATAGATGTTATTGGATGTAAATGTAATTATTATAAACGGAGAACACAATCACGATAATGCAAGAAATGTATCAAGTTTTCTAGTAATAATAATAATAATAATAATAATAATAATAATAATAATAATAATAATAATCTCTAATAATTAGTGTATCAATCTTTGCGTCTGTAACAGTTGTGCAGCATGATTATTCGTTTTATTCTATTTTCTGTGACGTTATCTCTGTACTAATATTGTTATTAATTTACTGCTATATAATAATATTTTGTAAAACGTTTCTATATTGTCGCAGTATATAGGCGGAACACTATGTATTGACCTATCATATTATATATGTGGTAAATCAATTATTGAATAATTATTAATTAGCAATAATAACTGTATATCGAAGTTTTTCATACTATTTTATTTATAACTTCATGTTACTGTTTTGGTACGTTCCATTAGACGTTTATCATAAACACAGAAAATAAAGCCTTATTTTTACTGTGTGAGCAAAACATATTTGTATCTTATCTGTCGCCTTCCATACAAAATAAGACATGTCGGTGAGATGACCTTGTACTGTGCTTCTATTTGTTACGAGCGCATCACGACCGATCTTGTCTCACTCGAGGGTGCGATATTCGACAGAGTTCAAGCGAGCGATTTAACTCCAATTCAGCACTCTGATTCTTGTACATTTACTATTTACTTTTAATATTTACTTTCATTATTTGCATGTAAGGAATACATTATGCTCTGTTTGTTAATCTATCGTCCAAAAGGTGATTCTTTCTACCGTATTTAATTTGTCACGTTAAAAACTTCCAATAAAATTAGTAAGCAAGTGTTTATAAAATGCACAACTATTTTTAAGAATAAGTATAATTATAGTATTTTTATACTTAAAACACTTATACAGACCCAGTAGTAACTTAAGTCTCGCAATTAAAAAAAAATCTACAGTAAATTTGTCATGATTGCAACAGAAATTATAATTGAAAATAATCACTCGAATAACGACTTTCCTGCTGGGTAACTTTCGGTGATGCACTCCGGTCTCATTTAATCGGCATTATCACGTTTGATAATAAATATAGTTACCTCATTCAGACGCTAAATAATCTAAGATGTTGATAAAGCGTCATAAAATAACGCACTACAACAACGACTTTCTATTATTAGAGGATACATTGTTAACTGAGCTACAGTTAACTTAGTTTTTATGAATGTTCTGTGTAGTAAAATTTAAAATAATACATTATACAGTTGAAACGTCTAAGGATTATACTTAGATGTCGAGTCATGCATAAATTAAATAGCTTGAATCCTCGATATCTTAATTTAAATAGATAATGATTATCTAAGAATTTATCTCAGAATGTCAGGTATACAATGCAAGGCTGCCTCCGCTGGTAGAATCTAGCTCATCAGCTCGTCACATCTTACAGCAACGCTTTATCATGCCACTCTCGTTAGACAGACGTACAGGAAGCATCACAGGGGCACGTCTTCCATGCTTGGGATTTACGGAATTAAATCTTGAATTGGACTTCCTGCGGCTTTCGTCTATATGCAAATGCTAGAGCTTCATCTTAAAATAGATGTATCTTGCTCGTACATTTCACGTGTCCTTCATTTTCATTAGTCTTTAGTTACGACTTCACTTCTAAGCACGCTTATGTTTATGTATGAGAGGTGGGATTAGACATTAGCCTAGTCATTGATCATCCCACTTCAGTTTCAAGAAATTGAGTTACCTCTGTAAAGAGAACTTTTGATCACAAATAATTGAGTTACCTCTGTAAAGCGAACTTAAGATCATAAAGAATTGAGTTACCTCTGTAAAGCGAACTTTTGATCACAAATGAAGTTACCTCTGTAAAGCGAACTTAAGATCATAAAGAATTGAGTTACCTCTGTAAAGCGAACTTTTGATCACAAATAGTTACTTCTGTAAAGCGAACTTCTGATCACAAAGAATTGAGTTACTTCTGTAAAGCGAACTTTTGATCACAAAGAATTTTGTTACGTCTGTAAAGTGAACTTTTGATCACAAAGAATTCAGTTACCCCTGTAAAGCGAACTTTTGATCACAAAGAAAATTCAGTTACGTCTGTGAAGCGAATAATTAAAATTTGTACATTGAAAGCGACTGTGGGACAGATTTACCCCGAGATTTTTTTTTATTTCCTTCGATTCTTATATAGCTGCTGTTTCATCACTTAAACAATAGCTTCATCGTCTCTGAACTGTCTATGTGTAAGGAAGAATTCATATTGGAAGGAATTTGCATGCTTGAAGAAATTGTATGTGTAAGGAAAAGTCCATTATAAAATAAAATTCCATTCCTAAATTATGGGTACTAGAAAAATCACTATTGAAAGGACATTTCATACCTAAAAATAATGGTATAACATGTGAAGAATACGCAAATTAAGCTTTCAGGAATAACTTCCTGTAAAGTCAATTTGAATAATTTCGAGGGAAAAATTGTTCCGGAGCCGGGTATCGAACCCGGGACCTTTGGTTAAACGTACTAACGCTCTCCCAACTGAGCTACCCGGGAACTGTACCCGACACCGATTCAATTTTTCCCTCTACATCCACAGACCTCAAAGAGGGCTGACAACCGTCAAGCAACCAACATTGAGTGCACACTAACTCTGTGTGACTTAAATTGTGGTTTTCTGTTACGTACAGTAACGTGTATTATGCAAATTAAGCTTTCAGGAATAACTCCCTGTAAAGTCAATTTGAATAATTGAATAAATTATTCAAATTGACTAATTTGCATAATACACGTCACTGTACGTAACAGAAAACCACAATTTAAGTCACACAGAGTTAGTGTGCACTCAATGTTGGTTGCTTGACGGTTGTCAACCCACTTTGAGGTCTGTGGATGTAGAGGGAAAAATTGAACCGGTGTCGGGTAGAGTTCCCGGGTAGCTCAGTTGGGAGAGCGTTGGTACGTTTAACCAAAGGTCCCGGGTTCGATACCCGGCTCCGGAACAATTTTTCCCTCGAAATTATTCATGTGAAGAATAGTCACTAACTAAAGGAGATAGCATGACTGAAATTAAGTACTGATTGTATGAGTGAGACAAATGACCTATTCTCTTTGAGCTCACATAGATTCTTTCCCACAGCAGAAAATCTCCTTTCAAAGACGAGTATTCGCTTAACTTTTAAAATTTTCTTTCCTTTATCTTCATTGACTGGAAAAGGATTTGAATCTAAATAATAAATTACTAGATTATATATGAATAATAAATTAGGTACAAGATGAAGTGGTATTAGGCGTAAGGAAAAATAAATATCGAAAGGAGTATTCATATCCAAAAGAATGGTGTTTGTGTAAGGAAATTTTCATTTTGAAAAGAAATATTCGTGCCGATATGAATGGTGCTAAACTTAACAATAAAAACAACTAAAGGAAAATTCACGTCTAATACTATGTGCGTAAAGCACACAATGTTGAAGAGAGATTCGATGTCTATAAAGACAGTGTTAGTGATAGTGGTGATGTTAATAAAACTTACATTTGACTCAAGTTGATAATTTGTTTTCATGCTGATGTTAATGAAAACGATTATTTGACAATTAATAAAGTAATGATGATGATAACGAAATAATTTATTTGACAAATTTATAATGGCGTTAGTAAAATGTTGAAATAAAGTAATTTGGCAATGGTGATTCTGTTGATAATCAGATTTCATATTGGTACTGCTAATAGAAGATTTTGTCATCTAATCTGCTGTCAAAAAATGTGAAAGTTAGAATTTATAAAACAGTTATATTACCGGTTGTTCTGTATGGTTGTGAAACTTGGACTCTCACTTTGAGAGAGGAATAGAGATTTAGGGTGTTTGAGAATAAGGTTCTTAGAAAAATATTTGGGGCTAAGAGGGATGAAGTTACAGAAGAATGGAGAAAGTTACACAACGTAGAGGTGCATGCATTGTATTCTTCACCTGACATAATTAGGAACATTAAATCCAGACGTTTGAGATTGGCAGGGCATGTAGCACGTATGGGCGAATCCAGAAATGCATATAAAGTGTTAGTTGGGAGGTTGGAGGGAAAAGGACCTTTGGGAAGGCCGATACGTAGATGGGAAGATAATATTAAAATGGATTTGAAGGAGTTGGGATATGATGATATAGACTGGATTAATCTTGCTGAGGATAGGGACCAATGGCGGGCTTATGTGAGGGCGGCAATGAACCTCCGGGTTCCTTAAAAGCCAGTAAGTAAGTAAGTAAGTAAGCAAGTAAGTAAGTAAGTAACTGCTAATTATAATAATGATAACTTAATTTAATAATATTAATTACGTTTTTTAACATGATTGTGATGGTGAGGTAGTCATTATGATGGAGTACAAATAATGGTGGTGGCAGCGGAGTTCAGAGGAGATGAACAGATACACCTGCTTTACAGTTTCTTTTTATGGCTGATAAATCTAGTTAGCATATCTTGAATAATCACAACGCTGGTGCAATGCTAGTCTGAGTGCACACTCGTATTAATGGCCCTCTTGTCTCCGGTCTGTTATTTGTTTGAAGCCAACTGTTCAATCAGCGCTGAGTATGAGAAAGATAATATTAGCCTAGAGTCACCCCCCTCTTTGTTTGCTAATTTGAACCTGATGACGTCACTCTGTTGGTTTAAAGGTGAAAGTATGAACACTTTCTGAATAAAAATTAACAATGTTCGGAGATAGATAGACTACGCCAGGAAAATCACATTCCATAAAATTATTTTCCATTTTGAAAGTAATGGATAGTGTACCGGTTTGTCTTGTAGGGGACAGGTCACATTCTGTACTGTCAATTTAAAATTTGTGTTCGATTATGTTTCACAGAAATTTCTTTGTATGTAAGTATACTTAGAACAACAGACATTTTAACTCAAACGTTAAGGGATTCTAGATAAAATATGTTAAAAGGTAAAGATAACAAGAATCAACACGGAGATAAAAATGAGAAAAACGATTTGGTCAGCGTTATCCCGAATTGTTGACGAACTCTATAAATACTGTACCGCTACTAGGTAACTCAGCGAATAATTAATTTTATAAATCAGAATAATTTTATTCATTATATATTTAATTTAGATTTGTCATTTTTCAATATATCATATTTCCCTCTCATAAAACCTTGCTTCGTCATAATAAAAACGTAAATTCTGCACGGAAGAAATCTATATTCTCATGTTACAGCCACTTTTGGAGAATTGTTTTTATTTAATAATAATATTCAAATATGATTAATCTGAGGACGTTTTTCATAGGAAAAATTTTGTGATAGTCTGACAATGAGAGAACTGGGCTGTAAGTGTCCTTAGGCAGAATCACTTAGCCTAATTGAATCGACTTTTGCAAAAAGAAAATATCTTTGCTGTTCGTGCAAAATGTCGTATGTTAAAATTACCAGTTTTCCAGGAAAGGTAAAAAACTGAATATTTTTGTTGGTTTCAGATCAATTCATTTGAAACTTAAAATATTATCATAAAAACACATCTTATTATATTTTGCAATTATATATGAGCACCAAAATAATGTATGTCTAGAGGGGAAAAATTGTTTAATTTTTTTGACATACGACATTTTGCACGAACACCAACGATATGTTACATTTTTGCCAAAATCGGCTTTTTCATATAAACTGTAACTTAATGGGTGTTGAATGGAATAATAATATGAGTCAATTATAACATATATCAGTCACATTTGTAGCTAACTTCATGTAACAAGAATATCAAGTTCCAATTTTAAGTTTCCCCACCTGCCATTATATTTTTCTTGAATGCCTCAAAACATTAAATTTGTAACGTGTGTCCTTTTTGCAAAAGTCGATTCAATTGTCCAATGACCATAGTCAGAACGAGAATTTTTATGAAGAAGAGAAACTTCTCTTTTTTGCATTCAACAACAACTTTGCAGTAGCAATGAATTCAATTTGTTTCCTAGAAAGTATGTATAACTTCGCTATTCACAGTTGGACCAGCAAATAGAGATTAATAAGAATGGACACTGAACAAAATTCCCGGCTCTGATTTTGTGCGCATGCTCTAGGTTGACGTTTGGTTTCACTTTCAAACGCTAGAGTTCAGTATAATCGAGCACCCGCAATAGTTGGAACAGCAATGCCTATTCGATGGCAAGTCTGCTAAAAAGTATTTCTGCTGTCGATTGCTGATGCGATATCATCGCCAACTTTAGTGAAAAAGATAAAACTGACGCTCATGGAGTTACAGCTAGTTTGATAGTCGTTGAAATACTGTAAATACTGCACATCAAAAGTAGCGATGTGCAGTGTCCATACTTACAATTCCCAATACGCTGGTACGACTGTATTTCAAAATTTCGCTTTAAATTATCTCTTTAATATCTAAAAACAGAGTTATTATTACTTTGCTTGCCGACTAAGCTTTTTCGTTTGAAAGAATTATGATTTTGTTATAAATGATTCTGGACATTCAGGAAGACCGTTCGTCTATGATGAAGATCATTCAAACGTTTTATTTCCCAATGATCCACTTCAATCAAATCGTAAATTAGCCAGTATGATAAAATATGACAAATCAACTATCACACAACGTTTACATTCCACGATCGAAGTTAAAACATTATGTTTATATGTACAGTTCAATTCAGTATCAATGGCCCCTGTCCTTGGTTGTTTGGCTAGTGAGCGAGCTACGTGGCGCGTTATCTCGTAATGTGAATAGATGGGGAAGATGAAAGAGGAAGCTTGAAAATAATATCTATGCTCGAAACTGAGGGACACTCATATTAAGAAAATATGTCAACATGACATTGTTTAGTCAATAGGCGTAGTGGTTAGTAACGGAACGTGTGGAAGAATATTGTGTTTTAATACGGAGTCTACCGCGACATGATAAGAAGGAAGTGTTAGGTGTTATGACTGCGCGGCCTGACCTGTGTGACCCAGCCCGCCAGTAGGGTAAACTCATCTAATTCCGTGACTCGTGTAATTCCGTTATACTGAATATAATGAGTATCACTGACATGTGTACATGACAAATTGTTGGAGTTTGTTCAATGGATAGCAGCGCTAATCAGCTATCGTCACAAGAAGTTTGGACTTCTGGGAGCAAGTACACTGCTAACAGGAAGTCATTTCATAATACGCTATTGCTAAGAAGTGTGATTTGAGTTGTCCTGGTGTCGTATCCTAAAGTAGGTTTTAAAAAACAGTTATGTGTACAATTATACGTATAAATAAATATATATTTCTATAGAGATTGCTTTGAAGATTTAGAATGTGTATACAGTTCTCAGTTAACTTACATGATTTAGTCTATAAATCTTAAGTTGTCTGCACAATTTCTTAGAATTTTAAACATTTGGCAGCTATTACTGTATCACGGAATTAAGTGAACAGAATATGAAAATTTGTTAAATGAATGTCACATGGCCTGTACGACTAGTCATCATCTATATTAATTATATCTGATTAATTTTAAAACAAATTTGGATATATAAAAATTTTTATAATATTTATTTAGAAAACTTATAGGCTATTAATTAAACGAATATTAACGCCAATTAAAATGAAGAAAATTATGCATATCATATACGATATTTAATAATGGCCATCTTTGCGTAGGGATCAGCATGTCTGTTCTCTGATCCGCAAGTGAGTTAAATTCTCGGAACTCTCAAGACATTTTTAGTCAGGAACTGGTCTGAACCTTTATCTACCCAGATTCTTAAAGATAACTGAATATCTAACTCTCAACAAAGGGATGGATCAATTGTGATCTCTTTCTTGATTCTGTGCGTCACTTTGTGAAGAACATCCTTCCAAGCAAACCTTTCCTTTTGTTGATGGACTAGCATGGAAGTAACGTAGGTCCAGAAGTGTTGGCTTTGGGGAGAGAAAAGAAGATCATCCTCTTCAACATGCACTCTCATATCAGCCATATTCTGCAACCATTAGACGTCAGTGTTTATCGTCCCTTGAAGCAAGCTTGGGGGAATGAGTTGGACAACTTTCGTATGACGAACTCTAATGTTGCGCCAACACGATTTGACTTCCACAAGTTGTTCAACATGGCATATGAGAAGGCAATGACACCTTCAAGTATCCGTTCAAGGTTTTATAAAACGGGAATTTATCCATTCAACCCATCTTCTGTGACAGATGAAGCCCTTACAGCTGTCAAGTTAACAGTCAAGCCAACTCCTGGAAGCCAACAAACGCAGGGTGAATTTCCAGAAGAAAGACATTGCTCAGCTGCCTGTTTCATCACAACAAAATGATTCTGTTCAGTTGCCTGTTCCAACACCAGAGAAACGACGTCAGGCTGTAACAGATTTGTTGAAGACACCCACATATGATCCATCAAAGAAAAATAGATCGGTTAACCGCAAAATAGATGTCAGAGCCAAGTGCCTTAAGCCACCAACCAAATCTCCAGCTGATTCTTCACCGCAGAAGTCTACAAAATCTTCTCAAGGAAAGCCATCCACATCACGAGCGTGTTCTAACGATGAAAATTGGGTTTGTGGATTTTGTAATGGATCCTATAATGCTGACGTCAAAAACGAAATGGTGAAAATTGGATTGCTTGGTCATTCTGCAGGAAAACATATCATGAGAAGTGTCAAAGTGCAGAAACTGATTCTGATGTTTTTATTTGTGATAGTTGTGCCACTTCTAATGCTGATAATGATGATACAAGTTGATTTTATGAATAATGAATAACGTTCATGTTAATGTTCAAAATCACAGTATAAGCTTATTGTCTTTATTTTATGTAAGCTATTGTCCCACGGAATTAAAGTTGCAGTGTCACGGAATTAAGTGAAATATCACGGAATTGAATGAAATGTGAGTAATGCCTTTAATTGTTGCTTCTCTCTAAGTAAATACAACTATCAGTTATTACTTCACGGATTGTCATATTACGACGTTTGAACAAATGTTTACAGTAATAAACATTATTATTTTGTGTCTCCATATGGAAATAATAGTAATAAAATCTTTTATCACGGAATTAGATGAGTTTACCCTAGTGATGAATAACTCGCTCTTAGTCTATTTACTTATCTCAGGGGCCAAAATCCCTGAATCAAGCTGTACCGTACATTTTGAACAAAATCAGCGTGTTACCATTTGTGCTTATTGCTTGTTCGTTATCTTTTGTTTATACAAAATTCGTACTTTTCAATTAAATAAAGACACTACAAATTTATCCATCAGCCTATGACTTTCATAAATACTTCAACGAATATCTTCACATCTGTATAAAATAGCAAATGTTTAAGTATTGGTGTGTATTGTAGCAAACATTTGTGGTTTTATATCTTCATTCAAGCCAGCGAGCATTTGTAGCGGATATTTGACCTAAATGTAGTTAATATATGATATAGCAGTGGAATCAGAAATCATTCATTACGGAAACAATACGAGTCTGTAATTAGTGTGTTACATAAGCTGGAAATAGGGCATGGATCAGCATTTAAATTGCAATATCAATCACATGACAGTCAATGGTATAAATTAGTGATTCATATTTTTTCTCTACCTAGAAGTAATAATGTTAATACACGGTTATAAACGATATTTCCACTGAGCCATCGGAACAGAACAACTATTAATACGTAACAAGCATTCTGCGCATTAAACGAATTCACAAATCATAATTATACAAAATGCTACAGTATGTCTGTGTGAAATGGCTGTTAAATACTGTTTATAGCTGACATTCGGGAAAATGTCCATTCCGCAAAATATACCTTCGGAATTTTTGGTTCCCGAAATTATATTCGGAAATTTGGTCGGGAATGTTGCCGAATATAATGCATTATGGAAATGAAATATGAAGAACTAAGATGTAACATGTTTTTCAGGCTTTTGAGGCTGACATTTCGTTATCACCACATATTTATACCATTACAATACTTCCACTATAATCTCCTACGCATTTCACTGGAGCAGTTGAAAATCTTCAACCCTTTTCTTGCGTAAATGCTCTGGAAACAGAATGTAGTATTAGAAAGCTATAAGAAATTATTTTGTACGTTTGGGTATAGATATACATCACAACCTTACACGAGCAGACGTGTGTCTGGAGGTCTGGAGACGAATTCCCTAAGTCAAGTTCTGATAGTAGCAACTTTTATATTGTAAACGTTTCGTCCTCTTCAACCCAATGGAACTCCAGAACATTCATGGGATGATAGAGATGTTACACGAGAGAGAGACAGAATACATTATTTTCCGAGTAGATAGTTTGACTTACATTAGAGAATTCATGAGTTGGGTCCTCGAGGTCAACTATCTATCGTGACCAAGATTTCTAAGGCTGTACTCAGTTTCTGAAGGATTAGATGGTAGGCCTATAGTAAATTGAAATGAGATACAATTGGCTCCTTTGAAGATTCTTTTTATTCTCAATTTTGTATGCAATTCATCATTATATGATTCTGAATGGATTCTACAGCTGCTTGTAGAAGTCATGAAAATGTAAAGCAACAGCAATGATATAATTCGAGTAAGTCAACGTATGGTACTTCTAATACTTTCTTGACCCATTTTGTAAACGTATAATCTAATGTCAATTTAACACAATCTTATACAGAATGTCACTGAAGTCCTTGCATTAAATTTAAGAGATGGTAGAAGAGGGCAAAAAAATTAGAGCGGTCTGTTATAGGGAGCAACTCGAGAGAAGAGACCAAGTAACTTGGGCAGGTAGATTACGCAGAGGGTTGGAGGAAATAGGCATGGTATTTATAAACGAGGAAGATTGCAGGAACAAGCGAAATGTCTGGCGGAAAGTCAGGAAACGCCTGAAGGATATAGACAGGCAAATAACAGAAGGTGAATGTAGGGATAAGGTTGCTCTGGAGATTCAATCGTTGATCAAAACAATTTGGGGTAACGAATTGTAACTCTATGGAGGAAGCAAAGAAGGTAGACTGGGTTTAATCTGGTTCCATCTAGGAGCCTGGAGGGCACTTAAAATCGTCAACGAAGAGGGGGCGAGAATATGTCCTCTTTGCGGTAGAGGCGAGACATCACACCATATTTTATCGGAGTGTGAAGCAACAGAAGCTCTGAGGAAGCGATTCCTGCCAGAGTCATTCATTACATCTAGCAGGGGGCACTTGGTAATATACAATATGTTAAATAACCTTAAATTTGGTGACAGTGTGGGAAAATTTATGGCAAAAGTTCGACACTTGAGGGTGGAACTGGCCGAGGGGGAGGGAGTCGAGGAAATAAGGGAAAGAGTTGGATAATGTTCTTTTTGCATTTATTGTTTTTTATTGCGTGTGCATGATTTTTTCTTTTTAATGTATTACCTTTATATTTATTAGTTGGATTATTTCGTGCAGTTCCAATAAGGACTTGAATTGTTTATATATATAGAGAAAAAACACAGTGAAACACATACACACATTCACTGTGTTTTTTCTCTCTTTTCATATCTTACATTTATTTTATTTTTATTATTTTTGTGAAATTTGGTTTGAAGTTAGATTAGTTGTAATTGTGATAATTAATAATAACGCTAGTAATAATAATAACTGTTGTTTTACTATTTTATTATTAGTAGATATTATTTTCGTTTTGAAGATTCAAATTGTGCATTGTTATAGCACGAATGGCGGTATGGGTTCGTGCGAAGGATCTTTTGTACATGAGTTTGTATAATTTATTATGCATCAATAAATGCACTTATCTATATATCTATATTTGTCAGACAAATTAGAGTCGTCGTAACGCACTCAGCCCGCTAGATGGCGTTAGAGTTCGGAGCTCTGCGTCACATAAAGCATGTCACCCTGCTAGTTAGAGCTGTTGCGTGCTTATCCTGTGCACAGTTAGTGAAAGTGCTCAAAGTGGGCATCATTCAACTCTGAACAGAGCTCACAGCGACGAAACATTGCCTTTCCGACTTTCTCAAAGACACGTATCAACTCCGCTGCACTCAAAATCCTGTTTCTTAGGCCCAGCTCATCGGTTAGAAGAATGATATAAACTAACATACCCATCCGGTAACAATAATTCAAGGCTGTGAAGTCAGGAGATCTTGACGACCAAGTAACAGGTCGACTTCGTCCAATCCACTTACCTGAAAGGATATTATCCAGGAACACACGAACATCATGTGAAATATGTTGTGTAGTCGTACATATTTATAGGTTTTATCATGGAATTTCCTTAGGACAAATGTTGTTATAACGCTTGACGACGCTTCATGAATATTTCTATGTTCTATTAAGTATCGATACTAAAACTCTGTGTTGTACTTGTAGACTATATTGTAAAACTCTTCTATATGTATTTCAACTATACTGTGACAATAATTAAGACTTTATAGTACTATTAATATTTATTTTGCTTGACATTTTCCATTTATATCTATGAAGTAATGTACGAATACCATGGAGTGTAAATGAATACAATACAATAAGCTGTGAAAAAGTGTATATAGGTTTCTTAGACAGCCATCCGATTTATTATTCGTCGAACTCGAGTTCTATCTCCAGTGTTGTCTGGAATCATACTTGAAATGGACTAGTTCAGAGGACGAAAATTTATTTCGATGTCTTCTTCTTATTTTAAACTGAAATGTTAATATTCTAACCCCACACTATATTTCACTTACCTTTTCCAACTTTTCTTGTCGTTTTGTTTAATAAAAATATGGTACTCATAGTGGCCTAAGAGCTTTTGTACTATAAAATAAAGAATCGTCTTCGTACAACTCGCGACTCTGGAATGGTGGGGATGTAGAGAGATCCGTTGGTTGCGCCCAGTTGATGAGGCCCAGCGTATATTTGAATGTTCTGATAGATTTGTTGACCGTCAGGAACTGGCTCGGGCTAATTCCTGTTGTATTCCTGGATTAACAATCCAAGTTATGAAGACTGGATATAAACAGTCTGTAGTACCAAAGAGAAAAACCCATAGAAAACGGGTCTTTCTTATGCATCTAGTAATATAAAATCATACTTTCGCATATCTATGAGAGAAGCTAGGTTCTGAACTTATCCTCTTTTCTTAGTGAATTGAGTCAGGGATATAAATTAACATTTCTGAAGAGCTACTTGTCAACTTTTTTTTATTCAGTCTTCAATTTACTTCTTTGAACATACCTCTTCTCTATCAGAAAACTACGTAGACTACAACATAATTATGTATATTTCTTGTAATTTATTGTAAAAAGATTTTATTCCGCCTGTCCGCATACAATAAAAGAAGCTGCATAGAAACTGAAATCCTTAATCGAAATTTGAATTTAATTTTCTGTTTTGTTGAAACATTATAAAATACCACGCAGATGTCCGTTGATGTAACGCTTTACCTGTCAGAGCAGTAGAAGAGCCACTCAGGTGTAAAGAATATTAAAAATTATTGTTACTCGAGGTCTGGAAGGTCATTTAAGCTTTTCGGGTTGATTATGAAGAACATGTTTTCTATAGCAATCTTCCACAAGTATTTTGATATGGCGTGGTGTACACTGAAAGAATTTATGAAATCTTGCAAAAATACATTTTTCATACAGAATTTTAAAACAAAACCTCTTCAAGGCGATGAGCTCTATTGCTTTTTTTAAAGGTAAAATTAACAAATATTCCTGAAAATGAATGCAAATGATACTGTAGTAATCTATTGTCAATAGCAGGTGCAACTTTCCATAAACGTTTTTCATCCTTCAAAGGGATATTGTAATATTGATAATGTACTCGTATTCAATTATATTTTAAAATGAAAAACCAGTTGTTTTCTCAAAATATAATTTCACTTTTGCTTCATTCTGAAATACCAATGCTTCATGGAGACACATATTTCGAATAATGATCATATTCGGAATATTGTTTTACAATATTTTTCTTGATGCGTTATTTTTATACATGATACAATTTACTCTTCACTTAATATAACTAGTTATTTACATTCGAAGAAACTTCAAAAACTGTTCAAATAATTTTATTGAATATATCAATAAAGAAGTATGAAAATATTCTTCACAACAATAAACATAAAACAGAATCACAAAATTGCACATTAAAGAACATCAACGTATGAAATAAATGATGATATTTGAAATGATTTAAAATTAATTATTTCAAACTTTCGACTGAATTTAAATGCGAATTTAGGGAAAATTTAAAAAAAAAAGCCAACTAATCCTACTAACAAGGAAACCTCCGAAAATTCTCAGTCCGAAACCCTGCTTGAAAAATCGTACAAAGTATGAAAATATAAATGAAGCTTAAATAAGAAATTCAGGTCCCAAATAGAAATCGAAAAGCACAAAAATAAAACTTTGCAGACTTTCGTAAAATTTCTATTTGAGAGAACATTTTGTAAGACAATTACAGTATACGTGTTTGACATGGCATATAATGAAATTTCAATGCTCAGAAGTATAGGTCATTCGTTATCACTTGAAACCAAATGCTTTCTCACAGTAAGAACCTTATGCTGGAGTTAAGCGAACTAGCTAGCTTGCAAGTCGAAGCGTAGCGACGGGAGGGGGGGAAGCTTCTGAATTCACTTTTTCCTTCCTCTCACGCGCAGGTAGGTTTCATAAGTTACCGAATGGTCTATAACAATTCTTGTTAACGAAATACAAACATTCTGTCTTCGACTTTATTTATCAAACTTGATTACTGTTGGTAAATAATGAAACACAAAGTTCATAATGCAGAATGATGTAGTAAAAATGTGACTTTAGCACTGTAGCTCTTCAGAATGGAAGTTGTTACAAAAATACCTTTCTTTATTAAGCAGTAAAACTGTTACTGAAATACTATTGTAAAGAAATATTTTTTGTTATATTTTAAACCTATTTTCACTCCGTAGGGTTTATATTGAGTGATAAACTATTAGAACACACATAATTCATTTACCTTTGTACAAATTATCAAAGAGGGTTTTGAACTGAGTGGAGGATTTCCTTTTAAATTATGTATCTTTAGTGTCTTAATTTTGCATTTTTTGTATTTTTCAAACTGTATTATATCTTAATAATTATATTGAAAAATACGAGTATGCCTCAATGTATAATATTATGCAACCGTCAAACATTTTTGGGTGGAAATTTGTGCGTTCAATACAGAATTCAAAGTTACATTCCAAACTGCATGATTTGACAGTAATAGTAACTAAATGTCTTCAAGTTTTTGGTCATTTGTTTGTACTTTACATTCGAAGGCTTTTTGAGTATGATATACTGGGTTTAACTTAATGTGTGATATCAACTTCAGTACGTATTGTTAAATCATTTGAAAACAATAGAATAGTTGTTGTAAATGCATATCCGATTTCCTGTTGCTTTATAGCTAAAATCAAGTTACTTTTTTTAGCATCACCTTCATAGATAGAATATGCTGCAATTTCCTGGAAATCTTGTTGCGTACATAGACTTAGCAATCCATTGTTATCCATGAATATCCTACATATATTGACTTTGAGATCTCCCAACAAATACTTCAACGAATTCAAGTCCGGTGAACGTGGAGGCCAGAAAAATTATCTGCATTATTTACGAATTGTTTGGTTACAAGAAAGGTGGAAACACTATTTACATTATATTCTCCAAGGATTGCTTGAGTTAAAAAGCTACTGTTCAGTGACAGATTAATGGAATTAATTGTAATACAGGGAATTCGTAACTTAGAATAAGCTTCAGATTCTTCTTGCTGCTAATTTCTTCAAGTATTCCTGTAGGTTTAGGTACTCTATGAAAGCAATTGACGTAGGATTAGCAAGTTTTCTACTAAATATTTACATTGCATGTGTAATAGTTCACTGGAGAGTGTAAAATACCAGAATTCTCATTGTTGACCAGAGAGAAATTTCATTTTTGAGTGAAGAGATTTTTTATCAAAGGGAATGGTATCCACTGCGTTGGGTATACCGTATTAGGGTACGGTACAGTATTGTATGTGTTTGTTTACTTCTTACGACGAGTTCGTGCTGGAAGTCTGGTATTGTGCACTAGTTGTGGAACTCGAGAACAATGGAACACTACTTCCTCAAGACATGCATCCTACCATTACCTGCGAATTCTCTGTAGCTCAGTATGTCAACAGAGTTAATGAATTCTATATTGGTCTTAAACTGGGAACAAAGAGCAAGAGTGCAAATGTCCATGCGGACTAAATTTTTTTATTTGAAGTGCTGAAATTATTTTTGAAACCTGTGCCACAAATTAAGTTAATATCTGTATAAAATACACATTTAGATTTTATTGGGCTTGTATAGCCATTCAACCTTCTGTAATATATTTCTAACATTTGGTGTACGTCTTCATGGTTTTATTACGAATGCGAATAAAACTTGTCTCGATTTTATAAGATGATAATTGCATATCAAGTTTTAAAATTATAGGTCTTTCGTCGTCTCGTGAAACTAAATGCTTGTGGACGCCATAGCATATAGTAAGAGCGAGCTCGTTTGCTGCGAGTAGCAGCGCAGCGAGGCGAGGAAGGGAAGCTTCCCAGTCCACTTTCTTCTTCCCCTGACGCGCAGCTAGGTTTGACGAGATACCGAACGGCTTATCACTGTTTATAATTGAATAATTAATATGTTGTTCATAAAGTAAGAAATTCTACGATGAATATTAATGACTTACGACAGACTGTTAAGGGAATAAATAGTGTCCATACTGGAGATACAGTTTAAAATCTCGGGTTATCAAAATTATATTTTTGAGAAACAATGACAACAGTTGAGTTAAATTTTGGCATTCTGCTCCTATTTCACAGCCATCTTTCCACTATTTCTCCGTTAATCATCATCTTTGTTCTGAGATGATCTACCTTTTTGTAGTGCATCGAAGGCAACGTCTAGCAAGACTCAATCATACAGCTTTGAGGGACTCTTAAGTCAATATACTAAAATACTTGCCATTTGGAAATATTGAAGACGTGTATAAAATATGATAAAAACGAGAAATGTTTGTAATAAGCATTTATTATTAATTTCAAATTATTTAAGTCCTGAGGCAAACTGGACGTCAGGTAACCTTTGTTTAATTTCCAACTGCAGTATTTCATCAACGCTGCAAGATATATACATATAATCCTTTCGATGTAAGAATAAACCTACTGTAAACAATGTCACGTGACTCAAATTAGGCGTGATTGGCCGTAGTTTGACTTTAGCGATTCTCACTAAGTGCTCCCGCCCAATGTTGTACATTCTGTTAAACATTTCCTGTTACTCGTCGAAATAGACCTAACCTCACTACTATTCATTCGTTTGCTCAGAAAACTGTTACTTTATAATTAATTAATTTGATTCAACTCACTTAACTTACTATATATATTCAACACTATTTCTTTCTCTCCTCTTTTGAGAGGGTTTCCACTCTTATATTTAGTACCGGTAACCACAACATTGAGGATACAGAAGCCATACTATCATGTGTTAAGAGAACAAGCTCAAGTGGCACCAGAATATTACAGGGACTACCTTGGTATTACTCTTAGTATTCATCCGCGTACCACGTAAATAACAAAATATAAACGTAGCTTTTCTTTTATATAGTATTTTACATATGAGTGAAGTTATGTGTTTCATCGTATTCAATAACTAGAATTAAATATTTATTTTCAAATAATACAAGATTAAATATGGTTTCCAAATACGGAACTATATTTTTCTGCGTCGTGTGAGTGTTTCGACTGGGAGCCAATCACAGGTATGACAGCCACGTGCTTCTGTTTACATTAGGATTTTTCTTACGGCGAAAAGGGTATAGGTATTAGCTCCGGGATATAGCATAGAGCTGTCAAACAATATAGGCTATTGTAAGCTATATGTTAGCATTCGAACCACATAGTTGTCTTTCTTTGGCTTGAATAATTTTCTCTAGAGTATCATGTTCTCTGTCGTTGATGAAGCAGGTAGAAATATGCATGTTTAACTATCCCTATATAAAGCAGTACGAGCATAACACTTTTATTATTCCATCCTATATTTTCTCCCATGAAAATTAAACAAATAAAACCTTCCTAACTCTATGAACTTCATAGAACTATTATGAACAATGGAATAATTTCAATACCTAAATTTCTTCTTATTAAGCTGATATTTTCCACACATACACAAGTGTAGATTAATTAATCAAAAGTATAATGTTGGCGCTGTATTTATCTACTTTGCGTCCTAGGATACGACATACAACAGCGCCGTGCAGCAGCGATCCAAGAAATTAATGACTCTGCTTGTATAGTCCCATTTAAGTTACTTTACTTTCATACAAATATGAGTAGCGCTTATGTAACCTAGTTCACAGCCTACTATAAAAGTATCAATAATATATTTTATAGGTTAACAACTGGCAAAACTCCGCTGAAGGAGGTTACTAAACCTCACCGCTGCGCTGGAGGCGGAGTCGGAGTTTCCTTCCATTAATCTGAACCATTGTCGCTACTGATTGACTAGTCATCTGATGCATCACTGCTATCAGTTAAACTAACGAAATTATTCTGTCCGTTTCACTGTCTATTATATTAGCACTAGAAATATATTGTTCTTTGTTATCTTTAACGTGCTAAATATATTTCTTCCACTTGTCTTTTCCATATTCTGCGAAAATCGTTCCTTTACGTTAAATGAGGACCCAATTTCTGTTATAAAAATCCAATTGAAAAAACTGGAGACAACTGACTAAACATTTTAGTCTGTCCCTTTAAGTAAATGAAACCAATTAGAACAATAAATGCTTATTTTTAAAGCATGTTTGGGTTTTGAAGATAGATAATGTTTAAGTACGCGCTACTTGACGGACCGCGAGCAGTCAGACATAAACTTAACAAGTGATGATATCTTGGTGACTCATTCTGTTAACATGTTTTTTCAACATAAAGTAGAATCTATTTAGACGATTTCATACACTGCAACTATCCATTTATCTCTTCAAGAAAAAAAGTTATCGCTGATCCAGTTTTCTACTTCAAAAACATATTTTCCCCACACTACAGTATTATAAAACAAACCTCAATTAAGATGTCTTACATTTATTATATTGCGGTGACTTAGACACCTTAAAAATCTACAAACAATACTCTTCAACATGTTTTTTTCCTTATTAGAATCTGACTACTACTTTTTGAGTTATCAACTGTGTAAAATGCGAAAATATTCTGCTCCATTGAAACTCTGCGTAACTAATGCCTTATTCCGTTATTGGCTGTCAATTAGAAGGAGAAGGTGAATAGTATATTGTGTCACTCTTTAAGATTGACGCATGCGCAGACCAACGGAGTTTATTAAGTTGTTCCCTTTTAACTATCTAGCTGTTAGTTTTAGTTATGAAATTAATTTTCCTCTTTTACAGGCATAGTTAACTAATTAATAACATAAAAACGACTTTGTAAAGTTCAAATGTCTACAGTAACTAGATAATAATTGGTATTATATTTTAGTGTTTTGTTCTAGCACAAGAAATATCCATGAATAAGTCATCTTTTCCTTTACTACGATAATTATATTTTGTCAATACTACTATAGAACATAGAGTTTACTGTATAACGACTTAGATTTGTAAAGCTAGCATCTGCGACATTTTGTAATAAGAGTCTCAAAAGAAATGGCATTAAAATCCTGCTTCCCACATGGAACACCTGAGCCACGAAAAGATTGATCACAGCACAATATCGACAATTCTTTGAGACGGATGGTCTTTGTAAAGGCTCAAAAAGATTTTCAGTAAAACTACATTTTCATTAAAAATTAGACTGTCTTACAGAATCTGTAGATAATATGAATTTATTATAGAGGGTCCGACAGTTGGTTGTGATGAATTTCAGCATATAGTTCTGAAGGTTTAGAAATAACAAAACAACACAGGATATGGCTTGAACAATGCAATTTATTGGCATGTTATTACTTTTTGAAAATGGCACATTTCAAGTGAATCCTGTATCTTATGGTTGGTTGTAGTCATTGTTCATGACACGTCGTAGCAACTGTTAGGTCTGGAGATCGAGCCGGCCAGTTATCGCCAAACCGAGGAATTAAATATCGAGGGAAAATATTTCTCAACAATTGCAGTAGCCTATGTTTCTGGCAGCAGAAGCTATAGCCCCGTCTTTTTTAAACTAAGTACCATTCTTGTCTAGTGCGTCTCTGAATAGCGTCTGTAACATTTCCCTATAACTCTTCAATTTATGTGGAAAAAAGTAGGGACCAATGGTGACTCTAGCAGAAATAGCGCACCATAGGCCTACGTCAGATTTTCACTGCGTATTTGCCGTTCATGCAGTGTCAAGACAACGTTTAATTTAATGGTACTCAGTCCGTAAAGTGGTTGCTTTACAGACAGATTACAGTCCGTGAAATGATCTACTATAAGAATCAACCCTATAAGGTCTTCATAACAATATTATTGATAAAAATAAGAATGTCGTAACTACAACAACAAATTATTCAAGTGGTGGGCTTTGTAAAATTTATATTGGAAATAATTCTAACAAATAGAAGGCCATGGCGTGTCAGTAAAAATAAATATTGAATATAAGATTAAATTTTAGTTTAATACTAGTTTTGAAAACTACTTTACGGACTGAGTATCAAAAAATATTGTATGTTACATGTACGTGAAACCTTCAGCATCCTCATATGATATTACGGACTCTACTTAACGCTTCGTCCATATTCATTACTCGTTCACTAAAGATACGTTTCACTCACTAGTTAGGTAAATTACTATTACTGTACATTCTTGCCAAACTCGGTAGAAACAGCGTGCCTTGAATAATTTTCGGGTAATACTGCAGCAAAATGTGAGATTTCGGGGAAGTCACTTGATATGTGTCATTTAAATAAATAATAATTGAGTTCGGAAGTGAAACATGGCAATTGACGTATTAGTGTTTTGAAGTAGGTAAACATTTATACATGCAACAGTTTCTATAGTTAGCAGGAAAGTAAAATCTGTATACTTCTGCCATCTGTTGAAATGTTGAAAAACTATCTACTGCATTAGACGCAGGATGTAAGATACCATATTATACGCTGCATATCTCATTTATGACAAAAATGTCAGTTACCATGTTTTATTCCCGAGCCCCTCATATGTCAACAAATTGCATTGTTGAAACCATATCCTGTGTGCTATTTTTATGTTTCTGAACCTTACAGTCACTTTAGAACAGTATGCTAAAGTTCATCAGAACCAACTGCCGGATCCCTTGAAAAGGTTATTATGAAACTTTAAATTTACGCAGACAATGTAAGTAAATTGAATTTTTCACTAGTAAACGACCTGAAAAGTATACATATTTGTATGAAATGATGAACGTATGCTTTTCATTCTTTGATCTATTAACATATCTTACTTGAAAAGATAGTAACATTGCTATTTAGAATTTATATTGTACCCTATTGTGATTTTCTTTATAAGTTGAATACTAAAGTGAGTTGAAATTATAAACTAAGACATGAATAGCAGCAATACTCTAATTCTGCAGATAAAATATAGGCCTACTCGTAAACTATGGTACCTATGTAAAATTTTAATTTGTCAGAATAGTGATCTAAAATTTCGGTTGTTATTTTAAAATTGATACACGGATTCCTGTATAGTGTATATTTTCCCCCATATTATACATAATATGATCATGTTTGTCATGCAAATTTTACTGTTGTTTAGAACTTACTGTTAGCTAGAAATTAAAATTTTAAACATGGCTACATTTTAACTTGAAATTGGATTTCAGATTTTACATAAAATTATTTTCACTTCCATTGAAACATATATAGGCTAATGCTACAGGTTGAATTTTGATCTGGATTAGTAATATTCCAAAGAAAACATTAAAACACTTTCCCCACAAAATTGTGGAAGTATTTTGTACGATTTATACAGTCTTGATTTGAACATCTATGCGACTTCGTGCTTTGTGTTCTTAGTACTTTTGGTAATTACTTATGTTCGCAGAACCTCTAACTTCCTGCAATATATGAGACAATTGGAGTATGAAACCAGCCTCATAAAGTTTTAATTTGTTTTTATAATTATTTTTAATGGGCACGATATTTTAATACTGAAAATTAACTTAATTTTCAACCATTAGAAAGAAGCGTATAATTTGAAAACTCAGAAAAGTACTTCAGAAATTAAATTATGTGCGTGAAAAATAACATATTTAAATATGCAAATATATACAATATATATACAAATGGCTTTTAAGGAACCCGAAGGTTCATTGCCGCCCTCACATAAGCCCGCCATCGGTCCCTATCCTGTGCAAGATTAAGCCAGTCTCTATCATCATACCCCACCTCCCTCAAATCCATTTTAATATTATTCTCCCATCTACGTCTCGGCCTCCCTAAAGGAAATATTCAAATATAAGTTGGAAAATTAAAAAAGTGGGGATTTATATAAAATGATCAAATTTATCCTTTCTATACAATACCCTCTTTATTTTAAGAATATAGTGTTTCTTATGCTCTTCTGTAAAGCACCACTCAAACTCTCAGAAAAGTTAACACCACAGCGGTGAAAACTCTTCAAGAAAAGTCTCATACTCTACATAATTACAGAAGCACATTATATATAAAAACGTTAATGGTTATTACATTCAACATATGAATATACATGTGAGAGTTGTTGAAGATTTGTTCTGCCAAACTGTTTCAACTTCCAAAATAAGCTGTTTTATTCATATTTACATCACTTTATGGTGGAGGAAACTTGATGATCTTCAACCACTTTCAACGAAATAAATTGTAAGAGAATTGGTTTATTTTGACAAGGACTGCATTCAAAGGATATCAAACATGTTCACTCACTTCGTTCAAGGCATACATCGTAGTTGAATTCTTGAAGATTTCACACTCAAGCACTGCGCGAATCTTATTCCAAACCTACAAACAGGCATGACGTCTTATTCATCCATAGTTCGTTTGCTGATAGCACAGAATATGTCTGTGCTCTTCCAGATATACTGTAAAAATCGATGTATTTGGCTGTGACATGGTAGTCACAGTACTCACGAACTTTTTTTAGCCGTAAGAGGCTAATGCCAAAACCGTGAATTGAAGGAGAATTAGGGCAAAGAGTCTGAAATAAAAAAGCTTGTTCTTACACAACTGACAACTCAGACTTTCATTAGAGGTGTCACTGGGTTTCTTCACACGTTGGTGACGTGGATGGCCTCAAGTCTGCTACAAGAGGGACGACGACTCTGGCTTGCGCTGGCACTGACTGTGGTCATGGGCATCAAGGAGCCCGAGTATCCAGGTCCGCATTCCGCCAGAACCAGCGTCTGTATGTCCATGGCGGACTTGGTCTTGCGAGGAGGGTTCATGGGTAGCGTGACCATGGTGGTGGAGCTCCCTACGAACACTGAGTTCTGGCGGGGCCTCAGCAAGGCGTGACCTGGCTCGCCGATACAGTTCACGTTGAACTTGGAGAATGTCCGGTGCTGAAACAAACAATTTTGTGTCAAACATAGGAAAAATAAGAAAGCTAAAACTGTTTGCTTCAAACCATCTCAGTCAAAGCTATGGGGTCGGAAGTAAAACTAGTCGAAGTCGCTGAAATAAAAACTCGAATTCCGACTAGACATAAAACATTTCAATAAATTCGTACTTTAAGGAGAGTCAGTCATTTCCATGTTACCCACATCAAAATAAATCGCCAGTTGCATAGCTTCACTATTCTGCATATCTTTACGCAGAACTACGTGTGAGTGCGATCACTTGTCGACAGGTACATACATAGCCTTACTATATTAAATATCCTTACGTAGAAGCGCACGGAACAAGAAGGGAAAGAGGAATACGGTGAGAATAGGTGGGATTCAAGGCGTACAAAGGAACTGCAATGAGTACGAGGAGTGAAAGGGAAGTACGAGAAGTAAAAGGGAAGTAAGAGGTGTATAAGGGAAGTACGAGGAGTACAAGGGAATACGAGGAGTACGTACGAGTACGAAGGAAAGTACCAGGGGTACAAGGAAAGTGCCAGGAGTACAAGGAAAGTGCGAAGGAAAGTACGAGGAATACAAGGGAAGTACGAAGAATACGAGGGAAATACGAAGAGTACGAGGGTAATACAAGGGAATTCAAGGATTACAAAGGAAGTACGAGGAGTAGTGCAAGGGAAGTAAGAGGAGTTCGAGAGGAATACAAAGGAAATTCAAGGAGTACAAAGAAACTACGAGGAGTACGAGCGAAGTATGAGGAGTGCAAGGGAAATAATAGAAGTGCGAGGAGAATATTAGGGGAGCAAAAGGGAGTACAAGGGAAGTAGAGGGGGAGTGCAAGGAGAACAAAGGGAATAAGGAGGTTATGATGAAGAAAAAGAGAACAAGTTGAATATACGTAGAATACAGGGAAGACAAGGTGAACAAGAGGGAGACACTGAGATTTAGGATTAGACACCGAAGGCAAGGGAAATGCAAAGATAACAAGGAGAAGACAGAGAGAACAAAGGAAATTCAAGGATAAAGAGAAGACAATGAGACCAAGGAGAGTACAAGAAGAACTAGGGGATTGCACTTTTCTGTGAAAGCCAATCCTAACGTCACTCCATATAATGAGGAGAGAGATGTGGTTCTTCATCAAAATAAAATGTTTTGGTCAATATCTCAGCAATTGATATTCAAATTTAATTCATAAGTTTATAGTTAATTACTTATAGCTAAAACTATGCGCAACGGTAAATCAAATCCTAGGTCACATAGAAAAGACTACATATACCGTGATTACAACTTCAACGTGCTATAAAATCATCACCATTGAAAATGTTGAAATTCTATTTGTTGTTCTTTGTTTAGCAGCAACGAAATTTTGAATCGGTATATTATATAGAAACCAGTACATACATACATATATAGAATATATATATCACGTCACAGTTCCGGTAGTGTAACCACTGTGTAATGCAAACAGTTGTATGGCCCCCTTTGCAAAGCTTCTTATCTGTACATGGTAATTAGTTGCAACTGCATGAAGACGGTTAAAACTTAATTTTGCAACTTGACCGGGCATCACCCCATTGACACTAGAAGTTTAAGATCATTCCGATATAACTCTTCCACAACGATGGATTGGTCGTGCAACTCATACACACACACACATATATATATATATATATGATCGGTCACTTATTTTAGTACTTCAGAAACATTATTTTTTATGTATGTAATCGTGTGATTGAATAATTCTGAATTGTTTTTTATTTAATTATGGCCACGTGCATCAACGTCGGTTAGTGTAACCACTGGTAAAAATTGCCACCTAACCCCTGGTTAAGCATTTTTACTGTGCATCGACTTCGTTTAGGGCTTAAACAGGAGGTTAACCACGGTAATCTCTAACCGGTCATATTCTAGCGGTGAAACAAGATAACCAGTGATTTGCAGGCCTAGTAAAACAAAATATCGGCTATATCTCCAGCTGGTTATTTCGAAGATTAGTATCGCACTTGGATAGGGATGATAATGAGCCTGAGTTTTCATTAGTGGAAAGAGAATTCTTATGAGGAATTAGGTGACAGAAAATTTCAGAAGGGATTTCATTTTATCAAAATCTATCGTATCATTTCAGCTGCAACAAATGGGTCACTTGGAAAAACTCACAAACAGTCCTATTTCTCCCATTGCGATTCTATGCAACTGATATTTTCAATATTTTAATGGGGATAACTGGAGTATCTCTTTTCCACTCTGGCTGAACGAAGAGAAGTTATGGATGGATCTTAGTATATTGCATATTTCCCTGGTATAATTATTGAGGTCCTGAATTATACACACATTCCTACTGATTTTCATCATCATTTTCCTTTATGCATATTCCTACTGATTTTCATCATCATTTTCCTTTATGCATATTCTATATAGCATATATAAAGATTCCCCATAAATAAATGAAACCTATTAATATTTCAGACCCACATTGGGATATAATCATTTTCGCTTTTAATTTTCCATTTTGTACGATTCTAACCCAACCGCACTGAAAAACAAAGAATACATAACAGCGCCCAAAGAAAAACGAATTCAACACGTAAATATAGGATGCGTTCGTTTCGAAGTAGAACGGAGTAAGTGCAGTCGTTTTTAGACGTTAACTATTACTTTTGCAGATGCTTTCCTTTCGTCATTTTCTAGAAACAGTATACCATCACTGTCTTTACCATGGTTAAATGAGTTGTCAGCTAACCATGATTAAGTAACCAGTGGTTATGAATGGTGCACAGAAATTAACATTTTAACCATGGTTACTTTTTAACCGTGGTTTTGTAACGCATAGCTACTACATTTTTAACCGACGTTGATGCACGTGGCCATTAATCTTTTTGTAAGCGCCTCAAACTGATCTAAGACAGTGTAAACTTCTTACAATATTTCCGATCATAATGGTACCTAGTGCTTAGAAGGCACACTGAGTTCACATGACTGAATAAAAGTTCATGGGTTGTAACTTTGGTCTGGAATAGTCCAAAGGGAAGACAGCTGTAAATATTTTCAGCTATAGCGATATATTGCAGCGGCTTTCTGGTGTCTACACGGCCACAGAACGTTGTGGCGTCGCTCTCTTTCTGTTGTCAGTTCAGACTAAAAAAGCCTGGGTGGTCAGGGGCTGTGACATATGCCAGACCAGAAGTTGCATCGTGTTGTGAAACTGGAATTTAATTGTTTTACACTTTTCTTCTGTACGTAGTCTTGTCGCCAGATGTGCAATACGTGTCGTACGTCTTCGAATCTTTCGTGACGCAGATATTAAGGATTCTCAAAAGAAACAAGACATTGAAATAGCTCGTAAATTAGCTAATTGTTACACAATCTTTTTAATTCTGGTATTGAATTGTTTTATTAGCCAGTATCGTTTAAAACAGTTGAGTGCAATGCTAATTTAACGAAGTTGCTTTTTGAAAACAGTCACTTATGGGTATAGTGGGGAGAAATTTCATTCTTCTAAACTATTAAAACTGGAGTCCTGAAAATTTGTACAGCTGTCATTCTGCATGCAAATAGTCTCTGTAAAAATTTCCATTCCACTTCAATTATTGATATATATTAAACAATCTCTGATACGTGAGTATCCAAACATACAGCAGGAGCTATAACATTCATTCACTGTCTCTTCTGTTTCGAGTTCTCCACACTTCTACTCCAAATTATCATCGTTCCCGGTTTAACTACTTATCCGCCAATCACAATCTAAACACCAGGTCACAGGAGAACCAAATACTAGCAATTCCTGCCCATAGAACATCCCACTATTCATCCTCTTTTACTATCTCAGTCCCCCGTGAATGGAATTCTCTACCTCAGAAGATTAGGGGCTGCCAGACAATAACCACTTTCAAAAAAAGGCTAAACGATTTGTTACGGGCGCAGTCAAATTGAAGTTATAATTGTGATCGAGTTTAATAAATTAATTTAATTTAGGTATGACTATTATTATTATTATTATTATTATTATTATTATTATTATTATTATTACATAATTATTTTATTTTTATGAAGGTAAAAAGAATTGTCATTGTATTATATTAATTATGTATTATATTGTATTGTATTGTAGTATTGTATTGCTTTGTACTGTATTGTATTGAGTATGTCATATTCATAGCAATGTAGTAATTTTCTATCATACTGGTTGAGTGGAAGAGAAGGCCGAATGGCCTTAACTCTGCCAGTTAAAATAAATTATTATTATTATTATTATTATTATTATTATTATTATTATTATTATTATATCGTGCATTAAAAAAAGATAAATGATGGAACAGTTTTAATTAATGGTGATAAAATAAACGTGAATCATTTCACAAGGTACAAGGTACAAGTATTGAAAGTACAATGTTGGAAAAAATAGAAACAATACTAGGGAGGTGATAAAAATAAACAAATGCTAGGAAGATGATAAAAATTGTAGGATAAACAGCCATGATCGGTTGAAACACGTCGTTCCGTACCGTTTTATTGGTAAAAAGTAGTATGACGTAGTAAAAGTGTAATAATCTCTATAAATTTTAAAATTGTGTTTCAGTTCGTAGCAATTTCTCTATTTCATCTTATTAATACAGATGGGAAGGGTCTAATACGTCATAAGTCTGACAGTCCATTCGTACAAAAATAAACTGTCTTGTGAATGTTGCTACTTTGTCGTAGCCAAGGACTCGGTCAACCAAGCGCTGTTGTTTTTAGCAAAATGGATCGATACTCTGTAAGCATGAATCGCCGAAGGTTCTGACTCGAACACAAAAATTTAATAAAGAAAAGTTCCGGCCGTTATGTAACGAAGCGTAAAGTTCAAAGGTTGCTAAGGCTACCATCCTATCTCTAAAACTATTCTACGATTCTGCATTCTTTTATTTTCTAATATTATTATTCTTCTTCTGCTCCAAGATAGGCTTCAATAGCCTGATCCATTCTCAGATATCATTTTCTCATCTAGTTTTTCGGCGTCCTACTATTAGACGTCCATTTGATTAATATTCTAATGTTTTTTTGATTTGGTTGGATTCATATAATATATTTTCTGCCCAAGTCAGTTGATAATAATTCATTTTTGTTCTAAATGTAAAAATGTGTAATTATTATTCATGTATTACAGTATTTTGACCGTGAACTTGCAAGATTTTACAAATACGTCCTAATGATTACATTTAAGCGCTTCCTATTTTTCTTTTTCCTCTAATGTTTCAGACAAATTTTTACTTCCATGCATACAGACATACGTGTATCGCCAATAGTTTGTACAATGGAGTATTGGCTTGATATTCTTCCTGGTTTTGTTCTCAAAAGTTTTCTTTTTCGGATTTTTCGACATGTGTATTGAAAGTTACATAATTTCTGGTCTAAAGCTTTGTTACATTCATAAGACATTCTAAGTAATTACGGATGTGAACCTGTTAAAATATTTCATCACTTAATACTATTGCGGACTTTTCTATATATTTTCCTCTGAAAGCCATCTGTTCGAAATTATTTCTTGATATTTTTCTAAAATTTAGTAACTTTTTGCAACTTCGTCTCATGATTTGCTTAAAATCATTCATTATTGAAATTTTACAAAATATTAATATTCTCTCTATACCACTGTTCATATAGGGTGCTATGCATAGACATTTCGCTAGTCCGCGCTACGAGCGTGCTAAACTAGCCCCGACTATCGACTGATTACTTGTACAGGATTCATATCGTTTCATATCACTAACACTGGTTTATGAATACGAAAAACGTTAGTTCGGTCATCCACCGGAAGCCCGCGCTAAGAATGTCTATGAATACGGCCCATATAGACTACATCAATCACCCGGCCCATTACGACACGTATCAAGGAAAACACCACAGAGTTACAATAAAAATATAATTCTATCGTAAAAAGAAGATGTTCTCTCTCAAGAATCAAAATAGGTCAACTTAAAACTTTTAATTATGTAGAAGAAATTAATAAATTCTCTAAGGACCTATTTCACCAACATGTTACTAATCCACAATTAACTAATTGTGGTTTAACTTAAATACGGAAGTTAAATGGTATTTAATTCGTGTGCATTTCGCCAAACTAATACGGATTTAAAATAAAGTCAATTAATTTAATTCCCATCTCGGCCTTCGAAATCGTAGTAAGAGTCCACACCTGTGGAGTAACAGTCAACGCGTCTGGCCGCGAAACCAGATGGCCTGGGTTCGATTCCCGGTCGGGGCAAGTTACCTGGTTGAGGTTTTTTCCGGGGTTTTCCCTCAACCCAATATGGACTCATTTCACCAACATAATCACCTTCATCTCATTGAGACGCTAAATAACCGAAGATGTTGATAAAGCGACATAAAATAACCTACTAAAAATCATAGTAAAATAGTAATTTCGAGGGTCATATGCCTTGGTAATGTAAGCTGTGATCTATATGGTGAGTTTATTTGTTATATTATGACAATAAAATTCAGCCATAAACAGAAGTAACCTCGAAACATATTAAGATAATCGAAAACAAAAAGACGGATGGGCAGACTTTAGAAGAAAAGAAGAAAAGTTGAAAATAAGGAAAGAGATTTCAATGCAAGAAAACCTCATCCCAATATCTTCAGCAGTATTGAAGACAAAACAGGACAATATGAAAGTAGATACAAGAAAATATCACGCAACAAGCAAAATGAAAAGACTTCATGGATTTGCGTTATTCCAGTGCCTTCAGATGTAATATTAGGTCTACATGATAATATGTTATTCATGTTACTTTAGTTGCAGTATTTTAGCGACCGAAGAATGATTAAACGTTTCTTCAATAAATGTATATTTAAATAATATTATGAAGTAGTGGTACTTAACTATCAGTTGGAAATTCTAAATTAGCTTCTATACTTTTCAAAATATACAGTGCTTATGTCTTGCTTATCCTAAACCGTATTTGCAAATCTTTTTCGTCCATTGTGTCGGCCTGGATGGCGTAGCCGGTATAGCGCTGGCATTCTGTGCTCGAGGTTGCGGGTTCTATCCCGGCCCAGGTCGATGGCACTTAAGTGTGCTTAAATGGAATAGGCTCATGTCAGATTTACTAGCATGTAAACTCCTGCGGGACAAAATTCCGGCACACAGGCGATGCTGATATAACCTCGGCAGTTGCGAGCGTCATCCATTGTATTAAAATAATCTTCTCTTTCGGATATTATCATCCCCCATATTGGTAAGAAATCATCATTTTCAAATATCAGTATCATCTTTGTTCTTGCCATGATGAAAATTATCGACGTTAATGCAGGTTTAAAATTAACAAGTATTGAACAATTAACTTAAATGTAGTTTAATGAGAACTTAAAGCCCAATTAGTGTTTTTGAAATGCATGTCCCTTAAAATGACAATTAAGAGTCTTTAAGTAACAATTAGAGTTAAATAATCTTGGTAAAATCGGCCCTAAATAGTTAAAGTGTAAAATGGATGACGTTCCTCCTTAATATACTGTACATATAATGAAGTGCATCAACTTCATTGTAAAATAACTTTTACAAAATACAACTACAGTTATAGAAAAAAAAACATAGAAATGTGATGGGGCCTATTGTGAAAATGGATTAGCTAAACTAGAGACAATAACAAAAACAGCAATTATTTCTTGTAACTGAAATTCAGCACTTTTTAAATCGAATGACAATTAATAGACTAATAATAATATTAGTAGTAGTAGTAGTGGTAGTGGTAGTGGTAGTGGTAGTGGTAGTGGTGGTAGTGGTAGTGGTAGTGGTAGTGGTAGTGGTAGTGGTAGTGGTAGTGGTAGTGGTGGTAGTGGTAGTGGTAGTGGTAGTGGTAGTGGTAGTGGTAGTGGTGGTAGTGGTAGTGGTAGTGGTAGTGGTAGTGGTAGTGGTAGTGGTAGTGGTAGTGGTAGTGGTAGTAGTAGTTGGAATCGTTACGAGAACAGTGCAATTCAATAAGAATCGTGTAGCAATAATGAACAGAAATGGAATGAAGAAGTTGCAGCTTTAGGATAAACATATTTTTAGAAAAGAATCTGAGATGGTCTTCCAATATGGCTTGAAATACATCGCTTGCGATACATTAATATAAAATCGTAAAAATTGTAGCTAAAAATCGATAATAATACGAGAAAGTTTCTCTGTCACGTTTAAAATTATGTTCAATATATATTTTGTATAAAGATATATTTACCTAAGTTCTGGAAGTCAAAACATATACCTATACTTCGAGGAACCACAAGAGCAATGCTTGCTTGTGTCCATGAAAATAATAGTGCCCTGGTTATTTACTGTATTTGTTCACTTTTTATATTAACATAGATTTTCCGTTTATGAGATACCACGAAAGGTAATAATAATAATAATAATAATAATAATAATAATAATAATAATAATAATAATAATAATACCTTTAGGGAGGCCGAGACGTAGATGGGAGGATAATATTAAAATGGATTTGAGGGAGGTGGGGTATGATGATAGAGACTGGCTTAATCTTGCACAGGATAGGGACCGATGGCGGGCTTATGTGAGGGCGGCAATGAACCTTCGGGTTCCTTAAAAGCCATTTGTAAGTAAGTAAGTAAGTAAGTAATAATAATAATAATAATAATAATAATAATAATAATAATAATAATATAATATAATAATAATATAATATAATAATAATAATAATAATAATAAAAAAAATAATAATAATAATAATAATAATAATATGTGACTATACAGATTTCTGGAAAATTATGTCCTGTGTACAAATCGTAACACGAACACGTTCTCGAAAATGTAATGTAGGCCTATAGGCTGATTCACAAGGATTTACCGTCCCTAACGGAGCTTATTTCCGAAGACGTTCTGAACAAAATATGTCATATAAAAATTTGTCCTAATCTCAATATTTTCAGAGTTACACTGATTTGAAATTGTTTTTAAAATACCGTTATTCTCGAGTATTAACGGTAAAAGAATATTACAGATAAAGAATGAACTTTTCAGAAGTATCGTTTCTTTTATAGGCTAATATTCTGAAGCTAAAAATGTGTTGTGAATTCCATAGTTGCTTCGTACTGATTTTTTTTTCGCTTTTTACCTACAAAATTACTTTTCTTACTCTTTTATCACAACAAATGTTACAAATCACGCCACTCTTGTAAATTCTTCAAGACTGTACATTAGGATGCATAATTAAACTGTAAAGATTCAAGTTCCTACAGTCGCATGATGTGTAGCAATTTTTGTGACAAGTGCGTAAAAATGTCATTTTTAGTTAAAAATTTAAAAACAAAATCTGTACAAAGCAACTGACAACACATTTTTAGCTTCAGAACACTAGGCAATTAAAGAAATGATACTTCTGAATGGTTCATTCTCTATTTGTAATATTCTTTTACCCCTAAAACTAAAGAAAAAAGGTATTTTACAAACAACTTCAAATTAGTGTAACACTGAAAATATTCAGATTAAGACAAATGTTTATATGACATTTTTCGCTCAGAATTTCTTCGGAAATAAGCTCCGTAAGTGACGGTAAATCCTCGTGAATCAATCTGTATATATTATGACAATGGAACTAACAATAATATTAATGCCGCACAAAAGGCTCCATTTGGTGGTATTTGTGGATACAAAGGTAAACACTACTAAAATTATTCGTACGATGCAGTACATATTATTCAGTGGCAAGAATATGATGGAAACTGAGAAAGAAAAGTTTGCAAAGTACACAGTTCTGGCATGGGAACTGAAGAGAAAATGAAAAATGAAAGAGATCAACAAGAACCCCATTGCTATATCCACGACCTTATTCCCTCTGGAAATTCACACAACAGCCCGAAGGAAATCGTGCTGCCACGAAAAACTTCCACATTGAGATGTAGAGGGGAGTATTTCTTCACGTGTAGAATAGTGTACCACTCTCTTGGAATTATACAGGGTGGAAGTGAAATAATCTTGCAGGTTGAAAGGGACGAAAGGGTACACTGAAATGAATAGAATACCTATATTACGTTTCAGGGTTAATTAGAAAATCAAGTTTGAAATTTCATCAGTCCGGCAACATCGCCGCTAACACAGTCTACATGTGATACAGATGTAAGAGGTGAAAGAACTCGGTATGTCTTGTAGGTGAGGTGCTCTCTGCCTCGACGTTGCCAGTTGCTCGCATCGTGCAGTGGCTTGAAATTAGAGGTTTTTAAAATTACATTTACACGAAAACCGTCCATGTTATTGAAATACTCCAGAAGGATAAATTATTATTTATTAGATTTCTTTTCGATGTGGACAAAAATCATGATCATACTTGCAATAGTTATCGAATAAGAGGTTGTTAGACATTTGAACAAAATCTGAAAAAAAAAAAAAAAAACTGTGAACTTTCCACCAAAATAATATTGCAGTTGTTTGTTAAATGCAACATGTGCTATTCGCTCTAAAAATCTGCAAGGCTATTTCACTTCCACCTTGTAATGAAGAACCTTGCTTCCCCTTGGATGTCGATAAATGATAATAATGATAATAGTAATAATAATAATAATGATAATAATAATAATAATAATAATAACGATAATAATAGTAATACTGATGTAACAATATGGGAAAATATGTATCCTACTTTTCGCAGGCGACGTAATAAAACCACCCACGACGTTGAAGATGATTCATACAGAATCAGAAAATTAATTAAGAATAGAAAATTTGGGGACTGAATATGAATTTCAACAAAACAGAATATTTAATTACCATTGAAGATCAGTTTTCATGAGAAAGTTGAGACTGAAAACAAGTAAAACAAGACTAAATTAATTCAAGTAAGTACACCTAGTGAGTAACCTCAGAGCTCACCCTGCAACAAAAGCAGGATGTCTTTGTCCTCATGGGATTCTATGGACTTATTTTATTTTTATTTTTATTTGAGATCAATATTAGAAACCGCTGGAGCAAGTACATTGGAAATAGAAAAAGAGTACGTGAAGGAAGGAAAATAACGGCGATGCTAAATTCGGTAATGTGGAGTAGAAATATTTTGAACAAAACAAAACTTATTTATAGCTCATTAATACGGAGTGATGGCATAGACATTAGGGAGACAAGAAGAAAAAGACAAACTATTAGTAACTGAGATGGATTTTTGTAGAAATTCTTTAAAATCTAGGTGGAAAAAGTTACAGACGTGGACAAATTATTAGACTAAATTAATTATGTATACAACGAAGCTGTATTTATTGGTAGAAATAATGAACAAAATTGTATTTTGCACAGATATAATGAACAGAAAATTGAGTCTGGAGGTTACTAATATTTTGTGAACATTCCCTTATTCTTTATTAACACGTTGATTTTGTCAGGGATGCTGGAAACCAAAGTTTGACACTTTCTTTGAATATCGGCATCATTTAGTCAGATATCAGACAGCGCTTAAATGAGTCCATTTATTGTTGTAAGCCTCTTTTTATTCACTTTCTTCTTCAGTATAGATCACAGATTTTCAATTTCGTTCATGTCCGGTCTTCTTGCAGGCCATGGGAAAATATCTTCTGCAGTATATAATTAAAACATCAGTAGTACCAACATAGCCAGAAAAAATATACTTAACCATTGGAAAAATATACCAGAAGATGTAAACAATCATGTTTACAATAATAGAGACTCTGTGAATTATATTGATAGTTGATATGACGAATTATATTATGTTTACAAGAAAACGTTCTAGTCTAATAATTTGTCCACATCTGTATAATCATAAAAATTAGTTAAATTATGGATGTTAAAAGAATTCTACAGCGGATAGAAGAAATGACATTGAAATGATTTGGACATGTGAGAAGGATGACAAGTGATAGAATACCAAATATGATGCTTTAATGGGAAGCAGAGAGCAACGAAGACGGGGAAGACTAAGGAACAAAGGTTGAATAAGGTCCGAAGAAGTATGGATTGTAGAGAGTTGACTGAAGAAGACACAGGCGATAGGAACCTATGGAGGAAAAAGAATTGCTATTGGGTAGCTAGAAAACTACTATATTGTAGAAAACTCATAAACAAATGAATGAATGAATGAATGAATGAATGAATGAATGAATGAACGAACAAACGAATAAGTAAATAAATCAATAACTAAGTAAATAAGTAAGCAAAAAAAAATGGGCATGTAAAATATAATAATTATGTAAATAAATAAATAAATAAATAAATAAATAAATAAATAAATAAATAGTAAACATTTAAATAATAAATAAATAAATAGATAAATAAGTAAATAGTAAACACAAAAATGAATAAATAAATAGATAAATAAATACATACATTAATTAATAAAAGTAATAATAATAATAATAATAATAATAATAATAATAATAATAATACATTACTGTAGGGAGCGAAAATGTGGACATTAGAGAGATAACACGAAAAAAAAAAATGTATTAGTAGTGTCTAACGGAGATGGAATTTTGAAATAAAGTTAAGAATAAAGAAATTAGAGAATGTCTACCATCGAATTGAGGGAAGGGAGAATGCTATTTGTTGCAACGTCGTCCTCTGGACCTTTACCTTCCACGTGCTTTACTAGAGACGTCAGAAGTTGAATCTTTCACCGCTGCCAGTAGTGCACATAAAAATAGCTATGAGGAGATAAAAACGCTCCGATATTACACGGTGCACGCGATCTGATAAGCTAAAGAGTGGCGTACGGAACTTAGAATCAATCAATTTTCAAATTATGATATTTCGTAGATTACGAAAAATCGAAATGAATGACTATCACTACATTTTTCACCGATAGAAAATGAGCTTAAGTATGTATTTTTATTAAAATCGAGCTAGTTAACCATGGATGGCTTGCTTGTAAGATATGGATCAATATAAGTCAGAAAGACGTCGGAAATTTCTTCTGTTGTAGAATTGACAGCTCAGAAGATCTAAACCTTGGATATGAAGAAGACACCAGTAAAATAAATCTGTTATTAATAAAAACATAAGGGAGAAAGAAGGAAAGAACTGAATAAGGAAAAAAGTAAGGTGAAGGGACTTAAAGAGCGAAGGAAGAAAGGATAAATTAAGTGAAGGAAAGAGAGAAATAATGATATGAATTATGAAGGAAATATAGTGGCATACATTTTATCTTTCTACAATTTCAACATAGGTCTAATCTTTGCAAAGGTAAGCATTTTTTCAGCGCTTTCATAATTTCAAATTTCTCGTGTTTTTGACTCGTAACCGAGCGCCCAGTGCGGGCCACGCGTAAGGCAGCTGGGCTGCACCCTGCCGCTTCTACTCTACTTCCGCGTGCGTGGAAAGATAAAATGTATGCCCTGTATCAGAAATATAAAATAAAAAGGAAGATGTGCTACATTTTAAAATATTCTTTACAATTACACTAAAATTACTTACAAGTATTTTGAATGTTCTTTCAGACAAATTGTGCATTACATAAGGTTGTGCGTATTAACATCGCTTTGAAGATTACCATTCCGTCATCTCCACTTCTTCGATCTCGGACTGTCGCAAGAGAGTCGGCCGTCCCAACTCCATTCGTCAGTACTGATTGTCCCGCTTCGGTTTGCCTGTGTGATACGCGTGAACCACGCACGTCCGCATACAAGAGTAGTTGAGTAGTCTCGTTGAATACGACCCTGTGATATTGCATATATACAAACGTAAGTCAATACTACACACAACGTAAATTAATACCTCTAGGAATTAATTGCTGTTCAGATAAATGTACATGCAGTGCACAGCAATAGATGAGATAATTTGCACGTATTTATCTAACCTTTTGTGTCACCATAACCCCACTATTATACAAATGTTCTCAAAGCTTTTAAATTTACTGTTATTTTTGGTCATGTCATAAATTAGACATAGGATATTTAGGCTCGAATAGGATTGATTGCAACAATTTTGTGTAAAAATCCCTATATGTTTGTAACACGAGAAACTCTCGAATGATGATATTGCCTAAAACTAGGTGCATTAAAGAACGCATCTTTCAGCCAACGCTAAAAGAACCTGAAAATCCGAGGTCTGATAATCATGGTAATAAATATACGTTTTCACTCTCGTTGCATTACAAAGGCTATGTAATTAACTTGAGGTGTGGGATTGCAATCTCTTTGCCCCGTATCCTTTAGGATGCTCGTTCCTGTCACCTATAGTCTACTAGGTAAATTAATATACAGACTCTTGTCTGCCGTCATTTCTGATAATATTAAGAACATTAGCATTAATAACCTAAATGACACAGTTGAATACAGGAACTCCTGCTTGCACTATGTGGAATAAAATGGATTAAGATCGAATCCCTAAAATAATAATGTCTTATATACCGGTACCGAAGGAAGAAGGAATCCGGGACGTCCCGAAAAAGACTGATGTGACCAGCCATTTGAGACGTAAGAGGCTAATAACATTAATACTTGCAGTAAAGAGGAAAAAAGAAAAAGAAGACACTCGTCTATACGTGCATGCTTTGAAGGCTTACAAAGGCGTTCGCCTTCGAGGATCAAAAACTAGATTTTACATTTTTCTTATATTAATTTAATATGGTTTCTTGTCTATGCGGATTTATGCGGATGACGTGAATTTGTTAGGAGAAAATCCACAAACGATTAAGCAAAACAAGGAAGTTTTACTTGAAGCAAGTAAAGCGATAGGTTTGGAAGTAAATCCCGAAAAGACAAAGTATATGATTATGTCTCGTGACCAAAATATTGTACGAAATGGAAACTTACAAATGGGAGATTTTTATTCTTTGAAGAGGTGGAAAAATTCAAATATTTTGGAGCAACAGTAACAAATATAAATGACACTCGGGAGGAAATTAAACGCAGAATAAATAAGGGAAATGCGTGTTATTATTCTGTTGAGAAGCTTTTGTTATCCAGTCTGCTGTCAAAAAATCTGAAAGTTAGAATTTATAAAACAGTTCTATTACCGGTTTTTCTGTGTGGTTGTGAAACTTGGACTCTGACTTTGAGAGAGGAACAGAGATTAAGGATGTTCGAGAATAAGGTTCTGAGGAAAATATTTGGGGCTAAGAGGGATGAAGTTACAGAAAAATGGAGAAAGCTACACAGCGCAGAAATTCACGCATTGTATTCTTCATCTAACATAATCAGGAACATTAAATCCAGACGTTTGAGAAGGGCAGGGCATGTAGCAAATGTAGACCGGAAGGAAAAAGACCTTTGGGGAGGACGAGACGTAGATGGGAGGATAATATTAAAATGGATTTGAGGGAGGTGGGATATGATGGTAGATACTGGATTAATATTGCACAGGATAGGGACCGATGGCGGGCTTATGTGAGGACGGCAATGAACCTGTGGGTTCTTTAAAAGCCATTTGTAAGTAAGTAATTTAATATGATCTTTTAAAATTTTAGCTCTTAAGCAGTTGCGTCTATCTTTGTAACATTAAGAGTCGCGTGGTATATTGCTGACACCTCAAATATATATATATATATATATATATATATATATATATATATATATATATATATATATACATATAGTTCTTATGGGCTTTTTTTCAAGTGAACAATTAAAATATCGCTATTTTTGTTATTTATACGATGATATGAAATACCTTAATTCATATCACAATGTAATAATTAATGTACAGTAACTGTAAATAATAGGTCTATTTGAATATTGGTTCATATAATTATAATATTCGAACGTCTATTTCCTCCTAATCATTTACTTTTAATCTTCCTTTCCAGATCATTTTCTTCATTATTCTGTGCGCACAATCACTACTACTTAAATTTCATTGTTATTAATTGTTACACAAGTATGGTCAGTTTAGTCACTGTCACTATTTACAAGTCCACATCTATGGAGTAACGGTCAGCGCGTCTGGCCGCGAAACCAGGTTGCCCGGGTTCGATTCCCGGTCGGGACAAGTTACCTGGTTGAGGTTTTTTCCGAGGTTTTCCCTCAACCCAATACGAGCAAACTTTCGGTGCTTGACCCCGGACTAATTTCACCGGCATTATCACCTTCATTTCATTCAGACGCTAAATAACCTAGGCGTTGATACAACGTCGTAAAATAACCCAATTAAAAAAAGACTGTTTACAATAGGAGCGCGAAGTGTTGGCGTCACCCCACACCACTTAAACCGTTATTATCTAGAGTATGCGAATTCCGATTTCAAACACGTTTACGGTTATTGTTGTCTTACCAATTCTAAGAAAGGTACTGAAAGTTTCAGAAGTACAGACTTATTCAATGTATAGTTAACAGCTTCATATTATGTGACTGGGGTGTTGACAATACCCCGCGCGACTGCTTAAAGCCTCGTCTTCACTATTAAACAATTGAACAACAACATGTTGAATGTAACATGTATATGGACATTTTAATTATCAATTGACTTAACATGTTAACCGAGTATGTTGAAGTTAACACTTTTAACATGTTGGCGTTTTTTCCAGCAGCAATGGAAAACATGTCAAGTCAATTCACTTGCTCGTGCAATGTCGGTACAATTCGGCAAAGTTCGTACAGTTTCCATAGCAACTAACTTTCGATTTTGTGGCGCGTACTAGGAACACCTCTTGATAATTTTTATACGATCCTTGGTATTGGCTGTAAGTTATTCGAAGTAGTGGAGTGGACAAAAGAAAATATCGTTAGAATAAAATTGATTAATGCACTGATGGAAAAGCCTTGTTTGTGGGATGTGGCTGCAAAATAATATAAAGACAAACCAAAGAAGGCCGACTGTTTTAGAGAATTGAAATTATTATTTAACTGTTCTCGAGAATACAATAGAGAGTTTTCGTATCCTCATGGTACGCTAAACGTTAATGCTATGTTGACATCAGTAAAGGTCGTATTTGGTGACGTATGTTAACATTTGTAAAACTTCGGAAAGAATCACACGATATTAGCCACTCCTTTAACATTTATCTTGAGGTAGCTCCTATGACAGACAATCAATAGCGCTGTAATTTTTTTTTAAATGAGGTGAAATGGCTGCTCTTAATTGTGTGTCTTCCTTTGATATGACAGGAAATATTTTTTTCCGCCACTACATTATTCAAATCGAATTCTGACATTCTCAGCAAGTTTATGAATCCAAATCGAGCTTCAACTTTAAAGCTCGTTTAGAATATCTTCTGGGTAGTGACTTTTACTAAGATATTGCCGCGTCCACATTCTCATTTCTTCCTTTTCAAGGCCTTGTAACAAGCTACAGAGGCAATTACAAAGGCCAAATCATCTTCATCTGAGTCCATTGTCCAAGTTTTGAAAATAAGACACTATCTACATTAAAATCTCATATACTGTTTACGGTGGACTACGCAAAGAAAGTCAAGTTTAACATGTTTAACAGTGTGGACAAAGTCTTAAATGAAATTAACTTAGCATTAACATGTTCAATCAACTTTTTGGGATATTAACAGTAAACAGTTTAACATTTAACACGTTGAATTTAACATGTATATGGACATTTCAAGTCTCAATTGACTTAACATGTTGACTGAGTATGTTGAAGTTAACACTTTTAATATGTTTGCGTGTTTTCCAGCAGCAATGGAAAACATGTCAAGTCAATTCGGTTGCTCGTACAGCATCGGTACAGTTCGGCAAAGTTCGTACAGTTTCCATAGTAACAACTAACTTCCGATTTTGTGGCGCGTATCTTGATCATTTTTATACTATCATTGGTCCTTGGTGTTGGCTGTAAGTTGTTCGAAGTAATGGAGTGGACGAAAGAAAATACGTTAGAATAAAATTAATGCACTGATGGAAATGCCTTGTTTTTGGGATGTGTCTGCAGACAAAATGAAGAAGTCCGACTGTTTTAGAGAACTGGAAATATTATTTAACTGTTCTCGAAAATACAATAGAGAGTTTTTGGACTCTCGTCGTAAGCTAAATGTTAATGCTATGTAGACGTCAGTAATGGTCGTATTTGGTGATGTATGTTAACGTTCGTAAAACGTCGGAAAGAATAATTATACGATATTACCCGCTCTTTTAACATCTATCATGTCGTAGGTCCTATATAGTCAATCAATCGCGCTGTAATTTTTTTAATTGAGATGGAATGGCTGCGCTTAAATTGTGTCTTTCTTTGATGTAACAGGAAGTATTTTTGTAGCACTATATTAAAATCGTGTTCTGACATTCTCAGCAAGTTTTTGAATCCAAATCGATCTTCAACTTTGAGCTCGTTTAGATTGCCTTCTGCATAGTGTCTTTTACTAAGATATTGCCGCACGCACATTCTCATTTTCTTCCTTTTCAAGGCCTTGTAACAAGCAATAAAGGCATTTACAAAAGCCAAATCATCATCTGAGTTCATTGTCCAAGGTTTAAAAATAAGACACTATCTACATTAAAATCTCCTAGACTGTTTATAGTGGACTACACAAATAAAGTCAAGTTTAACATGTTTAATAGTGTGGACAAAGTGTTAAATGAAATTAGCATTAACATGTTCAATCAACATGTTGGGATGTTAACAGTAAACAATTTAACATTTAACATGTTGTTGTTAAATGTTTATTAGTGGAGACGAGCCTTAAGGTTTACGATATCTGTAAAACTGACCAAGTTATTACATTAAAATGTTCTACCATGAAAACACAATATCAGCCAGGAATCTGTAATTTTATCGCTTATCTTTTAAAAACTATTTTTCAGAAGTTTTAAAATCATTTCTTCGTTATTATCATTAAAGTTATTTCGATATAATTTAAACTCATTTTGTTGTGACTTATGTAAATGAGTAGTTTTGAGAACATTCACATCTATAATGAAGTTATGGTGTTTCAAAGAATCGGGTGTAACAACTTCAACTTTTTGACATTTTGAAGTGCTTTGATCAACGTTAGCAATACGGGGGACTACAATTACGTATGGTAAATACTTGAAGTAAAACAGAGGCATACTGTGCGTGGCTGCTACGTAACTACAGCGTGGTTATTAGCGTGAGCGTGATTGCAGTGCACGACTGGGATTGCTAATCAATCACTATGTCCAAAGCGTTTCTGTTACTGTTCCTACGAGACAACTACATGCACTCAATGTGTTGCATGTTTGATAACGATATACAGTATGTGAGAGAAGGACATTTCACAAGCTGTTGTTTATTCTTGAATGCAGACACGTGCAAACTCGAACAGTATAAACGCATATCCACACAAATACATATGCAGAGTAATTCAGAAGCAAAGGTGAACCGGTGAGAAGGTGGATTTTAGTAATGTTTAGTGTAGAAAATTCCTTTGCTACTTTTTTAAACCGTTTCACAGTTATAACACGTCAAACATTTAATTTACAATTAAGGTTATGTATTTTTACGACCAAACAGTATTAGTAATGAAAATAATTTAACCTCAGTACTTTTTATTGGAGCAAATGCTCAATAATTCTTCCTCTTATGCGCAAGAATGACAGGGCGCGTTCTCTAACAACGATGTGCACACTATCCGACAGTCCGATTTGTCGTCTGATGTCTGCTGCAACATCATCAATTTGTTGGAGCAGAAATCTCTATCTCCATATGTAACCTCTGTAACGTATAAGCAGTACGCCTAATAGCAAGAAAAAAAACAACAAAAAAAAACCGGACCGACCCTTGTAGCTGATTTCAGAGCCTTGTTCACTCCAGTGTACGATAGACTGGTAACTAAGACTTTCGTGGTTCGAATCCTGCCTGGGAAGGAAACTTTTCTCTTTTTTTTGTTCATTTATTCCCAATACTTTTCGATTGCAGCGATATTTTACTACTTAATTAACTTATTATTCCCAGAACATGAATTTTACGAGCAATCGAAAAATATTGGGAATAAATTTGAATAAGGAACAAAAAAAAGTTTCCTTCCCAGGCAGTATTCGAACCACGAAAGTCTTAGTTACCAGTCTATCGTGCTCTGGAGTGAACAAGGCTCTGAAATCAGCTAAAACGGTCGGTCTGGTTTTTTTGCCACTACTGTACAGTTTTCCTTTCATATAGCTCCATAAAAAGGATTCCAGAGGCGAAATATATGTTTCTTCCGTTTCCCTTGTGTTTATCGTATTCAGTGACAGATGGCTGGGCAAAAACTATTTTTTTTTTTGGAAGATCATGTTTCCCCCCCCCCTTATTTACCATTGTTATTTACATGCTTCGTAAGTTCACAGTATTGCACGTTCTGATTGCTATACAAACAAAAGAAATCACAGTGGTGAACAAATACCTACATATTGCCTTGACAACGACGTGTTTCGAGCAGGCAACCTTCTCATCTCTAGGCCAGCCCTATCCCTGCGTCGCCACCGTGGCTTGGTCCCTGATTTAACGCCACCGGCGATCGAGAAATGCTATGGAATGATGACGAAATGGGGAAATGGTGACTGAATGATGTAGATGCCTAATATGGAGGAAAACGGGAGAATCCCGAGAAAAACCCCAACTGCGACCTTGTCCGCCACAAGTGTCACTATGGATTTTCCAATGAAAAATCTCAGATCTCACCGAGACTCGAGGCTGAAGGTCTGACCACTCAGCTACCGCAGGGGTTGTGATAAAACCTTTCATAAACAGTAAGCTAAAACCAGACAAACTGTGTATTATAAATATATATGTGTGTATATATATTATATTGCAATTCATTTTGAGGAAATATTCAGATAAGTTTTTGAAATTCAATTAAATGGATTTATTATTATTCCGTCAGTGAATGAACATGCCATATACAGGGACATCATTTTATTTTTACTAACATTTCTAATATTAACCTGGCTATACCTTTGGATTAACGGTTGAGAACCGGAAACACCCTTTGCTACCCCCTTCCACGACTGGAGTTCGATGATACTGACGTAAAATAAGAACAAATCACTTTACTAGGTATAGTAGGGAAGAAAAGTATTTCATCCATTTACGTAAACTAGGAAATATCGCGATTTTGGGTTTGATAATTTTCATTAGGTTTTTCTTTAATCAAAATACAGTACTGTATTAACAATCAGTGATTTTACTCACGAACTGAGCTATTCATTCGGACGTATTCATTATGCAGTGTATATTATACTGTCTACAGCACATTAGCGTACAATATAGAGAATGAAGTTAAATTGAAAAATAATCATAATATGGATATTTAAACACAATTTTGAAAATGGGGCCGTTCATTTCGATACAGGCTTCAGTTATTTTTTTTTTTTTTTTTTGCATATTATTGCACTATAGACTAGTTCCAATTACCAGTTTCGTCCTTCGTACTTGTAACTACTGTTGAAATAATTCTGTATCTACTCTATAAAAGAGTACCTTACGTACTGTAAATTCAATCTTTACTTCTGCCCGATTCGAAAAGATAAAATTACTGAGACATGCCATCTGCTGTCCGTCCAAGTGCTTTTGTCGCAGGTTCGTAGAAAGGGGAGAAATCACATGACAATTAATTAACGAGGCCCTTTTATTTAAGTTATTTTAAACAGTTTTATAATATTACGTAGACGTCCAATTCGTAACAGAAATTAATATTTTCAGAAAATAGCTGAGACAGCCCAGCCACTAGCCTTTACAGAGGGGCGAGCAGAAGCGGGTGGGGGAATCCGGGATGCGACGTAGGCAAACGGACGACAGTACCTGTGCGAGAATATGATTCAATATTGAAAGCTCTTTCGTCACTGGAAAACGCGAACATATTTTTGGAACGTACTATATTCACTGTTTGTTTTCACTATGACCTTAAAGCAACTTTGACTGGATACGTTTGGTTGTGTGTGGAGAACGGTTGGAAGTCTACTAGTAAAGGGGGTGGGAGTGAAGTACAGTAGTGGCAAAAGACCGGACCGACCCTTGTAGCTGATTTCAGAGCCTTGTTCACTTCAGAGCACGATAGACTGGTAACTAAGACTTTCGTGATTCGAATCCTACCTGGAAAGGAATTTTTTTTGTGCCTTATTCAAATTTATCCCCAATACTTTTCGATTGCAGCGATATTTTACTGCTTAATTAACCTCTTATTCCCAGAACATGAATTTTACCAGCAATCGAAAAGTATTGGGAATTAATTAGAATGCCTGCATACGTTTCATTTGCAACATCCGCAAGTACGACCACATTACACCTTCCCTTGAAACGCTCCAATGGGTAAGATTACAGGACCGAAGATATATCCATTCACTAATTTTCCTATATCGCATCATCAATGCATATATATACAAGGTACAATTCCTTTATATTACATAATTAAATGTTCGTATTAACGTTTTCATTGCTCTTGATTCCGACGTAGTCAACTACGTTTGTTGTTTTACAAATTACAATATGTTTACCTCTTTTTCTGCATACTCTTTGAGTATCAGTGTCAATAGAGTTAAAAACTTTAAGGTTAAAATACAAGATTTAACATACAGTATATATATCGTATATCATATCATATCATATCATATCATATCATATCATATCATATCATATCATATCATATCATATCATATCATATCATATCATATCACATCGTATCATATATCACATCATATCATATATCATATCATATCACATCGTATCATATATCACATCATATCATATCATATCATATCATATCATATCATATCATATCATATCATATCATATCATATCATATCAATAGGGCTGCAAAAGCTTGAAATGTTGTTCACGAGACACTATAAGCCTACTGTCTTTCAAAAGTGTGTGCTATGCTATAAGTACTACGTGGCAATTTATTGCGAAACTGTGCGCTGTAGGTACTACTGTGACACAAGCTTCAAAATCCTTCGTGTGTGCACGGCAACAAACAGTGAAGATTGTGGAAGTGCTGATTTCGATTTCACGCTGTCGTACTCACCGCCTGGACTCTCGTCGGGCCAGTTTTCACCATGTCTCACATTCTTTTTCATATTCTCTAAGAAAGGCTTCGTATCGTCGAAAGGATCCGTCTGCCGAGTTCCATTGGGGTCGTCCGTCTAGAAATTTACATAATGAATGAATGAATATATATATATTTGTCTTTAAGCAATATGGTACCTTTCGGTGAGGCGGCACTTCACATTATTAGTATACAGTGTCGTCTCACCGTTTTACACGCCTCTCGTACAAGTCAATTGGGACATTACTTATTTTTAATTTATTATTGCAATTCTTCCACTAGTCTTTTCTTGTCTTTCATCAATTACTTTACTCCTTACCCATCATTATACCAAAAATACTGTAACCCCCCTCACTCTACATCTCTAATTATTTGCACTTTTCACTACTCCCTTTTCCACATTGCTACTTTTTAGGTCTTAGTTTTCTTCTCTCACGATTTATTTCCCCTCCACACCATTTCCTTAAGTCATACTGTTTTTTCACCTTGTTTTCCCCTCTTCCTTTATCACTGCTCCCTGTACTATCTCCTACTTGCGTTACTCTACTTCTAGTCAGCCTCGATTGGGATCTTAGTTCCTTCACCCACTTCGGAATTGCTCCCATCTGATGTCCACTATTTCCATTCGCTTGCATTGAGGTCTTGTTCTGCTGAGCTTGCTGAACTTGCTGAATACCAGTTCGCGTCACTCCTTCAGTTGACGTCACTGCCTGCTTTCCGGAAATTTTCGCTGAGTTTGATACGTTTACAATTGACTCGCATACACTCACCACACTTGTGTCACTAACCTCGCCTTTAGATACAATATTCTTGATTTTTTTCTTTCAAAATTTTTCTGTTCCTTTCCTTTTCTTCTGAGTCTACGATCGGTTCCTTTAACGTTGCTAAGCACTCCTCTACACTAAAAACCAAATTGTTTATCTTAATTTTGTCCTTCATGAGGTTCGCGAATTGTCCATTTTTTCGTGCTGCTTTAAGAAAAGAGATTAAAACTCTTCTTCTACTTCTCACTTCGTAGCTCCAGTCGTCATCTATTCTGATCTCCTTCGTAACCACACTCTTAAATTTGACTAATATTGGCCTAACTTGTTCTGTATTTTGTATTTGCTTCTCTCCTACTCTAAATGGATCCTGCACTTGTCCATCGCTCACGTCCATACCAAAACACTCCCAACACACTCATAATATCTTATCGTATGTGTCGATACTCTGTTCTCTATCTTTTTCTTCTATCCCGAAAAATAACAAGTTTTTCCTTCTCTTTTCCTCCTCAAATTGATCCCATTTGCTTTTCAGAATTTCGTTTTCCAGTTGAATTTCTTCCATCTTCTTCCTTAGCTCTGCCATGCTTTCTTTCATTCCCATTAAGTCTTGTTTGACTGTACTGTCCTCCAAAATTTACATAATGAATTTGAAAACCTATTTTTAGATTATAGACACGTTTACGCACCTGTTTTTTGTACCGTAACTTATAGATGTCTTTCCATAGGTGTTTTATACGAAGTTTGTGGTATAAGTCATGGCAAATGTACACATATATACATCTATATACCCTATTTATATAAGCTTATGTATATATATATATATTTTTTTTTTTTTGCAAAGTTAAGTGATGGTACAGCGAGATGTATAGATGAAGAAGTGAGACCTGGCATGTGAGCTGTGCGAGAAAGGAAAGAATGAGCTATCAGAAAGAGAGTTTATCTCATGATGGTTAATGTTATACGAATCTACCGTTACGGAAGTTCATCTCAGACTAAAATCTATCTTCCCTCTCCATACACATTGGTGATAGCCACGGCACATGATGACGCAGGACAGGTCTTACCTCCTCTACGTGTACTATATGGTCGCATCACTAGATTCAGTTGTAAATAGACCGCCATGTCGTGTATACATTGTAGGAGTATGCAGTCGCAACACTAGATGGCAGTGCAATAAGGCTATCGTATAGACAGCGATGTTACACGTAATTAGTTGTGAGTCGATCGCCTTGTAAAATGGATGTGATCAGATGGATTTTGGGTTTGATATGCTTGCTGTAATTATATTCCAACTACGATAATAAAGACGAATAGCATTATGGTGTGTAATTTATCGACATTCGATCGCTACTTTACCTTACCCTAACAGTGCAAATACCCTGCTCTTTCATTTAAGTATTTCAAAATTTCGAACCGCGCTCGGATTCTCACAAAAACAGTTGCCATGACTTACACACCACCATTCGTATTTCTTCCAATTTTTTCAGTTGAAATAGATGTTCGGCACCTAGTAAGTGCCAGAGAACATTACAGTGTTTTAGTACATTAGTTAACATACCGATGATATTAAGTTGTATAAAGAAATCAAAACTATATCAGATTGTAAGTTCTTCAAAAAAATATCACAAACTTACATATTTGGAGTATTAATAATAAATTGTTATTTAATATTAATAAATGTATACAAATTACTTTTCTAGATTGAAAAATAGAATTAAATTATCATATAACATAGAGGCAAAAGTTTTACCAGCAGAAAATGAACATAAAGATTTAGGCATATTATTTCGCAGTAATTTTATATTTCATAGTCATATTAATAATATTATAAATTTGTCCTATAAAAGTATAGGTTTTGTTATGGCTAATATGTACCGTATATAATTACCGGTAGGAGTAAGATGTAAGAATTGATTATGTTCATTTGCACTGCGAAGATACGAAGACATTGGCTGAGAACTATTATTTACGAACATTTTAGTTTCACGTTTTCTTGCATTAACCACGGAAATTTCTTCGCTGGTATGTAAAATTGTAACTGTTCCTGAGGCCGAAATGTAAAAGTATACGTAAGGCGCTAGCATTGTTAAAAAGGTTCAGGAAGACTGCGACAAAACTGTCTTAAGGCGTTGGAGTTAAAATTGCAAGGTATCGACATATCAATAGGAGTACCACTTAAAATTTGTGTAAATATCCATCCTTAGCCTGCATGGTATAAAAAAGTACAGCAGAATATTCAAGTAAGAAATTATTTTTGTGTTTGTTTTTTGTAAAGTTTTATATTTATAGGAAACGATCTGTTTTATTTTGAGCGAAAGGACTGCAATAAACGTTGGAACGCCGAGTGTAAAGTTTAAGGGTGTTATTCATAGACATTTCGCAGCACGCGCTACGAGCGTACTAAGCTAGCCCCGGCTATCCACTGGTTACTAGTACAGAATTCAAATCATATCCTATCGCTAACACTGGTTTATGAATACGAAAAACGCTGATCATCCAACGGAAGCCCGCGCTAGAAAGTCTATGAATACGGCCCTAAGTATTTTACTTCTTCTTCTTCTTCTTCTTATCCCTGAAGCTGTTAGGCGTCGGGTAAGTATTTTACAAAGAGCTAAATATTGTTAAAGCAAAAATTATTTTTATTTATACTGTGATGTACCGAAGTACATATGATAAGCCTAAGTAATCACTTCGTGATTCAAGACAGCGCCTTGTTCCGTCGGACCCCGACCACTTAGTCACTCGTAATGAGTGCACCTCTGTACATAGTGTTGGACATTCTGCCACTGTTACGTATTATGTGACACAGTATATGAAAGTAGGCCACAAAAAGGGAACAGAGAGCTAGAACTTAAACTGAGAAGGATTCAATCAGGCATTGGTACTCGGTGTGGCTTAGTGGATAAAGCGTCAACATGTAGAGCTGATAAACCGGGTTTAAGTCCCGGTGCTGGAAATAATTTTTCTCCGTTCTACCCATTCTATTTTTATTTTGTTCAATATTCTATTTCATTTATATTTACAAAACATTATATCATTTTAAAACATTAATATTGTCAGGAATTCTTTCAAAGTATTTATAAGAAGTTAATTTGATTTTATTATTACTCTTCGTTTTTTCATACAAAACATGTAGGTCATTACTAAATTTGGTATTGTTCACCGCTTTGCAGTCACGGTTAGTATGTCTGACCGTAAAACGAGCGGGCCCCGGTTCTAATGCTGGTTGGAACATGTTACCGGCTTAGGTTTTCCGCGATTTTCCCTCAAACCATAATGAGCAAATGCTAGGTAACTTTCGGCGCTGGATCCAGGTCTCATTTGGCTAGCATTATCACCATCTCATTCAGACGCTAAATAACCAGAGCACTTGTTAAAGGGTCGTAAAATAACCAATTAAAAAAAATTGATGTTTTATTTATTTATTTATTTATTTATTTATTTAGTTATTTATTTATTTATAGTAATCTTGAAATTTGATAGAATTTCATGACTGTAATTTTGTAGTTAAAAATTGAAAAAAAAAAAATCTGTACGAAGCAACTATGGAATTAAGAACACATTTTTAGCTTCAGAATACTAGCCTATTAAAGAAATTATACTTCTGAAAATATATTCTTTAGTTTAATAATATTTTACCCATAATACCAAAGAAAAAAGGTATTTTACAAACAATTTCATGCTCCACCATGCCGAAATATACTAATTATACACCTGGTAGCAGCCCTTTAATGGACCTCATTAAAGTACACCTATTCATTAAAGTTCAGGTCTTCCACCAATCAGAAAGCACCATTGTAGCAATATGAAAGCGCAAGTATCGATTATTCTCGGATATGCAATTGAAAGACAACTAGCGAAACGTCACGGAGGCTGGAAATCCGATACTGTCGCTGAAGGTTATGTTCTGTTACTATAATAATTAGCTTTAATTGTAAATAATATTCAAATAAATTCAATTTGTCATCTCGTTTTTCAATGTCTAAATCAATTTCAAGGTTATATCAAGATTAATGTTCATTTTACTCTCTAGATTATATCAAGGTCAATGGCATTTGTTCCTCGGAAAAAAAATCTATACATTCGCGTCTGCGCACATCTCACAATTTACGAGATATTGCACAAGGTGAGTTCCGCTCCCCAGTCAGATAAGAATAACATGAATACTTATGAATGATTTCAAGTTAGAATATGGTCAAGCATAAAAGGTAGTATGAAACTTGCCTATAATGGTAATTAAGACGCTCGTATGAAAATTATGAAACTCGCTTGCGCTCGTTTCATAAACATACTGTCGTCTTAATTACTACCATTATAGGCTCGTTGCATAATGTACTATTAAATTAGTGTAACTCTGAAAAGATTGAGACTATGACCCATGTTTGTTCAAAATATCTTCGGAAATAAGCTCCGTAAATGGCGGTAATTCTTTCGTGAATCACCCTGAATATGTATACTCAGAAGAGATTAAACAACAAATATGTGACCTGTCAAAATTTTATCTTCACAGCAGCAAGAAATATGCGCTGGGTACATGTTGTACCCATTTAGTAAAAGAATGATTAAAATCCTAGATCGACTTATTGCAATGAATGTAGGTAGACCTCAAATTATAGATGCAAGTAAGTTTACCGTATTAAAATAGCAATCCAATATATAATTGACGCTCAAGTCTGCTGTTAAATCAGCAACCGAACTTTGACCTAAACAATGTTAAACAGCTCTTCATTCACATGACCTACCCGAATTGTCATGTGACAGTTTCCATTTTCAAGCTAAATGGCGCCATTGTTCCAACACTCATGCAATCATTGCTACAGGGTCTAGCAACAACACATGTTTTACATTGTATACTAGTCAATTGAGATCTGTAAACTTGGATGTAACAGAATGCACACATCGCTGAGTACACGTTGTACTTGATTACACACAGAATTGATGTGTGTCTAGTTGAGAGGGTAAGAAGTATTGATACGCCTCAATATAGTGATGTGAAATTCATCACATTGGTAGTATTAGAAACGTAATCAATAATTTTGTCATGGTTTCATTGGAAATTTTGATATTTCCTGTAGACCTCATATTCTTGCAGTTGATATCTTTATAATTCAATTTACTAGTCCTCTTAATTTACAATACCGTAGCTATAAAGCATGCTATGAATTCAAAACATTGATTTGCAATGCAAAATTTATATTTTCCTTTTATTTCAATTTCAATTTACGGGATTTACGTTTTATTTCTTTCCAAACAAATATCTAGCTCATTTTCTAAATATCGAAATTGTGAGAATTTTACACAATGAAATTGTGAATAGTGATTTTTTTCTTGTACATTTTCGAAGAGGATTCGTAACAAGCTGTTTTTTACGGTGATGAGTTGTTAGCCCATCGCCCAACCCCGAAGCTGGAGGACCACCCCTCATCGGCTGTCCGCGACTGCTTATTCAATATATTCACAGCTACCCTCCATATCTGGAGGCTGTCTCCACGATCCGCAACCTGAGGACGCACCATGCCGTGGTGATAGGGACCCACAATACATGCCTGTTATTATTCGGTTGAGAAGCTTTTATCATCCAGTCTGCTGTCAAAAAATCTGAAAGTTAGAATTTATAGAATAGTTATATTACCGGTTGTTCTTTATGGTTGTGAAACTTGGACTCTCACTTTGAGAGAGGAACATAGGTTAAGGGTGTTTGAGAATAAGGTGCTTAGGAAAATATTTGGGGCTAAGAGGGATGAAGTTACAGGAGAATGGAGAAAGTTCCACAACACAGAACTGCACGCATTGTATTCTTCACCTGACATAATTAGGAACATTAAATCCAGACGTTTGAGATGGGCAGGGCATGTAGCACGTATGGGCGAATCCAGAAATGCATATAGAGTGTTAGTTGGGAGGCCGGAGGGAAAAAGACCTTTAGGGAGGCCGAGACGTAGATGGGAAGATAATATTAAAATGGATTTGAGGGAGGTGAGATATGATGATAGAGAATGGATTAATCTTGCTCAGGATAGGGACCAATGGCGGGCTTATATGAGGGCGGCAATGAACCTCCGGGTTCCTTAAAAGCTAGTAAGTAAGTACATTTTTGAAGAGACTTGAAATCTGATCATTAAGTAGCTGCATTCAAAGTTATGAATAGGAATCAGATTTATATTTCCGTACCTGTTTTCTTTGATACGTCCTTGATGTACGGTATACAGGTATCTTTACGTTTCATGTACACAGGATCCACTTATTAAAATTATAGGGGAAACTCGACTAATTCTGCAGTACGGGTAATTCCGCAGTAGTGCATATATGATTTTACTGCGGCTTTACAATAGCGTGAACGTAAGTTTTGAGAGGCTGTCAACAGGAGGTATGTCCTCTGCAGTGCTATAGAAAAATATCGAGGATATTGGTCGACACCTCTGTCGGCAATACAGTCAAACATCGAAAGTTGGCTGTTAGTCTCGTTTTCTCGATCGTTGCTCATCTCTACTATGTACTATCCGTATAATCAGATTGTCATAGGTCAATCGAGTGTTAATGAGCTGGTTGATTGGCTGTATGGCGCTCACTTGGAATTATCAACAGTAATCTCACTAGAGGTTTTGATTTATCTAGAGAAAATCGAAACTCGAGTGGGATTTAATTGACTATTATACGATTAGAAGAAAGTATATAAAGATTAGAAGTTACAAAATACTCCAAAACAATAAAATATTAATTGGCTTACGAAAATATAACGGTCTTCGAATGTATTATTGTACCATCTCAACATTATGCTAAATGGCAGTAGTGTTTTATGATTATGTATTTGTGTTACCAGTTGTGCCAACTATGGAATCTTCATTGAACTCTGTGGACGGTTACTAGTCAAAAAGGCTTTGTTGATTCATTTTCATTTTTATTAAAACATTTGCATTCCACTTCAATCATCCGGATCCCAGTAATCAACGTCACTTGACAGATGATTTTCAATAAATCTTAGTATTAAACAAACAATCTCTGATACGTGACTATCCATAATATCATATAGCAGAAGCTATAACAAACATAACCTAAATAATATAAACGAGTGTTAGAAAAGTCTTAATTAGGGATGATGAAATAAACAAGAAACGTTTTAATTAACGATGATGAAATAAAAAATAAACATGAATAATTTTAAAAGAAACAATTATTGCAAGTACAATTTTCAAATTTGAATGTTTTAGTGGTTGGTGGTTCAGTTGATGTTATATTGGACGTGTGCGTAAAAGAAGTGAACTCGTTGATGTACATGATGTATTCCTCAACTTAGGCCTATTCAGGATTTCCGAATGGTGCTCTTCATATATGACCAGTGATCTTTATTAATTCTTGTTCTTGAATGCCAATGCGAGTCATATTTGAAAGTGCTGTGCATCGGCTGGAGTGGTTTGTAATTTTCTGTTTTTTGACGTCCAGACCAGTGCAGTTTGAAATGTTGGCAAACAAAGAAACAAATGCTAGGGTAGTGATAAAAATAAACAAATGCTAGGGACGCGATAAAATTAAACAAATGCTAGGGACGCGATAAAATTAAACAAATGCTAGGGACGCGATAAAATTGTGCGATAAGCAGCCATGATTGGTTGAAAGACGTCCTTTTGTACCGTTTTATTGGTCAAAAGCGGTGTGACGTAGTAAAAGTGTAATAGTCTAAATAATTTCTGCGCATACTGAAAGTTACGGAAATCATACTGTATATGATCTGCGTAAGTCAGATGCAAGGAAAATCCTTCGCGTGTTCCAGGTTAAGATAATATAATTTTATAACTTCCTGTGTAAATATCAGAGCAGAATTACCTGCAATCCCATCGGACCATTCATATCGACCATTGGACAACTGGACCTGTGCTGCTGCTGGAACTTGGGCTGGTAGGGCTCCAGCATACGGATCTTGCCCCACCGGTTGAAGAAGAGTGCGATGGCGGCTATCCACAGCACCAGCACGAGGAGCACAATCAAAGCCTCCTCGGCTCGGACGACAATTGGAGATGTTCCCCCCGCCCCCGGCGGAGGCACGGGGACAGGGGGCGTGGGCGCCACGGCAGGCGGCCGGGGACGGTTCTCAATGGACTCTGGAGTTTCAGTGCTGCTCAGATTTCTCATCAACTTCTGAGGTAGAAGGCCTTTGCACACAATTAAACAGTCTGCGTTACAACGGCCGTTGTCTAACTCACTGTCAGTGGAACAATATCGTGAATTTCTCAGTAAATATTGTAGCTACAATCCCTAAGGCCTGCATTACACGATCAAATTTCTGTCACAGAATATGATAACATTTTTGATCAAATATAGGTGATCAAATGTAAGATTTTGAGTGTATATTACACTACGTCACAGGTTTTATCATACTTTTCATCACAGATCTAATAAGGGCTATACTACACGAACGTTAAAAATGTTGCGTTGACAGGCGTTGGTAACGCATGAAAAATATATAAATTACACGTTGCGTAGTTGCGTTGACAGGCGTTGGTAACGCATGAAAAATGTATAAACTACACGTTGCGTAGTTGCGTTGACAGGCGTTGGTAACGCATGAAAAATGTATAAACTACACGTTGCGTAGTTGCGTTGAAAAGCGTTGGTAACGCATGAAAAATGTATAAACTACACGTTGCGTAGTTCGTTGACAGGCGTTGGTAACGCATGAAAAATGTATAAACTATACGTTGCGTAGTTACGTTGACAGGCGTTGGTAACGCATGAAAAATGTATAAACTACACGTTGCGTAGTTGCGTTGACAGGCGTTGGTAACGCATGAAAAATGTATAAACTACACGTTGCGTAGTTGCGTTGACAGGCGTTGGTAACGCATGAAAAATGTATAAACTACACGTTGCGTAGTTGCGTTGACAGGCGTTGGTAACGCATGAAAAATGTATAAACTACACGTTGCGTAGTTGCGTTGAAAAGCGTTGGTAACGCATGAAAAATGTATAAACTACACGTTGCGTAGTTGCGTTGACAGGCGTTGGTAACGCATGAAAAATGTATAAACTACACGTTGCGTAGTTGCGTTGACAGGCGTTGGTAACGCATGAAAAATGTATAAACTACACGTTGCGTTAGGGACGCTGTGCTTGGTTTCAGAACTGCAATGGATGTTATACGAGTTGCATAATGGTAGCTCTGCTATGTGTTAAGTCTGTCTCAAAAAAAAAAAAAAAAAAAAAAAAAGAGGAAAAGGAGATGGCGAATTCATCCCGCAAACATTAAGATACTTTCGACAGGGAAGTTTTATACTGTACTGCATTTGAAAATCACCCACAGTATCCCGACAAGTTTTTTCTCTATTACAAAATGTCAATAAAAAGTTTTGATGATCTTTTGTATTTAATTTCTCATAACATTAGGAAAACTGATATTGTAATGAGGAAATCAATTCATCCTGTCGAAAAGTTGGTTGTAACATTAAGGTAAGTAATAAAATTTGCCTTAATTTGTAATGATTATATTTTTATTTTATGCATAATATGCTGAAAATTAAGAACATTACAAGCTGCAGAAATCAGTACGGACTGAAATTAACAATGAACTCAGATTCATTTGAACCATCGGCAATAACACTCAACGGCGACATATCTGACGTTTGGGACATTCTTCATGTTGCCCGTTGCTCGACAAGCAGGTTTCAGAACTTTGAAACGGGCTTCAATTGCAAGCTCTGGATTTTGACAAATGATAATAGGAAAGCTTTGTTTCCATCCTTGTCATTCTCTCTGTCTCATCTTTGTATGGTCACGCTCTCTGATAATATATTTGTAATATCCCTTGTTGCAGTTACTAGAATATTTTCAGATTTTTCTTTTCTTCCTGTCCCTGTCGAGCGAAGAGATGGTCCCGATTTCGTTTGGGTATCGTTTACATTACTCTCATGACCCGAAGTAGCCTGAGAAATAATACCATCTGGTATGTCTTCTTGTTTAGGTGGAGGTATATTCGAAATGGTTTCATTTTCACCAAGAGTAGATAGTAAAAACTGCATTTGCTTGACAATATCCAGTCTGTTGTTGACGTTGCGTTGGTGACGCACATGTAGTATGAATAAGTTTGCAAAAGATGGCGTTGCCAACGCAGACCTCTGCGTTGAAACTTCTCAACGTCGAAGCAACGCAACCAAACGCAGCACTTTTAACGCTTGTGTAGTATAGTCATGCAATTATACAAGCGATCATATTACCAAAAACTAAGTTCCTATAAAAGAACGTTGTCAACGCAACGTTTTTAACGTTCGTGTAGTATAGCCCTAATGCAGTGGTTGCCAAACACCACGAAATTGTGACGTAATAGAAATGCAACCCGCACACCACTATCGCAGGGAGAGGGGTGAAGTGGGTATCTCCTCATGTAATGCAGTGAATAACAGTGCACAGACGGACTGTGACCAAAAAAAAAAAAAAGTAATATAATATTCTTCTATTTATTAACTATATACACTTTTTTCACGTTAATTTTTTATCCTCCTATTCATTATTTTTGTGTTAATAATAAACTAAAATATATTTATTTTCTTATTTACCATAAAAATAACGTGTACTTTACATCAGCAGATATCTGAAATTAGAAAAACGTACCAGGCTGGTCACGAAGTTGTAAATTACACTAAATACGTCGAAAGAAAAACGTCGAAGTATTTTACTCCGATTAAGACACAGAAGCCAATACTTTTTATTGTTTATTTATTAATGAAATATTCTACATACGTAGAAGTATTTTACCCCGATTAAGACATACAAGCCGATATTTTTTATTGTTCTTTTATTAATGAAATATTCAAATTACAGGTAAGGGCGTGGTAGTCTTCATAACAAGAAGAATAATGACAACGTACATTGTTCTTTTATACGCCATTTAAAATTTTACAACAAATTAAGTACCGGTATCTCATATTTCTGCCATCTGCACAAAGTAAATACTCCTTAAAATTAAGTTTTTGCTTATTATCTGTTTTCGAAAAGACATCGAAACATATTATCCTACACACTTGTAACATTACATGCGTACGTCCGCTGCTGATAAATGTCTTTACTTATATCGAAGTGAAGGCTGTAAACAGAGGGTGGGGATATGTTGCCATGGTTACGCTTGAGTGGAGGCAGGGGCATGTGTCGCGACACAGCTTTTGGCGACCACTGTAATAATGAATCTACAACAGTTGTATGCTTGTTGCAGCTATAAATGCAGTAATGGTTATTGCTAGGCTTCGTATTCCAACCACCAAAAGACTGAAGTTAAAGACACATTGGGCATATAGTACGCCGAACACAGGTAACGCATCGAATAACGATAACAGATCGTCGCTGTGCGTGGAGTAGAGTCAACCCCGACATTCTGACGGTATACTAGTAAACACATGCTTGAGCCGTGATGTTGAATTTCGTCGTGATCTTTGCAGTGAATAATAACGTGCATTCGTAAGTTACGTAACATAAACATATGCGGATGTCACTTGAAATTATGTTATATTGCAAGAAATTCTTTCAATAGCACATGACGTTATTGGTACATGATGTAATACAAGCTATTCCTATTGTCTGATATTTTCTCGTGTTTCTTTAGGATATTGCATGTCGCTCATCACTGAAAACCTATTAACTTTCTAAGTACTTTTCTACAAATTCCTCAAAATGTAGATTATTCAATTTATTAAATTGGGATGTTGGCACTGAAGATCATGGTAGGCTACACAAATCCATGCTAAACGTCGAGTTAATATCTTAATCATTTTCAGATTTTTATGGTACTGGCTCTTTTGAATTACGTTCAACACACTTTCTGTACCTTTTGGTATTGCAGTGCCTTTCAGTGCACTGTTTTCGTCATTTTTACGTTTATTTTACACAATTTATATGTAATGTTGTATATATTGACAGTGAAATTATTAGTTCAAATATCCTCAACTATTATTACTATTTAATACGAGAAAAATTCGTACCGGCACCGGGAATCGAACCCAGGACCTCTCAGCTCTGCGCGCGGAGCTGAGAGGTCCTGGGTTCGATTCCCGGTGCCGGTACGAATTTTTCTCATATTAAATAGTAATAATACATATTGGCTACTTCATAGTAGCCGTGTAGTATTCAATGAGGTGGGCGAGACCTCATACAAAAATGAATATGTGATTTATCCTCAACTATGCTCTGCAATATTACACGCTTGAGAGTCTTACGTAAGGCATTTTACCTCTGTAATGAACTTTCAATCAGGCAAAAATATTAAGTATTATTTAAATGATGCGATTAGTAAGAGCAGTGATCGGTAAGACTACAATCTATGACTCTGTCCGGGTTCTTTCTTTCTAGAGGAAGAGGGCAGAGAATGCGTAATTATTTTGTATACGGATGTACCTGTACCTGTGCTGTGACGTCACATATAATTAGAATGAGGCAATTTCATTCCAGTTTATAGGGAGCTGGAATACGGAGCCTAGTTATTGCATTAATACTGAAGAAGAAATCAAAGAAAAAAGGTATTTCTTCAGCTTAGAGTGTAAACCTGCTAACAAACAAAAAGGAAATTTTACAAGGGAAACAAAAAACTAAGTATAAATCCGGGTCTGTGTTAAAAAAAAACCATGCAGGAAGTCGCATGCGAAACCCAGTACGAGAAGCAGCTATCTCTTGGCTTGGTCCCCAAACTTCCCAGATCTAACCCCTCCCGACTTCTTTGTGTAGAGTTTTGTTAAACATATTGTCTATTCACAGAAACCCAGGAACATTGATGATATTGGAGTAAAAATTACTCAAACTTTTCAACAAATCACCCCTCTTATGTTACAACGAACATGAGCTGAATTGCATCACCGTTATGAGTTGTGCAGGGTGTGCAACGGAGGTCATGTTGAACTCTCAGGAATCTCCCATCTTTCAGTGTTGTATGCACAAAATTTCAGCAAATAAAGTTCAGTAGTAGATGTTTTACGGTATTTTAATTTTATCCATACCCAAACGGATCACCCTGTATTTGTAGGAATGTATCGACAAAGAATAAGAAACTTGTAAATTGTTGTTTTATCAAGTGTGTTACATACATAAGAAATATTAGGCGTGAAGTAATGTAGAATTTTCTCCACACACGGTTAAAATAAAATTCATGCACCAATTTACTAGCAAGAACAATATTATTTTCTGTTTTGACAAATAATTACTTAGTTCCTGCTAAACTAAATTCAACAAACTTTAATCGAGAAAAATCACCAGTAGAATTATATTGCATTTTTCCATTGTAAGTTGCACTAAATTTCATAAAATCTCAGGAATAATGATGTTAATACGAAAGAATGGCATCATTGCTTTTGTGCAGCTAAAAACACTAACCGGTAGTCAGTAAATCTGTCTCTGGATTCCTGCTACGTGGCTGATAAGGTTCAGGAAGTGAATGGATAGCTGTGCAGTAGCATCTATTCTGTAATAATCGAGATTAGCGGCTGGACGGACTCACTTGCTCCGCGGTGGCCATCGCTAATTCCGGCGGCCGCTTTGTGGTGGCTGGGGCTCCCATGGGAAGCTCCGGTGGATTCCAGCGTGCTGTCTCGGTCGGACCTCGTTGCTCAAACCACACAACTGCGGAAAAGCAACACAGTGCGTCAGCATGGGCCCGCGGGACAATCGGGTCATGATTATACTGGGATACACAATACCACAAACTACCGCACCCATGAATGACTGCATATGAGGACTTGGTCACATATTGAAGAGGAGAAAAGGAAGAGATGAGTACCGGTAGTGAAAAATTAAGTTGAGGAGGCAGAGGAAGAAGAAGAGAAAAATATGAGCAAAAAGGGATAAAGATGAAATGAGGAGGAGAAGCAGAGAAAAAAAAGAATTTGGATGAAAAAACAAAAAGATAGAAAAGGACATTAGGAAATGAAGATATATTTATGACGGAGAAAAAGAAATAGAAATAAGAAATAACAAAAATAAAGGAAAAATGAAAAGATGCGAATGAAGAAACGAAAGGAGCACAGAAAGAAGTTGAGGAAAAAAAAGAGACTGAGGAAAAAGATGATGAGAGGGAAAATCACAAAAAGAAGAGAAAGAGTTAAGGAAGAAAATAAGAAAATAAAGTATAAATAACAGAAAATGAAAAGAAGGGAAAACGAAGAAAAGGGGGAGGAGAAGGGAAAGGAAAAGTTCAGAAGAAAAAAGAAGAAAGCAGAAAATAGGAGTGAAAAGGAGAAGGATAGGAGGGAACAGAAAAAAAAAGTAAGAGAAAACGATGAGCCTGAAAAGGAAAGAGAAAAGATCACGAAAAGAAAGTAAAAGAAGAAGAGAAAGGAGAAACAAATTAAGTTGAAGAGGAAAAGAGAAAAAGAGTGATTATACGAAGAAATGGGAGAAAGAAGAATAATTAAAAAACAGAAAATGAAGAAAATTTGAAGAAATGGGAAAACTGGAAGCCTGAGGAGGAAAATGAAAAAATAAAAGATAAGGATGAGGATGGAAACAACATAGAAATAATATGGCGAAAAAGGGAGAAAATGAAAAAGAAACAAATGGAGATAAAGTCTAATCACAGTCTAGTACGAGTATATACAGTCACGAAGCTCAGTACGTAGTACATATGCATCCATAGTTAGTTGCTAACCACCAGCATCGCTACTATCGCCTCATTACAGACAATGCGAAATAGTACCGGCACAGTCTATTGTTCCTAGCGTCCTCACAACTCAAGCTTCGTGACTGTGTATATTAGACTGTGGTATGATGTTGGGAGAAAAAAGAGAAAAGGGAAGAAGAGATTAAGAAATGACGAGTAAAAGAGGAGACGAGGGAAAGGAAGTAGAGATGAGGAAGAAAATAATCAAGGAAAGTAAAAAACATTGAAAGGAAATGGAGAAAATGTAAGAAAATATCACAAGAAATAAATGGGGACAAGAACGTGAATAAAATGGTGAAAAGAAGGGCAAGAATGGAAAGAAAATGGGTAAGAAAAGGAAGATAAAAATTAAGGAAAAGGGAAATAAAAAGGAATGGAGGGGATGGGAAATAGGAAGATGAGAAATCGAAGGGGTGGAAAAGATGAAGAATAGGAAGCTTTTACCTATGTTTCCTGACTTTATACCACTCTGTGTAAAATGGTGGTGGTAAAATGAAGGAAATGTTTTCCACTCTGCGAGTGTTTGGTTCAGGTACAGTCTTCCTATTTATACTTTATTACTCAGCATCTAGTCTAGATTTCGTAGGATTGGATAGTGAAGCCCTTCTGAATGATCTTCATTATTATATACTTGTGTGATTTAGAGCCCGTTTCACTTTGTACCATTGTAACAACTCCCTCAACCTTAGCACATTCTCACGTGTTATGGTACCATTTCGGTTGAGAATCGTTTTCTCGCACATAAAATATTATGTAAGCCGTTTAAGTGTTGAACAGTGCATGCACGCAGTGTAGGAATCTGCCCGTCATTGGTTTTCACCATTTCAGGTCATCAATCTGTACATAACATTTTGTGTTAGAACAGAGAAGTACCACAATCTAATCGAGTAAGCCAGGACAAAATTTGCAGAGAATACATGGAATTCCTCTATTGAATTTTGTGCTATATTCATTATCCGTTTTGTTGTGTGTAACCTTTTTGTTGCGGATGAACTTGTGTGTATTCTCTCGAATCATATAAATCAATGACGAAGCCAGTAAAGTGTGTGCATTGCCCTGAATCTGTGGAATCTAACTTTGTTGGATCGGTTTCGTGCTTGCGGGGTCGAGAGATATGTTTACAGGGGCAATTTTCCACTCTCCCTCTCTGATATACTGCAGTGCCTCTGTCACGCGCGGATGTAACCAAACACCGGCCTTCACCTTCACACTGCTGGCTGGATGCTGCGATCGAATCGACGGACCTCTCACATTCCACGCCAGTCGAAGGAAGATTTTATCAATCTCAACTCTTACCTACTAGCAGCTATATCTGTATACGGAAACGTTACAGCCTAAAATATAACAGAAGAGAAAAGAAGCTATTTATGTCACATAAAATCTTACAGAATCTGACGGAAATATAACCGGTTAATATTCTGAGAAAATGAGAACTTATTCCATGCTTAGAAAAGTAGAAACATTCGAAATAGAGGAAGAAACTTGAATGGATATGAATATTACTTCGCATAATTATACAGAATGAAACGAAAGCAATGTCTTTAATTTCAGGGGGCTATTCTTTGGTATATTTCAAACAAATTTAAAACAGTTTTGCTCGTTTTTCCTTCCCCTTGGAGATAAAAATTGTTTTATATGAAATATTTCATAGCGTGTTTTGGGAAAGCCATAGCCATAGAAAACCTGTCTGCAACTTTGTTTACTTTTGTCCTCCACTCCAGATATTTATTTTTCTAAATGCAACTACTGAAACATCCTGTCCTTTCGACTTCTGCTTTCAGACTTTTTCATGGGTTTTATCCAGGTATAAGTCATATGTCCAGTAATTCATTGGCAAATTCCGGACTCATTTCGTTATCACAGATTCCTTTGATTCTAAATAATCATTCAGTTGTGAGAGCTACTAAGTAACTGATTAAGTGATATTAATTTAACAGATTTTTCGGTTGGTGTATAAAAAAGTTTTTATTTTTCTTTCAGGTGCTTTCATGGTGAGTGGATATTCGAGCACTATCAGGTAAAGGCACGAAATATGTATTTGTGTTCTTTTTTTTCGGTATGCGTCATTTCCTTCTATTAATTATTCACATAATTAGCCTTGATTAACTTTCACTATATTAATGAAAGCATATTTTGGAATATTAAAAGGAATTTTGAGGACAACTTTTCTGTAATATTACGAGTATTATAGAAGTTAGAGTGTGCCCCATTATTGGAATATGTTCATATTCTTCTAATATATTTAAGATTTACGCAGTAACATATTGTCCTTTACGAGTAAATAGGATCCAATAAATATTATCTTATGGGCTTCATCCTCTATTGGGTGTTGACAATCGTGTATCTACGAGTTTATCTCAATATGTGAACCTCAGCCTTTTTTACCATTACGGAAACACTTTCGCTCTTAATACTAATAAAAACTCTTGTATAGACGTTTAACTGTCTTATATTTACACAATGAATAGTTCCTTTATAAGTCGTGTGTAAATTCCTTATTAATAATCACTACATACGTTGTATATAACAGTACAGCTACATCATTGTTTCTCATTACTTCATTACGAAAGGTAATAGAATATCTGAGTTTCTCTATTGGATCCAATAGTGCGCGCTAGTGTGCCGCGATAAGTATCGATAGTACAACTGGGTCTGATCGATTACCACGCTATATTTTGGTCAAAGGGTACAGCTACAGCAATATACTGTAGTTTTAATTATTCTGTACTGTTAGTTTTGTTCTTCTGTGATTACAAGGCAAATACCATCATAAAATGACAATCGATTTGAACAGCTGTTAGAGGGAGCGGCCATTTTTCCCTATATACAACGCTTAAACAAGAGGTTAGGTGTATATAACTACTGGAAAGAAATTTCCCTGTATAATTACAGGCTGTTTATACACCCATCGCTTATGCATGGTTTTTAGTAACGTTTTGTGGTCCAACTTTGCATAAAAACTATACATGGTTTATTAGTAAGGCCGCTTGTGTTTAACTCTGTGACCAGTTGCTTCTTCAAAATCATTATTATAAACGCAAATATTCATGGTTTAAGATCAGTAGGCTCAGAGTACTGTATGAGTACGGATATATATTTAACATAATAGACTATACTCATGAGAGGGAAAGTGAAATGACAAAGAAGCATATTATTCCGGAGACACAGCGACATAGTAACAGCCGATAGTGTTGGAAATAAGTGACCTGCCAACAGCTGATAGTGACAGTGATGTAGAATATGCATAAGAGATTCAATACTTGCATGTCTTGTATATTCGTATTTTATTCAAGTTACACGTATTTCTGTTGTCTAGTTTCGTAACATTTGCGTTCTTTACTCTTCTATATGTCTATGATTTAGTAACAATCTGAGGAAATACAAGGCATCCACTGACAACAGTACTGTACCGAGAAATACAGATTCTGCTTTCTATAACACATCTGTGACTGGAAGGAAAGAGAGTTACCCTAGTGACACTTATTGCAGGCAGATATATGCAATAGAAACAGTTGACACTTGTTAGAATCATTGTTCAGCTGCTGCTAAGCTAATCCTGCCCGTACGTTATACAGAGTACAAAAATACGCGGGTTAATTTCAGGACTGAGTTCCTGATATGAAGACAGTAAAATTATTTATATCAATATAGGGCCGGTTTTGTATAAGTCCAAACAAACTCACAGGGCGGATGTAAAGACATTTTCTGAAAAAGAAAAAAAAAAAAATGTAACATGCCTGATTTCTTGCACGGCACGCCACTGGCCATTAATCAATAAGCACACTTTTCGCATGTTGGCACGCTGTTCATTTTAGTCACAATGTCCGCAATTATCTGAATCGAATTTTCCTGATCGGTGTATAGGTAGGGGTAGACTAGTTGCCTGGTCTCCACGCTCACCAGAATTAAACCCACTAGATTTCTTCTTGGGGGGGGGGGATTTAAAATAATTAGTGTATTAGACTCCGGTGGCTAGTTTGGAAACTTTTAGGAATAGGATTTAAGCTTGTTGTGAGATTATATGAAAAACTCCAGGAATTTTGGGTTGTCTTTGCAGGACCATGAGATGTCGATGTGAAGCCTGTATTCAGGCTGAAGTCGGACATTTTGGACATTATTTATTACAAGGCTATAGAAGCAGTTAAATGTCACTGACAGGCCTTCTGAATTTGAAAATCAACCATTCTCGGCTCTTTGTTGACATATATAGGCCTAATATTTGTCTACATATGGAACATTCCATGTGAAATCGGACAGAGAAAAAACTTTATAAATATGTAATTCCTCGAAAAAAAAATTATGTATAGAGGAATAAGAGGTACTTTATTGTGTGAAGTCTGGTCTCGTTTATTGTATTCTTCATACATCTTGATTACACAACTTTTAACACTGTATCACTTCGGAATATGTATGATAAGAACTTTCTTGTGTTAAATATTAACGTATCTTGTTAACATGTTTCGACCTATTTTCGGTCATCTTCGGAACTGGTCGTTATTGGTCTTGGCGCCTCTTGTTTCCTGTGTGGGTGCGTTCATAGTGTAGAGTCAAAGAGTGTATGTGTTTTGAAGTTGAGTTGTGTGTTGAGAATATCGTTGGGGTGTGTTTTTCGTGTGTCTGTATATTTCATATTGTTCTAGTGTGTTGAATTTCTGGCTTTTTGGTTGGATGTGCAGTATTTCCATGTCTGTGTTGATGTCTCTGTAGGTGTGGTTGGCATTTGTGATGTGTTCTGCATATGTGGAGGTGTTTTGTAATTTTGTTATGGCTGTGATGTGTTCTTTTTAATGTATTTGAAATGATCTGCCAGTTTGTCCTATGTAGAAGTTGTTGCAAGTGTTACATTTGAGTTTGTATACGCCTGTGTGGTTGTATTTGTTTGTTTGTGTTGTTTGTGTGTTGAAATGTTTTTGCAGAGTGTTATTTGTTCTGTATGCAATGTTGTAGTTTAATTTCTTGAATGAGGTTGCAATTTTATGTGTGTTTTTGTTTTCGTATGTTAGTGTGATGTATTTTTTGTGTTCTTGTGTTTGTGTTGTATTCTTCTGTTTTTTGTGGTTTTGTTTTGTCTTGCGTATTATGTTATCTATTATGTTGGGGTTGGATCCGTTTTCTTGTGCTATGTATTTGATTGGTTTAGTTCTTCGTTGTAATCCTGTTAGTTCATTGGTATGTTGAGTAGTCTGTGTACCATCACCTGTCATAATTAGGAACATTAAATCAAGACGTTTGAGATGGGCAGGGCATGGAGCACGTATGGGCTAAGTGAAGAAGTTCGCGCTTGAGCTAATTGTCCAGTGACGTGAATATTGAATTCTATGTAAAGTAAGTACAGATAATTGAATTTAAATTTTACTTAATGATGAAATTTTACGAGAAATTCGTTTATATGTGTTCTTAAGTTTAGTTGAGTGGTGTTATATTACTATAGCAGGCCTGCACAAACAGCGCTCAACGAGCGCGCGCTCCTTCGGAGCGGGAGAGCGGTGTTTACCACTCGCCGAAACGGAGAGGAAGATACGTCAGAATGACATAGACTTGCTATAGGTAGAGGAGACGGAAACGACCACTCAGTTACCTAGTGGAGTGCAGTGTGTAGGCCTATTCTCAGTAACTGTTTCACGTTGCTTACCTACTGCTACAGTACAGTATGGAGGAATCTAAAAGACGGAACATAAAATTTAGCATTTAACGATTTACAGCTCGAACTTATTGATCTTCAATGTGACTTAAGGGCTAAAGATCGTTTGAATAATACTGCTAGCCTGGTTGAGTTTTACAAGACTAAAAATTAGCAATCATATCCACTACTACACAGGCTGGTTGTGAAAATGATTGCTATGTTTGGCTCAACATTTATATTTGTGAGCAACTGTTTTCTATAATCAACTTTAATAAAGGCAGACATCGAACATCTGTAACTGATGTTTCATTACGATCAGTAGGCTACTGTTCCGTTCAGCTGCCAACAGCATAAAACCTCGTTTTGATGTACTGATAAATAAAAATATAACAAAATGATATTGTACATTTAAGTAGTTATAGAATTTCTATTATTTCTGTAAAATATATATTTCTTTATTAATTAATAATAGTGCAAGATAGTTTTGTAATCACTGAACGGAATTCATTTCATGAACACCTTGTGAACATTTTGTACGAGATCACCCCTTCTTCCAGTCCACCCTTATACAGAGCGCAGCTAATACCTGCATTCCGCTCATGAGCTGTGAGCCGGCTCGCAGAGCGCAAACCTTGTGAAGGCCTGTACTATGGTAATTATTAATTTAAAATAGAATTTGTAACTGCAGGTAATAAAGCCACTCGCTGCGAGAATAAACTTTGACTTAGCATGTAATAATAGCAGTTAGTTTAATTGTCTCTAAATTAAGGATAATAATCGACCGGACTTGAATACCACGCAACCTGCGACATGAGTAGCATAAAAAAACTGGTCTCTGTTCACTATGTGAAGACGGTTGTGCACCACTCAATGACAGTGACCTTGATTGAATTTTTTTTAATTTATGTGGTAATGAGTACCGATATTGAGACTGTTTTGTTGTCCATAGTCATTTATAGTTGTTTAATTCTATAACATAATCCTATATTTGTCACTTTTGCTTATAAACATGTTTCTTTGTTCTAAAAAAATAAGTAGCTTCAATGCGGGTAACAGCGCCAGTATACTTCAGACTTTTATTTACTTGTATTGTTACAAAACCTTGTAACGATTACAACATTTGAAACGTACAGTAGTGGCAAAAAACCGGACCGACCCTTGTAGCTGATTTCAGAGCCTTGTTCACTCAGAGCACGATAGACGGGTAACTAAGACTTTCGTGGTTCGAATCCTATCTGAGAAGGAATTTATTTTTGTCCCTTATTCAAATTTATTCCCAATACTTTTCGAATGCAGCGATATTTTACTACTTAATTAACTTCTTATTCCCAGAACATGAATTTTACCAGCAATCGAAAAGTATTGGGAATAAATTTGAATAAGAAACAAAAAAAAAAGTTTCCTTTCCAGGCAGGATTCGAACCACGAAAGTCTTAGTTACCAGTCTATCGTGCTTTGGAGTGAACAAGGCTCTGAAATCAGCTACAAGGGTCGGTCCGGTTTTTTTTTGCCACTACTGTACATTAAATGAGCCGTTCAGAGCAGAAGTGGTGTAAGTCAAAATTGGGTACTGAGGTTTAAAGTAAAAATTCGGTAAAATACAGCGCAAAGTAGTAATTAATATGTCCTTCGTGCTATCCACTGAGTACTAATAGATTAAATAAATTGAATATTAATTGCTACTTTGCGCTGTATTTTACAGAATGTTTACTTTAACCCTCATTATCCTTTTTTGACTTACACCACTTCTGCTCTGAATGGCTCAAATAATACTTTATGCTCGACCATGCGGAAATGTACTAATTATACACCTGGTAGCAGCCCTTTAATGGACCTCATTAAAGTACACCTATTCATTAAAGTTCAGGTGTTCCACCAATCAGAAAATAGCATTGTAGAAATATGAAAGCGCAAGTATCGATTATTCTCGGATATGCAATCGAAAGACAACTAGCGAAACGTCACTGAGGCTGGAAATCCGATACTGTCGCAGAAGGTTATGTTCAAGAATCGAACCAAAATAAAATTGAAATCTCAAATACAATATTAAACTCAGTCGATAAAAACAACACACAAATTAACATAATTTCACCGTCATCTTCCAGCCTTTCACAAAGCACATTTCCGCAAATTCATTTCACTAATTGCACAATAAATCACCTACATTTGAAATAAAGTCAGTTCTCTTACTATAATAATTAGCGTTAATTGTAAGTAATATTCAAATAAATTCAATTTGTCATCTCGTTTTTCAATGTCTAATGTAATTTCAATGTTATATCATGATTAATGTTTATTTTACTCTCTAGATCAGTGAACGGCATGTTCCGTGCTCTGTGACGTCATAAGACGTAGCCGCCTTGCTCTTTGCTCGGCAATCTCTGCATACTGAGCACAGTGTGGAGAAAAGATTCATCTGAAAAGTGGTGGTGCGGCGTCTATGCACTGACAGAGCGCGATCCCTTCTTCTGAGATAGTATGGGAACAGCACAATTACAATACATTTGTACGAAAACAAAACTGTACAACCTTGATAAATCAATGTAACAAAATATTTTGGTTTGTAATCAAATTTAATGTACTTACAATAACATTAAACTCATAATACAGCCACTTGCAGAAGCGTTTGCATATATAAATGAAATTCCGAAACTGCTATAAACATATAATCACTGCAACACTTTGTCTACTCGGAAACTTGAAAACAGTTCAACTGTTTTTTAACACACATTTCTCTATATAATATACAGATTAAACTACATAGGCCCTATCTTGGTGAGTAGTATGCAAAGTATATTTCAACTTTTGAAACACACCATCACTTCGTGTCACTACCGTGCCCAAGCTAAACGCTTTGTCGAGATTTTTTCCTCTTTTCTCGCGTACTAATTTTGCAATATTTGGAGTCATAGCCTGGCTAACACACAAGCGAAGAATATGTTTCAAGTTCAGATCAGACAGGTGGTTTCTATGTTGTGGTTTGCAGATCTTCATACAAGAAAAGAACTGTTCACATACATACGTAGATCCGAATATGCTCAACATCCTAGTAGCAAATCTATGCAATCGAGGGAATCTTACTTGGGGAAATCTTCTATAAAATGTAGATAGATCCTTTTTGTTTTCAAAGCGGTCTTTCATTTCAATATCATTTCGCAAATCAATTACTTTCAGTTGCAATGATGATGGAACACTGTCAATATTCCCTGAAAATGTTGTCGCAAATATGGAAATATCAGATTGAAGATTTGCAAACTCTTGAAATCTGCAATCAAATTCCTGACTCAGTTCTTCTAATATTTGTACATACTTATTCGTGTCTGTAATTGGGTGACATACTGTAGACAGACTCAACTGCTCGCTCTCGCAAGCTCTTGCGATCTGACTGGCTCTTACGTCACAACTGCAGCATCTGCCGGCCACTGCTCTAGATTATATCAAAGTCAATGTGGACAATGGTTTCTCGGAAAAAAATAAATACTTTCGCGTCTGCGCACATCTCACAATTTACGAGCTATTGCGCAAGGTCAGTTCCGCTCCTCAGTCAGATATGAATAAAATGAATACTGCTGAATAATTTCAAGTTAGAAATATGGTCGAGCATAAAAAGTCATATGAAACTTGACTATAATGGTTAATTAAGAAGCTCGTATGAAAATTATGAAACTCGCTTGCGCTCGTTTTATAAACATACTCGCGTCTTAATTACTACCATTATAGGCTCGTTGCATAATGTACTATTATGCGCCGTAATGTAGTGTGTTCCACAAGTTATCGATGTAGCGGATCATGATTTGTTGATATCTGTAATTTTGTTGCATTTGATTGGTCTCTAGCCAATGACTAATGTGTTAAGTGGAACTCCTTAGTCATGGTAAGATTCACCTTTATACGAATTAATTAATGTAAAAACATCGGTAAGGTCCTTCCATTACTAAATCTGGCCACTGAATCCTGTTTATCTGGTATCGTATATTTCGTAAGTGCAGCTTGTACCAACGATCTGCTCGCCACATTACAACAATATTACATCCTGTGGAATACTAAATGATTTGTTAAAACATGCAAACGCCGAAATATGAAATATACATGTTAAATATTTATTTCTTATAAATATTCATGGTATATTTTGATTTAAAGTAATGATTTATAAATCAAACTTTATCTTTACATCTTGTTTCCTGACTGTTGTTCTGCCTTTTCTACTATGACGTACTTAATTCAAATTTATGATGTTACACATGGAGGTTTAAGGCCACGAACTACTCTATCCTCTAATATACTGCGACATTGGCACGACAGAATTTAATTTTCTTCAAGGTCAAGTTACAAAACTAGACCTTCATGGAATATCCGAGTATGTGGACGTCAAGAAAACTCTAAGTGGAACGCACGCAAACCAGTTTTTTAAATTTTTAAGAACAGTTTGTACTTCACTTTAATAGTTTCATTTATAGACATTATGTATTTTACTGTAAATTTTAAACTGTTGCCATAATGCTTCCAGAATAATTTGGTCCCACATTATTTTCCAGAGATACTTCTTCCAACATTTTGTGTCCACAAAAATCTCCTCCATAATTGCTCACATAGGAGTACTCGCATATGTTTCCATCATTTCAAATTGTGTAAATTGAAGCGTTACGAGTCCGCAGAAATTCACTAAATGTTTACGTCCAGAGATATTTTTTAAATTGTCCACTATTATGACCATTTAACTCATTCATACTGTTCTGCCCAATGGCAGGTCTTTCACTGCAAGCCCAGCATTCTTCAGTCTTCTTCATTTTTCGCATTTCTCGTAGTTTCCATATACGATTATCTTAATGTTGTCTGCCATGTGATATCTTTATCTGCCCGAAACTTCTCTCCCGTTCACCATGCCTTTAAGTGCATCCTTCAGTAGTCAGTTTCTTCTTAGCCAGTGACCCAGACAATTTCTTTTCTCTTCCTTATCAATTTGAGCAATATTCTTTCTTCACTCACTCTTTCTAGCACAGCTTCATTTCTTATTCTGTCTGTCCATTCTTCTGCATATATCTACATTTGAAATGCTTCTAGTCGTTTTTCTTCACTCCGTCGTAATACACAGGTTTCTGCACCATATAGTGCAACACTCCACACGAAACACTTCACTTGACTTTTCTTCAGTTATGTTTCCAGAGGTTCGCAGAATGTGCTGATTCTATTCTTTTTCATACGCATTCAAAGAAATCAAACCAATATTTTTATCGTGAGGACTTGTATCTTTGTACACAGATCGCGAAATGGTCCATGCGAGTTGGATCACTCTATTTTTTAAATCCTGATTAAGTCCACAGATGCACTTGTACCTACTCTTTTGTCATTGGTAGAATGATTTCTATGAACAACTTCCTAACACGGTGATTTAGATTTAGATTTATTTAATAATAACATACACATAAAAAAACCTACATGAAAGTATCCCGAAAGAGCAAAGCTCGTGTTCGGGGACAGTTACGTTTTGATAGAAATAACTTACTTGAAAATGACACACAATTTTACATTGTTCACCAAACATATCTATTTTTCTGAATTAAAATTTAAGATTCCGATTAGGCCTACACAGATTTTACCCTAGTTCATAAATATGTAACAGATAGATCATCGCTGTGTTAAAATCGTTTGCACTTTGAAGAGAACAACCGCCAGGATCGCCACCCGTCCGCCGTAAACAAACACGAGATGGCAGTACAGTCGGTAATGCAATTCAAATGGGAATTATGACGTGACTCCTTATGTAACAACTAGATGGCAGCATAGTAAAGCTGACAAATGTTGTTAACGTCAAAGCCTATAAGGCCGACCTATCTGGGGTTGTATATGATCTAGCATTTTACATACAGGTAATTCACAAAAATAGAAATCTCTACTGTTTCTAAAATAAAATTTAAAATTCTTGCACTGAGATCGCATTCTTAAGAAGAGTAGATGGAAACATACATAAATATACATTTTTTGTACACAAAATACTTAAGAAGAAAAGTCAAATAAAGATGATAATAATAAAGTTAGTAATGATAATACTAATAATAACTGAGTAAAAAAGAGATGATGTTGAGATTGGTGATAGATTAATATTAACTTATTATTAGTAGTATGATTAGTACAGTTATGTTGATATAGTAACAAAGATAAGATAGAAAAAATATACTTAGAATAGAAATAAGCCTGTTTTGCAATACATGGTACATATAAAACAGGGAAGTCTATCATATAAATTTTTTAATTGTGGATTTGAAAATTTCATTGCTTAAAGTAGTCAATTCTGGATGAAATTTTCTTATCGAATTATATAGACGTGGACCATAATTTGTACTGTGTAGTAAAACAGCAGATGTGAAATATTTAGGTTCAACTAAATTAAGAATTTCATTTCGTCTTGTATTATGATCATGTGGCTGAACTGAGATTGAAACAATAGTTCCATAATATGATATTGTTTTCATTCCAGTAGATAGATTCGCTGAACATAGTGAGGTATGGCATTGTCGTGAAAAAGCTTAGCACTCCACAATAGTGTTGGTTCATGAGTAGTGTGTATAGAGAGGAAAACATAATTTCCTCTAGCATACAAGAATTTTAGTATTACAGAGGGAACCTTATTTAATGATCAACCAACTAACAAAAATGTACCGTTATATTACAGCGAGAGACATAGGACCTTTGTTTTTGGGTAGGGCACTTCCATTTAATACCATAAATTTGTAAGTCCCAAATTATTACATGCATTTCCAGAACTGACTTCCTTCGTAAAAAAAAGCCCGTGCTAAGAATTATCATCCGACAAAATTCCATTAATTGTGGCAGGTTTTGAACCACGAACCTTTAAATGTACGGCATCCATGAAAACTACTGAACCACCCAACATTCGAAATAAATTTAAGAAAAGCCACACTTTTTCTTCTGAATGCATAATTTTTAAAAATTAACTCTTACTTAATAGCTAAAGCTATTGAGTTGTTTCTCATAGTTTGTACTGAACAAGGAAACGTGTGTAGGTTTTATGGCACGAAGATAGGAAATTATAATGTAATACGAGTAGGAGGAACTCGCAGACAGCAGAACCACTCCTCTTCCTGTACAGATTATTTATTGGACGTTGCATTATATGTTTCTTCCATGACCACAATCTACTACTGAATCACAGTAACACGTTTACAAAACCTGTTATCCATACTTCGTTCCACAATGTCTGACAGGAGATGTAAAAATTGCAAGCAAAGGAGGAGAGAAGTATGATTACTAGAGTTGAACAACCATCGAAAAAGCAAGACTAACAGTGCCCGCAAAACCGAAAACCTGCACGACAATGTTCTATACGTGGCGCTGTTGATGTAAAGGTTGCTTGTGAGTGTTTCAAGACTTCGAGAGTTGATCACTCCCGAAGTCCTGAAAGTCAAGCAGCCTTGAATCGCCACAGTTGTTTATACCAGACTGAACTTTTATATACTTTGGCAACTGTTATATAGGCTATGTATAAACAATCAAGTAGCCTATTTAAAACATCATCTCTACCTATCAGTGTATGATAATTCGTTCCCCAATCTTTATTTAATTACTGGGCCCTTATTAAAATACTAGGAATTTTCTCTTCGTATATTTGAGATCAATTGTACTATCTCAAGTAAAAAAAATATTAACGCTTTATTTAACGTTATGTTTTATGTTTCTTAGAAATACAAATTTATTTGACAATTTTTTTTATTTACATAGCAATAGGTAATATCATATAATAGAACTAAAACATTGTGATAACTAAGATACTGTTCTGTTTTGTCTTTTTGTCTCAAACATTTATAAGGTTATTTATTTCAATAATGTACTGTAGGTTATTCAAAGTTACGAAATCTTTCCACTCCCACCAAATGCTATTTCGAAAATATGAGCGAGACTCGAAGCGCACGAGAGTTACGAGAACAAGACTCGAAAGACAAATGCAACGGACACAGCGAGCGAGAGCGGCAGTTAGTTTTGTTCATCTCTAATGATTATTCAACCAATGGCAGAGGTCTCACTGCACGCTTGACTTGAAGCTAGGCGGTCTGAAGCGTTCTATCTCCGCCCAATTTAAGACAAGCGTGGAATGAGACCTCTGCTATTGGTTGAATAGCAATTTTATTATACTGTTCTTATCCTTTGTCGGCAATGTTACTTCTCCTGTCAGACATTATGGAACGAAGTATAGGTACTAGGGCATTCGAAAAGTAATAACAACTTAGTTATTGTTTCACACTAAATTTATTTAGGTTACTTTTGGCATTACATACTTTAAATATAGTCCTCTGTCATGTCAACAATATGTTACCAAATCCTTGGAAGATGGCGACTTCATCTAGAGCAATATTTCTGGAAATTGTCACTGATCAAACTAACGCTCTTCGGATGTCAACTTTTGATTGAAAGCGAATGTCTCGCTTCCATCCATTTTGCAGTACTTCGGTATGGTAGGACTTCTCTACCACAAGCTTCTTGTAATACCGTAAACCACTGAGTTGCACTTTTTCCTCTTGCAACTAGGATTTTATGAAGCACCTTTGTTTGAACCTACTGAACCATTTTTAGGGCTGTATTACTTACTGCAAATCACAAGACAATATTTACAAAATATAGTTACTTCGAGGTTTTTGTCACTTGTGGGGTTTTAGAAATAAACGATTCAATAGTCCATCATTGTTTAAACAAATTTAATAATTGTAGGTGCAATAAAACTTTCAATTTGCTTATACTAGGCTATATATAAAAATGCATTAACCTATAAAATATCCTAATTATTAAGAACAAATATTTTTGCGGTCAAAAAGGACTCAGGTAAGTAGCATGAAATTATAGAGCAGCTAAATTGCGAGAGTTAAAAGTAGGCGTGCAATTTTATTGTTTGAAAGTTTTATCGATCGGCTGCTATTGCCGCTATTATATTAATCGATTAATCGTATGAAACAATGCTGAATACTTCTATATAAAACCAGAAGTCATCCTATAGTTTGAATAGGGCTAAAAAAACGTATTTCCACGATTATCTCGAAATAATTTTTTTCATCTTTCACATAATTAGAAAGTAAAAGAGAATAGTTCATTTTACTTGAGTTGGGCCTCAACTTAATAGAAACACATTTTCTTCAAGAAGATAGCCGTATCGTTCGATTTGATCAATATATTTTGTTAATGGTTTGCATTTCTCTCTCATTTGTTAAGTTTGTCCATTAAAACTTCTTTAATTGAAAGGAAATATTAAGGAAAAGAATTATAGAAACAGAAAGTAACTTCTTACACTTAATAGCTTCACCAATTCCAATTAGCTATCATTTTACATTTTGTGCCAATTAATGTTTTCCTACAGCTGCACAACTTTTCACTTTATGTCTACGTTAATCGTAATTTAATTGAGAGAGTTCTGAATTACGTCATCAGATGGAAAGCTCAAAAGCACGCAGTGTTGACTAGTTTTAATTATGCTGGGGAATGAGTACAAATGCTTTCAGTATCATATTTAGAAAAGTTTTTGAATTAAAACAGTACAGATTTAATTGAAAATACGAGCGAAATAAATTATATTAATTTAATGCACAAACATTTAAATTAATGAATAAAGACAAATATAGTATCCCACCGGCGAAGCTCAGTCGGCTAAGGCACTTGCCTGCCGATCTGGAGTTGCGCTCGATTCCTGGTTGTTTTTTTCCGAGCTTTTTCCCATCCTTAAGGCAAATGTCAGGTAATCTATGGCGAATACTCGGTCTTATCTCGCCAAATATCATCTCGCTATCACTATTTCCATAATCATAATAATTATTTATTTATTTATTTATTATTTTGCTAATAATTGTAACATAAAATATAATATATACAGAAAAAATTTAGCTCGCCCCTGAAAGAGTAGAACTCGTGCTCAGGGGCGGATTCCTGAATTGAAATTAATAATTATACAATACAATTTGTCTTATGTCTACTATGCAATTATAGTATATCAATTTAAATTTACAATTTTTCAATTTTTATAAAATTCATACATAACTTTTTAAATTTAATACTAGGTATAACTATTAGAATTGACAAGATTAGGGCAAGGATTTTGATGACCTATAAATCATGAAAAAAATTTCCTAAAAACAATGCATTTATGGCCTAAAAATCTATCAAAATCTCCTAAAAATGCTTAATATTTAGACTACTAATTAAATTAACTCTAGTACCAACATTTAAGTTTATTTAATTTTATATAACTTTTTCTAAGTGGTACACTTTAATTAATTATTGTACCTAATTTAGTTTCCATGTAGTCCACCACAAGGCCACTCTTATCAGGAATTAGCAGGTATAGAGGATCTATATTGAAGGGGTGGTTGGAGTGTACTACGTTATAATGGCAATATTTGTGTAGGAAAACGATTAAAATATTATAGAAAATAATGGGTACTAGCCACCGGCGTAGCATAATCGGTTAAGGCGCTTGCCTGCCTATCCGGAGTTGTGCTCGGTCGCGGGTTCGATTCCCGCTTGGGCTGATTATCTGGTTGGGTTTTTCCGAGGTTTTTCTCAACAGTAAGACAAATGTCAGGTAATATATGGCGAATCCTCGGCCTCGCTACGCCAAATATATCGCTATCACCAATTCCATCGATGCTAAATAACCTCGTAGTTGATACAGTGTCGTTAAATAACTAAGTAAAAAAAAAATAATTGGTATTAATGGGCAAAATATGTAGCCTAGACAAAATGTCAAAGGAACTAACAACTAACATTATTTTATATTAATAATGGGGATTTATGGCCAAAAGTAAATGAAAATGCCTCAAAAATGTCCGAAAAAAAAACAAAAGATGCTCTTATGAGTTGAAACAGGCAAAAAATGCAAAAAATGTCCTAACAATTATGTCTTAAAACACTCAGTTTATCACATGACATAAATACTAAAGCAGCAATGTTTCTGGCTTACTAGAAAAAAGATGCAATTTCATAAGAAATCCTAGCCTTAATAATCATCATCATCCAATTCAAGCACTAGACCTAGTGTCTGTTGCGGTCTCAATGAGCTTATTCCATCTTTTTAATGGTCTTCCAACAGATCGTTTTCCAGAAGGGTAATGTAGCACTGCCTTTGGCCATCTTTCTGTTGGCATTCTCTCGATATGATGTTTCCAATTAACTCTATAGATTTGAAGAAAATTTAATATACAGTAGGTTGGACGTTCAATTCTTCCAAAATTTCTGTATTTCGTTTTCTATCCCAAAGTGTGTATCGCGCAGTTTTTCTCATGAATTTCGTTTCGTTAGTAGTTATATGAAAAACATTAATTTTTTCATCAAAGTCTGGGCTTCTGATCCATAGACTAAAGTAGGTCGTGCTAAAATGTTGTACATCTTTAAACTTGCATCACTATTTCCATCGACGCCAAATAACCTCGTAGTTGATATAACGTCGTTAAATAACCAAGTGAAAAATATAGTAACTGCAATTGAATACATAAAGGAAGTCTTCCACGCATCGGGGTCATGGCCAAGTCAACGGATGTGTAGAAATCGATGTTAGAGTAACCATAGTGTGACAACTCTAGAAAGCAAAAATAAAAAAAATCAAGATGACGTTCTTATTGGCTCATTTTTCAAAGGGAACGATTTTCACCCTCTTAAAAATTAAACTGCTTGGCCAAGCGGATATTGACCAGTAGAAACATGAGTGGAGCAGGAAAAGTTTGAAGGAAAAGTGATATACATTGGAGACCTACTCTCCTTCTCTCCCCACTCCAGCATATTCAGTTCTCTGAAATGGATACTGTACTACTGGACATGAGAGAACTGAACCATCTTGATAATTCATTCTTGATTCACACAATTTTAACACTTGTGTATTATTTATTAGATCACGGAACTTTATGCACTAAAAAAATCTGAAAATATGCATGGATCTATGCAGCGAAAACTGTTGAAATACATGCAGTAAAAATACACTTTTGAGGTTTATTTGGTTCCATAATATGATGTGGATAAAAATAATTTAAAGTAACCAAAATTTTTATTAATTTTTTCTATATTTTTTCCTCTTAAACTTTTTTTAATGTAAAAATTAATTTTCATTACACCTCAGAATAAAATTAATTACAATCGATTTTTATGTACGTTATGCAGTTCATAACGGTTGAATTTAGGGTTTGTCACTATTTCTCTGTGCATAGTGAATGTGTTTTCGAACGAAGCGGTCCGTGGTTCGATTCTTGCCGTGAGTGGAGTTTTATCTTCATTCTACGGGGTTTCGTACTTCTCCCTTGTCTTGCCTTCGGATTCAAATAAGGAAAATCTCATCCAGAGAATTGGCGCCTGGAAAGGCTCCTAAAATGATGGCTGCGTTTCCACGTTGGATGGCTATTCCTATTCGTTGCCGTAGGTAATTGGTGCAGTGACGGTCTCCAGTAACAGTCACCAAACTTCTACCAATTTCGGAAACTAGGTCTTTTGCTTCTTTACACCAGGAGCCTATTGTATCGACGGCAAAGACGATGAAGATGTAATTGTCTACTAGATGTACGTATTTACGACGTTTACTGCGTACGGCAGATTCTGCTGCAGAGCTTGCGATTTTAGAAGTTGATGGCATGTGGGATGGAGCTAAGGTATCCACGCATGACGTATCACCACATTAGCGATTTTATTCTGCTCCACGGGACCAAATGTATTACTCGTAATTACTACTTTTGTTATAGTTTCAATGTATATTTCATTTCTGATAGTGTGGAAGAGAAGGTCTCATGGCTTTAAGTCTACAAGAATGAATGAATGAATGAATAAATAAATAAATAAATAAATAAATAAATATGTAAATAAATAATGATTATATATTTCACATATATTTTATCCATGACCATAACAAATACATGCGTTTACTAAATACTTTTGTGTTTGTAAAATAGCTTTTATTAAACATTACTTTATTCACTAGTGAAATAAGCTTTACCTAACAGTTCACTAGTATTTTCCTAGTACCCGGGACCGCACATCACTTTTCCATTCAACTATTGCTCAAGAAGTTAATATATTAGTTACTAGATGTCACTATCTCTACTTCTTTATTACCATTTCTTATATCGCCGTACACTCGATCTCCTTCTCCTTTCTCTATCTACTAATACTAGAGAGAAGGATTTGATTAAATCATCAGCCCTCCAGTGAGGGTGACCACAAGGATCCTGAATACAGAACAGTTATGTTTTTAAGTCGAATAATTAAAAAAAAAATACTAAATTTTGGATTTGGGATTCGCGTGATGTCAAAATGTCTTATTGACAAAATTATCTTTCTTGAAAATATAATGATATTGAATGATATGTAAATGGTCTGTAAGAATTTGTAATAAGATGTTTTGTATTGAAAGACTTGGAATTTTAATTTCAATAATAGTTGGTAGGTACAGTAGACTGTGGAAGAAAACTTTTCGCTCCAAATAACATATCTTTGATGACCCACTGATTAACAGGTATGCTATATTTAGAAGAAGGAAAAGGTAGGCATGGTTCATATATTTCTTGATTTTCCTTGTTAACCTCGTCCGCTTGTGAGAGATTTTCTCAAAGCTGATAGTTGGATCTAATACCATGGCCTTATCCTTAACCCTGTCATGGCTATGATGTCCGCGCGCCTGTTGGAATCTGCGGCCGAAATGCAGTGAACCTCTTCATGAACCTCCCAACCAAGGCGTCTTAGGACTTCTGCAATACTTGTCCTCACTTTATAGAAACCATTCACTATCTTTCGCATGCGTCGGTTTAGAAAAACCAAGGCTTTACACGGCTAGTATGCCTATGTACACAGAGCTTGCGTATGTTAAAGTGGAAAACTGTCTGTGGCACAATTAAATTCATGCAATTGTAAACTATTTTTAACAGCTGGAACTCATTCATAGTATAATCACTTAAAACGTAGCGGTGGGAATCAAACAAATTTCAAATTACATCAGCAGAAATTTTCACATTACTCTAGATCATATAGCCTATGTAACAGATAGATCGGCCTTATAGGCTTTGACGTTAACAACTTTTGTCAGGTGTACTACGCTGCCATCTAGTTGTTACATGAGGAGTCACGTCATAATTCCCATTTGAATTGCATTAGCGAATGTACTGCCATCTCATGTTCGTTTACGGCGGACAGGTGGCGATCCTGGCGGTTGCTCTCTTCAAAGTGCTGCCGATTTTAACATAGCGATGAGTTATCTGTTACATATATGATCTAGGACATTACTTAGCTAGTCCTTCTGAATGTGTGGTGAAATAGCACGCCTCCATCAGTACAAAACTTTGGATCAGTGGCAGTCTATTGCCGCAATAGCTGTAATTTAGACGTCGAGACATTCACAGATTTATAAACCTAAACAGAAGGGCGAAACAACATGTACAAATGAAAAAGGAGTAAAACGACTGGGGAACAAAAATGAATGATGTGACACACCGATGACTTCCGCTACATTGCAGCGACAGTTAACATTTTGTGGTAAAAATGCATTAATACGCATATTTTCATGTGTGTATATGTCTACTTTAGCGTGTGTGTGTGGGGAATGTATTTTTATTAAAAAATGTTATTCAGTTCAGGATAATAACCCGCAAAATACGAGGGACGCATTGGGTCAAAATTAATTATAAACGTCATTCAATACTTTGGTACAATATTTTGACATTTCTATGTGCAATAAAAGTAGATAATATTCTCTCGTATTTTACTGAACCGTCAAATTCAATCCCCATTTCAGTTTGGTTGATAGACTTTCCCCTCTACTCATACTCCTTACCATCCGTGAAGGGGAAGATGCTACTGTCTGTCTTACTAACGTTCGACTAATTGACTTTGAACATAGTGAAAATTCTTAGTATTGAAAATGTTTACCGTTAATCTATATTTCGAAAATCTATACTAAGCGTTTGTATTTCATTTTATTGTTGTTTATATCCACTGGCATATTAAAAAGCTACTGACAGCAGAAGATAAATGTTTTCTTCACCGCTAGTTGCTCTAGTATACACAACGGGACAATCTGCACTGTGTCACTCCCCCCCCCCCCCAGACTTCATAATACAAACTAATATCCCTTAATGTATCAGTCGAAAATATTGTAAGAACGACACTAAAATATACTGAAACATGTAATTGTCAAACATCTGTGTCATTGTATTTTATATCCACTTATGTACTTTATTTAATATTTTATTTTCTTGTGTGTAAAACTTGGGGGGTGCAAGTATAAGAGGTAACAGCTACCGGTCTGTTCCTGACGGACTCATGTGCAAGTAGAAGGGGAAAGAAATGCCTTCGAATCCTCTCAACTTGTATGAAATGTCGTTTAGATCATTTATGATATCGTTTTTAGGAATTTTTAGGTCAAATGAAATTCACACACCTTATACCTTTAATTCCCTGACATGAGAATTTTTATGGGTTAACAACGAAGCACATAACGATCACAAGTTATCATGTAACAGAAGGAACTCTCTAATTTTTTTTTAGGTTTGCGTATATCTGCAATTAGAAAAGTTCTTGTTCTGTCCTCCACATTCCCCTAAATTAACCCCATACGATTTCTTCCTGTGGAAATATTTGAAGTATTCTGTATTTATGCTACTGTTATCGACAAATAAAAAAAGTATGCGGGCTTGTATCTCCGGCCGGGAAAAATTGTTGGCTTAACCAGGATTTCTTCTAAAGAAAGTATTTCGATAGAGTAAGATGGCGATCAAATAAAAAATAAATTATTGGTCATCAGGGGATTTCTGTCCTTTTGCCTTCAAATCCTAAAATATGTTACATTCTACGAATCGATGTCTAGTTTTTGTAGTAAAGGGAACTGCAGGTGAGCTGTAAAAAATAACGGGTGTGCGCCTGAAAACGGGGTTCATTTAGTACCGCACCGTTCGAAAAGTGACATGGGGAAGTAACAGCACGCTGAGCGGTGATTCAACGTGTCAGCCTTCGGCAATAAATTCTCGAAAATTGGACACAACATTACAGATGTGGTTTTTATTACTTGACCTTATAATAAATACTGAATACCATCCTATCTAACGCTCATTTCACATCTTTTGAAAAGATTTCTAGACACACTTGATTCGTCTCTGTCGATAAAATTGAATTCTAGGTAGGTCTACATGGTGCGTAACATTCGATTTATGAAGACTGTTCGATTATAAGCTTTATTTTTTTTTTTAATTTCTTCACTTTCCAAGCTGATGTCTTGGACATATATCTACCTATTGAGCTAACTTTCTTAAATATTTCGTAGGAGACTGAAAAACCTCGATGAAATAGTACACGATTTATGGATCGTTTTCATTTAAAAATTAGTCAGTTTCTCTAAATTGTTTCACTAAATTCTGGATTGTTGGATAAGATGTTTATTGAAAGTCAGGATATATATTTTTTAGTTGGTTATTTAACGACGCAGTATCAACCACGAGGTTATTTAGCGTCGATGAGATTGGTGATAGCGAGATGGTATTTGGCGAGATGAGCCCGAGGATTCGTAATAGATTACCTGGCATTCACCTTACGGTTGGGGAAAACCTCGGAAAAAACCCAAACAGGGAATCAGCCCAAGCGGGGATCGAACCCGCGCCCGAGCGCAACTTCAGACCGGCAGGCAAGCGCCTTAACCGACTGAGCCACGCCGGTGGCTAAAGTCAGAATATTTCGGTAGAAATAGCTATAATACGACATTTTCTATACGATTTTTTCGTAAGATGCGTTTCGAAAATGGAAAATTCGCTGTTCTCATATATGCTCACTATATTGCTAAACAGAACTGTGATTAATGGAAGTCAGCTGTATACTAATGCTATATTCTTGAATTTCACTTCATCCTGAAAATATTACGCAAGACTAAAGCTTTCCAATGTCGATCCAAGGGAAATATACATACTATTTTCCCGTCAGTCGCTTTCTGTATGTAACAGTAAATGTCCGACAGCATTTACCCTAGGTAAACCTGTTCCTGTTATCGGCGAACTCTCCAAATGGATTTAATAGTATTTTCGGTTAATTTTCAAGTTTAAATTTTTATCATTTTTATATATTTCTACTATTACATCGGAGACTATGCCAGGAAAAAATCATTGCTTCAAATACTGTCCATGTAGCTTTGCTTCTTCTGTTGTTATCCATGTTGACACTATACTTACCTCAGAGTGGCAAGGTTCGTACCTTTGAAGTTGAAATTCGTACAAGGAGATACTGTTAAATAAGTCCGAGCGACCTTCACAAGGCCTCTCTCACGGAATAGGTGTAAATAATTTAAGAGACACCTCGAATACGTAACGACACGCTGAATCTGACGTCGTCATGCGTCATTTTATTTAAATTAACCGACAAGAATTCACTTAAAATTTTAATTAAGCCCTTCTTCCGAGACAATATCCCTTCATATTATGACAGGCATCTTGATAAAATTGAGGACATTGCGTGTTTTTCATATCTGCATGAGGTCATGAACAAGTTAGCTGTATAATGCATCGCCCGAATATTTACATATTGTAATTGTAATGCTTTGTTTTTTGTAAAAAAAATTCTATATAACATCACGAGATAATCTTATGGTGTTAATAGTAACATGACAAGCTATTTGCAAGAATATTTACTACTATCCCTTTATTTATCAGTCAGAAATATCAAGGGTGTTCTGAGAATCGTAACACTGTCTAGGATATTTTTCTTCACCTCGCCTATCGCGTTGGAAGGAAACTAAATAGGATAAGATATGATGTAAGATTTAGTTAAACATGAATGTCTAATTCAATGTGGTCGTCTGTGAACGGGTTCTGGGTAAAGTAGCATTTTTAGATTAATTTCGAAATGCGTATCCCAGGATTCTGTAGAGCCGGTATATTTCCGTAGAAAAGAAGACATTTATTAATGTATTTCACTCGCAATATATCCGATCCATCTTTTAACCTTACGGTTTAGCCGTAGCAATCGGTTGAACGTCTTATTAGAATATTAGAAAAAGTTGAGTTATGACACGTTTTTGGGTTGTTTCAATAATCTAAAATTTTATTTTGTGATTAAAAGAAACATTTTTGGGTAGGTCAATATTTATTCTTTCATTTACATAAAACAGGAAACATTTTTGGATATATCGGTATTTTGTCCTTTCTTTTACATAAAACAAGAAAGATTTTTAGTGGATCAATATTTGTCTTTCTTTTACATAAAACAAGATACTTTTTTGGGTAGATCAATAGTTATTCTTTCTTTTACATAAAATAAGAAACATTTTTGAATTGATCAATATTTAAATTTCTTTTACACACTGTAAAAAGAGAACATTTTTTGGGTAGATCAATATTTATCTCTCTTTTACGTAAAAGAAGAAACATTTTTGGGTAGATCAATATTTATCTTTTTACATAAAACAACAAACATTTTTGGATAGATCAATATTTATTCTTTCTTTTACATAAAACAAGAAACATTTTGGGTATCTCAATATTTATCTTTCTTTTATATAAAAGAAGAGACTTTTTGGGTAAATGAATATTAATTTTTTCTTTTACATAAAACAAGAAACATTTTTGGATAGATCAATATTTAAATTTCTTTTACATAAAATAAGAATTTCTTTTTTGGGTATCAATATTTATCTTTCTTTTACATAAAACAAAAAACATTTTTGGGTAGATCAATATTTATCTTTCTTTTACATAAAACAAGAAACATTTTTGAGTAGATGAATGTTTAAATTTGTTTTACATAAAACAAATTTTTTTTTGGGTAGATCAATATTTATCTTCCTTTTACATAAGACATGTTCCTAGAAAAAATGTACCATTAGATATTAACTTATTAATATCGCAATAATAGTTACGTTATTCCATGTTACGCGAAAATCTGCCCTTTCATCTTAGGGATCCTCGAATAACATTATTCAACTTTAAAATAAGATAATTAAAAATTATTTTTCGTAACAATAGGTTCATAAAGACTTAAATAAGGAAAAGATAAACTAACTAGACCAAAAAGTGCATACCTCCGGAGTGAAAATACCTAATGCTTATGGAAATCTATGCGCTGATTCTGAAAATGCCCTTGATGTTTTCCTCTCGGGTTTAATTCATAAGTTATCCAAGAAAAATAAAATAAAGATAAATTATAAAATGTGTAATTGTAAATTTAAATGCCATTTGAAACTTTTGGTATTTTGATAGACAATGAAAAGTACTTGTTAGTCAAAACAGCAATAAAATGAATTGTTATAAACCTCTTAAAATACTAGAAAAAATATAACTCATACCCACATAGATCTGTTAATGGTTTTCCATTATGGTTATGTCCATATGAAAATGCTTTCCCTGTTCATCACTAATAGCACCAAAATATTCAATAGAAACGTTTAAGGTGCGAATGGAGAAAATACACTTTCAGCGACATGCTATACTTCATTTCTTTAGAACATTCTAGTAATGGGTCCACTAATTATTCATATTGTTCATCCTTCCTATTGCCAAGAAACTCTTCTATCACTGTCTTAAAAGAACGCCAGGCCGCCAGTTCCACATTTGTTAACCCACCAAGTACAAACATTATGAAGTGTAAGAATTATGTTTTAAGCTGTTTATAATAGTGCATTATGCAACGAGCCTATAATGGTAGTAATTAAGACGCGAGTATGTTTATGAAACGAGCACAAGCGAGTTTCATAATTTTCATACGAGCGTCTTAATTACCATTATAGGCAAGTTTCATACAACTTTTTATGCACGACCATATTTCTAACTTGAAATTATTCATAAGTGTTCATGTTATTCTTATCTGACTGGAAATGACCTTGTGCAATATCTCGTAAATTGTGAGATGTGCGCAGACGCGAAAGTATTGATTTTTTCCAAGAAACAAATGTCATTGACCTTGATATAATCTAGAGAGTAAAATAAACATTAATCTTGATATAACCTTGAAATTGATTTAGACATTGAAAAACGAGATGACAAATTGAATTTATTTGAATATTGTTTACAATTAACGCTAATTATTATAGTAACAGAACATAACCTTCTGCGACAGTATTGGATTTCCAGCCTCCGTGATGTTTCGCTAGTTGTCTTTCGATTGCATATCCGAGAATAATCGATACTTGCGCTTTCATATTGCTACAATGGTGTTTACTGATTGGTGGAACACCTGAACTTTAATGAATAGGTGTACTTTATTGAGGTCCATTGAAGGGCTGCTACCAGGTGTATAATTACTACATTTCGGCATGTTCCAGCATAAAGATTTTTTAGTATTATTACTACAAAATTGATATAAGAAGGACTTAATATTTCCTGTGGATGCTATTAATTTTACCGTGGTTGAGAATCGAATGTGAATAAAAACTGAAACATAGTAGACTAATTTAAACAATATTTTCTGTTTCTATATATAAAAATTGACAAACAGGAGGTAAAAATCGTGTTCCCTAGTGTTATTAACAATTCGCTATTCTTTAAATAACCTTTATGCTCGACCATGCCGAAATGTAGTAATTATACACCTGGTAGCAGACCTTTAATGCATGTCATTAAAGTACACCTACTCATTAAAGGTCAGGTCTTTCAGCCAATGACGACTCAGGTTACAACTGTTCAGCCAATGACAGGTCAGCTTTCTACCGTTATAAAACCGCAAGTATCGATTATTCTCGGATATGCAATCGAAAGAGAATTAGCGAAAAGTCACGGAGGCTGGAAATCCAATACTGTCCCAGAAGGTTATGTTCTGTTATTATAATAATTAGCGTTAATTGTAAATAATATTCAAATAAATTCAATTTGTCATCTCGTTTTTCAATGTCTAATTTAATTTCAATGTTATCTCTGTAGGTTCTTATGGCCTAGCAAGATCAATGTGGACATCTGTTCCTCGGAAAAAATCAATACTTTCGCGTCTGCGCACATCTCACAACATACGGGACATTGCTCCAGGTCAGATACAATAAAATTAATAATATCAAGTTAGAAATGTGGTCGAGCATAAAAAAGTCGTATGAAACTCGCCTATAATGGTAATTAAGAAGCTCGTATGAAAATTATGAAACTCGCTTGCGCTCGTTTCATAAATATCCATACGCACTTCTTAATTACCTTCATTATAGGCTCGTTGCATAATGTACTATTAAAGACAATGTTTAACAAGCTTGAACAGGAATGGATAAATAGATATGGCGAGAAAATTTATAAATGGCAGCGTAATGGAAAAGGAATTTAAAACAACGTTTCCTAATAAAATGACTCGACAAGGTGCTAAGTTGAACGCAGAAATCGATATTCCATTTCAATATTCATGGAGCTTCAGTTCCAATAATCAAGCCTTTGTTCGGAAAAAAAAGGGAATTTGATATTAAACCGATAGTTACAGTCGAAATTAAACATTGAACAGAGGGTTTGTTGAATTGTAATTACTCACAGCCTTTTTTCTGTTGTGTGCACAAGTTTTGCATATTTATGCCCCGCAAAGTAAATATTTCATTACTGTAGCTCTCTACTTTCTATTATAGCACACAGCGCTGCGTTAAATATGAAACTTCAGTGTTGTAGAGTTGTGCTTTCTATACGTTTGTGTAATAATACTTTTCATTTGTTCTGCAACGAACTCTCATATATGTACGGACTAATATCTAAGTTATTCTTTCTCAAGTTTTATGTACTGGGAAAAAATGGTTGTCCCATAAAAACGCAAGATTCAATTTCATAATAAAAATCATTAATTAGTTCTAAACTGTGCAACAAATTTAACTTTCTGTTTGTCCTTGGGGTTTGCGTCATTTCCTTAATTGCTTATGCCACAAGAATATAGAAAATTCCTATTATTCCCCACAAACACTACTTTTGTAATCTGGACACTAATCTTGCTAGAAACCTTGAAACATGTTGAGCAGCGGTGACCAAAGCGGGTGTCGTGATTACATCGTGTAATCACAGACATTCAAACAGGTACGAGGAGTTTCCTGTATATTGCTGTGTGTTACATTCACGTACTGAAGACAAGCAGTGGCGGTATCATGTCGCTCTACAAACTCTGTCTTTACAAGTAGTAATAGGTGGTTTCGTAAAGAATGAGAACTTTTTTGTTGTTCTGTCGGAAAAAAAAAACTTAATATGTTTGCTTTTCTCAACGGTTCAAGTAGGAGTATATAGAAACATTAATTGCCATGCTGAATAATGTTTCATTGTTATTATTATTATTATTATTATTATTACTGACCATTAAGTATGTGTTTCTATAATTATTCTGTACGTGCATGAATATTGATATTTTTAGAACTTCTCCCTAGAACGATAAAATTATTAGATTTTATCTCAATGTTAATCTTCCTAATCTTTAGATGAGGGTAACTATTTATTAGTTATTCATTTAATAATAATATTGTAGAAAAACTGATGCAATATTATTTACCAACGAACTGTTAAACTGTTATTGCTCTGAGTTGTAATTTTGAGAGTTGAAGAGGACATGTCTTAAATCTTAGCCAGGAAGAGAAAGATGAGATAAATAAATGTAAGGAAGTCAGCTACATAATGGGGTTTGAAATATATCGTGCTCTAAAGCTTTTTAATAGAACAGAATTTCTTAAAAGAGTAATGAATGAAATAGCTTAAATAACTTGTTCATAAAAAGTTTTTAATTTTGAAAAACTACGAATTTCTCGACCAAGTATCGAGAAAAGAATTTAGAAAATTCCTGATCATATTCAAGAGGAAGGTAAAAAAAAATAAGAAAGAAAAATCGTATGTTATTCACTGGCTCTTGATGAAGCAGTGACATTACTGATACAGCAAAGCTTGAGATTTTTATCAGTGAGACTGATCAACATATTAGCACAGGAAACACCACTGGTTGTAGCTTTCATGTCAAGTACCTTTCCTCCGTCTCCTTACGTCATAGGCTGTCTGTCGCATGTAATAACTCCAGCTCGAGTTTTGGTCACCGCTGATGTTGAGTGTGACTGGAAAGTAATAAAACACTTCAAAATTATGAGCTTCCTAACGGGTCCCCAAGGTTGTTTTACTAGCAGCTATCTTTGCCTTTTTGATAGCAGATGTATAAAGACGAACTACAACAGACGAGATTGTCCACAGCAGATCGAGTTCTGTGAAGTCAAATGGGAGCCACTGGTGGACCTCAGGATAGTGCTGAATCCTCCACTGCACATCTAGCTGATCATTATAAAACAATTTGTTGGAGTTACAGATACGGGTCCACACCTGTGGAGTAACGGTTAGCACGTCTGGCCGCGAAACCAGGTGGCCCGGATTCGATTCCCGGTCGGGGCAAGTTACCTGGGTGAGGTTTTTTCCGGGGTTTTCCCTCAACCCAATATGAGCAAATGCTGGGTAACTTTCGGTGCTGGACCCCGGACTCATTTCACCGGCATTATCACCTTCATCTCATTCAGACGCTAACTAACCTAAGCTTTTGATAAAGCGTCGTAAAATAGCCTACTGAAATAAAAAAATAAAAAAATACAGATACGGATTCAGCAGCCTTGAAAGGCTTCTGAGGAAAAGTTCAAAGATGTTTTTTGTGGAACCACAGATGAACATTGTGCAGTTCAAGAATTAATAATTGTAAATTCATGATTACAAATTTTCATAATAATAACACATACATATTATATAAATAGAAATAAGTGAATTTTTTTGTTTGTAAAATATCGTAAGAGAAACAAAAAAATTAACTTTTATTTTCTGTTCGTGTAGTATAGTCAACTCCCGACATTCTGAAGCTATACTAGTAAGCATATGCTTGGGCCTTGATGTTCATTTTCATTGTGATCTCTGCACTGAATAATAACATTGCATTACCTGTGTTCGGCGCACTATATACCCAATGTGTCTTTAACTTCAGGCTTTAGGTAGCTGGAATATGGAGCCTAGTAATTATCAATTCTGTATCTGTATTTATAATAAAATTTATACAATTTTTTGTTAATACAATATGGATCGCAATTGGCCGCATATACAGGGACATCATTTTATTTTTACTTGCATTTTTATTGTACCTGCATTTCTGAATGTACTTCACTCCTACCCCTTCACTAATGTCCTTGCTCCCGTCAGACACACAAACTTACGGCCGCTGTTGCATTCGAAGTCTTCAAGCACTGAAGTAAACATTGCAGTGTATAGTGTATTTCAGAAATATGGTTGCGTTTTCTATAGAAGAAAGAACCTATATTAATAATATCGTACTAAAAATTATATTCAAGAAACGATAAATTCAATTTCAGAGAATATGCTTCAAAATGTTTTTAATAATATGCATTAAAGAATTGAAGCCTGCATTGTAATGAACGGCAACCATTTTCAGCAGTGTATTTAAAAATTCAGATTAGCTTATTTTGAATTGAGGTGGCTAGAAGCAAAGGAATGCTAGTGACATTTGTAATAACATGAGTTAAGTGCATCCAGTGTAAGCTAAAGTATCTAAAATTTTAGTGGCAAAGGGATATTTTAATCGCATCACACATTAAAATTTAAATAAAAATTTCACCGATTTTACGAAAGCTTAAATATTTAAACCCCATTTTCTCAAAAGTAACTTAAGTGCACTTACAGCCCTTTACTTATGACCCCCTCAATTTAAATGCACTCTCTATATTGTATGTTAACACCAATAATTAATATGCTAATAAAGTAGACATTACATAACGAACATAGCCGCCTGAAAAGTTGAGTTTTTGAAAAAAAAAATGTTACTACCCTACTGTATTTTGATAAATTCCGTAAAAGTGATCAAACTGAAAAACGTAATATCGTATTTTCCTACAACATAAATGGATACACTACTTTTCTCTCCTCCTATACCTAGTAAACTGATTTGTTTACATATTGCACTAGTAACATCAAACTCCTGTGATGGAAGGGGGCAACTGAGTTTCCGAGTATAGCCAGGTTAATGTTAAAAATGTTGGTAAAAATAAAGTGATGTCCCTGTATTATATCGATTGTGACAATGACAGCATACATGGATTGTAAGAAAGGCTGTGAAATACCATATAAACTGCAGTTTCACTATTTCCGTGTAGTATGTTGTAAAATGAAAGTATATGAATAATTTAAAATCAATTTGCATTAAATAATAACGTGAACATGTTATAAAAGTAGTATTTATATGTTTTTGAAAAAATAATCTCTGGAAAATAGCTTTACACCTGGCCATGTTTGAAAAAGTCCTCGGAAAACGATATAATTTCGTATTGGCATTTCTTTTGCAGCTCAGTGTACGAGGACGTTATTTTGGTGCATCCTATCAAACACCATTTGATTTTATGACAGTCATGTATTGAATTTAGGCTTGTAGGTTTTTAGTTCTAGGCCGAGCCGCTGATATACACACAGTTAATTCCATGTTCTCTTGACGTGCATTAAGGTGGTATCATAAATATTACAGTCCAACTCTCTGGACACACAGAGAGGGAATGGATTGCAGTGGAATACATTTTCAGCTTGTGTTGAGTGCAGTGCAGGTTACAGAGGCATTGTTTCCATATCCGTGTGTCCATGGAGGTCGCGCAAAGCTTCGGCGATTGACAATAAAACCGCTGCCAGGCATTGAACTTCATTTCCAGACACGAAAAATGATATGCCATACAATATGAAAATATCATCGGGATATTCTACTCGATATGAGGGGAGTCTGCATGCTGTTATCCGAGTGAATGGTGCATTTGTTTTCTAAATACTGGAGAGTATGACCATTTTATTACAGAAAGACATGTTGGCAAAGGTTCCTTTCGAGCAATCCAGTTTGTTGTGTCCTTGCTGATTTTTATGCTAACGTTGATAAAAATAAAGTTTGTGTTATAATTACTATGGGACTTGACGTGAATACGTGGAAAAAAGATAATAATTTGGGTAATAGGCTAATTAAAATGGAGATGAAGAAAATTTGTAGCAACAAATTGATGTGATATTTATAGCGCTATGTGTTAATATGGGAGACATAACTCGCAGGAGTGTAGATATTCCTTTACTCAATACTATGTACTATCCTATATATGACAATATATATGGAAATTTGTAATAGGGGAAACTCGGATAATTCCGCAGTACGGATAATTCCGCAGTAGTGCATATATGATTTTACTGCGGCTTTACAATAGCGTGAACGTAAGTTTTGAGAGGCTGTCCTCTGTAGTGCTATAGAAAAAAAATCAAGGATATTGGTCGACACCTCTGTCGGCAATACAGTGAAACATCGAAAGTTGGCTGTTTTTCGTGTTTTGCTATACAGCTGTGAAGAAAGTGAGCATTGTTACATATAAAGTGGTCCTTTTATGTTACTTTCATAATGTATTTCATAATTATTTACTACTGCGGAAATAGCCAAGTCCTATTGCGGATTTATCTGCACTGTTGCTGAATTATCGCAGTTATTTTTCATACAAATGCAAATTAAATTTCATTTTTCAACATTTAATTGTTTTCTGTGAGAGGTTTCAGTCCAATCTAACAATAATTAATGTGCAAGGAGCATTTTTTTTCAATAAACTGCTTAAGATTTTAAAGTCAAGGAAACAGCATTAAAAAAAAGCAAACAAAAGAACATTTCTATTAACTCACTCACGCACCGTATGTTTGGACACATTTGATTATATGGTTACTTACTTACAAATGGCTTTCAGAGAACCCGGAGATTTATTGCCGCCCTCACATAAGCCCGCCATCGTTCCCTATCCTGAGCAAGATTAATCCAGTCTCTATCATCATATCCCACCTCCCTCAAATCCATTGTAATATTATCCTCTCATCTACATCTCGGCCTCTTCAAAGGTCTTTTTCCCTCCGCCTCCCAACTAACACTCTATATACATTTCTGGATTCGCCCATATGTGCTAAATGCCCTTCCCTTCTCAAACGTTTGGATTTAATGTTCCTAATTATGTTAGGTGAAGAATACAACGCGTGCAGTTCTGCGTTGTGTAACTTTCTCCATTCTCCTCCATTAGCCCCAAATGTTTTTCTAAGCACCTTATTCTGAAACACCCGCATCTCAACGGAATAATAACAGGCATTTCCAATATTTATTCTGCATTTTTCTCTCGACTGTCATTTGTACTTGTTACTATTGCTCCAAGATATTTGAACTTTTCCACCTTTTCAAAGTATAAATTCCCAATTTTATAGCCTATTTCCATTTTGTACTATGTTCTGGACACAAGACATAATCATATACTTTGTCTTTTAGGGATTTACTTTTAAACCTCTCTCTCTACTTGGTTCAAGTAAAATTCCCGTGTTTTCCCTAATAGTGTGTGAATTTTTTTTCATTTGCATCGTTTACTTCGGAAGGGAAAAAAAATAACCCCTGGCCCCTAACAAAAATCTTGGGGCAAAATTTTTCGGCCATTGAATTTCGACGCTAAATGTATATCTGTTGTTGATAGCGTCGTTAAATAAAATAGCATTATTCTTGGAAGCAGTAGAAGTGTATAAAATGACAGACGTGTACACTTTCGCAACGCTGCTCCAAAACACTAAACAAAACGTCCTCACGACTGTTTTATGTAGTGTCATCGCTTCGGTTGAGATCACTTCCCCTTGAAGTAGCGGAAACGTCGCACAGTCGCAGTAACAAAACGTTATAGCTCGCTAAAAGTGCACGAGTGCAGAAATCATAAAGCCGAAGAGAGATTTGTTGCAGTCTTCAAGCTTCACTGCCTCGACTTGCCTTTACGCTCTGGCTGCATTTCTTACACGAATGCACTGCTTCCTTCCATATTTCAATGCTGTATTATGTTTGCGACATTGTTTTTTCGTGTATGTCAACCTCAATTTTCGCTGACTGAATGTCTGTAAGCGGACCATTCTTCACTACAAGGAAACCGACTTAGAGGAGCAGATTTCTTTACAATGACAATAACAAGGACATTCTTCGCTAAGTACATCTATTTCTCATTGTTATATTCTGTTAATTGCTCCATATCATCATTCAGCCGCTAAGCCATCAATATCTCATAGTGAACCAACGGTGACAAATGAATCTACAATTAATTCGGCGATTCGCTTTTATTTATCGCCAAAAATTGTATAACTCTTGATTTTTTGCACATATCAATGCTTCATTACTGATGTAAGATGTATGAATACAATAAATTTTATGAAAATGGAAAATATCTGTAACTCAGAGTATCGTATGCGTTACAATAATGCTGAAGAATTAAGACAACACACTTTTTTATTTTTATGATCATAAAAATGATTATATTAACATGAAAATTATTTTAAATATATTAACATTCTATGTATATTAGTTTAACTTTGCTACACAGTTTGTATCTCATTGTTTAATTAATAGTTCATAGTATTTTACTGTTTAATTCATAAATAACTCTTGTATACACGTAACTTTTTTTGTCGCTGTTATTTATACTCTCTTTAACATCTCTGGTCATATCGCGAGTTAATCGTTTTGGTTGAAATCCGAAGGCCTGTGTACTATTGTTGACACTGGTTCTATTGTTGTGAACTAGATGGCGACTGTATATGTATTACTGATTTGTTATGAATATGACTGCGGTGATATTAAGGGATATTGTAGCCCGAATTTCCTGGCATTTGTCTTATGATTGAGGAAAAACCCTGAAAAACCTCAACCAGGAAATTCAACCCGACCGGGAATCGAACCCGGACCCTCTCCGTAAGAGACCAGTATGCTGACCCCTACACCACAGAGGTGGTAACGTAACTTTTATCGAAATCAAATTGTTGTGTTATTTTTTAGCTTGTAAGTTCAATGACATGTATGTATACTTTTTGCTTATTGAGTGCTTATTACGGGCTTAAATCTGCCAACTGAAATCAATTATTATTATTGTTATTATTATTATTATTATTATTATTATTATTATTATTATTATTAATATTACTATTACTATTATTATTATTATTATTATTATTATATTTGAGATTTTTAAATGATATAACCATATAATAAAGTTACACAACGCAGAACTGTACGCATTGTATTATTCACCTGACGTGTGAGGGCGGTAATGAACATCTGGGTTCTGTAAACGTCATAACTAAGTAAGAGTGAGGAGCAGACTGAATTACACATTTCTTGAAGAAGAAAAAGTATGAGTAGATAAGATGATCATTATTTAGTAATCAAAGCATTGTAGATAACCCAGTTGATTGTGATCATTATGTAGAAGAGAATTATGATTATAATGATAAGCGAAAAAGACCAAATAACCTAACCCTTGAAGAAGAAGGAAATAAGAAGAAAAACTATTAGCTTCTATTATTATTAAGTTATTATTTTTATTATTATTATTATTATCATTATTATTATTATTATTTTATTAGTATTTTTAATACTGCATTATTATTATTATTATTATTACGAGGCGCATCCAGAAAGTAAGTTTCCCGATTTTTTCCCCTTGAAAGTAAACGTAATTAGCCGTGTCAATTGCGCATGCGTAATAGTTCTATGACGTATCAATCATATGCCAGCCGGACAGGTCCCGCCTGGTGCCAATAGCGTGGCAGCAGTGGTCCGAAATGGAAGCTCTTATTCCTTCTCCCGCCGCCTGCGAGGCTCGGTCGGTGATAAAGCTCTTTAATGCACAAAGCATTGCGCCAATTGAAATTCATCGGCAGCTCTTTCAGGTCTATGGGCCGAAAATCATGAGTAAGCAGATGGTGTGTCGCTGGTGTAGGCAGTTTTCCGAAGGTCGTCAAAGTGTCCATGATGAAGAGCCCAGTGGGCGACCTTCCCTCATCAATGATGATCGTGTTGAGTTGGTGCGGCAGTGCATCATGGAGAACCGTCGCTTCACGATTACGGAGCTGAGCAGCCATTTTCCGCAGATCTCGCGATCCTTGTTGCATGAGATTGTCACTAAGCACCTGCTGTTCAAAAAAGTGTGTGCCAGGTGGGTGCCGAAAAACCTGACACCCGAACACAAACTGCAACGTTTAGGAGCAGCACTGACATTTCTGTAACGGTATCACGATGACGGCGACGAGTTCCTCGACAGGATCGTCACGGGCGATGAGACTTGGATTTCGCACTTCACCTCGGAAACCAAGCAGCAGTCAATACATTGGCGGCATAGTGGATCTCCGGTCAGGACGAAATTCAAACAGACGCTGTCGGTACGGAAAGTGATGTGCACGGTGTTCTGGAACAGGAAGGGAATTCTGCTCATTGTCTTCCTTCCAAGAGGTGAAACAGTGAACGCTGACCGTTACTGTGAAACACTGCGAAAATTTCGACGTGCCATTCAAAGCAAGAGGCGTGGAATGCTTAATGCAGGTGTTGTGCTCCTCCATGACAATGCTCGTCCACATACGGCTCGGCGCACAGCAGCTGTTTTGACGGAATTTGGCTGGGAGTTGTTTGATCAACCACCCTACAGTCCTGATCTTGCTCCCAGCGATTTTCACGTTTTCTTGCACCTCAAGAAATTCCTGTCCTCCGGTGAGCGTTTTGGCAACGACGAAGAGCTGAAGACGTCTGTCACACACTGGTTCCTTTCACAGGCGGCAGAGTTCTACGACAGAGGGATACAAAAGTTGATCCCACGATACGACAAGTGTCTCAATTTTGATGGTGGCTATGTTGAAAAATAGCTGAAACATTGCTGTACCTGTTGCCAATAAATGTTTTCCTGAAAGTGTGTGTTCTTTTTTTTTTAAATAGGGAAACTTACTTTCTGGATGCGCCTCGTATTATTATTATTATTATTATTATTATTATTATTATTATTACGAGTGAAATGTGGAGCAGCTTAACCAATTCTTGAAGAATTTCTTAAGAGTAGGGTATATTTGGCACAGGGCGTATTCGTTTGCTATTCGCTGGCTATTTTGGACGCAACTGTGTAAATTCTCTCCGTATAATAAAGCTTAGCGAAAAAATTCGCTACCCAGAAACGAGAGCGATCAAGTTGCTGGCTACTCCAGTCGCCTATACTGTTGGTCGCTCCTTGTCACATACGAACGGATAAAGTAGCCACCACGTAGTAGCGGTCGAAAGAAATAGTGTTTTGTTGCCTGCAACAATAAGGGAACAAATAACTTGACAAAACGTATGTATGTTCTGCTTCTTGTTCACTTTTCTTGGATCTGCAATTTTGGCTAATTCTTTGCCATACATTTCTTCTAATGCTTTAATTTTTTCTTTTAATTGTTTGGTATCCCAAGAAGTCTTCAATCTTCAATTTCTCCGTGAGTTTGTGGGCATTTTAAAATTTTGTATTCACATAGTCCTTACTCTTAATGTTCCACAGACCTATGTTGACATGGTTGTAGTTGTAGTGGTGGTGGAGGTTATTGATGATGTTCGTGATCATCTAAGAATGTAAATGTGATGAGATAGCCGATCCATGAAGAAATGGAAGACGGTATTGATTAATAGTATTGGATAAGAAGGAAATAAAGTCATGGTTGTAGTTGTAGTGGTGGTGGAGGTTCTTGATGATGTTGGTGTCCACCTAAGATTGAAATGATGGTCAGATAACTTGAGGAGTAAACTTTCAAAAAACAATTTCTCCAAAATTAAAAAAAAATGCTTGAATAGAATTTTTATATAATCTTCCATATATGTAACCTATGATTTTCGCGTCAAAATACATCAATTTTCATAGTTATACAGATATGAAGCTGGTTTAGACATTTAATTTTTTTAATACAGCGATTTTTGTATGTTTGTTTTGTTTTTATTTTATTTTTATTTTTATTTTTATTTTTTTTTTTTCATTTTTCTTGAAAAGAATATGCACAAAACTGCATTTTGAACGTCTATTTCTCACTTCATGCACAAACAATATGAAGAAGCAGAAGAAGAATAAGAAGAAGAAAAATAAAAGCGATGATAGTTATGGCGTAGGCAGTGATGGTGTTGGTGATTATGGTGACCTTGAAATAATGAAAAACGGATCAGATAGCCCAATCCATGAAGTAGAAGAAGAAGAAGAAGAAGAAGAACAAGAAGAAGAAGAAAAAGAATAATAACAATAAGAAGAAGAAGAAAAAGAATAACAATAAGAAGAAGAAGAAAAAGAAGAAGACAGAGTGATTAAGAGAGTGAAACCGAATTTCTTGTGTTTCCTTCATGAGAAGGACAAAATGTAGGAAGAAGCACAATAGCGATATTTTGAAAATCGTCGCTTGAGGATGTTGACCGTTGTAAAGCTGAAGGTCACGTCCGAAGGAATATCGCTTCACAGCGGCGTTTTGTATTGACTGCGAACGCGTTCTGAGACTTACGAAGTCTCGAGTCGGTCGTCAATAAAACGAGGTTAGGGAAAACGCAACTGACATTGAGTGAATGCTAACTATGAATCCTGCCCTAAAGGGACTTCCTTAAGGGCTGTGTCTTGCCTCTGCCGTTCTAGGTCATAAACAAAAGCGACAAGAACAAGTCTTTGAAAAGTAGAAGTTCATGTACGTGATTTTAGCGCCCGTGAAATCAAACCGTGTGTGGGTTAGGCGAGAGGTGTATGGTCTTCATATTGTATAGGGGTAAAATATAATTTTTACAATATGCCTAATGCATTTAATTCTTACGTAAAGACCATAGTGCAAAAATGGGATCTAATTGCCTTACTTACAACATACTCACAAATGGCTTTTAAGGAACCCGCAGGTTCATTGCCACCCTCACATAAGCCCGCCATTGGACCTTATCCTAAGCAAGATTAATCCATTCCCTACCATCGTATCCCACCTTTCTCAAATCCATTTTAATATTATCCTCCCATCTACATCTCAGCCTTCCCAAAGATCTTTTCTCTCCGGCATCCCAACTAACACTCTATATGCATTTCTGGATTCCCCCATACGTGCTATATGCCCTGCCCATCTCAAACGTCTGGATTTAATGTTCCTAATTATGTCAGGTGAAGAATACAATATGTGCAGTTTTACGTTGTGTAACTTTCTCCATTCTACTGTAACTTCATCCCTCTTAGCCCCAAATATTTTTCTAAGAACCTTACTCTCAAACACCCTTAATCTCTGTTCCTCTCTCAAAGTGAGAGTCCAAGTCTCACAACCATACACAACAACCGGTAATATAAATGTTTTATAAATTCTAACTTTCAGATTTTCGACAGCAGACTAGATGACAAAAGCTTCTCAACCGAATAATAACAGGCATTTCCCATATTTATTCTGCGTTTAATTTCCTTCCGAGTGTCATTTATATTTGTTATTATTGCTCCAAGATATTTGAATTTTTCCACCTCTTCGAAGGATAAATCTCCAATTTTTATATTTCCATTTCGTACAATATTCTGGTCACGAGATATAATCATATACTCTGTCTTTTCGGGATAATCTAATTGCCACAGATTTAAATTATTATGGAAACATGAATATTCTGGATAAAGGGAAAGTAAATACGTGATTTGTTACATAATATTTTGTAAATAAAACTAACTCACTACTAAATAGGTCTTTCTTTATTTACTTTAATGTTTTGTATTGCCCATTCAATATGCATAGTTATATAACTAACACCCTGTAGCCCATATATACAACGTGAACACGAAGACAATAATATAATTACGTAATTAATAAAGGAATACATTTAAAAAATGTTATCTGAACTGAGTAGCCAATCAAGGTCAAAGAAAAAATAGAACAATTTCTTCCCAACATACTGTTTCGTAGTCTGGAGTTATGTTTCCTGCACATCACTATGGCGACCGCTTCTGTCACGTGACGCAGCTCCTCCATCATAGCTTATTATTACACGATAGGATATGAAATTGCTATGTCGCGTGCGTTGCTCTAGATTACAGCACAGCAACATACCGCCACTCCCACATGTGCAGAGGGCTCTTTGAACATATTGAATCGATTATTTATAGCACATAGTCTTATCTCTAATTAGTTTGAGTACTCTGATTTGAAATTTATTTTAAGCATCAGAACTATATCTCAATTTACAAGATTTGATCTCACCTTGAAAATGAGAGTTTAACTGGCTTGTTAAATTCCTCGCACAATTCTAAAGATTGCAGTAACTTTACGTAAGTATGAAAATGATTATATATATCTTAATAACATTAAAATGAACGTCATAATTGAATAAAACATACATATAGAGTGATCCATATTAATCTTTGTTTTTAATAAGTTATAACTTGCTTGTGGAAGTCACTTAATTACTTTCCAATGGCTTTTAAGGAACCCGCAGGTTCATTGCCGCCCTCACATAAGCCCGCCATCGGTCCCTATCCTGTGCAAAATTAATCCACTCTCTATCATTATATCCCACCTCCCTCAAATCTATTTTAATATTATCCTCCCATCTACGTCTCGGCTTCCCCAAAGGTCTTTTTCCCTCCGGTCTCCCAACTAACACTCTAAATGCATTTCTGGATTCGCCCATACGTGCTGTATGTCCTGCCCATCTCAAACGTCTGCATTTAATGTTCCTAATTACGTCAGGTGAATAATACAATGCGTGCAGTTTTGCGTTGTGTAACTTTCTCCATTCTCCTGTAACTTCATCCCTGCTTAGCCCCAAATATTTTCCTAAGAACGTTATTCTCAATCACCCTTAATCTCTGTTCCTCTCTCAAAGTAAGAGTCCAAGTTTCACAACCATACTGAACAACAGGTAATATAACTGTTTTATACTGCTTATAGTACACCCTAAGTATTTGAAGCTGTCCACTTGCTCTACTGCCTCATATAGAATTAGCACGTTTATCTTTTTTATTTTTCTTCCGATAATCATTGTCTTCGTCTTGTTTGGATTTATCTTCATCCCATACTGCTCACAGCTGTCATTTAGCTCCAGTAGTATTTTCCTTAGTATCGTCTTCTCTTCTACTAATGACACCCTAACATCAGCAAATCGTACGCATTTTATTCTTCTTCCTCCAACTATCACTTCTCCTATTTTCTGAAATCAGTTCTTCACTAAATCCTCCAAGTAGATGTTGAACAGGATAGGTGATTAAGTGCATCCTTTTCGTACACCTCTCCCTATTTCACTTCCTTCTGACATATTTTCTCCTATCCTCATTTTGACTTGTTTCATATAAAGGTTACAGAAGAGCCTTCATTATAACAAAATTCGTAAGTGATACTTAATTCTGAAGATGAGTGACACGAAGTTGAAACTAGTCAGTCAACTAAGTTTATTTAAATCTTGTTTTCATTTTAGCATTAGAAAATTATTATTATTATTATTATTATTATTATTATTATTATTATTATTATTATTATTATCATCATCATCATCATCATCATCATCATCGTTGTTTCTTGAAAGCTCCGTAATGAAAAATGTAAGGGAGCAAGAGGAATAAGAAACTGTATAACTTTATAAAATGCATGTAAGATGCTGAAGCACACTCAAATATTCTGGAATGTATAACCAGACTCACAACGTAATGACGGCACACCTGATTGGATATCTTACGAGGGTTGGGGAGGGCAACATTCCCTCCTCGCAACACGCGACTGGCTGAGCCATTTCGTGCAATAATGCAAGGCAATGCATAGCAAGGGCTCCAATTCCCCTCGGCGTGTTTCCAATCTGGTAACATTAATTTTGAATCGAGCTCGTTTAATATCGCTCCTGTGTGCATAATGGAACATTTTCATTTCCAGTTTCGCGTTGTAATTTCAGGAAACAGAAAATAGCCTCGGGTTCTCACACGTATTATACGTACCTGTGCTACAACAGCTGCAGTCGGAGGAGATCTTCAAGTGCTACCAACTTTAACTGTAGAGCTACACGACTCGGGTGTTTGTTACAACTAACGCAACTGCATTATTCCAGGATTTTGCATTATTTGAGCGATAAGATGATAGCAAATTTAATGCTCTGTTTTAATAAAATTAATTTTAAAAGTTTAATTTCTTTTTACAATCTTGAAATTCTGCGTTTCTCATCCTGAATTCTTGATGAATTTATTGCATTTCAATCCCAGATTGCTAACAGAATAAAATTATGAAAATTTTAATTTTACTTTCTTCTTCATTACGATGTTGGCTGAGTGCTAGCGCGTTTGACTAGGGCACCGGGGTTCAAATCTCGCTACATCATTCGTGTTGGGCAAGCTCGAGGTCCAGACAACACATGTTTTCTTCTGATACTCCTGTTCCCCTGTGACATTCCAACAATTTAAGGGTTTTTTGAAAAAAGAACCATAGTTCAGAAAGTGCAAATTTGAGATATTAAGCATATGGTGAGCGTATTGTAGCGGTCATTTATTGAATTAGTTGTTAGGGAAGAAAACACCATAGGCCTACGTTGTAAGAGTGGAAATTTTCAATGGTTTTAATAAAACAACCATAGTCCAAAGACATTTTTTGTAAAAATTGTCATTGTCCAGCCAGGACGATGGTAGCATTTACAAATATCCAATTCATTTCACCTTATGGGTATACTCGTATGTACGTGAACAACCACACTTATTATCAGAAAATGGAGGCTCTAAATTTCTAAAATTTTATAAGGAAATGAATTCACAATTGGACAAAAATTGCAAGGTACCACAACAAGACTTACTAGAACTTAAATATCTGATAAAAGTATAAAAAAGGTTACTAATAATATTTTTAAGAATTCATTTTTTACTTCAAATTAAATTTTACAAAATTTGAAAGTTTTCACACATATAATTTCATAACTCCACAACCATTAGAGATAGAATTCTGAAATTTTCTACATTGATTTAACATGAATTTATGCAAAAAGTTAGACTACAATAATGCCCATATCTTTGAAAATAGAAAAATTAGGCCACAAAACATTATGTAAATTTTAATATATTTTATATAGGACAAATAAAAAACTAGCTAAAGTAAACAACTCTACATGTCTGAGAGTAGTCTACTTTTCAGAAATAAGTGTTTATTACATGCGAGAAAAATATTAAAGATGTCAGAGAGACCATAACAATGTTATGGTTACCAAATGATGTAACTACAGAAATTTTGTGTTTTTTGTTTTTTTTTTTCATACTCTCATAAAACTGGTTTTAAAAATATTATTAGTAACCTGTTTATACTTTTATTAGATATTTAAGTTCTAATAAGTCTTGTTGTGATACCTTGTAATTTATGTCCAATTGTGAGTTCATTTTCTTATAAAATTTTAGAAATTTAGAGCCTGCATTTTCTGATAATATTTGTGGTCGTTCACGTACATATACCCTTAAGGTGAGTTGTTGAGAAGAAACTGCCTTCTGAAGGTTGCACTGGAAGGAATAGTGAACGGGATAAGAGTTCGGCGCAGAAGAAGATATCATATGATAGATGACATTAATATATATGGATCAATGGGGAAACTAAAAGGAATGCAGAAAATAAGAAAGACTGAAAAATGCTGCGTTCGCAGTGAACGACCTGCCCCTAGACAGAACACCATGAATGGATGAACGAATGAATGAATGAAGAATGAATCACCTTGAAACATTTATCCATACAATTTTAAACTGTAGTAGATCCGCAGTACTGCTTCTTACGTACGCGGCAATATTCACCTAGAGAAAAATACTTAGGTGCGTTAATTGTTGTATTAGTTATGGAATATTTTTAGGTGAAGAAGTAACCCCATAAGTAACGATAGGAGAAGAAGCAGGATATAATAAAGAAGATTAAAGGAGAGGCATACTTCAGCTAGAACAGAGTATTTTTTTCTTAAAACAACCATTGTCCACAGTTACCTACAATTACATTATGTATTTCTATGAGGAAATTCGAGTTATAAATGTACTTCAGTTTTCCCGAATTTTCCACTACTCCTTAAGAAATGTCGTGATGAATTTCATACTTGAAGTGTCAGCAACATCCATGCCAGATAGTTTTTTGTTTCTCCTGAAAATTTATGTTTTTGGACTATTGTCTTTTTTTAAAATCCTTCAATTCACCATTCATTCATAATTTTTTGCCCAAGGGAAGTTCCTTCACTGCAAGCGCAGCATTCTTCAATCTTCCCTATTTTCCCCTTCATCTTAGTCTCCGCATACCACCCATTTATCTTAATATTGTGTATCATGTAATATGTTCTTCTGCGTGGAAGCATTTTCCCGTTCACCATTCCTTCCAGTACATACTTCAGTAAACAGTTTCTCCTTAGCCAATGAGCCGGCCAATTCCTTGTCCTCTTCCTGATCAGCTCCATCATTATAGTCTCTTCACTCATTTTCTCTCTAGCACAGCTTCATTTCTTATTTTGTCTTTTTATTTCACACTCTCTATTCTTCTTCATATCCATATTTCAAATACTTCCAGTCGTTTCTCTTTGCTTCTTCGTAATGATCGTATTTCTGTCTCATACAAAGCAACGCTCCACACAAAGCACTTTACTAGTTTCTTCCTTATTTATTTTCCAAATGTCCGCAGTAAATGTTGCCTTTCCTATTAAAAGCTTCCTTGGTCATTGCTATCCTCATTTTGACTTCCTGGAAGAAGCTCATGTTACTACTCATATAGTACACCCCAAGTATTTGAAGCTTTCCACTTGTTCACTACCTAGTTAGGCCTGTATTTTGTAAATACTTTCATTATTAATTATGTTTGTTTTCATTACTTCTATATTTATCCATTCAGTATTAAAAATGTAGCCTGTGCCTTGTGGCAACTTGCATTGATGTAAGCAGCATTGTTCGTTTGTTTAACAAATAAAATGTAATATTAGACTATTATTACACTTTGTGAACTGAAGCTAAGTGTAATATGTATATTTTTAGTTCATATCAGTTTCAAATGTGAGTTTCGTAATTAGAGAAATATTATAAAAAATATAATGCAGTATTTATATTACTTTATTATTTGTATCTCTAAACAAACAATTAATGCACAATTTAAACGGCACAAGGTAGGAAGAAAGATTTTATTTTTGGTAGTGTGGGCTACCGGGTTGGAACTCACATACGTGGGCTAGATTATTTTCCACAGTCCCAAATTCCCTTGCGAGCACGTGCACTTGAATATATTTTAGTTGCTTTTCCTGCTTTTATATTCATCTGGTGATGTTGACAAACGTGCACTTGAAAGTTTTACAGAAATACACATTTCAATAGCTCTAATACCAACAATTTTTTTTTAAGTTAGATGTGAATTGATTGAGCAGTTATAACCTACATATAAATTCATTAAACTATCAAAATTTCCCTTAAATCCAGTGCACGGATTAGTAACTAAGCATGCAGTCTTCCTCTCTCTCTCTCTCTCTCTGTCTCTCTGTCTTTCTGTCTTTCTTTCAAATACACACAGACGCACGCACACACAGGTTTTCCCATAATATCGTCATCAAATAATCTGTACATTTAAATTTATTCGTATTATTTAAATATTTTACTTTTTAATATTTACTTACGGATTCTCAGGATATCGAAGTAAAGTAATGAAATAACAAGAGAAGCGAATAAACAAGCTTGTTTGTGGAAAATGTGTGTGGCCATTTCTAACTAATTAGCTTTCTTCTTGCACTTCCCAGAGTTTAGTCATGCTGTATAAAACTTTTAAAAAGTGTCTGAAGTTTGTTTTCCTTATATCCCAGTGTTTACTAATTCTGTAAAAAAAGAACTGGGTCATTTCATTTTGCCGCTTAACCTTACTTCTAAAATTTATGAATTCATTAACGAAGAAACTTTAAAGGAATGTCTTGTCGTTATTTCCTTACTTAAAATCGTTAATTTTAATCCCTTGTATGAATATTCTGCTACCAGGAAACTTTACCAGAATTTTTACAACAGGCAATACCTACCCATGTTCTTTCTTTAATACTTTAAGTCTTGCGGCGTTCATTGGGACGCAAAATGAAGCTTTTATGAAATAATTTGCATTCATGTACTCCACTCCACTAATACTATGATTCTTAGTGCAACAGTTTTATGGTCGATTTTTTTAAGACTAAGAAGAAACTTCTGCTTTAAGAATAATTTTTTTGGCACATTCAATGCATTTATTGGCTGATTGACTCATATATCTATTGGCTAATGGAGTATAATAATTTGTTAAATTTCAAGCAATCGGAGTCATTTACCACAGCAAAATTATGGTTTTAAGTCATCGGTCTTGTTTTGTTGATACTGTCTACTGTGTAGACAATTTATTAGGCTATGGCCAGTGGCGGCTCGTACCTGAAAATAATAGCGTGCTAAAAATTCTTAGACTCTCCTAATTTTTTAAGATGAAATCCATCCGTCGACATTTTTAATCGACTTAGAATTGCCTTTAAACACTCTGTTATTTTCAATGTATTCTCTCACTACACTGTCCACGCTGCTTATCACATTAGTAAGACTATGAACACATCGAGATGATCTGACGTTGTCTCATCGTGGCCACATAGCGCTAGTTCAAATATCCAACAAAATGTAATACAATCAATTATTTTCGATAAAATATATCGATTTTTTTTCGACTTTCTCATGTTTCTTGCTGATTCTTCATAAGCTCTATTAGCTGTGCTGCAATATTTGCTGTGCCAAGCGTACAAAGATCAAACGAGTTTATGTTTCTTGCTGTGTGAATGTTTCTTTATATATTCATGCCGTGACCAAGACCTCTAACACCTGTCGTAGACATGAATCACCGCTACTAAATGGGAGGCAAGGGAAGCAGAACAGAGCATTTCGTATTTCGCATCCACATACCTAGTCACTGTTGTCATAAACTGTTCTGTTACATTTTCTAGTGTACACGTAGTTTTTACCACCCTTTACTTTCTGCACAATATTGATGTTGGCCGCCCTAGATTTTTAATTCTAATTTAATCTTCTATGGCTGCTTGGAGAAAGTAGTTTTGAGTAATGAATCGATGGAGTTCATCATGATATAACTACAGTATGTTTTTGAAACCGTTTATAATCCTAATATTAAAACCTGTATCTGCATTAACATACACATTAAACTTATATTATATATTTTATTTGCACTAGGCACAAAATATAGATAGACACAGAACAGAATATACATTTAAAATGACCACAGTACAAAAGATAATGAATCCCATAAATCTGCACACAATGTTTTGAAAATGGAAAATAATCCCTATTTTAACGGACTCCCGCGAAAAGGCATGCCAACATAGGCCCGTAACACGTAGATAATAAACTCAAAACTATCTGCTGAGATTATATAAAAGTAACCCTGTTTACACAAACATTAAAAAATGTATTTCAATATGATTATATTTATGAAAAAACACAAAAAGCAAAATAAGCTACATATATAAAACGTATTTTCTTTATTTCAAAGTTATCTCTTTAGCGGTGTCTAGGTAGCACTGTTCCGTCGACTGCTACGAACCAAAGAATGTAGAAGGGAAGAGAGAAAGTTTCACCAAAACAAAATGAAGAAGAGCGTACCGGGCTGCACAATACTGAGCACGGTGTTGTGTGAAAAAGCAGGACAAAATATCAAGGAGGGGCGAAGTGAAGTGCTGTTCTGCGCATGAGCAGACACTGCTAGCCGAGCTGAATTGGGAATTAGCACGTAGAGTAAGGATGGATTCCATTGAGTCTATAGCACCAAATTATCGAAAATAGTAAACTATTATAAGTAGAATTTGTATTATGTGCGTTATTATTTCGACGATAATTTTATGGCGTGCTACAGCACGTTAGCACGTAGGGAGCAGCCGCCACTGGACCCATTTCGATATGAATAATTTAATTTAACATGAATAAGTACAAGAACAAGCGAAGCGATAATTTAGAATAAATTTTCAGAATTCTGTGTTGCAAGAAGTTACAAGATTCAAGAAACATCAAGCTATACAAATATTGTTTCTATACTACTACTAAATAAAACTATCCACTTGGGAATAAAATGTTATAATCTCATATATTTGTGTCTTATAAACAGAATTAACATATTATTCCTTTGTATAGACATTTTTCCTGTTTCTCTTCATAAAGGAGATGATTCAGTAAAAGCTGTCAATCCTTCTTTCCCCTTTTCTTGAGGTCTCCCCACATATTTGAAGGGTACAGGGAACAGGCTTTGTGCACTTTCTTTCCAAAAATAAGTTATTCATGTTGTATTGAGTACGATTCCATGTAGTTTAACCCTACGAATGGAACATTGTGAAAATATGAATAAGTGATGTAACAGATTTTAAACTTGGCAATACAATGAAATAATATGCTAATGAGAGACTTTAAACTGCTCTCCTGAAAAATTTGCTGCAGTGAACAAAACTCGTTTTTTCCCTGTACGTTTCATATATTTTACCCCTCGAGATCAAGTCTCCAACGATCTTAATTTGTCTTTTAATATCAGCTCTACCTGTGTGAGCATTCCATTCTCTCGTTTCCTCACTTTTATAAATTTTGCAACATCTGTTATTTTGCACTGTTGTCCCACATATCCATCTGTCTAACCTTGTTTTGCCAATTACTCGTAGAGTATTCATTTCTGCTCACATTACTATTTCTTCAACTTCCTGCATCATATGCCATCACCTTACCACTGCACTGTCTTATAAATTTTGGTTTTACTTTCTATGTTACTAGCAGTGTCTGTTTAAAACCAACGGAGAATTCGCAAAGTAATACAGAACATAGCATTCAGCGATAGAGCTATTTTATGAAATCAAAAACATAAGCGAATTCTCCCATTACAGCTCAAAAGCCCAATTTAATTTATTTTATAAATCAAGTTACATTATGAGTAGGCTTTCGTATTCGTGTATTGCACATCCGGACAAAAGGGAAAACTTTTAACCTAATATTGTGGCCATACACCGTCCTGCACAGTCATTACAGCTTTCTCCTTTTTAAAGTGTCCTTTTATGTGCGCAAAAAACACTTTAGAAAATTGAATACATTATCTCATAAGCCCATAATATAAAGGCGGTTCCTTTCTCTATCCCATAAAGGCGGTTGACAGTACGAGGAGCGATTTAACAATGCGGCACCAAATAACTGAACAATGTCAGCTGTCGCCGAGAAGTTCCGTCGTACGGAATCACTCTTATATCATCTTGCATGTTATAATGACTTATCTTGATTTTCAGAGTAGGCCTACTGACATTACAAACATATACTCTGAAAATGAATATAAGTCATTATAACATGCAAAGTGACATAAGACTGATGCCGTACGACGGAATGTCTCTACGACAGCTGACATTGTTCTGTTATTTGGTGCCGCATTGTTAAATCGCTCCTCGTACTGTTCTTTTAACGTGGCAAAACCTGGTCCCATTCTGAGGCCCCACTCTGTATGACCGGAAATAATGACGATAAATACCTTCTCCTCTATTGTGAGAATCATAATTGCAGCACTAACTCCAACAATGAATATACAATCTGTAAAACTAAGTAATCTCGGACCTCGAGTGACATTTGTTAGGACTATTTCGTGAATAAAATAATAATAATACATTATACAACGAGCCTAAAATGGTAGTCATTAAGACGCGAGTATGTTTATGAAACGAGCGCAAGCGAGTTTCATAATTTTCATACGAGCGTCTTAATTACCATTATAGGAAATTTTCATACGACTTTTTATGCTCGACCATATTTCTAACTTGAAATTAATCATAAGTATTCATATTATTCTTATCTGACTGGGGAGCGGAACTGACCTTTTGCAATATCTCGTAAATTGTGAGATGTGCGCAGACGCGAAAGTATTGATTTTTTCCAAGACACAAATGTAATTGACCTTGATATAATCTAGAGAGTAAAATAAACATTAATCTTGGTATAACCTAGAAATTGATTTAGACATTGAAAAACGAGATGACAAATTGAATTTATTTGAATATTATTTACAATTAACGCTAATTATTATAGTAACAGAACATAACCTTCTCCGACAGTATTGGATTTCCAGCCTCCGTGATGTTTCGCTAGTTGTCTTTTGATTGCATATCCGAGAATAATTGATACTTGCGCTTTCATATTGCTACAATGGTGTTTTCTGATTGGTGGAACACCTGAACTTTAATGAATAGGTGTACTTTAATGAGGTCCATTAAAGGGCTGCTACCATGTGTATAATTACTACATTTCGGCATGGTCGAGCATAAAAATGTAAATAACATATCCCTAAAATTCGCTCACAAAATGTTAAGGAATACTTAACCTATTCAGACATTGTGAAATTGAAATAGATGAATAACGATTACTCCAATAAAGAAATTGAATGTTATTCAGTAATGCCAATTGAGAAAAGCGAAATACAGGTTTTAAAATGTTAATTACATGTACTGAGCTTTTCTCTTGTTATTATAACAGAAATATGTTTTCATTATCTGCTGAAATCATAATTTAATGGAAACATTTTATAGTATAATCACAGTCTTGAATATACAGTCACGAAGCTCAATACGTAGGGAATATGCATCCATAGATAGTTGCTAACCACTAGGATCGCTACTATCGCCTCATCACCAGGCTTCGGTCCTGGGCACAGAAACGCATGAAGTTTAGAACGCACGGACGATATAGTTGTGTTGGTTGAGTGGGGTGGGAGATGTAGCGCGCCGTTACTTTGTGTCTCGACATGTAAACAGTCCGTCACAGTACGGCACAAAATATACTTCACCCTGTACAGATGCAGTATATACAGTACATTCTTAGTGTAGACAATAAATGTCTACCATTAAAGTATTAACGTGAGTTGTAACCTTCAATCAGGTGTCCCTACGCCGAAGCCTGTTACACGCACCGCAGCCAAGCAGCAATACACACAACGGTAATGCACATTACGGACCCACCTGTGCTGTTGCAGTCACCCTTTCACACGGGTCATGACGTCATTTATACTCCGTGTACTCTAAGCCTCATACTGGTTACTCTGTGTCCCTAAGCCGAAGCCTGCTCATTACACACAATGCGAAATAGTACCGGGACAGTCTATTGTTCCTAGTACTCTGATTGACTCAAGCTTCCTGGCTGTATATCTTAGACTGTGGTATAATTATAAATAACTTGATTATTGCATTAATGCCCGGTTTCTGGTACACCTCATGTAACTCTCAGTTGCTTAACTGCTCTTATAAATTTAACTGCACTGATAACTTTCATGAGTTTCCGGAAAGTTAAATGTAGATTTATCAGTGCTTGTAACTAACAGTTGAGGTAACTTAAAGTTCAGTATCAATTGTCGTCCACATATGTCTCCACTAGTATTTTGTTAGTGATTTTTTTAGTTATTCATAGTTACTTTTGTTTGCAGAAGTTTTCAGTAGTACCAAATATGGCTGATAGTGAGCTCCGAACTACTAGTAGTAGGTGCAAGACTTTTTAATTAAAGGACCGTGTGATAAACGGTAGTGTACATATACAGTAGTCTTCCAACTCAATCGTAATATGATTAAAAAAGCAATAATTGTTGGTATTTGGCGTGATTATCGAGGTAAATAATACTAGTGGAGAGAGAATTAGATGTAACTTCTGCTTCAAAACTGCAACCGTATTCGGCTGTGATGGCTATGACAGCCATATTGAAAAACATGTTAAAATGTTTTACATTTGCCCATGTGAATGCTTTCATGTATTCAAATGAACTTTTCAGAGCCCGAAATGCCATTGGCATTGGTAGAACACCCAAAAATAAAATATTCCTTGACAGACGACATACAATCTGAAGTTGATGACGGAAATTAAGCTTGAGATGTTCGAAGTTGTCTTTGTAGACACACATTACTATCCTAATATATCATAGAAAGTAAAACATTTACCGTAAGTTGTGTAAATAAAACGCCAAATTTTTAAAACTATACAGATAATGTAGTAAATTAATTTATTGTGGTCTATATTATTATCTAATACTAGTTGTTACAGTTTACGAAACAGTAATACAGTAGCGCTGCATATCAGTATTTGTTCGAATCAGTACTAACAGCCAGGTAACTACAGTCCGAGGTATAGTTACCAGTTGACGCACAGATAACTGTAAAGATAACGATAACTGCTGTTTCGGAAACTCATTTTAAACATATAAACATGTTAAATCATAGATAACTCTGTATGTATAGATAACTATCTTTCCAGAAATCGGGCATAATTAAATGAAATATTGTTATGAAGGAGTGTCATTTTCTTTAGATATAATGGACATGGAATTAGAAGATGTAGATGTGGAAGTAGGATTTCGTATTTTACTTAATGCAATGGATTCATGCTCATCGATTTACATGGAAACATCGATAAATTGATACTGATAAATCGAGCTCCAGAAATTATCGCGGTGTATGACTGTGATTGGTTGGAATTTAAAATTTCATTACACTTCACTGGCCGAAAATGGAATGGCGTCATATAACCGAAATAGTCATATAAATGAATGAATGAATGAATGAATGAATAAATGAATAAATAAATAAATAAATAAATAAATAAGTAAATAAGTAAGTAAGTAAATAAGTAAGTAAGTAAATAAGTAAGTAAGTAAATAAGTAAGTAAATAAATAAATAAATACTTGGTTGCAAGGGAAACATGTACAGCAGATGCGCGATAATTTCAGTATTGTTTGTTTTTCCGCATACTGTACATGCATTTGGTTTAATCTCTTAATACTTTCATATTGTATTTCTGTATAGTAATTAATTACAATCTATGGAACAAACTTTGAAGATTGTACGGAAGAACAAGAGGACGATCCAACTTAAAATAGAAAGATCAACGATTCCTTGAAGTCGTAATGGTACATTCAGACCTAATCCAAAGAAGAAGAAGAAGAAGAAGAAGAAGAAGAAGAAGAAGAAGGTAATGATTATGATAAGATGGTGATGATGATGATGACGACGACGACGATGATGATATCCTTATTATTTTTTTTTACAATGCATTGTTTCCTACTAAACATAACTCTTCTGATTGCCAACTTTATAACGAAACTTCTAGCAATATGCTCAGCATGATACAACTTCATTGGATGAAACAACATGAACTTAAACTCGTGACAAATGGCACGCAGTAATATCTGAGGGAAACAAGATACATTTTTACTTCTTGCTGGGAATCTAATTAATGTCCTGTGGATTTCTACTTAAAACACTACCACATCTACAGTGTAAAAGAAGTCTCTCTCTCTTGCGAAAATAATTAGAGGAATACAGATTGGCTTGAACAAATGGATATAATTCATGTATTCTGCCCCGATGACACGGTTATCTACGACTTCTCATTCAAGACTTGATTGTGGCAGTTAGTGTGCATCGTTTCCGACGAAAACTTAATTTACTCGTGACGCAAGACATTAGTAACAGCCGATCGATGTAGACGGCCACGAGGAAGGTCCGCTGTTCCTTTAATTTACATTTTAAACGCTTAAATTTACACTTTATTCCCTCTATCTTCATATTAGACCCAGCAGCTTGTGTATTCTTCTAAGTTTTACATTGTAATTTATAATACGAAAACTTTGCTTTGGTTTTCGCATTTTCTTATTCGACCGTAGCTCACGTAGTTGATGCCTAGTGACAAAGTATTAAATTTCACTTTCTAAATAATTCCTACAGCGAAAGGTATGGGAACAAGGATTTTTCACGATTCACTACGTACAGAATACAATAATTAACGACAAATATTCTCATGTTTTATAATGTCTCGTTAAAATATTGCTACTTCAATAGAGATCTTCTTAATTTTTTCATGTTTTGCAAGATTTTTTCCCCTCAGTTAATATTTATGTAATCCTGGATAATAAAACCGGGGTTTTCAAACATTTTATGGAGACAATAGCAATATTTTCCAGGAAACCATTGCTCCTTCATTGCCTCTTGTTTCACAGTATACTATAATCTCCGTTTATGGAAATACTCGTACACTAGACGCTGAATGAAGCAGAACCAGTTATTTCAAGTAATGCTCTAGAATTTAGAGTTTTCATGTGTTACATGTTACTACACTCAAATCCGTTTGGGTATGGATAATATTAATTTATTATTATAGAGCTGTTATGATAGTAGGAAAAATTTCTTGCTGGTTACATCACAGTCTAGTATATACAGTCACGAAGCTCAGTACTTACTAAATATGCATCAATAGATAGTTGCTAACCACTAGGATCGCTACTATCGCCTCATTACAGACAATGCGAAATAGTACCGACACAGTCTATTGTTCCTAGTACCCTCAACAACTCAAGCTTCGTGACTGTATATACTAGACTGTGGTTATATTATGATTAAAAGATGGATAATCAACAATCCATAATCTGAAAGGACAAATGAAAATCATAGATGATTAAAATGGCTACTACAGGGACATCATTTTCCCTTTTTCATTTTCCAACTGTCCTCCACACAGAACCAAGGCCGCAATACTGAGTTAGTGATTATAGTACGTTTCAGAAATATGTTCGCGTTTTCCAGTGACGAAAATTTCCAATATTGAATCATATTTTCGCACAGGTACTGTCGTCCGTTTGCCTAAGTCTAATCCCGATTTCTCCCACCCGCTTCTCTCGCTCCATTGTAAAGACTAGGGGCTGGGCTTTCATAGCTCTTTTCTGAAAACAATTTCTGTTAGGAATTAATTGGACGTCTACGTAATATTATGCAACTGTTTAAAACAACTTAAATGAAAGGGCCTCGTTAAGTAATTAACTATCACGTGATTCCCCCCCTTTCTAGGATCCTGCGACATAACCACTTGGACGGGCAGTAGATAGCATGTCTTACTTACTTACTTACTTACAAATGGCTTTTAAGGAACCCGAAGGTTCATTGCCGCCCTCACATTAGCCCGCCAGCGGTCCCTATCCTGTGCAAGATTAATCCAGTCTCTATCATCATACCCCACCTCCCTCAAATCCATTTTAATATTATCCTCCCATCTACGTCTCGGCCTCCCTAAAGGTCTTTTTCCCTCCGGTCTCCTAACTAACACTCTATATGCATTTCTGGATTCGCCCATACGTGCTACATGCCCTGCCCATCTCAAACGTCTGGATTTAATGTTCCTAATTATGTCAGGTGAAGAATACAATGCGTGCAGTTCTGTGTTGTGTAACTTTCTCCATTCTCCTGTAACTTCATCCCGCTTAGCCCCAAATATTTTCCTTAGCACCTTATTCTCAAACACCCTGAACCTATGTTCCTCTCTCAGAGTGAGAGTCCAAGTTTCACAACCATACAGAAGACGGTAATATAACTGTTTTATAAATTCTAACTTTCAGATTTTTGGACAGCAGACTGGATGATAAGAGCTTCTCAACCGAATAATAACACGCATTTCCCATATTTATTCTGTGTTTAATTTCCTCCCTAGTGTCATTTATATTTGTTACCGTTGCTCCAAGATATTTGAATTTTTCCACCTCTTCGAAGGATAAATCTCCAATTTTTATATTTCCATTTCGTACAATATTCTGGTCACGAGACATAATCATATACTTTTTCTTTTCGGGATTTACTTCCAAACCGATCGCTCTACTTGCTTCAAGTAAAATTTCCGTGTTTTCCCTAATCGTTTGTGTATTTTCTCCTAACATATTCACGTCATCCGCATAGACAAGAAGCTGATGTAACCCGTTCAATTCCAAACCCTGCCTGTTATCCTGAACTTTCCTAATGGCATATTCTAGAGCGAAGTTAAAAAGTAAAGGTGATTGTGCATCTCCCTGCTTTAGCCCGCAGTGAATTGGAAAAGCATCAGATAGAAACTGACCTATACGGACTCTGCTGTATGTTTCACTGAGACACATTTTAATTAATCGAACTAGTTTCTTGGGAATACCAAATTCAATAAGAATATCATATAATACTTCCCTCTTAACCGAGTCATAAGCCTTTTTGAAATCTATGAATAACTGATGTCCTGTACCCTTATACTCCCATTTTTTCTCCATTATCTGTCGAATACAAAAAATCTGATCAATAGTCGATCTATTACGCCGAAAACCGCACTGATGATCCCCAATAATTTCATCTACGTACGGAGTTAATCTTCTCAAAAGAATATTGGACAAAATTTTGTACGACGTCAACAAAAGTGATATTCCTCGAAAGTTCCCACAGTTGGTTTTGTCCCCCTTTTTAAAAATAGGTACAATTATGGACTCCTTCCATTGTTCTGGTACAATTTCCTTTTCCCAAATAGCAAGTACAAGTTTATAAATTTCGCTATATAATGCACTCCCACCCTCTTGTATTAATTCTGCTGGAATTTGATTGATACCTGGAGACTTGTACTTTTTCAGATTTTCTATCGCAATTTCGACTTCTGAAAGCGTGGGTTCGGGTATAAATGGCTCAGAAGTTTGTATTTCAATTTCGTCCCGATCATTTCTATTTGGCCTATGTACATTTAGTAGTTGCGCAAAAAAGTTTTTCCATCTGTTTAGGATTGATGGAGAGTCTGCAAGCAAGTCACCATTCTCATCCTTGATCACGTTTACCCTTGGCTGATATCCGTTCTTAAATTCCTTTATACCCTTATATAAATCTCGAATGTTTTTATTCTTACTATTTGTTTCTACCTCATTCAGTTTTTCCTTCAAGTAACCTCTCTTTTTATTCCTAAGTGTACGACTTGCTTCCCGTCTTTCATTGAAATAATTATCTCTCTTCTCCTCAACTGGATCCTGTAAGAATTTCAATTTTGCCTGTTTCCTTCTTTCTACTACCATGCAACAATCTTCATCAAACCACGGTTTCTTTTTCTTAGTTTCAAGATAGCATGTCTGAGTAATTTTATCTGTGCGGGTCGGGCAAAAGTGAAGACTGAATTTACAGTACGTAAGGTACTCTTTTATAGAGTAGGTACAGAATTATTTCAACATTAGTTACTAAGTATGAAGGACGAAATTGGTAATTGGAATTAGATGCAATAGTCTATGGTGCGATAATAGGCACAAAAGAACTGAAGCCTGTATCGAAATGAACGGCCACCATTTTCAAAAATGTGTTTAAATATCCATATTATGATTATTTTTTATTTTAACTTCATTCTCTATATCGTACGCTAATGTGCTGTAGACATTATAATATACACTGCATAATGAATACGTTCGCATGGCTAACACAGTTCGTGAGTAAAAACACTTATTGTTAATACTGTACTGTATTTTGATTAAACAAAACCTAATGAAAGTTATCAAACTCAAAATCGCGATATTTCATGCTTTACGTAAATGGATGAACTACTTTTCTTCCCTCCTGTACCTAGTAAAGTGGTTTGTTTGTATTTTACGCCAGTATCACTGAAGTCCAGTCGTGGAAGGAGGTAGCAAACGGTGTTTCCGGGTCTCAGTCATTAATCCAAAAGTATAGCCAGGTTAATATGAAAAATGTTAGTAAAAATGAAATGATGTCCCTGTACAATTCAAAAGCGGGCACAATGTGTTCTTTGGTATGCTAAATTTGAGAGTGTTAAAAGATTTCAAAGAGAATTTCGACGTGAGTATGGTGTGCGTAATGTACCTAAATACCTTTCCATAATGTTGTGGTATCTAACATTTGTAGAACAGCTATCTCTTGGGCTGGTCCTATATACTCCCAAGATCTAATCTCTCCTGACTTCTTCGTGTAGGGTTTTGTTAAAGACATTGTCTATTCACAGAATCCCAGGAACATCGATGATCTGAGAGTAAAAATTACTCAAGTTTTTCAACATATCAAAGGTTTTGTTAAAGACATTGTCTATTCACAGAATCCCAGGAACATTGATGATCTGAGAGTAAAAATTACTCAAGTTTCTCAACATATCACCCCTCTTATGTTACAACGGACGTGGGCTGAATTCCATCACCGTTATGAGTTGTGCAGGGTGCGCAATAGGGGTCATCTTGAGCTCTGAGATATCTCCCATCTTTCAGTGTTATATGCGCAAAGTTTCAACAAATAAAGTTCAGTAGTAAATGTTTTACGGTGTTTTTATTTTATATATACCCAAACGGATCACCCTGTACAACTACAGAATATACGTTAACGGATTTGAGGGAGAGGAAGTGAAAATGTGAACTGAATGCTAACTCATTCGGTTTAGAACTGATATGAAAAAATAATATTAAAAAGGAAAATTGTTCTATGCTCTATTGTTTGTATGACGGATTGCTTGGCACCGTCCTTTTTGTTTCATCCAGTACAAAACACTCATTATATTTTTATGACTGCTCAGATACGCTTTGGAAGTATTAATCCTTTTACATTGTCATTTTGTACAATTGTCATGGTTCTATTATTCGCTTTTTAAATGATTCGTATCTCTTTCTGGTTAGTTTTTAGCTTTATCACATTGATTATAATGTAATCTCCTTGTAGCACAATGTGCACACATAAAAGAAAAACATTACATCACCTAAGTATCGTTAGCATTCTCCTATATTGACTGTTTATGTTATGTGTATACTTCAGTCCCTTTAAACTTCTCTGTATAAACAAATCTGCGCTGCACCCAATCTTTCGAAAACAAATCAGTTGAAGTCGTAACATTGGGAATGAAGCATTATAGACGTGTTTTGATCACTGTGTAATAATAACGATGATGATGATAATAATAATAATAATAATAATAATAGTAATAATACTTACTTAATGGCTTTTAAGGAACCCGGAGGTTCATTGCCGCCCACACATAAGCCCGCCATTGATACCTATCCTGAGCAAGATTAATCCAGTCTCTATCATAATATCCCACCTCCCTCAAATCCATTTTAATATTATCTTCCCATCTACGTCTCAGCCTCCCCAAAGCTTTTTCCCGCCGGCCTCCCAACTAACACTCTATATGCATTTCTGGATTCGCCCATACGTGCTACCTACCCTGCCCATCTCAAACGTCTGAATTTAATGTTCCTAATTATGTCAGGTGAAGAATACAATGCGTGCAGCTCTGCGTTGTGTAACTTTCTCCATTTTCCTGTAACTTCATCCCTCTTAGCCCCAAATATTTTCCTAAGCACCTTATTCTCAAACACCATTAATCTCTGTTCCTCTCTCAAAGTGAGAGTCCAAGTTTCACAACCAAACAGAACAACCGGTAATATAACTGTTTTATAAATTCTAACTTTCAGATTTTTTGACAGTAGACTAGATGACAAAAGCTTCTCAACCGAATAATAACATGCATTTCCCATATTTATTCTGCGTTTAATTTTCTCCAGAGTGTCATTTATATTTGTTACTGTTGCTCCAAGATATTTTAATTTTTCCACCTCTTCGAAGGATAAATCTCCAATTTTTATAGTTCCATTTCGTACAATATTCTGGTCACGAGACATAATCATATACTTAGTCTTTTCGGGATTTACTTCCAACCCTATCGCAATAATAATAATAATAATAATAATAATAATAATAATAATAATAATAATACTTTAATGCCAGAACGAAGATATATATTCATTTTTACATATAAACACTCTAGCATCCCCAGAAAGAGTAAGTTACATACTCGTGCTCAGGGGGCATTCCACATAATGTTAAGACATTTTATTAAATAACAGAGTAAAAAGTAAAAAAAAATAAATAAATAAATAAAAATAAATTGAAAAGAAGAAAAAACACAGATATCACAGTAATTGAACTTTAAATTTTCTCTGTTAACAGCAGTTGTTTAATTGATTTCTTAAATAGCAAATTGTATATTTGGGAATTTATCTATTATCATGTTATAAAGCCTTGGACCGAAGTTGATACTGTGATTATATGCTACACTTGTAGTGCACTTAGGTACTGTCAAGCATATGTTGTCTGATCTTTTAACCCGAGTCACACGGGGATAGTTTACAGGAGTCAAGTGCTTGAAGCCTCTAAACTTGATGCTATATTTGTGATCACACGGAGACATTAAACTTGAAACCATGCTTGTATTCGTAGTGGTGTTTGAATTCTTGTATTCTGTTATAGTTAATAAAAATCAATAGTGAACTGGCATTTTTAGTTTGGTGAAACTGAAGATGCCACCAGCATATATTCAAGCATGTGTGCAGCTAATTGGCGCCTTATTATTGTATGAATTACAAAATATTCTTGAAAAAAAGGAAAAGAGAACATGGGTTAAGAAATGGATTCTTAGAGGAATTATGCACGGTGCATTTAATACCTTGTTGAAAGAATTAGCTGAAGAAGATCCTGTAGAATACAGAAAACATCTCAGAATGAGTCCTGTTTTGAGAGTTTTTAACTTTTTTTCGAACCACTTCTACGTCACTGTTCCTTTTATTAGTGTTTTTTTAATGTATTTATATGTTTTTCAATGTATTCTGGCGAAGCCTAAAACTGTATGTCTAATGGCCAAATAAATTGAATTGAATTGAAAATGTTTTCGAAACCTTGTTCCATGAGTTCACTGATTAGTTTCCGGAATAATAATTCCCGCTTGTTTTTATTGAGGTATTCTTTGTCCCGTATATTCCATACAAGTTCATACTTCTCATACACTTCCAAAAAGTTTATGGTATAGTTTGAATTTCACTTAGGGGCGCTCATTATTAATAATTATTAATTTACTTCGACAATAGGCCTAAAATTACAAAATTTCTACTTTCCAAGATGCTACAAGTTCGCATTCACACGCGGGAGGTGGTGGAGTCAAGTTGGTCACGTGACGGGAAAGTGGACACAAAAGTTGACGGGTGGTCAACTCAAATTCTGCTTGACCGCCAAGTCACAACTTGACTGTCTCGACCATATCACACGGGAAAAGTTGAAGGAAAGTCGACTTGCTCCAAGCACTTGACTCCTGTAAACTATCTCCGTGTGAATTAGCCTTTTGGTTTTTATTTATGTGAATATAAATTAAATATATTTCGGTTTTTATGTACGAAAGTCAATAATACACTGTTATAAATTTGATGGAAGTCAAATACTTCAAATTCTGAATATAGCAGCTCTGAAAGTTAATCAAGAGATTTATTAAGGCATTTTTTTATTATTTTTTCTGTAACAGAGTTGTTGGCATGAGGGAGGTACTACTGGGTGTTCATTTCAAAGTCTGTCATGACGTCACTGTTGTTGGGTCACCGATTTGAAGCGAGTTTCAGCTTATATGTTAGAGAAGTTGCCTATTATTTAAGGCGTTCTTCAATCTGAACTTCGTAGCAACAGATGGCAGTCTGTACGGTCTGTGTGCTACCATAACCTCTTTCGAACTGTGTTTTGCGCCGGCAAGTCGTATGCAGGGTATTTGTTATCATCGGTTGCGTACGGTAACATTCCACAACACAAGTCAAATGCTCCGTGTCCATGTTGACCGTCGAAGTTAATGTCAACAAATACGTAAGTAATCGTCTTAACCCTCCCCCCTTATCCCGACAGTACGTAATTCCAAACAGTTCACATTCCTACCACTACCGGCGTTACCGTACGTATCGGTACGTACTTTTCAGAATGAACGCCGTACTTGCTAGGCAACTTCTCTGCCTCACAGGTTATACACCTCTGCGGAAGTGTAGGAAGATTGAATTCCCTAGGCTCATCGGCTAGCCACATGACGGCATACAGCGAGCCATGACACACTTTGAACTGAACACCCAGTATAAGCACTACCCCATCCTATAATGCCGTATTGTAATATAGCTTGTACTAATGTACGATAAATCAGTCGTAAAGTATGGACAGTCAAGTAATTTCGTAGGGTGACAGAATAGTGAATAATTTTTCTTAATCTATTGCACAGAAAAAGAACTGGGTACCCCAACGTAAATGTTGGTCGATTATTATTACGAGATATTTAACTTGAGAATAGGACAATTACAACTATTAGAAGAACAATTGGATGTATGAATTTTTAGACACACGAGCGAATCAGGAGATTCCATACCAACTGCGACGGTCAATGCGTGTGTGTTGGTCCACGTGGGCGCCAATCACGATGGTTGCTCTCTCCTTCCCCTGCCGCGTCGCCGAAAAAGTCCGGATCGGGTAGCTCAGCTGGGACGCCGATACACGCTGCTGTCCCACGGTGGAGATGATTTCTTTTCAGGGACACTGTGGTTTTGTGGGTGAAGGATTTTATTGTGATTTTTGCCGATCACACGAACATAATGAAGAAAAACCACGGAGTAAAGTTCCACTAATCTGGTTTATTATTATCACGTCCCTACGTGAGTATGAGCGACGGAATACTAGCTGTTATCTTCTCTGTAATCTCGGAAACGTTTTTCTTTTATCGAACACCTGTTTAAATCACCACTTCTATTTCCCGAGTAAGTCACAAACTCGAAAACAGACCATTCGAAGTCTCCACTTACCACCGCGATCGGCTCAATGGGCGGGAATTGTATGAGGGCGCGTCTTGGTTCGCCACACGTTTAAATACCTGTCGTAATGACGCCCTCTCATGACGCTACTTTTGTTTTGGCTAGCTTAAGACATCGCGCGCGTTCCTCGACAATGAAAACCCACGCTTCGAGAACATACGATGCGCTAGAGTTCAACAGCCTTACGCGCGTCTTCGGGTTGAGTGCCCACACACTTAGGCTTAAGGTAATTGCCGCCTGCAAGACTATGAGGACAAAAGCACCTATTATACGCTTCGCCACCCTCAACCGCTTGGGTTCGAACACCTTAAGAAACGGAGAAATATCTGAGATGAAGCTATACCGTATTTGATATAAAAGAAATATCTCTTCCTATTACTAGACCATCCGACTACCGCTTCACAACAGATGTTAACGAAAATGGTACAACCGTAGTGGACGTTACTTTCTTACTGCTATGGCAAGAAGACAAACCCGACATTTGACCGTGTGCGAATAGTCACATTATGTCAGGAAATACTGTCGTCAAGGGAAGTTGCTAGACGTGTACACGTGAATCAAAACGATGTGGTACGGACTTGGATTTACAGAAATACAGGTGCTGTTGAGGACTGCCCTCGCTCGAGTCGTCCACGAGCTACAAATGCAGCCGATGATCGTTATCTGAGAATTAGGACTCTGAGAAATCGCACGGCCAACGCTACAGGTTTGAATAATGATTTCTTGCAGGCTGCAGGGCATCGAGTATATAACCAAACTGTAAGAAACAGACCTATCAACTGCGTGGACATCTAGCTCCTATGAAATTGACGATAGAAAGATGGATTTTTTTTACGATATAGGTCTAGTCCGAAGATTCACCATGGTATTACAGTCCGCTTCATCGTTTTTGGCGTGTGAAATAAGTAATGGGAACGTTAAAGTGCGAGTGTTTTACATTTGCCGCAGTCAGTCTGACAACTGTGTTTGCAATTTGCTGATGTGATGTGTATAGGAAGTGGTACCATTCTCAGCTGCAATAGCAATATGCTCACAAACTGGACACTATATATCTAGGACACACACCAAAAACGTTGGCGCCAGCTGTACATTACACTTAGAAGAAACCCGAATATTAAACAACCACATAATCAGTTGAAGCAGGATTCGAAGCCACGTCTCTAAGCACGAGTCCCGCTCCCTCCCTCTAGACCACACCAGTGGCCTGTCGTTAATCAACTTTCATCCTATATGTATAGGCCTACTCTTATGCAAAATCAAATTTGCGTATCAACAAATCAGTAAGTACATTTCCCTCAGTCTCTTCAAGAAAATTGCGGAATATTATTTTCAATCAGGAATCCGCCCCTGAGCACGAGTTCTACTCTTTCAAGCGCGAGCTAAAATGTTATCTGTATATGCTATATTTTATGTTATAAGTATTAGCAAAATAAAATAAATAAAAAAGTAGGTTAGATCCTTTTATTTCCAAATTGTCTACTAGTTACAAGCAAACCCCTGCGGTGGCTGAATGGTCAGACCTCCAGACTGTCACGCAGATGGCCAGGGTTCGATTCCCGGGATTTTTTCATTCTGGCGGACAAGGCCTCAGTTGCGGTTTTTCTCAGGATTCTCCCGTTTTTCCCCAAATTAGGAATCTGCATCATTCCGTCACCATTTCTCCATTTCGTTATAATTCCGTAGCATTCCTCGAACGCCGGCTGGCGACTCACGGAGGGTGCTGGCCTAGGGACGAGTGGGGTTACCTGCTCGAAACCTGGGCACACAGAGAACTTTAGTGTGGTCAGCCGGTGTGGGTTTGGGAATGCGTCACCAGAGGGTCAGCGCGATAGATCTTAACAGGTCGCAGTGCTGGGCCATAGTGCCCCCTCTGTTACATTTAATTCAATTCACTCATAAGCAATAACTAAAAGAAGCGTAGAAGTTTAAATAAGTTTCACATCATCTGAATAGAATAATATGAATAATCTTCAAAGTATTCAGTGCTCTGACGTCACGCCAATAAAACGGAGTTTTTGGATCACGTGCCTTCCTAAACATTGGAGATATTGTTTTACATTTTATAGGGAAGAAAAGCCTTATAAGCGAAGTCAACCAGCCAGCTCTATGATTCCTTTCTTGATAACGCCTAGTGTATGATCGATTAGCTGATAACGACCACTTAAAATTTGAAATATTAAGTTAATCATCCATATCTGTTAATTATGTAGTCTGGTAAAACCATTATCCTACAACACTCATGAGTAGTAAATAAATATTCTTATCTAAGGAACTATTTCGAGAAATGTTTAACGTCATAGATATTTTGTGCTTGATGTTTATATGGGTTATTAATTTTATGGTCGCATAACTGATGTAGTACCTACATTAAACAAAGAGTGATAAATTGAAATCCATGTCGTACGTAGTTCTTTAGAACATTGAGTAAATACAACAAAAATAATGTATTTCTTTCAGAATCCTGATGTGAAGGACGATACAATATGTCGAAGTTACGATTTTGTGTTATAAATCATCTAAACTGAACCAGACTTACTCGTATCTTCTTACTGTTGTGGCAATGAACCCAAATAATGTAATTTTGTTTTTATAAATAATGGAAAAGATATCACTACTTCAAATAGTTTTAATAATATTATGTGTAAAGTAAGATTTTTGTTTTTTGTTTGTTTTGTTTTTTTTTTTCCACCAACAAAACCAGGTAGGCCTACCTAGAATTAATTTTTATTCATAGGCCTATCGTAAGATTAAAGTACGATATTATAAAATATACATCACATTTTCAGCAAACATCATGTATTTTAATATGCATTCATTGAACGTTATTACCTGGTTGGCAAGTTGGTATAGCGCTGGCCTCCTATGCCCAAGGTTGCGGGTTCGATCACGGGCCAGGTCGATGGCATTTAAGTGTGCTTAAATGCGACACGCTCATGTCAGTAGATTTACTGGCATGTAAAAGAACTCCTGCGGGATAAAATTCCGGCACATCCGGCGACGCTGATATAACCTCTGCAGTTGCGAGCGTCGTTAAATAAAACATAACTTTAACTTGAACGTTATTTTGGCTCCCTAATGGCCGGTTGCATATCTTTGGATTTGAAAAACCGAATGATTGAAATGGTATTTGTGAAATTCTAATTGAAGAGAGATGGCATTATTTACAATAAAGAAAGTAAGTAAACAAGTCCATTATTTGCAACAGTTTCAAAAATAATTGGAGTTTAAATATGCTAACATACGATGTCTTATTATCGTGTATTTCATCCTTTCTTTGTCTGTCCATACGTCATGACTCCGGAGGGGTATACGTTTTTTAAACAAATGCCTCCCTTTGATAGTCGAATCTACAGTATTAGAAGGCAAGTTAGGTCACTAATCTCAAGAATTCAAATAGCTCTTCTAGATAGTGAATAAACTCAGTTTAATCCCATTCTTCTTCTTCTTCTTCTTATTATTATTATTATTATTATTATTATTATTAGGCCTATTATTATCATTATCATTATCATTATTTTTATTATTATTATTATTATTATTATTATTATTATTATTATTATTAAAAATTTACACTCTAGGTAATGAAGAATTCATGCTGAAAAATATCCGAGATATCAATCGCAAGAACAATTTCTTTTATCTGCTACAAAGTCGGTTGTTCTACTTGTACTAACCATGCCTGTTTTTTTTAAATGGAGAGAACACTTTAAACAGATCTGTAAAGGAAAGTAAGGTTGCTCAGTATGCTAAATGTTGATGTACTCGTAATACTGCTGGTACGGACGGCTATTTTATAGGTAACCGCTTATAGCTACACAGACTCACAGACAGACAGACAGACGGAATGTCCAAAACCATTTTTAGAATATCAGGATTGCTGGAAACACACGTATTTTTATGACAGTCTCGAAGTCAATATTTGCAGTATCACATTATACTTTTAGGGAATTTTCATTTATCAGTGGTTGCTACTCGTGTTGCACAGGGTTACAGCCTTCCATGTTTCCCGACAGAGGGAGAAAATTCATTCTTCATCCATTTTTTCCCAGCACAGCTTCATTTTTTATTTTGTCTGTCCATTTCAAACACTCCATTCTTCTCCATATATCGATATTTCAAATGCTTCCAGTCGTTTCTCTTCACTTCATCACAATGTCCATGTTTCTGCTCCATGCAGTTCTACACTCCACGCAAAGCATTTCACTAGTCTCTTACGGTGCTATTCATAGACATTTCGCTAGCCCGCGCTACGAGCGTGCTAAGCTAGCCCCGGCTATTGACTGATTACTTGTACATTATTCATATCATATCATATCATATCATATCATATCATATATCATATCATATCATATCATATCATATCATATCATATATCATATCATATCATATCATATCATATATCATATCATATCATATCGCTAACACTGGTTTCTGAATACGAAAAACGTTAGTTCGCTGATCATCCACCGGAAGCCCGCGCTAAGAATGTCTATGAATATGGCCCCTAGTTCTTTTTTCAAATGTCTACGGAAATTTTCCTTTCTTCTATTAAAATCTTTCGTTGTCATTGCTTTTTACTGCGTATAATGAGAAACTAAAACAATGAGCACTTCAGGTTAGTGTGTGTGGTGACGAGAGGATAAGATGAACAAATAGCGTTCTTTTCACGTATGTAATATATCCTGCATGAATTCACCTGATACCGGTCTTTGAAAAGAGAAGAAAGAGGAATCCTCGTTAGTTGCCATGGCACTGGAAGGAAATCTTTTCACCAATGTGACACTGTGAGGGCAGATTCACGAGTCAAAAGATCCGGTCGGTCACATTGCAGCCTGGAGGGTATCTCATTAGCAGCAGGCTGCTCTCAAAGAATGTAGGAATCAATGACACAGAGGTCTCGTAGATCAAAGTGCGCCAGTACATACAGGACCTGCCGTGAACTTGTTCTTGCATGGTCCATCTCTTCACATAATCTCGCTATAATGGTTTTCAGTCAATTGAAAGCCTCTAACAAAAGTGAAACGGACTGGTTCTCAGAACTGACTCTCAGATTTAATGTGAAAACAACTTAAAGGTCAAATTTTCAATCATCATCATCTTCATCACCATCGCCATCACTACCACTTTATCTACTAAAGTCTCCATTTAATTTTGTACATCATGAAGTTTGCAGTCACTAAAGTAATCGTTTTGATGACCTTCATCCCCATTAATTATACAGGGTGTTTCAAAAATACGGGGCATAATTTCAGGTATGTATTTCCCACATGTAGACAATCAAAATAGTTCATTACAACATGTGTCCGAGTTATGGCCTTCACAACATTGAAATTCACCGGAACGTTTTTCTTTCCGCAGGTCGTTGCCGTCAAAGGAGACATTAAAAGGGCACTCTGACAGTTCATTCCGAGGCGAAGGTTACATTCAGTGTTGTGTAGGCGTTAGACTGTGCGACATGTATTCAAATCAAGAGCTGGCAGAGATACGCTTCATGTACGGTAAGGCGGACGGCAATGCTGCGCTGGCTCGTCGTTGAAGCAGTAATTAGGAGAGGGAGAGACCGATTTATTAGCGAAATGATATCTCCATATTTTTTTGTTACATGTATTCGCGGGGATGTTCTGGCGACTTGGTTAGAATTAGCTTCCCACACAGATGGTTCACATCCTCTCGTCACTTGTCAGAATCGGACAGATTTAGGGCCACCTTGGGCAGGGTTCTGCATTGACACTCGTCGAGGCGTAAAATCAGAGAGTTAGACTGGACCCGTGGGAAAGCAACTGCAAGCTTGGGATTTTCCAAAGAACGGGGTTCTCCAAAATCGAAAAACTAATTAGATGTTGTGGGAAATCCAAAGTCTAAATTTAGAGATGACGTATTTCGCGCCCAATGAGAAGAGATCTTGGTCCAGCTTATGAGGTCACTTTGGACCAATAGGGAATAGATTTTAGGTCGGTTAGTGACGTAGTTTTTAACCAATAGAATAGTTAGTTTTAGCGTAGGATAGGTTTTTATACATAAGGGTGACGGGGAGTGGAGATCATGACATCTCATCGTGTCGGCGGCCCTACATACAGGGCACAATCACTACTCCTTTTCGTGTCGACGGCCCTACATACAGGGCAGAATAACTACTTCGTTTCGTGTCGACAGGATAACTACTTTTCTTCGTGTAGACGGCGCGACATCTTTTTTTCGTGTCGGCGGCCCAACTTAATAGTCTTTCTTCCGGCGAAGACTCGATAGTTAGAACTTTGTCATCGGCGAGACCACTCGTCAACATTTGGGAGCTTCGATCATAGTGTACTGGGCAGAGTATTGAATTTATAGTATCTGATAGAGCTTATTCAGAGCTGCCATAGAGTCGATGCAGAAGTGCGACCAACGATTGAATTATAAGTCAGCCGGAAATACATACTCTAGGGTTTACCAAGTGAATACGACAATAAACTTACAGTTTTGGAGATTACACTGCCTTTTATATAAGTAGCCGGCTTGGTATTATTCACGACATCATCCTACACCACAACCGTACCTCGGCTACCCTGAGTGAATCTCACGCAACACCGAGACGCACCCACCCTCAAATGGCGCCCAACGTGGGGCCTCAATAACGACCACATCCACCCTCATCGTTTGTACCAGGAGAGGTACCCACAGCGACAATGTCCAGATCGGAAGACATTTGTACGTCTCCATTACCGTCTGTGCGAGTATGGAAAATTTAACTCTCCTGGTTTGGGAAGGGGACGACCAAGATCTACATCTCCAGAAGTACAAGAGGAAATTCTGGAGGCTGTGAACATGACTCCTTCTATCAGCACACGAAGGGTAGCGTTGCAAGTCAATGTTCCTCATACGACTGTCTGGAGACTGTTGAAAGAGTATCAATTGTATCCTTATCATTTGCAACGTGTACAGGCCCTGTCACGAGCAGATTACCCTGCACGAGTTAGGTTCTGTCATTGGTTCTTGCAGCAGTGTGGTGTAAATCCGAACTTTCCTGCCTTAGTATTATTTACAGATGAAGCACAGTTCACACGAGTTGGCATAATAAATTTCCACAATCAGCATGTATGGGCGTATGAAAACCCACGTGCAACTGTTTCATCCCATCACCAGGTGCGGTTCTCCCTCAACATGTGGGCCGGTATCATTGGTGATCGATTAGTTGGACCCCATGTACTTGTAAACAGACTTACGGGACAGGCGTACACAAACTTCCTGGAAAACACCATACCTCATGTTTTAGAAGACGCTCCACTGATCAATCGTCAACACATTCACTTCTTGCATGATGGCGCTCCTGCACACTTGAGTCGTACGGCTCGCCGGTACTTGGATCGAAGGTTTCCTGATCGATGGATAGGTAGAGGTGGCCCAATTGCTTGGCCTCCACGCTCACCTGATCTGAACCCTCTCGATTTCTACTTGTGGGGCCATTTAAAATCATTGGTTTATTCGTCACCGGTGCCTGATTTGGAATCCCTTCGGAATCGTATTGTGGCATATTCTGAGGACATACGCAATACTCCTGGAGTTTGGGATCGTGTTCGCAGGTCAATGAGACATCGATGTGAGGTCTATATTCAAGCAGGAGGTGGACATTTTGAACATCTTCTGTAATGACAACGACCTGCGGAAAGAAAAAACGTTCCGGTGAATTTCAATGTTGTGAAGGCCATAACCCGGAAATGAAGCATTTCCGGACACATGTTGTAATGAACTATTTTGATTGTCTACGTGTGGGAAATACATACCTGAAATTATGCCCCGTATTTTTTAAACACCCGGTATAAATAATGATAATGATAATAATAGTAATAATAACCAAGTCAGTAAGTAATTTAGAAATTGAAGTAGCGTCCTACACTTTTACTGGGGCATCGCTACACGACGTCGACAGTATTTTCTAGGTGCCAATATGATCGATGTGTGCACAAACGAAACAAAGAAGCTGCAGTATCAAGATGGCAGTGCCACTCCACGAGTATACCATTGTCGAGCAGCACTCCGTTGTGCGAATTGTCTTAGTAAAAATTGTGTAAGCAAAGAATATTCATAAATAAATGCTGCTCGTGTTTGGTGAGTAATGCCTGTCAGGCCAGTGAGATTGCGACGGAGACTACTTGATCCGAGCATACAAGATAAAGGGGACGATATGCTGGCACGGATAACCTTACTAGATGAATCTTGTTTTTACCAGCCCGAGGTAAGCTTGCATTAATGTGAAATCAACTACAGACAAGATAAGGATGTCTGCTCAAAGCAATCGTGCGGAATGCGCGAATATAGCTACTGTAATTTATAATAAATTTCAAGAATACTTATACTAATATATTACATGACGTTATTGTATGGTAATTTTGGAACCGGAGCTCACCTGTTTATTTTTTAAACTGGTCCTCTTGTACTTTTAAAAATATAGTGCCTACATCTATAACATGACGCAATAACTGGAACCATTCCATCACGATGAACACTTCGAACGTTTCAAATCATACTTAATTGCAATTGAAATTACAAAACAGTACCTATTTAAATTTAATTATTGTATTCATTGTAGAGCAATAGAATTAACAATGGGTTCGGGACAAAGGAATATCGATTTTTATTTGGAACTGTAGTAGTTAGTTGGGGTTTTGATGAGCCAATCTCTGTGAAAGGAAATGACGTGCACAAATTGTACTGTAGCGTGAACAAGAGGGACAATCACCGCAGTCTCTAATCCACTAAACCAGAAAAAGAAACACGATCAGTATCCTGTTTGCTGGCGCCAAAATAGTTATGAGGTTCGACAACCGGTAGAGGTACCCGCATCCCTCGTTAACAACCGCATTTTACACAGACTCTTCCTCTGTGTTCGGAGTTTGGTGCTTAACAAGATGGGATTTGTGAACTTTCTATGCATGAAAACCGCTAGCCACAAGCCCTGATAGTACAGTCTGATCTGTTTGGGAAGACATAAAATGAAATAACTATTAAATTTATAATGGGGGTGCCATGGAATTCATTTAAGGGGAGAGGATGGTATTTTTTGGTGAAAAATGAGTAAATTAAAAAAAAAATCTTTAAAATAGGCCTGCTCTATGATATGTGTGGAATACACACATTACATTTTGTGGGTATTTGTGCCCTTATCGGATGTTGAGTCGCCATTTTTAAATTTCTTGCGTTATGGATTTTTAAATCACTCGCCAACTTTTATTGTTGTTTCCGGAAATTAAATTTTCAAAAACAATTTTTTTCTTTAAAATGCCATTTGATATGTGTAGAATACACTGCATAACGTTTTGTGGGTATTTGTGCCCTTATCGGATGTTCAGACGTCATTTTTAAACTTCCTGTGCTATGGATTTTTAAATCATATACTCGCTTTTAGCGGTTTCCAGTAACTTCATTTTTTTTTTTTTTTTTTTTGTATATTGCCAGACAAAAATGGATATAATTTCTGAACTATTAAAGACATATGCATGAAATTTAGAACACACTTAGACTATTAGGAAACTTTTCTCTGTAACAGAATTTTGTGAATTGATTTCATTTTAAAAATACGTCGCCAAAAAGGAAATCAGAAAATTGTTATTAAATTTTAATTGTTTATTTTACAAACGTAGGGACTAATATCAAAATTCTGTTACAGACAGTTTGTAGAACATGCTTTTGCAAATACATTGCAAAAAACTGTTTGAATCTATCTTTAAAAACGGTTTAGATATATCGGGTATATTTTTTTTTCAAATTTGGGCCCCCAAATAATTTTTTTTATATTTTTATTTGTTTGAGCTGCCACAGCTATGAGCTCTCTACATACAAAAAAATTAATATTTTACACCAAATAAGAAAAAAGTTAAAAAAAAATACCATCCTCTCCCCTTAAGTTCCAATGTAATACTGAAGCACCGGAGTTTTGTTTCATCATTGTTACCGCATAAGAAACAAAAGAAGTTACTCAGGAACGACTGAATAAACAAAATTCTTTTTGAATAGACGGATATTTTCTGATGAAGCAACCTTCCATGAGAGTAAGCGAATGAATAGCCATATTGCAATCATATGGGACGTGAAAATCGGCATGTCTCATATGAACTGGAACGGGCTAGTCCTAAAGTTAATGTTTGGTGCCCAGTAAGTCGCTATAATCTGTATGGGCCGTTTATCTTGGCAGAAGAAACAGTTCGATCAGGACCATACCTGGACATTTTGAAAAACTTTTTCGAAGCACAACTGCAACAGGAAAACAACATGAGTATCGTGTTCCAACAGGATGGTGCACCACCTCATTGGATAACAGACGCCCGTGATTATCTGGATGGGATTTCGTGAAGAATGATGTATATGCGCAGCGACTCAGGGATATTCATGAGCTCAGAGCAAAGATTTTCTCAGCTTTTGAGAAAGTTATCCCTGAGGTGTTAGACCACACATAGGAGGAAGTAGCCTCAAGCTATGAACTTTATCGTGTTCGAAATGATGGGAACGTTGAGATCTAATTTGGACAAAACTCCCATTCTTTTAGAATGCATGTACAAATTATTTAACAATAAATAGCAATAGTCCTCATTTTATCACGTTTTTACTTTGTCTTCCCAAACAGATCATCCTGTATATTATATTAAGGACACTGTTCTTGAACACACGTCGAATTCTTCCCTCACCCAAGCTGCGCAAACTGTTAGTATCAGTAACTGTAGTATTAAATTAGTATTTCATTTAACAACGCTTTGAACTACAGAGTTTATTCAGCGTTGAAATGTATTATCTATACAAGATATGGACGGCAGATTTTGTCTGGGATCTTCTACTATGGACAGGGATCTTCTACATACTCTGCAATGTATCTCCATGATTTCTTATACCTTTAAAAGCAGATTACACATCTAAACATACGATGATAGGTTTATCTTACGCTTCTACTTTATTCTCGATCTTCCATTACCGTGTTACTCGAACATAATAAGCACATACAGAATGAGAAACGTATAAATATGTACGAAACTACGAAAATGGAATTGATTAAAAAGAAGAAGTCAATAAATTATTGTATGTCACTACCGAGACAATAACTCTGATTCACAATCTCGAAATCCTTGTCAGGAATTCTGAAGACTAGGGTGACCAGACGTTCTCTTTTATCCGGACATGTCCTCCTTTTTAGGTCTTTGTCCGGGGTCCGGGCGGATTTAAAAAAAAAAAATCAAGAAATGCCCTCCTTTTCGTAACTTGTATGCCTGATATTTTCACATTGTCTGACGCCTTTTTCAAGTACTTTGCCTGTAGGTGGCAGCAGCATCGACGGAATATACTCCTTGCCAACGATCATAACTCTTTTTGCTCCTCCTTGTTATGGTCATTGCTCAGAGGTAGCTAGTAAATCGAGAAATAGAGTTGCGAATGTAAATCTAAAAAGATATTTTCTGTCATCTTTAATAATTACAGTTTCCTTCACTTTCATAAGTAACTACGTAACTGTAAAATCATTATTAAGTTTTTTCATAATTATTTTGTAATAAAGTAGATATTAACATTCTTTTAAGTATGATATAAGCTTTAAATCTGTACTGTAAATATTTTATAATAAAATAGATATTGACGTAATTTGAAGTATAATATCGACCTCAGCCTAAATCTAAGTACATATTTTCGGGCCTCTTTGTTTCGAGAAATGTCCTCCTTTTTGAAGCTTTGTGTCCTCTTTGTTATCTTTGTAAATCTGGTCACACTACTGAAGACTAAATATATTCTATATATATTCTATAGAGTGTTTACACTTTCCCTTGGCTCACCAAGCGAGTACACTTGAGCCATCCCTGTCGAGGGGGTTCTAACCCCATCACAGGAGGCCTGTGCCCAACATGGGACATTATGGCTAACATTCATTCATTCTTGGTTCCTTCAGTCGTTAGGTGCGGAAATCATGTCTGAAGATCGACGGTAGGTTTATTTTATGCTCTGAATTGATTATCCATACTTCATTGTCGTGTCACTCAAGGACACTAGCGCATTCAGTATTGAAGACGTATTGTACCTAGCCTACAGAATTTTTCAAAACTAATGCACAATTGCAGTTAAAATTGAACAAAACTGCTTTCACGAAACAGGAACTAGCAAACTGTATCAACAATAAAATTATTACCATAGCAACCATAACCACAGTGCTTCTGTAGAAAAGAAATTAAATATTGCTTAAAATATACTCATTCAGATGCTATTAAGGCCATCAGGCCTTCTCTTCCACACTACCAGAAATACAAATACAATAATAGAAATAAAAATAAAAATCACACTATAAACAAAGTAAAGCCACACAAAAATATACACAGGTTGCAGTCACACAAACTTTAAATGAATGATGAAGTATCATAATTACTTGTATCCTAACTAATTAACTAACATAAACAAGAAGCCTGCAATTTTAATCTAGAGTAAAAGAAAACACAAATCAACACTTCTAGCAATACCTAAAAACCATTAAATAAAACAAAATAAAGGATGTCATTTAAAAATTCTCTCGATAACATCACAATACGCACAACAAAACTTCTCGAACATATTTTGTTTTCAAAAAAATATATATATTTTTAAACAGAAAGTTTGACACGTCTTAGCTTTTTGTCCAGAATCTTCCCATACAATTTTGATTGGAATTATTATGCTTAGTTATGAAACACTTTGTATTAAGAATAACTGGCAATGAAATTAATAAAGAAATCAGATGCATATTGCTGCCAGACGTAAGTTTTGTTTACATTTTTTTGGTATCTGGGCGCTAATTCTGTTTTCTAAGAAACTTTTACAATGCGTGTTGGTTTCTGGTACAGACTGAGGAACATTTCAAATGCAGTGACTTGTTTCGTATAATGTATATTAATTAATACTGCCTTCTGCGTATGAATTTTACATGCAGTGTAAGATTGTAGCATACGTAGAAAGCAGTGGTTTTCATTGCAAATCTAGAGCAGTTATTTGTAATATTTCAATATTCTTATCTAGGTTGGCAACTCTGAATTCAATAAAATCAACTTTCAATCGTGGCGACCGTTTACTGTAACAACGAGAAAACACACTATCGTGTAAAAATATATTTTACGACATCGGAAGTTTTTCGAATTTTTTCTCTATGATTGGACCCGAAATGTTGGCTATTTGGAAACCATCAAAATTAGTTGTATTTTCCTTTTTAATTGATTATTTAATGATATTACGAAGTTGTTTAGCATTTATGAATTTTTTGACACGATGGTAAAGTATTACTAAAATTGTTCTTATAATTTGGGAAAACATCGCTAAAAATCAACCAGGTAGTGAGCTCAACACGGATTCGAACCCACGTCGGAGCTCAGCCAAAGATGTGAACACCAGTTCCTCTTCTCTGAGTTACACCGGTGACCTTTTTTATATGAATAATGTCTTTTTCGAGGTACAATCTATGAGAAAATGTAAAATTTTTATCGTAGAAGTTCAAGAAGTCTCTGCTAGAAGTTGCACTTGCCAAAGAATACGCTTGTTGTCATTGTGTCGAGTGTTGTCCATTCTACTTGCAAGTGAATAAGCATCGAGCGTTATCTGCATATTACTATAACCGGTTATTATGGAGTTATGTCACTGGATGAGTACATTGGTCTAGTAGAAAATCCATTGAAAATGGGGAGTTGATTATTCACGTGAAAGTGGGTAGACTCAAAACATATTAATTTAATTAGTTAATATTGTTTGAAAACATTTCAGCAAATATGTATTTACGCAATAATCTGCAATCTTTAAATTCTTTGCTACTTTTTCCTTGAACGAGTTATTTGTATATTACTTGAAGAAAGTAATTTATAAAAATTAATGCCACTGGTAGCACAATGAGGAACTAAATTGCTGCTGACCGTATAAAATGTGTAATGAAAAAAGGACTTGGCAACTTTACGACTCCCACTTTTGTGTTAGGGGTTTTCCAGTTCTTTGCAGTAAACCTTTACGGTTAACATGTTGTGCGAAGTATTTCAGTGAAGCCATAGACTTACAAAAGACGTTAAATTTTGCTTGTATTGTAGGTTACAACCCTCGTAAAACTGACACGCACAAGGGTCTTTGTACGACTGTGAGCAATGTCTGAAGTTTGGCCAAGTGTTCAACTGGCTGGCTTTGCGTGCGTTTACATGGAAGCGGAATGTAAAGCTGTCTGCGGTATGTAATGTATTTCCTGATAACTTGGTTTGAACTTGGATTACAGTTCGCATTGTTTAGATATTAGTTGGACATTCAAGATCTGCTGATATCCCTAAGGCTACGAAAATTTATTAATATTTGTAGTATAAGTTAGGAAGTTGAATTAGTTACAATTAGAATCTAAAGATCTGTTTAAATAAATTGTTGGTTGTAATATGTTTTATGAGCATTTCAACTGCAGTTTTAAGCTACTAAGCAAATTATAGAGTATCTGAAAAGAAATTCAGCGAAGACTTTTTCAATTTTCTGGCACACAATAGGTGCTTCTCTCCAAAGTGCTTGTTATTTCTATTTTGCTTACTTAGTTCTGCTTTGTAAATTTATTAATGACCTTGAAATATGGCTACCGACAGTTTATAGCCTTACTGTTGGTTAGTGTTCTGTAAAATAAGTCATAGAATTTACAAAAAAGTATTAGTGATATAAATAAAGAGCAATACTAATATTTTCTCAGGAGTAAGTTCTTTTAGTTGTTTATTTAACGACGTTCTTTGTACTACTAGGTTATTTATTGTGGATGTATTTGGTGATAGCGAAATAGTATTTGGTGAGATGAGGCCGAAGATTCTCTAGAAATTATCTGAGGGTTGGGGAAAACCTCAGTAAAACCGAATCAGCCCAAGCGGGAATCGAACTCACGCCCGAGCGTAGACCCGTAATCAGTAGGCAAGCACGCCTGCTGCCTCAGCTACACCCATGGTTCCAAGGAAGTCGAATTATTGATTGTGTAATACAGTTGAATATATTATTGTTCTAGTTGCCAAAGATTCCGTATTTAATTATAATTAAGAAGAAATTTAAGTGCGTAGTTCTGTATGTCTGAATGCACGAGTAGGTATATAAATAGGAACTATATATTCTAGAGGTCACGGCGTCTTCTAGCAAATTGGGGAAGGTTTTATTCTGTAAAGATTGTTACTTTATTGTGTAATACACGTGGACAATATATGAAACACAGATTTAAAGAAATAACGATGAATTTAGATCATAAACGAATAAAATGAAACAGAATGTAGTAATTAATGTAAGACAGTAATATTTTGTATGATTTGGACCGAAAGCTAAACGATGTTTCGACATTGTATAAAATAGCCTGAAGTCTCAACATGCCGTTAGCCTGATTATGAATGATAATGAAAATGACGGGGAAGACTATACTGATGATGACGGTGATTAAGATGTCGGTGACGATAATGGGATAATTTTGACTACGTTCATAATGACGACTGTGTTGATAATGGCGATGATGAAGGTTAAGAGGACGACAGAGAAGAGAACAAGGTGATGTAGATGGTGGCAGCTGTGTAAACAATGGCTGTAATGAAGACGATGTAGACGACTTCAGCAATAAAGACGATGACTGCAATGAAGACTGAAGTTGATGACAGCAATAAAGACAGTGAAGATAATGATAACAATGAAGACGACGACAGCAATGAAGACTATGACAGCTATGAAGATGATGTCAGCTACGAAGACAGCGGCTATAAATAAATAGGCAGCTATGAAGACCATGACAGCTATGAAGATAATGTCAGCTACGAAGACAGTAGCTATAAATACTATGGCAACTATGAAGACCATGACAGCTATGAAGATGATGTCAGCTACGAAGACAGCAGCTATAAATAAATAGGCAGCTATGAAGACCATGACAGCTATGAAGATAATGTCAGCTACGAAGACAGTAGCTATAAATACTATGGCAACTATGAAGACCATGACAGCTATGAAGATAATGTCAGCTACGAAGACAGCAGCTATAAATATCATGGCAGCTATGAAGACCAAGACAGCTATGAATACCATGAGAGCTGTGAAGACCATGACAGCTATGAATTCTATGAGAACCATAAAGATCATGAGAGCTGATTCTATTTAAATACATTTTTATATTATATTATGTAATATCTTATATTTTAAAAAATCAAATTACTGACAAAGAAATAGAATGTATTACAAAATTAATTTCTTAAGCTTAAAGTAACTTATTCTCAGTATTTGATCCATTAACAAGTATAATAAATTTATCATTAAATTGAATTAGCACTATATTAGGATTATTTATTATTCCAAGGTCCTATTTTAAATAATTAATTATTGATAACTAGATTTAACAAGAATATATTTTTTATATATAATTATATATATATATATCAATAATTTAATACTGAGAATAAGTTACTTATCATTTTCAATTTATAATTTTTATATTAATTGCTTTTTTCTGTTAATGATTTAATTGGAATATATGAGAAGTAATTTATAGAATTGAATAGTATAAATATAATAGAAAAAAATAAAAATAGTATTAATCATCTTAGAGGTATTATTTGTGGAATAGAAAAATTATTCATATGAATAATTTTATCTTCACAAGATAATGTTAAAAATTTCTTAAAACAATAACATAACATGTTTAATGTCATTAGAGTTATAAAGGCCATGACGGCTATGAAGACTATGAGAGCTATGAAAACCATTGCAACTATGAAAATCATGACAGCTATGAAAACTATTGCAGATATGAAAACCATGAGAGTTTGAAAACCATGAAAGCTATGAAGACCACGAGGGCTATGAAGATAATGACAGCTATGAAAACCATTGCACTATGAATGAGAATTATAAAAACCATGAAAGCTATGAAGACCATGAGGGCTATGGAAATCATAATAGCTATGAAAACCATTGCAGCTTTGAAAACCATGAGAGTTACGAAAACCATGAAAGGTATGAAGACCATGAGGGCTATGAAGATCATGACATCTATGAAAACTATTGCAGCTATGACAACCATGGCAACTATGAAAACTATTGCAGCTATGAAAACCATAAGAGTCATGAAAACCATGAAAGCTATGAAGATCAATAGGGTTATGAAGACCATGACGCTATGAAGACCATGACGCTATGAAGACGATGACAGCTATGAAGGCGATAGCAGGAATGAAGAGATGACGGACATAACGACAATGATGAAGACAACGGTGACCACAAAGACATTGACGACGTCGATGCCGAAGACAGCCGAGATGAAGGAGACGATGATGATTATGACAATGACGATGACAGCAATGACGAAGACAACTATTTTGGTTTTGGTGTTTGCAATGAAGTATTTGAGAAGAATATCTTGTCCTGAGTTCCTCTGTTTCTTCTATAGTTTTCTTTCCACTATTGCTCCCTTGTCAAACATAATCCTATCGGTTTTCAATAACTTCTGTGCTTAAAATGAACATTTAATAAATTCTGAGCTATTGGTAATTTTTCATAAAGAATTGACACATTGAACAAGGGCTCCATATGAAAGATAAAACTTACGTCCTCAGAACTTTGTATTGGTAGGCCTACTTACGGACCACTTGAGTAGTTTCGACTTTGAATTTGTCATGTAACTACTAGAGTTCACGTCCTGCTCCCCCAGGAACAACTGAGTCCTCTTCTCGTGTTCGCTATTTCCATAAACGAGTCCTCTGAGAGTGCTTCTTGACACTGTAACCATGAAATAAATTATACCTACATAATGCTACCTGCCTCTGCCACGGCATGTAGACTATTTCTGCTACATATTCTGATAATTGCTGCTGTTACAAACGTATATATCTTAAATAATTTCTTATAATTATTCATATTATATATTCGAGTTTTGTAGGAGATATATCTTACGATATTACTCCTGTTGCTAATGATATTACTAACACTACTAACACACTATTCTGCTACTCTTTCTATTGTTGCTATTACTGATACCTTTGCTGCTAACACTACTGATATTTATGCTACTCTTGATATTGTTGCTACTACTGATAACCTTGCTGCTGTTGATATTGCTAACACTACTGATATTTCTGCTACTCTTGATATTGTTGCTACTACTGATAACCTTGCTGCTGTTGATATTGCTAACACTACTGATATTTCTGCTACTCTTGATATTGTTGCTACTACTGATAACCTTGCTGCTGTTGATATTGCTAACACTACTGATATTTCTGCTACTCTTGATATTGTTGCTACTACTGATAACCTTGCTGCTGTTGATATTGCTAACACTACTGATATGTCTGCTACTCTTGATATTGTTGCTACTACTGATACTGTTGGTACTACGGGTACTCTTGCTACTACTGATACTGCTACCATTGCTGACATTGTTGCTACTTTTGATACTGTTGCTACCACACATACTCATTCTGCTACCATTACTGATATTGCTGCTACTCTTTATATTGCTATTACTGATACTCTTGTTGCTTCTGATAAAGGTGCGATTATTGATACTGTTGCTACTACTGATGTTGCTGCTACTACTGATACTTCCGGAGCTACTGTTATTGTTTCTATTACTGATATTTTTGCTATTACTAACACTGATGCTGCTACTATGCTGATATCCAGTGGCAACTATTTTTAATATTGGTGTCGATGGACATTGTTGGAGATTGATTTGTACTCTTGGCGGAGACTAATAGAAATTCTGGAAAATACGATTATTTTGGAATTGGAGTATTAACTCAGTATGAATATTACTTTCCAAATAATTAAAATTAAAGGTTAGTTAAATTCTGGTAAAGGTGCGGTATGGCCAATAGACAATATTAATTGTTGGACTAAGACTGTATCTAACACATATTCATTAAAAAAAACTTGCAGCCCTCAAATTAACACTTTCAAATTATTAGTGAAGTGTTGAATTTTCCGTCATAATTCACTAACGTAATCAGAACACCTGGAATACCGTGTAATGTAGGCTCAAATGAAAAAAAAGAATCCGAAAAAAAACTCTCAGAATATGAAATTCGCTATAAGACAACGCAATAATAATAATTCGCGAATGTGTTCATATTTGGCTGTTAGAACTCTATTTCGCGATTTGTCACGATTGTTTTATCCGCGTATTATTAATCAAAAACACATCATTCGTACAGATTAGCGAAAATCTATTGTATATCTATTACGTCGTGATTTTCGAGATGTCCATAAATACCCGACCCTGCTGATATCAATTCAATTCAATTCAATTTAATTTATTAATCCATTAAACATACATTGATACGCTTCGTCACTATAGCCTACGGAAGGGGGGAAAAACATACTTGAAAATACACATATAATTGAAAACAGTGAAGTTTAATTAGAATGAAAACATAAAACATTTTGAAACTCTAAAAATTAATGAAAACACTTCACTCTTAATGTAATATTTGTAACTAAATGTAAATAACTTTATTTATTAAAAAACAATATCGTATGAATTTATGTTAAGAAACTCATCTACAGAGGAGAAAGGATTAATTAAAAGCCAATTATAAAATCTAGTTTTGAAACTATTGGTTGGTAACTTATAATATTGACTGGGAAGCTTATGTAATTTCGTCCCCATGACAGAAAAATTTGTACTAGTTTTATGTAATCTACAGTATGGTATATTAATTTGTTCACTATTTCTAATTGCATGATACATATCATCTCAGGATTCTAATATTATATATATATATATATACCTATCAACAAGCGTCGAACAGTGTTGGCTCACTCTTAGTACCCCGTGGGTAACAAACTATTATTTAAATTAGCACATGACCAGATCTAATTCCGGGGGCTGTGGGACCAGATGTGTGAAGCATGTTAATTAGATACTGTAGCTGGAGGCTTGGCTTGCCATCACATGTAATAACAATAACCGACGTAAAACGTAATGTTTGGCCTCTTTGTAAATGCCGATGCTATTTGCTACACCATACGAATAAATTTATACGTTGTCAAATTAGTGTATTTAGAATTCATCTTTAACCGAGCGGGCTAGCGGCGTGGAGAAGGGCTGGCCTCGCATTCGGGAGGTCCGGGGTTCGATCCCAGGGGCCGGCAATCCTCACTGAGGTTTCCTCAGTTATTTCCAGGCAAATGCCGGGATTGTACCTCTTGAAAGTCCGGCCATGGACGGCGATCCTTTCATATGAGTGTAAGTGAATGATGTGTAATGTTTTAAATGTTTGTGTTGTATCGGAGGTGGCCCTGGCATTGAGCTGATCCCTTATCCAGGGATGCCCTCCATGTCGTTGTGTGGTCAAAAAAGTATGTATGTGATCCATAGATTAATTCCTCTCCCGACAGGTCGCGGCCCTGTAAGGTGGCGTGGTTCGTGTAAATGCACCTAAAAGGGAGAGGTTAAACTAAGGGGAAGAAGAAGAAGAAGAAGAAGAAGAAGAAGAAGAAGAAGAAGAAGAAGAAGAAGAAGAAGAATTCATCTTTGTGTTTCATTATACAATTATTTATATCAACCACAAGGACGAATAGTTAAGATGAAATAAGAAATAAAGTTAAGACTGAATATGTCATGTAATATAATTTAATAAAAAAACAAATATTTAATTAAATATTGTGAAAATCATATGGTATCAAATAAAAGCTGTGACACTGCAGTAATGAATATATAAATATTTAAAGTTCCTGGCAAGTTATTAAGAATTTTCACTTTGATTATGTATTAAAACGGACTATTAAATAAATAAATATCAAATAAATAAAATGATTTATGGTTTATTTAACGACGCTCACAACTGCCGAGGTTATATCAGCATAGTCCCGCAGGAGTTCTTTCACATGTCAATAAATCTACTGACATGAGACTGTCGCATTTAAGCACATTTAAATGCTATCGACCTGACCGAGATCGAACCCGCAACTTCGAGCATATAAGGCCAGCGCTATACCGACTACGCTACCCAGACGTACTAAGAAATATTAATAAGTACCTAGTTTAAAATCGCATATTATTTTTTTGTACTATGGTTTTATTTTACGGTGAGATAGATATTTTCTTAACCTAACACTTAAAATTCCATAAAGGAATCTCGGAAAACTTGGGAATTGTGAAGTGAACAGCACGTTTAAATATTGCGCTTAACGCTGAAAGTCGCTTGCCACATAGTGCGTTACGCGCTGATAAATCCACGCGCCGAATATCAACGCAGAGACGTTTCCAACTGTGACAGGCAGTAATGATGACAACATTGACAGCACGTCCTTTTATGCGGCGAGTTGTTTTAATATGTAAGTACGTACCGTACTTTTAATGATTCCATAACATTTTTACAGTTTGTTCATGCAGTAATCCACAAATCAAGTAAAAGAATACACATCAGTTTTTTAGTATAACACAAGTGCGGTATTATTGCTTAAAATTTAAACAAATATTTCAGGACAGAAAGTTCTGAATGAGTGATACGGATAAATAATAATAATAATAATAATAATAATAATAATAATAATAATAATAATAATAAGGGAAATGGGCGATATATTCTATTTAATTTTATGTCAATCATAATATTTAATCTTTTGTCATGAAATTTAAAAAGAAATAATTTTATTTCTTTAGATATAGTTATTAGAGCTGTCTCAAAAATACCTTAATAATAAGCCTCTTCAAGCGCTTTCTAATTCTAACTTGGAAATTTATTCATGATTATTTTTATGATCATAAAAAATAAAAATAGGAATGTTTGCTCGAAACAAAGAATTTCAGTTATGCATGATATTTAGATGATAGCATATGGAAACATATGCTCATATATAGATCTATGACATAGAAAATTAAATATGGAATTTTGTGAAAAAAAATTCGAGATTGTTGATTTTTTTCCGTCGTACCGTTGTGCGTGGAATGATTCTGAAGTGAGAAATTGGGGTAATATAACTAAAGGTACTCGTTTACGATGCTAGTTATATAGCGCGCTATTTTTAATAGCGCAACAGAAACATCACATCACTTTTACACACATGGCCAGAATAGCATGCTATTTGCAATTTTTGTATAGCGCTAGAAGCTGTCACGAAGATCTTGCAGCACATGTTTACATGTCGCTATCGCGCTGGATTCTCTGGCGCAAGATCGTTCTACTTGACCTTGTAGCACTGACAGTCACAGTGTAGCCTTACTCGTTCACGTGTCCATTGTAATTATTTTTCCAATTTGATCTTAAGCAAATAAAGTGAAAATGTAAGACAAAATGTTCAATAAAATAAGAAATATTCTTGATTATGCTGTACGTAAATTCACAATATCAGAACCATTCCTACACATTATATATCAACCTCATAATATTTAATATTAATGGGTTAGTGCAGGGCTGGGCGATTCGTGTTAGCCTGAGCGACCTACAGGTACCTGCCTCATCCTACTCTCGCAATTGCACGCATCATAGAAAATATTACGATGAAAGAGTAATGGAACGGAGAAAAATTCTCTCCGGCGCCGGGATTTGAACCCGGGTTTTCAGCTCTACGTGCTGATGCTTTATCCACTAAGCCACACCGGATACCCACCCCGGCGCCGGACAGAATCGTCTCAGATTAAGTTCCAACTCTTGGGTTCCCTCTAGTGGCCGCCCTCTGCACTACGTCATAGATGTCTATGAACGTAGGACTGAAGTCCACACATGTGCTGAGGTGCACTCGCTATGAGTGACTAGTTGGCCGGGATCCGACGGAATAAGCGCCGTCTTAAGTCACGAGTGCACCTCAGCACATGTGTGGACTTCAGTCCTACGTTCATAGACATCTATGACGTAGTGCAGAGGGCGGCCACTAGAGGGAACCCAAGAGTTGGAACTTAATCTGAGACGATTCTGTCCGGCGCCGGGGTGGGTATCCTGTGTGGCTTAGTGGATAAAACATCAGCACGTAGAGCTGAAAACCCGGGTTCAAATCCCGCCGTCGGAGAGAATTTTTCTCCGTTCCATTACTCTTTCATCGTACGATGACGCAAAATATCTGCATGGAAATATCATATGTACTTCGGTACATTAAAATAATTTATAGAAAATATTGTCTCTCCCATTGAGGGTTAAACGCGCAGTAGCGCTCAGAGAGAGAGAGAGAGAGAGAGAGAAAGAGAGAGAGAGTGTGTGTAAGCGCCCTGACCTGGGAGTGTGTTGATGTAAATCATAAAATAATATGGTAAATAACATGGGACATGTTTCAACAGATATTTGTTTCCGGATACATGTTTATAGGAACTTTTGTTCTAGTTTCAACCTATACTACCGTCTATAAAAATATGCAATACTTTTAAGCACTCTGTATATATATATATATATATATATATCATATACTATAATAAATTAAGATTTAGGTCATACATTATATAAATAATACAATATGTATTATCATTTATATCAATACTAAGAGTATTTTCTATTTCTTCTACAGTTTTTCTTCAATAAACACAACGAAATATCTAGCACCGTACAGAAAACTTGCTGCGCCAGCTGCAATAATATCTAACTTGATCATGCCAGAAGGAGGTAGCGCCAGACTTTCCTTATCGCTGTGTACACGGCGCAAGGATCGTATTGCAAGCCAGAAGTCATTTGAGCGCTTTTTCGTCATAGACTCTGCAATCTAGCAACTCGCTGTGCAGTTTACACGGTGCAATAGTGACCTTGCGCTGGAAATTCATTGTAATGGACAGAAAACTAGCTCCGAGGACAAGTATCTGTACAGTATGTGGAAATGGAAGTACAGCAAATAAAACAAATCTGTTCGAACGCCACAGAACTACCGACATTTCAACTCTCCTCTTTCGCTATTTCCATTCTTTATGACTTACGTAATGGAGTAGGCTAACGCTATTGTAGTTTTCATAGGCTATATCAACATAGAAAAGTGTTTCGCCATTGATTTTATAATATGGAAATACAAATATAAGATATTTAAACACAGAAATATAAAAATGGATACACTATGATCAATGAATACAAAAACATTAAATTCATAGGTAATTTACACCTGACATTCCTAAACAATCTGGAACATAAACGAAAGGGGATAACAACATCATTTATCAGACAAGACCTCCCCAAGTATCACGCGAACGCGATATTTTTCAAATAACTGTGCAATATGCGGGCTGTATTCTGATAATGCTATGAAATATTTTCTTGTTTACCATGAAAAGCGAGGAAGTAATGACATATAACTTTTCTTGCCATGCATTCTCTCACTACACTTTCTACTTTGTTAATTCCATTCTTTACCTTCTTACACTATTACAGCGGTGGCGAAAATGCGATCGTGCGCCGAGCCACTGTATAACCTGCAACGTGCATAGCACCTATGGAGGAAGGCGGACACCCGAAGGGGAAGTGAAGCAACTGTCTGGCTTATTAACGGACTTTCATTTTCCTTACGTCTAGCACTTAAATAAAATTTTATACAGTACAAGGCTACAAACTAATATTTAGTACGTGTAACGAAGATAGAAATTAACAAGAAAACATAGGACACATTATCACAACCTAAAATTAATTGTCTTCAGAATGTCTCTGCGACAGAGTTTCAAAATCAGGAATTATGTCACTTACTGGCAGTCGTAGTTCATCACGAAAGTATTTGTCTGTCATTTGTGATCTAAATTTCGTTTTTACTATTTTCATTGTTGAAAATAATTGTTAACAAACGTAAGTTGTAGCGAACATGGCTTCAACAGAGCAAGCGAAAGAACGAAGCTTCGGAGATTTATTTTTTGGCAAAGATTTCAAAGGTTGAACCTTTGTCAAGTCCCTATATCTAGCTTTCATTTAACATCACATTGTAAATCTGTGAGTTTAAATGGAAGATCTAACGGCATTCTTCGTACATCTGCTGAAAAAGGATCGACGTACAGAAATAATAATAATAATAATAATAATAATAATAATAATAATAACACTTAACCTTTTAATGTTCCATCAGTAACATGTAGTAACTTATAATTCCGTTTTATGTTATACAACCGTTTCCTCATAATACTTGTGGACAAATCATACATTTAATATTCTCATCATATTGGCAGTAAAAAAATGCGTCCTTCCATCTTACTTGAAACTTTCGTTTTTGTAGAGGTACACGGTTTCGAGAGATACATTGCTACGATACGCCACTCGCAGGTCAGAGACAAATACAAATGGAACGGAGTTTGACTCCAGTGATGAGAGGGTGGGTGTTGTGGGAGGTAGGAAGCAAAGGAAATGCACAGCTACCATTGCGAGCCACAATGAGCTCGCGAGTTACATTTTCTCCACGGCTGCTACTATTATATCACTCTCTTGCCTCGTTTCAAGATAAACTTCCATTATTTATTTGTCCCATACTCTCTTTCGTTTTCTTATGTAAGGTAGACATGTTTAATAAAACTCCTTTCAAGGGCGATACTTGTCAAAAAATAGCAGGTTTATAATATATTACATGAAAGCTGTTCCCTACAACCTACGTTATTCGTAAACAGTATTTGTTGCTAAACTGTATAGACTCAATCATAGAAATCCTAGATTTTATAACTTAATATATGGAAGAAAGTATGTAAATACAGACTGGCGTAACAGGAAGACAATTATGCAAAAACAATTAAATTTATTTCTAAAAAATATGAAATGTGAAATAAATGTTTCAGCAACTAATATATTCGTTCCTAAATTATTTGGGTTAGATTTTACATAATTATTTATAAAATAAGCCTTTGCATATTAAGAATATTGTCTAGATCAGCGTTTCTCAAACTTTTTTGAAGTGGGGACAACTTTTTAAAGTCGGAACAGTTCCGCGGACCATCTTACTCTTGTTCCCTTCGAAAGCAAACTTATCATTTTCGTAGCATATTTTAACACCAATAGGCCTATATTTATATTTTAAAATTGAATTAAGGTTCGGTACTTTGGTCCTCAGTTATGAATTCGGGTGGTCCTGGCTGGGTTATAGGCGCGGCGCCAGATGTGCAGGGAAAAGATGTCGAGAAACACCGCATATATAGTGCTTTAAATCCCTCTTTCGTTGCTGAGAGTAGAGTGGGAAGTCGATAGACGTGTAGGGTAATAAATTTCATAAAATGCAGTACTGGGAGAAAAAGTGAAATTCGCTTGCCATGTGTCATTTCCAAACTCTGAGATTTTAAGCTATAGTGTGATACGCAATTCGTTTGAATTTTATTTTTTCTTCTGTCTTTTTTGAAGAACCACAAGGGCAGACCTCGAGGACCACAGGTGGTCCGCGGACCATAGTTTGAGAAACGCTGGTCTAGATATTACAATATTTTAATACACTACTAAATTAAATACAATAAATCTGAATAAATTAACAGTTTGTCAGCATCACCATATCCTTAGCTGAATGCAAGAAATAGATAACTTATCTTTTTTTACACTGAAGAGAAGAAAAAACCATACATTCGCTAAAATCAACACTGGTTACAATACAACAATGTAATTTTTCTATATTTTCAGGCAAACTATTACACTTTCTGTCAGTTAATAACCTTTTGTACGATGATATGAGAATTTCGGAACATAAAACAAAAGTTATGGCCTTTGAAGGGACAAACTACTTGAGATGCAAAATAGTGATTAATGGAAAAATAATGGAATAAGTAAATAATTTTACTATATGGGATGCAATGTATCCTACTGCCAAAAGAATGATATCAATATAAAAACAAATAGATTCTATAATATGTGCGGAACAATAAGAACATTAAAAAATAAAACATTAAGAACCACTCAACTAAAATTTTACGAAACAATGGCAGTACCTATGTTAACGTACGCCTGTGAGAACTGGACACTTAATAGATCAGACAGAAGAAAAATAGAGACAGCTGAAATGAAGTTCTTGCGTTCCGTAGCGGGTTATACACTTTTAGACAAAAAAACATAATGAAGACATAAGAACACAATTAAATATATACAACGTAAATGACAGAATAAACTAAATAAGAACTAATGGCTAGAACATATTGAAAGGATGCCACACAATAGATTTCCACACTTCACTTCAATATCAACCTAAAGGCAAAAGGGAAGTAGGACGTCTAATTACAAGATGGAAAGATATCTCTTGATGTGGAAACAGGTCAAAGGCCTAATTCCATGAGGAGGAAGAAGAAGAAGACGATGGAAAACCCAAGAATTCGCAAGAAGAGAAGAAATTAAGTAGAATTTATGTTTGAAACTCGTATAAAATATTAATTTATAAATAGAGAAATAGACATGGCAGCACTAAAAAGCTTTTTACTAGATTCGAAATACTGAGCAAAGGTGGAATAGGAAACACTTATTTTGTTGTGGCTTCTCGAATTCATTGACACTGCGAGTTCATTAACTCTAAAGGGAATTTAGAGATATTTCACTTGGGAATCCCGAAATGTTGGTAAAATTTATTTATTTATTTATTTATTTATTTATTTAATAATAACATATACATAAAAACGTTACATTAAAATACCCCGAAAGAGCAAAGCTCGTGTTCGGGGACAGTTCCGTTACATAGATACACATACTTTGTAGACAAAATACTTAAGAAAAAAGCTCACATAAAGATTGTAATAAAATTAGTAAATAATAATACTAATAATAACTGAGTGAAAAAAGAGACGATGTTTAGATTGATGGATTAATATTAAATTATTATTAGTAGTATAATTAGTGCAGGTCATGTTGATATAGTAACCAAGATAAGATAGAAAATACACTTAGGTTAGAAATAAACTTGTTTTACAATACATGGTACATAATATATATACAGGGAAGTCTGTCATATAAATTTTTTAATTCTGGATCTGAAAATTTCATTGCTTAAAGTAGTCAATTCTGGATGAAATTTTATTATCGAATTATATAGCTGTGGACCATAATTTGTACTGTGTAGTAAAGCAGCAGATGTGAAATATTTAGGTTCAACTAATTTAAGAATTTCATTTCGTCTCGTATTATGAGCATGTGGCTGAGCTACAAATTTCGTTCTATTTTTATGATAGAATTTCATTAAAGAGTATTTATAAATTTGGTCAATTCTAAAAACATTCAATTCAGAATGGATCAAATTTGTTGGATAATCCAGTCGCCTTTTCAAACAAATTTTGATTATACGTTTTTGCAACATAATTAGAGGAAAAAGAGCAGTTTTTGTAATGCCTCCCCATCCAATTATACCATATTGGATAACAGATTCAACTAGAGCCAAATAAACCAAACGTAATACATGAGTAGGCAAGTAATGGCGAAGGTTTACAAATTTGTAAATTGTTTTACGTATCCTGTTACATAAAAAGGTGATTTGTCTATCCCATTTCAAGTGCTGATCAACAATAATTCCCAGGTATTTCACATCTACAGATTCTTTCAGGCAAGGGCATTTACAGGTTGTAGAGAGTTTACAAAATGAGTTGTGGATTATTAATTTTAAATGAGAAAGTGATTTCAATTTGTTCAATCCAGAGACTGTTAAAGAAAATGGCACCAAAGTAGTTTTAGTTATATTTAGAGATAGCAAATTTGCATCAAGCCAGTTTTTGATCAAATTTATACCTACATTGGCATGTTTATAAGTGTCCTCCCAAGTTAAACCACTGAAAATCACCACCGTATCATCAGCGTAAGAATAACAGGAGCCATTATGTACTTTCAAATCAATGTTTAATAAATCATTAATATATATTAAAAATAGAATAGGACCTAAAATTGTTCCCTGAGGGACACCTATATCAATATTTACATTTTCACTGATATTGTCATCAATTTTGGTTACCTGAGTTCTTTTGTTTAAGTATGATTGAAATAACTTATGCGCAATACCCCTGACTCCTATATCAAATAATTTAAATGAGTGGCTTGGGATTTTCAAGTGTTTCCTGGAAAATATATCAATTGTGTCTTTATAACATAAGAAAATCCTGGTTCAGAGGTAGTTATAGAAATACTAACGAATTGGGAAAATCGTGGAAAATATAAATAAATGTGAAGATTTTACGAAATATGACAATTTTATCAAAACCTTACAAAACATGCAAAAAATGTTGGTGTTAATTGCAATCTACATAATCGTGCATAGTGAAAATTCTTGTTCCTACAATACTAGCAGGAATGGTTGAGTAACACTGCCCTAGAAAGAGAAGGCTATGATTTTAGAAGGCTTTAATTTGGGAAATGCCGAAATACATATGGTCAGTGGCCCATTTCTTTTTAGGCTCATCCCTACATGTGTATTAATGCAGGGATGGGGAACTGGGGAAGAGAGGAGTGGAAGCATCGAGAAAGAGATTGTTTCCCGTGCACAATTCTCCGGCCTTGAATTAGGGTACGTATCTGTGACGTCCGCAAGCACACTGAATACATATTTCTTCTCCCCATACCATATCCAGTGACGCGTGGGGGTGAAAGGAAGGGACGAGTGACGTGTTCCCGCTTGTGACGAGTGCCACAATTGTAGCACAGTTTTGCATCCATAGTATTAGTGCCTTAGAGAAGCCATGGAAAACCACAGGTAGGGAATGTTGTCTCAATTTAGGACAATATCCAATTGACTGTGAGAAGACTAATAAAATGTGATCCGATCTACAGTGAGAGCAAAATGTGGGGGCAAGAGTGTATATTCTTACCAGCGGGATAGAGAGAACATGTTCCTGGCTTATACAGGGACATCATTTTATTTTTACTAACATTTTTAATATTAACCTGTCTATACCTTTACAGAACCGGAAACACCGCTTGCTCCCCCCTCCAAGACTGGAGTTCGATGATACTGGCGTAAAACACAAATCACTCTACTAGGTATAGGATGGAAGAAAAGTAGTTCATCCATTTACGTAAACTAGGAAATATCGCGATTTTGAGTTTGATAATTTTCATTAGGTTTTTCTTTACTCAAAGTACAGTACTGTATTAAGAATAAGTGTTTTTACTCACGAAGTGAGTTATCCATGCGAAAGTATTCATTATGCAGTGTATACTGTCTACAGCACATTAGCGTACAATATAGAGAAAGAAGTTAAATTGAAAAATAATCATAATATGGATATTTAAACACAATTTTGAAAATGGTGGCCGTTCATTTCGATACAGGCTTCAGTTCTTTTGTACATATTATCGCACTATAGACTATTGCATCTAATTCCAATTGCCAGTTTCGTCCTTCATACTAATAACTCATGTTGAAATAATTCTGTACCTACTCTACGTACTGTGAATTCAATCTTCACTTCTGCCCGACCCGAAAATATAAAATTACTCAGACATGCTATCTACTGTCCGTCCAAGTGGTTATGCCGCAGGATTGTAGAAAGGGAGGAAATCACGTGACAGTTAATTACTTAACGAGGCCCTTTTATTTAAGTTAAATTAAACAGCTGTATAATATTACGTAAACTTCCAATTCCTAACAGAAATTAATGTTTTCAGAAAAGAGCTAAGACAGCCCAGCTATTACAGAGGGGCGAGCAGAAGCAGGTGGGGGAAATCGGGATGCGACGTAGGCAAACGGACAGTACCTGTGCGAAAATATGATTCAATATTGAAAGCTCTTTCGTCACTGGAAAACGCGAACATATTTCTGGAACGTACTATACTCAGTAACTCAGTACTGCTTACTATCTGCGGTCTTGGTTCTGTGTGGAGTTGGAATTTCCTTAGTAGAAGGGGTGGGAGTGAAGTACATTCAAAAACTCAGGTACAATAAAAATGGAAGTAAAAATAAAATGATGTCCCTGTACTTTGGTTGGGGATGGAGAATCTAGAGGAAAATTAAATACAGAATGGAACGAGACTGACCGCGTGGAAAGCCAGTTCATCTTACACTTCTGGTTCCATAGAACCACCAGTGACGTCAGAGTAAACCGTACAAGATAGGAAATACGTTACAAATTTTCTCATGTGAACCTTGAAAATGGGCATTTTATGTATTTTTTTCGAAATGTTTTGATGATAGGCGATTCTCAATGGAATTAATTGTCGCATCATCCTTCGAGAAAAGACGTTCACGTGGGATTGATATAATCATAACATAAACAAAATGCATACGAGCTTGTTTTTATAGAGGCGAGTAATATTATTGTCTTCTCTTTTCACTTTTGAAGAAGATTGAGCTTCAGAAGATCTGTTTATTTGATTAATACATGGAAATGTTCCAATCATTTACTGCTCTTCATCATGTGACAGTTCCTCGCTGAAAATTCAGGAGCGAAATATTTTTTATGCTCGACCATGCCGAAATGTAGTAATTATACACCCGGTATCATCCCTTTAATGGACCTCATTAAAGTACACCTATTCATTAAAGTTCAGGTTTTCCACCAATCGGAAAGCACCATTGTAGCAATATGCAAGCGCAAGTATCGATTATTCACGGATATGCAATCAAAAGACAACTAGCGAAATGTCACGGAGGATGGAAATCCAATACTGTCGCATAAGGTTATGTTCTGTTACTATAATCATTAGCGTTAATTGTAAATAATATTCAAATAAATTCAATTTGTCATCTCGTTTTTCAATGTCTAAATCAATTTCCAGGTTATATCAAGATTAATGTTCATATTACTCTCTAGATTATATCAAGGTCAATGACATCTGTTCCTCGGAAAAAATCAATACTTTCGCGTCTGCGCACATCTCACAATTTACGAGATATTGCACAAGGTCACTTCCGCTCCCCAGTCAGATAAGAATAATATGAATACTTATGAATAATTTCAAGTTAGAAATATGGTCGAGCATAAAAAGTCGTATGAAACTTTCCTATAATGGTAATTAAGACGCTCGTATGAAAGTTATGAAACTCGCTTGCGCTCGTTTCATAAACATACTGGCGTCTTAATTACTACCATTATAGGCTCGTTGCATAATGAACTATAGTCAGTATATTCTCTTCAAATCTTAAAAAGGGGTAAATTCCAAGTAGAAGGAAATAACTGCACTTCAGCAATTCAGAATATCACAATTACTTCTATTTATGCACGGCTGCACTACACATTCCTCAGCAAGTACTTTCTTGTCATTAATTTAACTTCAACATAATTGTCATAATTAAGAACCAGTCTCGTGTAATTCTGCTACTTTGTAATAACGTTTAATGAGGTAAATCACAGAACCTCATTACTCTGCCAAACTTGTGTTCTCTCTTGTGACAACAGCGTCTTCCTTCTCTGCTCTCTGCTTCGTTTGTCTTATGCAAGAACCAACATTCTGCGACGCATTAGATTACACTAACAAGATGCTAATGTGACTTTCCACGCACTCACACTGCAATAATTCAGCAGTCTCTGTGTACGCAACTGTTCTGACGTATATATTTGACGTCACAGGAAGGATACGATTGTAGTTTAGAATTACCTCCAGTGCATGGACGTCTGTCTATTGCAAATGTGATGTTCTTTTTGTTGGTAAGGTGAGAAAAATCCTACGTCAGAGAGTGTTAACAAGGTCGCAGAATTCAGAGTTGATACCACAGCCTAGTATACACAGTCACGAAGCTCAATATGTAGTACATATGCATCCATAGATAGTTGCTAACCACTAGGATCGCTAGTATCGCCTCATTACAGACAATGCGAAATAGTACCTGCACAGTCTATTGTTCCTAGTACCCTCATGAACTAAGATTCGTGACCGTATATACTAGACTGTGGTTGATACCAAGAATACGTCCGTTGAGTTTTAAGCACGAAAGAAAAAATTAGAGAAAGATAGAAAGAAAGAACTGGAGGAAGATTGAAGGAATAATGTGAGGAAGAGAAGGTGGAATATAGTATAAAAAGAGAGAAAGACAAAAGAAGAGAAACATGAAGAAAGAGAAAGAAGGAAGAGAAGTGAAGGAGGAATGAAGAAAATAAAAAATATGAACAAGAATGAAAGTAATAAAAAAAAAGAAACAGGCTTGAAAGGAAAAATGACAAATGAGAGATCGGAAGAAAAGGTCAGAGGACAAATAAAGTGATAAAATAATGGGATAAAGAAATAGAAGTGACGAAAGAAAGAAATGAAGAAAAAGAAGTGACCAAAGAAAGGAAGAAGGAAAATTAGTTAACAAAATAGGAAGGAAAGGGAGGAAGAAAATGAGACGAAACAATAGAGGAAAGAAAAGAAGTGACACAATAAAGGGAGGAAGAAACAGAAGTGGCGAAAGAAAGAGAGAAAGATAGAACCGATGAAAAATGAAGGGAAAAATAAGTGAAAAGACAAAGAGAGAAAGGAAAAGAAGTGGCGAAAGCAAGGAAGGAAAACAAGTGACATAAAAGGGACTAAGGAAAAGAAATAACGGAAGTAAGATAAAAAGAAGTGACGGCAGAAAATGAAAAAGTGTTGACAGAAAGGGAAGAAGTGACGATAGAAAGGGACTAAGTAAAAGGATAAAATATAGGAAGGAAGGAAATGCAGTGGTGAAAGAAAGTGAGGAAGAAAACGAAGCAACTGAAAAGGAAGAAAAATAAGTGAAGGAGGAGGAGAAGGAATTGACCAATGAAAAGGAGGAAGAAAACTAAGTCACGATATGAAATGAAGGAGAAAAGAAAACGAAGAGGAAGAAAGAAAAATAAGTGACGAGAGGAAGAATGAAGGAAGAAAAAACACAGTGCACCCAACCGCACAGTGGTTCAAAATCCATATTTAGGAGGACAAAGGTACAGAAATGACATGTCAAAAAATGGAATAAAATGGATTTTGCTGAATGTATGTAATGATGAACGGCAAGAAATGAAAGAGGCTTTTCAGGGAGTAAGTTTGAAATTGCAACTACCAAAATCAGAAAACAGTACGATATATCATATAACATTAGGAACTAAGTTACAGCGAAAACATTGTGGCATCGTGCCGGAAGTTTCTGGTTGCCTCGGGAATGTGCGCTCGGATCCAGCGAGAAGGAAGGCGCGGGGAAACGAAACTCGAGCTTCGGTTGGCACTGTAGCACGGCACGGAGCGAGAGGGGAAACTACTGGACGGCGCGGAGCGGAGAGAGCAGGGGGATCATCTAGAAGCGTATCTCCGTCGAAGGTTCGGAAAGCCACGCGAATCGAAGATTCTGGATGTTACGGTTTAGTAATAAAAGCGCGAGCAATCTTCGGAGTCAGCCTTCAGTCAGTCTACAAGTGAGTCTTCGAGTGAGCAAGGAAGCCAGCTTTCGAGAGCATCTGGTAGACCGGAACCGCGACTGGGAAGACCGGATTTCGACGTGTCGTGAACCGTAGTCAAAAGACCGGGGTTCGACGTGCAGTGAACTTGAGAGAGCTAGAAGAAGTTGCCAAGGCGAACGAACTCTGAATTGAGAACTGACGTTTTGTTCTGCACATAGTGCTTTTTGAACATTATTTGAAATTAGGAGTACATTGTTGTTCTCAATAATACACGTGTATTGTCATTGTCGTCGTGTGGAGTGCAATAACGTCTAGGAGTGGAATACTCATTGTTTAAGGTGAATCATTAAGAATAAAAGTCATATTGTTGATAGGTGTGGTGGTTAAAGTAAGAATAAATGCTACTTCCAGGAAAAGTCTGATATTTGGACATTATTGTCTTACTATTTCATGATCAATTCTGTGTTGCTTTGAAAAGGGAGATAAGTCATAAAAATGAGTTTGAAGATAAATGAAAATTAAACTTCGGACCCTTGTTGCAAATAATTTTCTACACAAATAAAACACATCAACTGATAGTATTCTTTTGAATTTTGCACACTCACTTGTATAATTTAACTTGTGTGTTCATCTGGGGAACAAAATTCCATCTGCACAAAATAATGACATCCCCCTTTACCCGAACATCACAGAATTGTGCTTAAATGTAGGGCTAAAGAATAACCAAGAATTTAGGAAATATTATACAGTATCATAAGCTGTTGTAATTGGAACAGTTTGCACCATTAATATAAATATTTTGTAATGCTATGTTGATTTCAGTAAAATACATATTACAATTGAGGGGTTGGGTGCAAGAAAGTCACTTCTCTCAAATGCAAGTTTTGAGAAAATTTATGTTGAAAATTCAAACCGTAATAATGTTATCTATGCACGCCTTTACATTTTGGATACTCCTGACCTTTATGATCACGGCATTGAACTACAACTTGGTGATCATATGCATAACATATCAGAGAACACAATAAAGCGTTTTACTCAAAAAGAGCACATCCTCTAAAATGCCCTTCTTGCACCCAGCCCCTCTATTATTTCATGGTTTGTTTATTAACAAAATAATCTAATCCATTTTCGAAAGGTCACCCATAGTGTGTCAGTTTTTAGGAAAAGTTTAAATAATTAATTTACTTTTAACAAGGAACAGTATTTGTAATATCGACTTTTGTAACATTATCGTGACCTTAAAAACCTCCTTTTACATAACGCCGTCTAAAAGTATTTTAGAAGCACTGGACTTTGTTTAAAGAGGATACAAAGATATTTATAATATAGCGTCATTAAATTTATTACTTCCATATTTCTCTGAGATTAGTGCTGTTTCGAGTTCCTGCAGTTGTTGCTTTACAGCGAGCTGGAGTTTAGCAGTAAATCATTTTACAGTTGGAAATACAATCCCTAGCCGCATCAGTAAAACTCAGGTTCAAACATAAAACTCGATGTTTATGTTCAGAACAAGGAAATGTGCTTGCTGGGAAAGCGTTTTGAAGTTTAATTGCAGTCATTTTTTGTAAGAAATAGTGCAAAAACATTCATGAATATGCAAGGAAATCATATGTTTGTTTACTGTGATAAGTTTTAGGTTTTACTGAGGTATTTCGTATTGCAAGTATAAAAATACCTCCTGAGGAAACGAAATTAACTATCGTGGATAGTACATTTCAAAGGAGAATTAGAATAGTCGTGGGGAATTAAATAATTGATTAGCTCTCTTTTTCCATATATTGAAACCAGTGGTCGGCATTTTTGTATCTACATCCGTTTTATATTCATCGCAGCACACCTGCCTAGCTCATTTACGTCGTATGATAGACGTCAAACAACCCTGCTAGTACAGAGGATGACGGTTGAGAAGTCGCGTTCTACTTGTACTAAATACACTATATTTGCTGACCGCTGATTTAGGCTGTACATACTGTAGATGAAGTGAGTGCTGATTTCGAAGCAACTGTTGCAAATTACAGTAAATTAAAGGGCTACATAAATATATATTGGGAAAAATATTTCCAAGCATTTTACTTGACGATCCTGTCCTTGTATGACTTTTGCTATTGTCAGATTTAACAGAAAACACGCACACAATCTATTAATAATTGAAGCTGTGAGATCAATAACCATTCAAGTCCACTTCTGGCCATTTATTTTTTGCAAATTTTAAAATAAATTTTGGATGTTTTCACAAGTGATACGACTTTAAAAGTTGGTATACTACTTTGTACTGATCTCTAAAACAACCAGAAATATGTGCACAAAATAACTAGGTAAGAAATAAAAAGAGTCCTTTTACATGTTTCTCGAAACTTGTGTAAATGGACTTGAATGGTTATTGATCTCACTGCTTCAATTTCTCTTCAAACCCTTCTCCGGAATTCATGATACAAAGACGAATACTGTAGGCCTACAATACAAGAATAATGTTATACAGAAATTCCAGCCTCTGATAAAGAGTAGGTATGGCTGTAGGGGTCGTAAGTGTATGCACTATAAAGTGGTATTACTAGTTCCTATATATTTAGGCTAATCACGCCTCCATATGCGTCTGGTATATGTTTCTGCATACTTAGCTGTGGTGTGGGAATCAAGGAATAATATATCCAATGACAGAAGGGTTTATAGAAGACAAAAGAAATTTAAGCTCAGCGTCTCTTGATACCCGCTATAACGGCAACTTGCACATGCCAAGTGCTCGGCGAGCAGTTCAATAGGAGACTATTTTCCTCCTTTATGTATTATTAGTTAAATATTGGAAGATTCAAACTTCGTAACGTTATAAATCACGTTTCTTCAACCGTAATGTGCACCATGCTTTCCCAAATATAGTTGATGTCATTTTATATCAGACGTGTATAAGGGCTAGGTTATTATAATATCTGTATATACGAAGTAGCAACGCTATTTTATAGTGCATAGTTAAATTCCGAACCCTAATCATTATACCACAGTGCACAACACACTATTGCGTGTCACGCCAAAATCTGGAACCCACTGCCGCATTACGCAGTGGGTCTTGAGCAGAGTCACGTGCGTGCCTATTAAAATCCAGTCTCCTAAATAAACACAGATTTGACTTGTATGTAAGCATCACGCTCACGCAGACGTCTTTGCGCGGTTGTTAAAAACCAAGGCATTATAATGTCCTTCACATAATTTTGTTTCACAGCGACTCCTTTCAGTTTATTGTCAATTGAATATTGTCAGTGCTGCATTAAGAGGGAATTGAATTGGACTTTGGGTGACAATTTTTATTTTATTCTTATTTTTCTAATATATTATTATTTTTCAATTTTTAAAAGGGATATACAAGTACTAATTTTAACGCTAATTAAAAAAAAAATACGGATTTCAGTCTGAAAATTGTGTATTTTTTTTATTTTTCCGATTTATTCTTTTGTTTTTCCTCTTTAAAATGGTGTATCATATATCAATACATTGAAATAATATCAATGTTAATTTTTCGTTTTTAAGAGGAGGAGGCGTAGCATAATGTATGTGTTATTGTAACGTTCATACAAAAGGGATCTTTTCACAGCTCTTATTTAATCTAGAAAGCGTAATTTTCTGTGGTTTTTTATTTGGAAGTTTTAAATATACTGAAAGCATGATCTTGAAATTTGCTAAATTTTGGATATGTTAAGGTGGGTAATGTACTGAAATCGTTGAAAAAAATATACGAATAGGGGCAAAATTATTCATCAGTAAGAAAATAAATTGTCTGCTCTCAAAAAAAACTGAAAGATGGAATTTATAAAACAGTTATGTTACCGATTGTTCTGTATGGTTGTGAAACTTGGACTCTCACTTGGAGAGAGAGAGACACTAAGGATTTTTGAGAATAAGGTGCTTAGGCAAATATTTGGGGCTAAGAGGGTGAAAGTTACATGAGAATGGAAAAAGGTACACAACGCAGAACTGCACACATTGTATTCTTCAGCTGACATAATTAGGAACATTAAATCCAGACATTTGAGATGGGGAGGGCATGTAGCACGTATGGGCAAATCCATAAATGCATATAGAGTGTTAGTTGGGAGGCCGGAGGGAAAAATACCTTTAGGGATGTCGAGACGTAGATGGGAGGATAATATTATAATAGATATGAGGAAGGTGGGATATGATGGTAGGGACTGGATTAATGTTTCACAGGATAGGGACCGTTGGCGGGCTTATGTGAGAGCGGCAATGAAGCTCTGGGTTCTCTAAAAAGCCATTTGTAAGTAAGGAAATTAATTAAATAAAACTTCTGTTTCAGCATGAAGTGACGTTCTTTGTGTTCCGCTCATTTTTGTTATTTTGGGTTCTTGTTGTCCATGTTTCGCTTTCATACAAAAGTACTTTATAAAATCTTTATGTAGAAAACAACCATTTATAGAGTTAAAAATGAGGGTAATCGGACATAACTGCGAGAAACAAAATAAATAGGAAGAAATCCTGAATTACGAGATGAAGTGAAAAGGTTACAATGTGTTAAGAATATCACACTATAGTTTTCCACGGCAATTTTTAGGCCTACATTATAAACTAAAAGTAAAAAGAACTTAAAACGACCTAAATTTAAATGAGATGATACAAAACATTATTATTTCTTCTTCTTTTTCTTCTTCTTCTTCGTCGTCTTCTTCTTCTTGTACTACAAGGTTTAGACATTTTGACTTGTTCCGATACGAAAGAAAGTGTTCGATCCATCTGGTACTCAACTTCTACTGTATTTAGTATATTGTAGTATTATTGTCTGCATCTCATATTACCTTCCTCATCCATAGTGCAGGAAATTCGAGTTTGGTTAGAGCAAATACTCACTTACTTATTTACTGGCTTTTAAGGAACACGAAGGTTTATTGCCGCCCTCACATAACCCCGCCATTGGTCCCTATCCTGAGCAAGATTAATCCATTCTCTATCATTATATCCCACCTCCCTCAAATCCATTTCAATATTATCTTCCCATCTACGTCTCGGCCTCCCTAAAGGTCTTTTTCCCTCCAGCCTCCCAACTAACACTCTATATGCATTTCTGGATTCGCGCATACGTGCTACATGCCCTGCCCTTCTCAAACGTCTGGATTTAATGTTCCTAATTATGTCAGGTGAAGAATACAATGCGTGCAGTTCTGTGCTGTGTAACTTTCTCCATTCTCCTGTAACTACATCCCTCTTAGCCCCAAATATTTTCCTAAGCATCTTATTCTCAAACACCCTTAATCTCTGTTCCTCTCTCAAAGTGAGAGTCCAAGTTTCACAACCATACAGAACAGCCGGTAATATAACTGTTCTATAAATTCTAACATTCAGATTTTTCGACAGCGGACTTGATGATAAAAGTTTCTCAACCGAATAATAACAGGCATTTCCCACATTTATTCTGTGTTTAATTTCCTCCCGAGTATCATTTATATTTGTTACTGTTGTTCCAAGATATTTGAACTTCTCCACCTCTTCAAAATATAAATTTCCAATTTTTATACGTATTTCCATTTCGTTCAATATTCTCGTCACGAGACATAATCATATACTTTGTCTTTTCGGCATTTACTACCAAACCTATCTCTTTACTTGCTTCCAGTAAAATTCCCGTATTTTCCCTAATCGTTTGTGGATTTTCTCCTAACATATTCACGTCATCCGCATAGACAAGCAGCTGATGTAACCCGTTCAATTCCAAACCTTCTCTGTTATCCTGGACTTTCCTAATGGGATACTCCAGAGCAAAGTTAAAAAGTAAAGATGATAGTGCATCTCCTTGCTTTAGCCTACAGTGAATTGGAAATGAATCTGACAGAAACTGACCTATACGAACTCTGCTGTACGTTTCACTGAGACATATTTTAATTAATCGAACTAGTTTCTTCGGAATATCAAATTCAATAAGAATATCATATAAAACTTCTCTCTTAACCGAGTCATATGCCTTTTGGTTAGGGTAAATACATATCTAAATATCTCAGTTACACCTGCTGTTAAAGGAATATCAAAATATTTAGGATTCAGAAATATGATAGGAAAGTACATTACGTCCACCTTGTACAGTTTCCTCCCTTCAGATTTGAGTTGTTATCCATAAAGTACAGTATTTAGGTATGACGTCTTTCCCCCACTTATCTTCTATGAACAAAAGTAACGCAAATGTACACTTTCCTTTTTTCTCCATGAAACAGGGCGACTCTTCATTACCGATTTTCTGCATTGATGGCTTTTTTTATTTCTGTCCCTAGTTATACATTCTACGAAATCGTGAAAAAATAAACTGGGTTTAAGAGAAGTATTTGAAGTACCCACGCTTTTTCGTTGTTTCATATACTAGCAGAAAATAGACAAAACGAATTATTTCCGCTTTCTCAAATAAATTATGCAGAAATGATTCCTTTTGTCGGGTCCCGGTCTTAAACCTAGAGTCGCACAGTGACGTCAAAATATGATGGGTGGTTTTTATTTTTACGCCGTCACGTGCATTGCTTTATGAACTTTGTGAGTTTCCTGCATTAGGTTGACGTTTATAGCAGTGCAAGACAAGACGTTGAATAATGCTCTGAGCTAACAGAAATAGCCTTAACTAAAAAGGATTGAGGTTCCTGAGATGAAATTATTGAGAGGAGCAAAAGGCTGCACATTGAAACATCAGATGTTGAACAATATTACTCATATAATAAACGCACTTAAGGGAGTATTTACACCTTTTGCTAGTATAAATTTATTATAATTCAATATTTAATTTTTACATAATATTCTGAGTGATAAAATTTGTGCTGGAATTTGATATAGCGAGTACACAATACTTCTAGATTAATAAACAATTTATAGACTATAGACAGTTTTCATTGTTAAAGGTAATTAGGTCTAAACTTTTAATTTTGGGGGGAAGATGTAGTTTGTGCAGGATAAAATGGTATGGCGCGCTTTCATTGCTAAAATTTTCTTGGAAATACTAGGGCAGACATCTACATCGAACTTGTGGAAACCATGTTAAGTGCACATGATAAAATGAGGTGTAAGATGTCTCTTGCAGCACACTTTTTACATTCTCATTGGATTTATTTCCTCTTAACCTTGGATCAGCAAGCGACGAGCATGAAGAAAGATTTTAATCAAGAAATATCTGAAATGAAAGGGCGATATAAAGGAAGAACATCATCGAGCATACTAGCAGACTATTATTGGTTCCTTGTAAAAAACAGTCCCGGACCTAGTTATAAACGGAAGTCATCCAGAAAATCCTTTTAAATGGTAAATTCAAATTCTGAGATTTTTCTTATTTTTTTTATCCAATGCCACCAGGTAGGAAAATATTTGGCGCTAAGAGGGATTAAGTTACAGGAGAATGGAGAAAGTTGCACAACACAGAACTGCGCGCATTGTATTCTTCACCTGACATAATTAGGAACATTAAATCCAGACGTATGAGATGGGCAGGGCATGTAGCACGTATGGGCGAATCCAGAACTGCATATAGAGTGTTAGTTGGGAGGCCGGAGGGAACAAAAACCTTTGGGGAGGCCGAGACGTAGATGGGAGGATAATATTAAAATGGATTTGAGGGAGGTGGGATATGATGATAGAGACTAGATTAATCTTGCTCAGGATAGGGACCAATGGCGGGCTTATGTGAGGGCGGCAATGAACCTCCTGGTTCCTTAAAAGCTAGTAAGCTAGTAAGTAAGTAAGTAAGTAAGCATTGCCACCAGGTTGTCATTTTGACATTTCTGGTCTCTCCTGGCAATGGCTTATTTGTAACCCACGTCTGAGGTTGGGGCGCCTGGAAGGCGGAGTTACGCTGCTCCGATGATGATGATGATGATGATGATGATGATGATGAATTGCCAGGAGAGGTCTTAAACCTAAGCCTAACCAATTTCCAGACCATGGACGAACACCGTAACATTCCCCTTTAAGGAAAAATTCTTGTTTCTAACAGGGAATCGAACTCGGGACCTCATGAACTGTAGTCAAAAGGTGTGATCACTAGCCCATGAGGCTGGTCTTTTTCTCATTACACGCATGAAATATTTTTATTGTTGTTTTTTTTTTTTGTTTTAAACTATGTAACATCATTTTTGTATCCTGTAGGCTACACATTTTTCAAGCATTATGAGGCATTTTTAATCCCTAGTGTTGTAGTTTTATCAGTAGCAGTGAAAAATTAAAAAAAAGTTCGTCATAAAAGATTCAATTCACTTTCCCCGAAAAATGGTACGTGATGGGGCAATTTGGATTTTAAATTCAGATTTAGGACATACATATTTGTAATATTCACCTATTTTTATTTCGGAGCAAGACAAAAAAGTACAAATTTGTTGTTCAGTGTTATTTAACTCTTTTCAACACAGTGGTTGTTTAGAAGAACCACAGTTTTCTTGCTTTCTCTACAATTTTAGCACAGATGTTTCACCATGCAACTACCCCTTGAGAATACATAGAGGTGCCATCTGTGTTTAAAATTGTGAGTAGAGTTAAAATTTTGAAAAAAATCGATAGAAGTTCGTTATGATCGATAATATGAAAAACATAAAAAATTGTATTTGTGGTGGAAAGGGTTAAAAATATCAGGCATTGTAATATTTATGATGGCTACAAACCGCAACTGTGCAAGTAGAAAACAAACAAATAGACTATTGCTTGGCTTCGCTTGGGCCGGATTAGCAACGGATAATGCACCGAGGTATTTAATGCCATTAAAATTTCTGTCTTAGCAGTACTTTTCAAAATTCTATCAAACTCTACGGAAGTTAATATTTTATAAGTGTTAAAGTATAAGAAACGGACATTTAAATTATCGATCTCATTTTAGCAGTATGAATGCGTCAGTGAGAAATTTATTTATGTATCTAATAGAAAATTCTAAACAACTGGATTTATTTTATATAATCTGAAAGCTGAAAGGGAACTGGAATATAAGGAGACGTGAACTGAGTGAGAGAAGGAATCGAAAGAAGTCCTCAAAAATCAGTTTCGCGTCTTGTGCTTAAGTGTTGTATGAATTCACAATCAACTTCGGAGAGATATGAAAATATTTTCGTAGCAGACTCAAGTGTCTGAACAACTCAGTCAGAAAGCAACATATTGCTCTTCAATATTCTGACTTTATCGAAGCAAATTCGAGTACAATGGTTTATAGGCGTGGCACGAAATTGTTAAAAAAAATAAGCAAATACGGGTCATAGTCCATGTAAAGTTAAAAATTGTATGATACACATTCGTTTCGCAAATTTTAAAGCTATAATAATAATAATAATAATAATAATAATAATAATAATATCCACAGCAGTGGAGTAATGGTTAGAGCGTCTGGCCGCGAAACCAGGTGGTCCGAGTTGATTCCCGGTCGGGAGAAGTTACCTGGTTGAGGTTTTTTTCGGGATTTTCCCTCAACCCAATATGAACAAATACTGGGTAACTTTCGATGCTGGACACCGGACGCATTTCACCGGCATTATCACCTTCATTTCATTCATACTCAAGATGACCTAAGTTGTTGATAAAGCGTCGTAAAATAACTTGCTGAAATTTAAAAAAATTAATAATAATAATAATAATAATAATAATAATAATAATAATAATATAATCAGAGTTTAAAAGACAGTCGCATTTGTCGCATTTTGATACTCGATTTATAAAAGTGCAACAAACTTTGAATGTAAATGTGCAAAAATGCGACAACCACATTGGACTTCAGAAACGAAGATGGTAATGGAGAAAATGAAATCAGAGGTGTTTGAACTAATATAAGTTTAAATGAAATGCTAATGGCGTGGGCAATGTTCAACAAGGTATTGAGCAATAGATGTTCAGGATTTGAGTTCAAAGAGTTGATGCAATTCATGTAAGTTAAGTGAACAATTTCTTCTAGATAACTTTAACTTTTTGTTTCTCCGTACTTTATTAATTTTATCTATCTGCAGAGTTACTTGCAGTATTGCACAATCGTTTCCCAATTTGCACAAGTATGATTTTTCATTTGTGAATTTTTTGCAACAGTTATTTATTTTCTAGCTTAAACCCTAATGATGAGAATAATAATAATAATAATAATAATAATAATAATAATAATAATAATAATAATAATAATAATGATCATCATCATCATAATCATAAAAGAATAAAATCGGCAGTAAAAAAGGTCGAATTTATCACTGACAGGTTATTATATTTAGTACTTAAAGGCAGATGGTTCGATATCGTAGTTATAAATGCTGACGCCCCTACAGAAGACAAAGACGACGATATATAGGATAGCTTCTATGAGGAATTGGAACATACTTTTGATCAGTTATCTAGATATCAACGCTAAAGTAGGACGGAAGGATATTTTTAAACCAACTATTGGAAAAGAGAGCCTACACGTAACTAGTAATAATAATAATAATAATAATAATAATAATAATAATAATAATAATAATAATAATATAAAGTAAGGCCTCAAATGCAGACAGGATATACTCGTAAACATAATTTCATTTCATTACATTCAGTATTAAAAAAAAACAATTCTTGCCATTGGATACCTGAACAGTAGCTTCATTCCAGCGATAGTGTAGCTTAAGTTACGATTATATGCGTACACTGAATTACTATAGATTATTCTGGTATACTGAACTGACGAAGGGCAGAAGAATCGATATTTATAGCTTGAACTGACCGCATATACCCTCACGTGTGACCCAGTTTTGTCGTTGTCACTGAAGTTTGGCGATTCCTCTGTGGTGGACGGCTCCACGGCTCACTGGCTCTGTAATTGAACGCTGATTTAGTACGCGGGGGGAGGTATTGATGTAATCGTGGGCCCTGTTTTGCGGGAAAGTATGACGGATGTCCAACATTGGCTTCCACCGCGAACATTCCAGTCACATGGCTGTGCTGTGTCGCACGTGCTTGGTTTTCAAATATTTAGTGCTAATGTCTCACTGCGTCTTCTTTCCTTTTGCCTTAAAAATCGTTCAATTTTCCGTCTGTTACTTTCCAATTTTACAATTATTTTTCTTCATAAACTTTCTTTACATTTATATTTTGTTTTTCTTAGTTTCCTTTCTTTTTGTTATAATGTACTTATGCTGTACGCGTACAGAAAAAACATTGTTACAATTCACTTTTCTGTACGAATAACGCAGAGTTTTCAAGAGTAATCGCACTAGATCTAATCTAATCGAAGCGGAGTGGGATTTAACGGACTATTACACGATTAGAAGAAAGTATATAAAGATTAGAAGAAATAAAGTATTCTAATACAATAAAATATTGACTTACTAAAATCCTATTTCGGTAATGTTAGCTTCACCAAGAGCCATCATTTTCAGTTGACTGTCTATACGATAACAAATGATGATCACAAAGCATGTTTTATACAGGGACATCATTTTATTTTTACTTCAATTTTTATTGTACCTGAGTTTTTGAATGTACTTCACTCCCACCCCTTCTACTAAGGAAGTTCCAACTCCACACAGAACCAAGACCGCAGATAGTAAGCAGTACTGAGTTACTGAGTATAGTACGTTCCAGAAATATGTTCGTGTTTTCCAGTGACGAAAGAGCTTTCAATATTGAATCATATTTTCACACAGGTACTGTCCGTTTGCCTACGTCGCATCCCGATTTCACCCACCTGCTTCTGCTCGCCCCTCTGTAACAGCTGGGCTGTCTTAGCTCTTTTCTGAAAACATTAATTTCTCTTAGGAATTGGAAGTTTACGTACTATTATACAGCTGTTTAATTTAACTTAAATAAAAGGGCCTCGTTAAGTAATTAACTGTCACGTGATTTCCTCCCTTTCTACAATCCTGCGGCATAACTACTTGGACGGACAGTAGATAGCATGTCTGAGTAATTTTATATTTTCTGGTCGGGCAGAAGTGAAGATTGAATTTACAGTACGTAGAGTAGGTACAGAATTATTTCACCATGTGTTACTAGTACGAAGGACGAAACTGGCAATTGGAATTAGATGCAATAGTCTATAGTGCGATAATATGCACAAAAGAACTGAAGCCTGTATCGAAATGAACGGCCACCATTTTCAAAATTGTGTTTAAATATTCATATTATGATTATTTTTCAATTTAACTTCTTTCTCTATATTGTACGCTAATGTGCTGTAGACAGTATACACTGCATAATGAATACGTTCGCATGGATAACTCACTTCGTGAGGAAAAACACTTATTCTTAATACAGTACTGTACTTTGATTAAAGAAAAACCTAATGAAAATTATCAAACTCAAAATCGCGATATTTCCTAGTTTACGTAAATGGATGAACTACTTTTCTTCCTTCCTATACCTAGTAGAGTGATTTGTGTTTTACGCCAGTATCATCGAACTCCAGTCTTGGAGGGGGGAGCAAGCGGTGTTTCCGGTTCTCTAAAGGTATAGACAGGTTAATATTAAAAATGTTAGTAAAAATAAAATTATGTCCCTGTAGTACCGTAAAGAATTTGCAGTTTGAAAAGTTGGCAAACAAACAAATGATATGGAGATGATAAAAACAGAGGAAAGTAGGTTATAAAGATTAGAAGAAATAAAGTACTCTAATACTGTGGAGGAGGTATTAATTGACTTACTCAAATTCTATTTCACTAATGTTAGCTTCACCAAAACGTTTGAACGGAGCCGCCATTTTCAGTTGACTATCTATTCGGGAAACAAATGACGATCGGAAAGCATGTTTTATAGTACCGTAAAGAATTTGCAGTTTGAAATGTTGGCACACAAAGAAACAAATGGTAGGGAGATGATAAAAACAGAAGAAAGTATATAAAGATTAGAAGAAATAAAGTACTCTAATACAATAAAATAGGTATTAATTGACTTACTAAAATTCTGTTTCACTAAAAAATACTAGATCACTTCTCATATCTCGGAGTAATTCTCGAAAAGAAAATGACTTTTAAACCACATTTAGAAAAATTGTCCAAAAAGGCAAGCCAGTTCCAATCCTTCCTAGCACGAGCCACGAAACCCACATGGGGCATCAATTCAGAAGCACTGCGTACTATTTACTATGGGGCTTTCGAGCCAATGGTACTGTATTGCATTTCCGCCTACCAGCATATATTAGATATGAGAAGAAATTAATTCAAATACAGCGTGGTTTTGTTCTCCAGATCACGAAGGCATACAGAACAATATCTACGGACGCAGCCCTGGTTACAGCAGGCATTGCACTACTGCATATAACAGCCATTGCTAAATCTGAACTGACAGGTAGTAAAAATGGAACAGAAGTTATTTCACGACTACTCCAGCAAGAGATAGAAATTGAGAAGAAAACACATTTTCTGTCCATATTTTGTTAATCAGACAACTTGCAACAGAAGGCACGAATTTCACGTCTATACCGATGGCTCTCGAACACAGAGAGGAAATGGAGAAGAATTAGTAGGCTGTGCTTTTGTCGTCTATTCAAGAGACACAGAAGTCTTCACATCTACATACAGACTGGCTCCAATATGCACTGTATTTCAAGCTGAACTTTATGCCATTCAACAAGCAGTTATATGGTGCATAGACAACAGAACTGATTCACATATCCATTCAGATTCTCAAGCAGCATTGCTCTCTATTAAAGATAAATTCAATTTAAATCCGATAGCCTCAGAAATAAGAACCAAACTCTCAAGATATAATAACCATATTTGTCTCTCTTGGATAAAAGGACATGATGGTCACACTGGAAATGAAAGATCCGATGAACTGGCGAAATTAGCAGCATCCAGCGAAGGTGATTTTGCATACAAAAAGTGTCCCTTATCTCGTGCAAAGGCTGAGTATAAAAAACAAATAATAAATATGTGGAATTCACAGTGAAAGAATAGTAATAATGGCTCAACCACAAGAGATCTATTCCTCCCCGATGTACATAGCCGCTTAAAGTCCACTTTATTTATACCTGATTTCATTCTCACACAATTTGTATCCGGCCATGGTAAATTTCTTTCATATTTCAGGAGATTTCATATTAATGTAGAGAACGGAAATGAATGCGTTTGTGGAAGTGAACAAACAGTAGAACATTTGTTATTTATTGCCCACTTTATGGATATAGAAGATACAGCATTGAAATGCACCTAAATAAATGTAATATGAGCTACAATAAGCCATTGTACAACATTTTCAGTAGAAATTGTTGTCGCAAAATATTCATTAATTTTATTAACCACATCAATCGAAAATTGTAAGTGTCAGTATTGTTCTTATATTATTTGAAAATTTTAACCTTAAGTATTATGAATTGTTAATCTATGCTATGCTATAAAAGGATGTGTGTAAATAATAAATTTACTTGTGTTTGAAATAGGCCTATTTGTTTGTATGATTATGTCTGTATATTCCACATTGCTCTAGTATGTATCATAAATTCATAATATTTGTTGACTTATGGACGCTATATGTATTATTTCATGCCAAATTCTATGTTATTGTTATTCAATTATGTTTTGTATTTACAGATATCATTTTTTTAAATGTATTTCGTATAATTAAGCGCTTTCTTTATGATTGATGTAGACTTCTCATGTGTTTGTGCTGATAGTTGTAACTGTCGTAAAATTAAGTTTACATTTCACTTATTCATAACCTCGACAGAAAAAAAATGTTAAAAATGTATTTATATTATCCCAAGTGAATAGAAAACTTTAACCCTAATATACTCATGTAAAATAGGGTTTTTATGTGGAAAATAAAAAAAATGCTAGCGTCACCAAAACGTTTGAACGGAGCCGCTATTTTCAGTTCACTATCTAGTCACCAAAACGTTTGAACGGAGCCGCTATTTTCAGTTCACTATCTAAGCGGTAAACAAATGACGATCACAAAGAGTAAAGAATTTGCATTTTGAAATGTTGGAAAAAAAAAGAAACAAATGCTAGGGAAGTGATAAAATTGTAACGATAAACAGTCATATTGTTTAAAGCACGTTCTTTCTTACCGTTTTATTGGTCAAAAGTAGTATGACTTATGACTGCGGCAAAGGCAAAATACTCGCACTTTGAGTTTCTGGGGTGTGTCCTTAAGTACAGTGCCCAGTCACTGGCATCTGTTCGCAATTCCGTTGAGAGAGCTACCACATTCTAGACACAAGTCACGTCAGTAATCTTCCAAACACAGATGCCAGCTTTCTCGCTCACAGACTGCGGAAAGATAATAAACTCGCTCATAACGTTCCCATTACTTACTTCACTCGCCAAAAACGGTGGCTTTGGCTAACACAGCTCAGAGGTCGAAGTGTGTGTTTTTTTTTCGTTTGTTTTCGTTGTGCTAATTACTATTGTTGATATAAGACATGGCACCGGTATATCAACTCAATTCGCAGAAGAGCGATAAACATAAATATCGGTCGGCTCGTGATGAGAAACATTGGTATTCCTCGTTGTTTGTTTATAGGTAAGTAAATGACAGTGAAATTGAGTTATAGACTACTTGGAAATCTACAAATAGGAAACGGAGCCTCACTATTACCAAGAGTCATCCGAACACAAAAATTACACTGTGACAAAATCACTAATAACTATAACAGTGATTTTTTCGGAGCTGTGACTAAAAAACCCTATCATACCCCACCTCTATCTCACATATTGTCAAGTGAGATGTACTGCCTGATAATATATATATAGGCCTACATGCCAGAACCCCAATCAGAGGCGGTAATCCATTAAACCTTAGAATTTTAAGCAGTCATTTATAAACCAAAACTAGTGAACTTTCATCTTTCTTTTCCCTATATTTAAAACAAACCTTTTGACATTTTAAGCTTCCAGCTGATTTGCTTTGCTAAACGTCCTCTGTCGTATTTTCGTCAGTCATTGACATATATCAGACCTGCCGCCCACTCATTGAAGTCGTGGGCGGTACTGAAGAATCTTTGCACCCGCCACACAAAGGAATGGGTAAGCATATACAAAGAATCAGCTTGCCTGCCCCCATACAGTCAGTTCGACCTCGCATAATTTTAGAGAACATATAGAATACATGCTAAAGCAGTGAAATCTACCAGTTGGCTGTGACATTCTCACGTCTTCCATTTCTGTGATGAAAATTTTATTTCTCTGAACAGTCCCATTTTAAAAGTGAGAAGAAAGACTTGGTATTCATCCAGAAAGTCATAGTAGAAAAATTTCCGTTGAAAACGTATTATATCAACAGAAAGGAGTTAATAATTTTTTTTCTAATTATTCGAAAACGAAATTTGTTAATGATGTTTAATTGAATTGAAAGAGGAGAATTGGGAGGAGAAATTTAAAACGTACGAAAAACGCGTCCTCGCAAAGGGTTCGGGGCTGAAAGAAACTGAATATGTGAGCTCCAAGCCTGTTGGCCACTTGTCTCACTTCGGGTTACGCTGCTCCACTGAAGGAGCTCTAGAAAATTTTGAAGGGGAAAAGCCGAAAATGGACGTAACCTCTTAGGTACTACATACGCGAGGGGACGAAAATGTGATCAAACTGATCACAGGACAGGACGAGGAAGAAATGGCGGAAGGTGTAAGTCTGCATATTGAAAGGAACTTTGTCATTTCGCAGTGCAGATGGAGTCGAGAAGACTCGTTTGTTAACCGTTCGATGACTGAGGCAAGTGAAGGCCGTCGGAAGAGACGCCGCTAATTCCAAATCTGCAAACTGAAAGTTTCTCTGTCCCTTTGGAATGCGACTAAAGACGAGTAACCTCGCCCATATAAAAGGTATTTAATAGATGCATTTACGTCGTTTTATCAGGAATTGAGGAACTTTATAGGGAAGGGCATATAGGTCCGTGGCCCATTTGTCTTAGGACTCATCCCGACAGTTGTCTTAGTGCCTTAGGAAAACCACGGAAATACCTTAGGCAGGATGAGTTGTCTCAATATAAAAGACTTGCCAATTGGCTCTTAGGTAAGGGGTCGATTGAATTAAGACTGCTCCGCTACAGTGCGTTTTATAGTCACTCCACGGGCTCTGCAAATGTGAGTTTCGCCAATACCAGGTCAACAGCTGAAATGCAACTATGCCTTCATCGGCAACACAAGGAAAATAAACTACTGTAACTGACACTTTTTCAATACGATTCGAATCTACATAGTCTACCGATACTCATACGTTTAACAGTTACTCACAATAATCAAAGAATATGTTAAAAATGTTGTCTTCGATATCCAAATATTTTTAACACATCTTGATTACTTCATGATGCTGTATCAGCTACGAGGTTATTTAGCGTCCATGGGATTGGTGATAGCTAGATGGTATTTGGTGAGATAAGGCCGAGGATTCGCCATGGATTACCTGACATTCGTCTTACGGTTAGGGAAAACTTCGGAAAAAACCCAAAGTGGTAATTAGCCCGAGCCGGAATCGAACTGACGCCCTAGCGCAACTCCAGTTCTGCAGGTAAGCGCCTCATTCGACTGAGCTACGCCGGTGGCTTAACACCTCTTAAAAATGTCTCCATAATAACCTTAAATTCATCTCGTGCAATTGGACGAATTTCCCCGCTACTGTATTCCCTTAGTTCATATGAACTTGAATATGTGTGTTTCTTCTGTACATTTGCATCTTGCTTTTTCGGGTGTGGTCCAGTTACAATTGAACGGTTGGATGGAAAAAGGGCCTCAGTGAGAAAATGGCGTTTTGAGAAAAAGGCCTTTAAACATTTTAAAGTACTAGTCCCTTTCTCTTTGCTGTACAAAATAACACTCTGTGCTTTTGGTAAAAGAATTTGCAACGTTTAAATAATATTTTAGAAGAAAATCTGTGTTCAGGTGATTGATTTAAAAGTTATTGGTGTTTGAAAATCGGCTCTCTCAGGCCCTTTTTTTTAAAAACAGAAAATAAAATATAAACTCAATTTGTTATTTATTATTATGGATCGAAAATTATGTGATTTTTGCATAATGTAATGAAAATACAACAGAATAGAAAGGAACTCAATATAACTCAGTTTATTATTTTATTATTAGACTGCCTATGCACAGAAAATTATATGCTTTTTCTCATAATTTAATGAAAATATAATATAATAGAAAGGAACTCAATATTTCAAAAAAAAATCTGATTAAACATGTCTCAATCACATCACTTTAGAAACTGTCTACCCTAGCTACAATGTCCTCATAGTCACTTGCTTCAACTTATAAGTTTTCATCTTGTTCCTGAAGTTCTTGCCATGCTCCTGGTTCCTCAGTGGTGTTCTTAAACTGTTACTCAAACCAGTTACTTCATCTTCCTTCAAAAACTCATAAAGACTTCTGACATCTCGTATCTTATCAGCCTTGAATTTTTTCTTGGGTGCAACAGCAACAGTATCACTTAACTTTAATAAAAACCTGATCGGTTTCAACACAAGTGGAAATGGTGCACAGGTACCATTGTAGGAAGTACAAACCAAAACAACCGGTAGTAGAGTACATTAACTTACAATACTTCTGTAATGTGAAGACTTTACCTTTAGACTTGGGTTTTCTTTGAAAAAATGGATTCAAGGTTGAACCCCAACTATTCAGTGTCCCTTTCCCATCAACAACCTCAGCACTCTTACTTATGATGTTATCATAATCAGGTCCAGTTCCAACTCCGCTATTTCTCTTCAGTTTCTTGGAATAAATGGCAAAATTCCTGTCTCGTTGACAGTACGAGTGACCTCGAACGGGAAAAATCTAAGAAACGCGTTTTAAGTGATACAGCAAGATAGGAACAGAACATAAACATAATCAAATTTTTGTTTCGTCCCCCAGCATTGTCCGAAAACAAAACAATATCTTTATAATCAACATGAGAACTGTTGAGTTTCCTTTCAATAAAATGGTGCAGAAAAAATGTAACATTTTCTGATTTTTTTTTTTTGGACTGTCTCAATGTAGCAATACGTCACACTATTTTTAACATTATGACAATACACGTTAAATAGATTATAGCATAAAAATCTTTTATAAAACTGACTATTAACATTCAGTTTATGTACGGGTAGATTTTGACCATAATCAAATTCGATGACCAAACATTTAGAGTTTTCATTCATTGTGTCCAGAACTTTATCCTATATCTTTTGGTATTCAGTAACTTTCCGCTTGTGAATATCTAAATCAGTCTTTGTTCGAATATCACTTGGATTTGCTCCTAGCTGCAGTTAAGACTTTTCGCAAAAGTCACATAATTGTATCAGTTCGTGGTCTTCGAAATGAGTATGGGGACATCTCTCTAAGAACTTATAGTAGCTGTAGTATTTCTTTTCCGGAAAACGGCCTTTCTTTTCTTTGTAAAATTCACGAAAAGATCCATACAGACTTGTTACATCCAAAAAAGAGTCAACAAAGTAGAGCCGGCTAGTGTCCTTGCCTCGATAGTGTGATAGTGCGATGTAATAGATGCCCAGTGTTAACTAACAAACAACCATTTATCACCAGATATTTTGTTAGGTCTATTTCGGTGTTTTCTTCTATTTTATATAAATCTGCTGTTATCCTTAAGTTTTTGTTGAATAATACGTAACCTCTTAACCTTCCATTTGTATGACAGTTGCTTCGATACTTTTGGTAGAACGTCTTAAACACAACTAGTGACACGTTACACGATTGACACAGCGACTATATGATTGAAGGTTTGACAGCTGATGTTTCCACATTTATCAACATTTATTCACACAGCTCTAACACTGACAATATTAATGTTACGTTCATGAAATTTCTAAGGCACGTATTTCAAAGCATAAGGACTCCGAAAAAACATTTTACACAAAAAGGGCCTGAGTGACCTGAGGCCTCTTTTCCATCCAACCGTTCAATTGTATTTATACAACAATTTGTAATATGTATTTGAATATGAGATTGGTAATCAGTTTTGAATTTTGAAGAATATTCATATAGGAGTGTCCCACGCAGTGGCGTCGTGGTCTAAGGCATCCTGCCTAGGACTCGCGTTACGGAATGCGCGCTGGTTCGAGTCCTCATGGGAGAAGAAATTTTCTCATGAAATTTCGGCCAGTGTATGTGACCGGTGCACACCCAGCATCGTGATCCACTTGGGGAGCTACGATAGGTAGCGAAATCTGGTTGCGAGTGCCAGCTATAACTGCTGGGGAGATCATCGTGTTAACCACACGATACCTCCATTCTGGTTGGATGATCGTCCATCTCTGCTTCGGCATGTGGGCGTGAGGCCAGCAACCGGCTGGTCGGTCTAGGCCCTTCACGGGCTGTAACGCCACGGATTATTATTGTTATTATTATTATTATTATTATTATTATTATTATTATTATTATTATTATTCATATACGAGTATTAAAATAGTATTGTAAAATCTTTTGTTAATGTATGTAATGTAATTTTTTTGCTTGCAATAAATAAAAAGGAAGTTATAAATTAAAAAAAAATTAACCTATATAATATTCGATATTATTTCCTCATATTTAAAAATCGTATCGGGGAATTGATGGGCCATAAATCTGTGCTAACTGTTCTGTCTCCGAAAATGTCCCTATGTAGTAAAAAATGTCAATAGCTGCACGAGCATTGTTTAGAACCCTACAGAAGAAACGTTTATAATCGTCCTTCCTCGCTTATTTTTGGCGGAACCTGGTTTAAGGATCCCCGTACGTAGCGTACGCCCAAAAAGATCGAACCTATTACACTTTCACTTCAAATAACACACTGAACACTGATTTTAAAATCATAACTCCCAGGAACAATATCAGTAATTTTGCTAATTTACCTTTCCGTGAAGGTAAAGCAAGTGTCTTGCGTAAAAGTGTTTGATGTATTTAAATTTATCCGTTGTGAATCTGATTTAGAATCAGGTTACAAAAAGTCATTTTTATTACAGGGTCAGCAGGACAAAGTTCATGTATGACAGTTATTTTATAGGGTGTCAAGTTTAAGTATTTTGCTACAGTAAATGCAGACATTTCGGAAATACAGATCCGTAGACTAAATCTTTGCATTGATTTTGTAGAAGAGCCTTCCAATGCTAGTCACATAGGCGCTTAGTTAGCAGTTACCATCATTGAATCATTGCTGGCGCAGATAAAGCTGTGAAGCGCGGTTGCGGAGAATATGGAACGAGTACTGGTGTATCGAGATAAAACCTGACCATCATTTAACAAACTCACATAGCCCAAAGGAATACAAATCCGGCATGCTCCCTCTTTTTATGCTAGTTTTTTTTTCTCAAGGAACATGTTCTAGACGTCTAAAAATTTATAGCTCACCCAGTATCTCCCTAGAAATGATTGTGACAGTAAAAGGAAGTCCTATTCGCTAGAGCACAAAGGTGGATTTATAAAAGAAGTTCAGAAAAATCCCAACCAAACAAAAGCTGGAACTTCATAAGGTTTGTAACAAACATATATACGAACTAATGACGGGTACTTGATGTTCGTCATTCACCCATATGAAACCAGTTGAGTAGAGCAATTTACCAACAGAGTCCTTACCCAGGGTGCGCTTTAGGAGGCTGTTATACGTTACACCCGCAGTGAGGTGGTGATGATGATGATGATGATGATGGTGATTTGTTGGGATGCCACAGGAGAACTGGAGCTCCCAAAAAAGATCCCTATGTTATCTGGATCACGGACTTACCCAACACGTTATAAATCGTGGGTACGTTGGGATCGAAACCAGATGCATAGGATTATAAATCCAGCGCTCTAGCCACTAGGCTGTTTGTATAAAAAATTGATAATAAAATTAAGGGGTTAGGTACAGCTTACAGCAGTAAAATTTTGGAAATATTCAACATTTTTCCCTCTGTTACTGTATCCTGTACAATAATGAAAATTAGTATGTGTAAAACACTGTCTTTCTGCTATATGAAAAAAATAATATTACTATTTAAAAAAAAATATTTATATTTTTTCAAAATTCAAATGACGAAGCGTTTCCCTCAGAACTCAAAAACTATATAACATTCTATGATGAATTGTTTGTGTGTATTTATGCATGTCATATCTACAATAAGATGCAAAATCACTTTTCTACTTTTGATAGATTGTCTGGTAAAAAATAAATTCGTTTAAAAAGTAGTCAAATATCAGTATTCTCTTTTAACACAAAATAAAAAAAAATATTTATTAATGTAGTTAAAAGAGAATGATATTGTAAACATGAGTTTCAGCAATAAAATAAAAGAGAGAGAACGTGAAAAAAGGTAACAAGTTTATGAGTTATGAGGAAAACGCTTCATCACTGCACAGTGAACTGCCACCATTTTGAATTTTGAAAAAAATATATATATAAATAAATTTTTTTAATCGCAAAAATATGTTTATTATATAGCAGAAGGACAATGTTTTACACATACCAATTTTCATTATTGTACAAGAAACAGTAATGAAGAAAAAAATGTTAAATATTTCCAAAAAATTTACTGCTGTAACCCATACCTAACCCCTTGAGATATCTTAAAGGCGAGTTTATGGTTCAAGAAAATATCCGTAGTAAATGTAGACCTTTGTTATGTATTTAAGGTCTATATTATTGTATTCACTTTCTCTTGATTAAAACACATCTGGATAACTTAAAAGAATTCATAAATTCTCCCAACTCCTTACATTCTATTAAACTGAGCTTTGTTATAAGTTTGCTGATTGGTAGTGAATGAATTCATCATCTGTACACCTAACGAGTGAAAATCACACCCTAATATCCTCCCAAGCTGCTTTTCCCACTTGGTAATAAATATATAAACGATCATATTTCTCATTCAGGTATTTATTGACTCTTCATCCTTGTATATTTGATATATCGGGAGAAATATGTCACCATGGTGACGTATTGTACTCGCCACAAACGACAACCAATGGCGACGCATGAAGAGTGAAAGAGAAAGTGGGTGGCCTTGGTGACGTGAGATATTAATCTCTTCGCAAGCTTCAGCCATGTTTGTGAGCTTTAGCAACATCGCACAAAGTTCTACCGCCTTCTGTTTCTGATAGAAACTGCTGTTTGCTTTATAAATTACGTCCCTTCCTGTTTATGGGCATTAGTCTCTTGCGTCGTCGGTGCTCTAACACGTCACTTTAAAGGGACTTGTAAGTGAATACATGGAAAAATAATATACAGGATGATTCACGACTAATAACCCGCGCTTTAGGAATCAATTCTGTCCACACCTGTGGAGTAACGGTCAGCGCGTCTGGCTGCGAAACCAGGTGGCCTGGGTTCGAATCCCGTTCGGGGCAAGTTACCTGGTTGAGGTTTTTTCCGGGGTTTTCCCTCAACCCAATACGAGCAAATGCTGGGTAACGTTCGGTGTTGGACCCCGGACTCATTTCACCGGCATTATCACCTTCATATCATTCAGACGTTAAATAACCTAGATGTTGATACAGCGTCGTAAAATAACCCAATAAAATAAAAAATAGGAATCAATTCTATTGGCCACTTTGAGCATAAAATGTTATATGAACGTGGGTCTGATTATCAAACGTTAAGGACTTGCAGCTGATTGAATCATGCGAAAGTAGCAGTGGTTTTGAGCAGAATTAAAAATTATTCATTTAAAATACACAGAAATTGTAATCCAAAATACTGTACTCATTTTATTATAGCCTATAAATATCCCAGTTTGGAAGTAGATTGTCAAATATCCCTCCTTTCACTTCAATGCACTTGGCCGCACGGATGTAAATGGAGCTCAGCGTTCCGTACCTCGTCAAGGTTGTCCCTGATGAGCGCAGCTGATAATCACCAGAGCTATTTTCCCACACTCGCAACCCGCCCTTTAGTTTACTTTGTAATGTTTATATTGCGATGCAAGCAACTCCAAAGCCTGATTCACAGTATAACGTCAGGTTATAGCGTAGGCATTCACGTCAAATGTCAGGGAACTATTTTCTGAAAGTACACACACACTGTTGTTTCCTAATGTAGCATTCAAAGTAAATTTTCACTCTCTTACACTTTGAATTGAGAAAGAAATATTTTATACGTCTATTTGCTGCTGAGGCATAGCGAGGTACACAGCTATAGGGGTGGTTTCGATGGGAATTCACTAACAGTTCTCTTCAAATCGCATTAGTTAATTGTGAAGGTGAAAGTAATTATGGGTAGATAATAGACGTTTCACTTACCTTGTTGTCATCAAGTCCAAGAAGATTGAATCTTCTACGACACGATGGATATTTTCTGAAACAATGGGGAAAGTATTTCATTTATTCAGTTTGCTACTCAACCAAACAAAAATTATTGGACAAGATAATAATTATAGGATGTTGCAAATTTCTCACTTATTTCGGAAGCCTTTCGAGCGAAAGAGGTGGAAATTAGAATGCCCCGTTTCTGTACATAATTGTTACGTATGATTTAAGATGCTGATATCTTTAAAATGAGTATTCGGAAATAATTATCGCCATCTTCACAGTTATCAGTGCTTCAACAGGTAACCGTACCTGGATCTGTAGTTACCCGTTAGTACCGATTCCAAAAAGTACCGATATGCGGCGCCACTGCATTACTGTTTTATAAAAGATGAGAATCGAGGATAAATAATATTGCAGGCTATAATTTCATTATCTCAATTATAGTTTCAAAATTTTAGAGTTTCTTCTATGTATCACTTCAGATTTTACAGTATGTCGTCAAACAAGACATATTTTATTATTTTTGGTGCTCTACCAATATGAATAGTGATTCGGGTTCCGAAATGCCCATTTGAACACACATGAATTCAGGGGGTGACCCGGGAGGAGTTTCCTCCCTCCGAGGAATTCGGACTTTTTTGTAACAAAAAATTATAATTTATGCAATATTATATTCTGTACGACTCCAATTTTGTGAATGGTTGTAAGGTACCGTGGCTTAGTAAGCAATAATGATGCCAGTTCAGTTCAGGCACTGGCACCGAGCACGTTACACACGGTAAGAGATGTCTGTCAAGCGGACGTCTTTGAACATGCAACAAAAACTGCAAGTTATTCGTCGAATTTAAAATGGCGAAAGTAATTAGTACGCGATTTATAATGTTGCTGCCTGCTGGGCTAAAATTTCCACCAAAACTCCAAAGAACGCTGGAATAAATGGCTTACAGAGTCGTTTGTAAAATCTATTAACTTTTCTTTAAGAGCAATGTAAAACTTTATGTAAGTTTGTTAGGAACTCTTTCAGTCCTAAAATTATTACAGCTCATGAAAGGAAAAGGAAAAGCTGTATATTTGATATTATGAAGATGTATTTTGTGTTTAGTACTCAAGCAAATGGATGTTGAACATCAATCACGTATATTCGTATATTAAAAAATCAATTTTACAGGAGAGCGAAGAAACATTTTAATATCTTGATAACGAACAAATGTCTGAAATAAGAGGGTTTTTAAATCTTTTCTTGTGAAGTTTGTATCCATGCCTTGACTTAAGATGTGTTTGCAGAAGTTTCGGGAAAAATTCTTTATTGGGAATCAAGTGAAATCAACGATCAGACACATTGGTACAACATCATGTACGGACCCAATATGGAACAGAACCACTATCACGACCAACAATCCGGGAGTGGCATCGAAAATTTATACAGACTGGGAGTGTGCTGCGGCAAAAGGGCAGTGAGCGGCAAAGCACAAGTGTGGAGGACATTGAACGCGTGCAAGGTGCATTTGTTCCCGAAGGAATCCTTCCTCGGCGTCAAATTCTAGCCAGCATGTCTACAGCAAATGCTGTGCGTCGTGGACGATTATCTGGCTGAAGACTTGCACTAGCTGAACTTTGTACGCATACAGCTTCAGATTCTTTAAAGGACTTTGTTGATAGTCGAACGCAGCAAGTTCAATTCTCTGGCAGCACTACGAATTGACTTACTAGGGCTTACTGATTTTATCTCCATAAACCAGCGTATAGATTGTCCCGACTCCTCAGGTATCCACCTCTCCTTCACTTCAGATTTCAGTGTTCACCAAAATTCAAGCTACAATCAAAAAACGTATTTCAGCAATCTAACAAAATTCCCATAAAAACTTTGACAGTTTCTGATTAACATGCAGAAAACCGAATGCAGATATCGTGTTTCAATAATTTATTTGCATCTGTAGTTGTAAAGTTTTCATGTGGACACCTTGTATTATTTACTTTCATGGTCATGCCAAGCCTCAACAATAATAATTATTGTTTTTTTTAATTATGTTACGATTGAGATGGACATGTTCATGCACACTGTCCTCTGTTCTTTAGTTCAAAGGCCTTGCGCCTACTAGTATATAGCTCACTAGCAGCCATGTTACTGTAGAAAAGTTTTGCAAACGAAAGCCCAGATCACATATATAACAGATTGCTCATTCCTATGTTAAAATCGGTAGCACTTTGAAGAGAACAACCGCCAGGATCGCCAACCGTCCGCTGTAAACGAACACAAGATGGCAGTACAGTCGGTAATGCAATTCAAATGGGAGTTATGACGTGACTCGTTATGTAATAACTAAATGGCAGCATAGTAAACTTCACAAAAGTTGTTACTGTTAAACCCTATAAGGCCGAGCAATCTGGGTATATATGATCTAGGACGAAAGTAACCATATACGACTAAAAAATCACTAACAAAATATTAGTGGATACATCTATGGAAGAGAAGAGATATTAAACACGAAGTTATTTTAACTCTTAGTTACAAGCGCTGATAAATCTGAATTTAACTTTCCAGAAACTCATGAACTTATAAGTGCAGTTAAGTTTATAACTGTTAACTGAGGTGTACCAGAACTGGGGTTTAAGTTTGCGAGAGGTGTCCTGGAAAATTTTACTGTCGAATTTATTTGTTGTGCGTGGATATATTTAAGTTCTTCCAGGAATTTTCTTCCCTTTTCTTCCCATGTTTTTCGTCAGAAGAAAAATTGTTCAAAAACGTTCGCCCACACCACAAATGTCCACTATTATCGGTACAAAACTTCTATTCCACAAAAATTATCCTCCAAAGAAAAATTGCTCAAAAACGTTCGCCCACACCACAAATGTCCACTGTTATCGGTACAAAACTTCTATTCCAAAAAAATTATCCTCCAAAGAAAAATTGCTCAAAAACGTTCGCCCACACCACAAATGTCCACTATTATCGGTACAAAACTTCTATTACACAAAAATTATCCTCCAAAGAAAAATTGCTCAAAAACGTTCGCCCACACCACAAATGTCCACTATTATCGGTACAAAACTTCTATTACACAAAAATTATCCTCCAAAGAAAAATTGCTCAAAAACGTTCGCCCACACCACAAATGTCCACTATTATCGGTACAAAACTTCTATTCCACAAAAATTATCCTCCAAAGAAAAATTGCTCAAAAACGTTCGCCCACACCACAAATGTCCACTATTATCGGTACAAAACTTCTATTCCACAAAAATTATCATCCAAAGAAAAATTGCTCAAAAACGTTCGCCCACACCACAAATGTCCACTATTATCGGTACAAAACTTCTATTCCACAAAAATTATCCTCCAAAGAAAAATTGCTCAAAAACGTTCGCCCACACCACAAATGTCCACTATTATCGGTACGAAACTTCTATTCCACAAAAATTATCCTCCAAAGAAAAATTGCTCAGAAACGTTCGCCCACACCACAAATGTCCACTATTATCGGTACAAAACTTCTATTCCACAAAAATTATCCTCCAAAGAAAAATTGCTCAGAAACATTCGCCCACACAACAAATGTCCCCTATTATCGGTACAAAACTTCTATTCCACAAAAATTATCCTCCAAAGAAAAATTACTCAAAAACGTTCGTCTACATCACATTAAGTCCATGATTGTTGTTGTTTAGACAGCTGTTCGAAGACAGGTTTGAGCCTTATCAGTGACACCAATAAGGTATCATTCATGAGGTAACTAAGCCAGGAGATAATGGGATGGAGTGCCTGTTCCATTCCTCCTCCATTGCATACATCGATGACTAGTAAAATACTACACTAATCAGACTTCAGATCGTCCACGATTGTAAGTCTAAAACTTCTTGTCTACAAAAAATGATCGTTCAATGAAAATTTGTTCAAACGCAGTTTAAAATTTGTAAGTTAATAGTTGTTTATTATGTTTCCAAGTGAACGGGCTCAGAGTTCTTTATTACAAATTTTTAGAAAAAAATTCGCACTGTAAGAACACTCAATGTCTCCGAGGACAATAACAACTAAAAGGAATAAAGTTGTGTTGGTTCATGAAGGCTTTACACATCGTCATTATTCGCGCAATGAATATAACACTAAAAGATATTAACTATCGAAACATACAATCTCTAAAAATTATGAACTTGTTTGTGAAAGGGTCTGTATATGTTTCAAGCAATTATTGGAATTTTCTTAAATATCCTGTATAGTTTTTACCTTGTTTTCTTTCACCCTATCCTTCTGACTTCGTTTTTAGCGTACATTTGTAGGATTAGTCTTTTTTGCATTATTATTTCGCCCTTACTCTGTTGTCACTTTTTTGTGTTTTGTCTTTTAATCTTTCTTAATTTAATCCTTTCCTTCTCCGAGTCTGTAACAATTACTAGAGTACTCAAACAAACCGAAGTATTGTGGGACCTATTTCCAAGGTTTTTCTGATTAATAATATAACATCTTGTTTGCACATAATGACTTATTTGTCTCTCTTATGTGTAATGAAGTGACGTCAAAGCAGTGTGATGTAACAGTGAGATCGAAACAAAAGGAACGTAACTGCTGATACAATCAATTATTATTAGTCTCGCTGAGAAATGGACAACTTACGTGTAATGTCTGTGCGATATTATCTCTTATTATTGATGTCCTTAGTGTGAAAGGTTAGGCGGGCCTTCACTTGTTTCTTCAATGAAGTCTTTCGTAACAGTCATTATACTAATAAGTAAATAACATCGAATGACATAGGTTTCCTTAATTAATTGGTTCTTATATTCCCCGCGGAGTACACTGATCTATGAAACTCAAGGGCATCCGCTCGTAATTAAGTTTATTGTCCATTCATTAAATAGTGAGTAGCCTTTCTGGATTTGTCTAGACTTCACTTTCAGTGAGACATGTGAAAACTCTTCGTAAGCTATACAGGTTGATACAAAAGTCACTTTTCAGTCATAAGAATAAATGTATGAGTAATAATATAATGAAAACGCATGTAATTTGGTGCCATTAATTTACTACTGGCGTTTAGGGTTAGTACCAGAGTAGGTTCGAAGTTTTGCAAGTTGGCAACGAAACGAACGACAAATATTTAGGTTTGTACCATACAAATTATTATACTCAAACGGTAATATATATGATTCAAGTAACATTTACTCTATAAAACTCATTTATTACACATTTATTACACATTTATTTGCAACAATTAATATTTAGTAGTTCTTTATCATCGATTTTATGCGGTTTGGCATGCTGTTCATAGATTTTCACATTGTTTGTTGATGTCTTCATCCCTGTGCGATGTTTGGATAAGTGCTTCTATGAGGTCCACCTTAGTGGTAATCGTAGTTTTTTTTCTCTCTCTCACTTAATGACAGACCAAAGACTTTCAATTGGATTTGCGTCTGGGCTGTTACTTGGCCAGGGAAGGGCGTCTACATTATTTTCAGCCAGAAAATTAGTTACTGATCTGGCTTTGTGACAAGGTGCTCCATCCTGCATGGAGACACATTCACCATCAGCGAACCAGTCCTTCACTTGTGGAAAAATTCGGGTTTCTACGACTTTTTTTGTACTGATCCTGCCGCATAGAGTCCTGCAGAATTATTTTGTGGCCAGTAATTCATGGTAATTATGCAAATGTAAAAAATGTGGTGCTGAGTCTAATAATTTGCACACGTCTGTACATAACCGAAGTTTTGCAGATTTATATGAAAACAAAAGGAAAACAAAGTAGTTAACTGGTGTACAGATAGTAGATCTCAAAACAACACAAAGCGTCTATTTTATAAACATTATATTCCATGGTCGAGTCTTTACGATTTACAGATCTGCATATTTAAGCAGTTGGTAGTAGGTAAGTCCCTTTTTGTGTACAGATTGTGGTTAGATATAGCTCGGAGTGTGTTGCTAGTCCCATTGCACTGTTAACATCGAACTCACGTCGGACGCCAAGTGCTGCTGATACTACTATTTTATCGGTGCATTTTGAACTGGCGGAACAAGGTCACGTACAAACGTACGTAAGTATAAACCACGCACGAGTCATTGAACTGAAAATTGTGAACTGAAGCACTGGTAATTCCGGCTGTCCCATCTGACTTTAGTTGAGCCGCCAGTTCGAAATGCACAGAAAATAGTTAACATTAATTCATTGTTTATACGACATTTAATTATGCTATTTGAGGGTGCCCGCTGGATGTGTTATGCCGTTTATGGTTCATGCATGCTGGGGCGCCACTACACGTCATTAATACGACCAGAACCTATCTGGATTAGTTGTTCCCGGGTTAGTGTATAGATTTAGAGCGTGCAAAACCAATCGCCTGGCCTGCACGCTCCCCGCATCTCAGTCCAATGGACTATTACATGTGGAAATAACTCCAGGCCATCGTTTACGCAGCACACGTTATGGTCATTTCATTGTTCCTCCAGAAGAAGATTGCCCGCTGATAGGTAGAATGCTTGGAATGTTTGAACGTGTCAGATAATGAATGGTGCGGGGTGTGCACACGTGCTCAAAATGTCAGGCGGAAGGGTACAGGTAAGACTGCAGCTACACGAACAGATGTGTATGAAGTAGGGCTATTAACAATTCCACCTAAATCTTGGAAGGCCTGTAATTCTGGAACAGTCGACCATGGGATATGGAGTTTTGTGTGCATACCCCACTTTCTTCTCACGAAAATGGAAACGCCCTGTATATATAGTCGGAACAAAATGCTTAATCTAACTGGAGTCCGGCATAGAAACGGACGATTTTAAGGATCGTACGTTTATAACGCTCTTAGCGCAGTGTTGAGGTGCAATAAACTGCGACCACTCTCTGTGAAAATACAATGCCATTTAGCCATAATGGAAAGGTTGTACGGTGCACAACGTGGTTTGCAATTAAAAGAGTTTGGAAGAACTACAGTTTTGAGACTGCTAGGCGTAAATTTCGTCGTCATTTTAATTTATGGCGGCATGATCTCGTCTCGTCTCCTCATCCGATTAAAATATGGGTTACCATGCTCGAGGAAATTGATTCGGCACTGAAGAAAAATCCTCCAGGGAGGAGTATAACCGTGCGTACTCCAGAAAACAATGTTGTGCTTCGATTTACTGCTTCACACTATGGACTACGTATACTTAAGAGACGTACGTCGCTCTATGGGCTACGTAACGGGTTTAAATCACAGTCGGATTTTGCTATTCGACTTCTAAAAATGCAGCAAACTTTGAATGGAAATGTGCAAAAATATGACAACTACACTGGACTTAAGAAACGAAGATGATAATGGGAAAAATTAAATCTGATATGTTTTGACTAATATAAATTTAAATGAAATGCTAGTGACATGAGAATGTTCAAAAAAGTTTTAAGCAATACAGATGTTCGGGAATTGATTTCAAAGAGTTGGTGCAATTCATGTAAGTTAAGTAAACAATTTCTTCTAATTGATTGATATAATTCCATCGCATACTGTAAATTGTGAGCGAGGATTTAATTGCATGAATCTTGTAAAAACTGGAATTAGAAACCGCCTTTCAGTAAAAAGAGTTAGCACTCTGCTAACAATAAATCTTGAAGGGCCTACTAGTAAAGAATTTCTATGTTTAGAGTGCCCATAAAATAACGTATTTTAATGTGACGTAAATTCAGCAGTAATTGGTTTTAAACATACCTACGTCTAATGATTTACTTACATAAGTATATCTGGAGTGTGATAAGATGGATTGAAAGGAATAAAACCCCAAGAAACAAATTACATAACTTTTTGTTTCTGCATACGTTATTAATTTTATTCCTCCACAATTATTTATAATATTGCACAAGCTTTTCGCAATTTACACAAATATAATTTTACATTCGTGCATTTTTCGGACAATTGTTTATTTTCTAGCTTAAACCCTACTACATACGTCAGAGGCACGCAGAATAGTTACGCGTGAACGGCAATCACTTAAGGGGAGAGGGTGGTATTTTTTTTTTAACTTTTTCCTATTTGGTGTAAAATATTAATTTTTGTTTGTAGAGAGCTCATAGCTGTGGCAACTCAACCAAATAAAAATATTTTGAAAGAAAAATTAGTTTGGGGGCCCAAATTTGAAAAAAATATACCCAATGCAGGATTGTACTAAAACCGATATATCTAAACCGTTTTCAAAGATAAATTCAAACACTTTTTTGCAATGTATTTGCAAAAGCATGTTCTACAAACTGTCTGTAACAGAATATTGATATTAGTTCCTACGTTTGTAAAGTAAAAAATAAAATTTAATAACAATTTTCTGATTTCCTTTCTTGCAAACAAACGGACGTATTTTTAAAATGAAATCAATTAACAAAATTCTGTTACAGGGAAAAGTTTCCTAATAGTCTAAAGAATGTGTGTTCTAAATTTCATGCATATATCTTTAATAGTTCAGAAATTATATCCATTTTTTGTCTGGCAATGTAGCAAAAAATGTGAAGTTACTGGTAACCGATAAAAGCGGGCGTGTGATTTTAAAATCCATAGCGCAGGATGTTTAAAAATGACGTCTCAACATCCGATAAGGGCACAAATACCCACAAAATGTTATGCAATGCATTCCATACATATCAAAGGATATTTTAAAGAAAAAAAATTATTTAATTTACCGGAAGCAACAATAAAAGTGGGCGAGTGATTTAAAAATCCATAACGCAGGAAGTTTAAAAATGGCGACTCAACATCCGATAAGGGCACAAATACCCACAAAATGTTATGCTATGCTTTCCACACATATCACAGAGTATTTTAAAGATTTTTTTTTTTTTTGAAAATTTACTCATCCTCTCCCCTTAAAGACGTGCTTTTCAGGAAAAAAATATTAGACTATGAAGACGTGCTTTTCAGGAAAAAATATTGGACTATGGACTTCATAATCTTGTGTATGACATTTTGAAAAAATAAATAAATAAATAAATAAGTAAATAACTAAATAAATAAATAAATAAATTATCGAGTCGGTAACCAGCCATTTACAGTACAATCGCCAGTTCCTCTGCCGGACTCTTTATAAGAAAACAATTTTAAAAGAAATTATTGTCTTAAAATCACCCTTCTGGGAAAATATCCTTCGGCTGACCTTGAAAATACAAGACCGTGATAGGCTTCTCTTGGTCTAATACGGGAAAGGATGATACGGAGGTGATGATTCATGTCCTGGGTCTGTCGTTCGCCGGATTTGAACAGTCATGGTCGGTTGTAAACATAAATCGAAGTCTTGTAACAATAACTGTTAGAAAAATACATCTATCTGTACATTCTACGCTTTTATTTCCCAGGAAAGAGGAAAGAGTTGATGAATGTGTTAATTAAATATTATGAAAGGGAGGCACGCCATGACATGCACTACTGCAGCTTAACTAAAGAAATTTGTTTGGTTTAAATTTTAAGAAGATATCTGATAATAAATTCCCTCAGTGGCCATCCCCTTTATTGATTCGACGAACTGTGCCTTGCAGAGGGACTCCAATTACTGTATGTACGTCAGAGAACTTGCGGTCTGGCCGCGTTTTCTGCCTCCAAAAGACAAAAAATAACCATCATATTAATAATAGCTGCCTTGGAACTCTCACGCTATCAAGACGATGGGAAGACGCGGTTTGAATGCAGAATTACTGACCTCTTTTCTTAAATGTCCGGGTTCATTCTCCGGCTCAGCCATTCGCGGTGTACTCAGAGGCTCAAGGACAAGTTCCATCGTTGGATGAATGTCGTTATCGTGAGTTCGAATCCCAATATGGCATATAACATAGTTTCTATTTAGTTGGTTATTTTTAATATTTAGACATAAAAGAAATATGAAACACAGATGGTACCAGTAGGTGAACAGTCCACCAATATGGAGTGACGGTTAGCATGCCTGATCGAGAAAATAGAGGGGCCCATGTTCAAATTCTGGTTGAGACAATTTTCCTAGTTGCGGTTTTGTTTCGAGATTTTCCCCCCCAACCACTTGAAGCAGAATTACTGGTAACTTTCGGCTTTGGATCTCGGACTTATTTCGCCATCATTAAATTCAACTTCATGTATTATCTATAATAACGAAACGGAACGTAACACAACATATAACATATATATATAATTCTTCTCTGTTATTTTAATAATTGCTTCGATTGGCATTGTTGTAATTGTTTGACTCTGAATTACATCTAACAAAACTTGTCTTTATTTTGCATTTACTGTTATTAATAATAATAATAATAATAATAATAATAATAATAATAATAATAATATATAATATTATTATATAATAATAATAAAAATAATAATATTATTATATAATAATAATAAAAATAATAATATTATTATATAATAATAATAAAAATAATAATATTATTATTATATTATCATTTTTATTACGATTACTATTATTATTATTATTATTATTATTATTATTATTATTAGTGTATTGTTCCTGTATTCCTATTATTTATATATTTGCTATGTGTTCTTATACTCGTTGAGTGGAAGAGAAGGTCTTGCGGCCTTAACTATGCCAATATAAATAAATAAATAAATAAATACATGGATGGATGGATGGATGGATGGATGGATGAACATACAGTTAAATAGATAGACATATAGAATCACTTCTTATATCCACGTTAGAATATTTCGTTAGTTAAGTTAGTGGGGTTTAAAAAGGTCGCGTCAGCTATTATGGCTATTTGCGCCGTTATCTAAAATTCTTCACTAAACAGAAACACAATGCAATAACCAGAATACTTAAAAGAACTAAAAAGCGTTGTCATGGTTAAAACGAGGTGAATATTTCATTCCCATTGAAAAAACTAGTATCACTCTTCCAGATTCCAGTATAAGAAAATTGTCATAACAGAGCCGTCAGATTAACCGTTAGGTTAAGAGAAGTGACACAATAATAATAATAATCCGGAATCACTCTTCAGGACCTTAGTCACGACTTATCTTTCAATAACATCGAGAAACATTGCCTCTGATTGAGGTTCTGGCTGATATGTACGTCTATTATCAGGAAATACATCTCACTTGACAATATGTCAGTTCACCTTTTCTGTCAACTCACTTCTTCCATCAGTTCACTTCTTCTGTCAGTTCACTTTTTCTGTCTGTTCATTCCATATGAGAGTTCATTTCTTCTGTCGGTTCACTTCTTCTGTCAGTTCACTTATTCTCTCAGTCCACTTCTTTCAGTTTGCTTTCTTATGAGTGTACATTTTCTGTCAGGTTACTTTTTCTGTCAGTCCACTTCTTCTGTTCACTTTGTGGAAGTTCCATCTTCCTGCTACTTTCCTTATCAGTTTATTTATTTTGTCACTTCACTTTTTCTGTCAGTTTACTTTTTCTGTCAGTCGATTTCTACTGTCAGTTCTCTTCCATAAATTCACTATTTCTATCAGTTCACTCTTCCTGCTAATTTACTTATCTATTCGTTTACTATTTTGTTAGTTCATTTATTCTGTCGGCTCAATTCTAACTTTTCTTTCAGTTCACTTTTTCAGTTCACTTTTTCTGTCACTTCTGTCAGTTCACTTTTTCTGACAGTTTACTTTTCCTGTCAGTTTACTTTTTCTATCAGTTCACTTCTTCTGTCAGTTCACTTTTTCTCTCAGTTCACTCTTCCTGCTACTTATCTATCAGTTTAGTTATTCTGTCGGTTTACTTTTTCTCTCACTTCACTATTTCTGTCAGTTCACTTTTTCTGTCACTTCTGTCAGTTCACTTTTTCTGTCAGTTTACTTTTCCTATCAGTTCACTTCTTCTCTCAGTTAACTTTTTCTGTCAGTTCACTATTTCTGTCAGTTTACTTTTCCTATCAGTTAACTTCTTCTCTCAGTTAACTTTTTCTGTCAGTTCACTATTTCTGTCAGTTTACTTTTCCTATCAGTTCACTTCTTCTCTCAGTTAACTTTTTCTGTCAGTTCACTTTTTCTGTCAGTTTACTTTTCCTATCAGTTCACTTCTTCTCTCAGTTAACTTTTTCTGTCAGTTCACTATTTCTGTCCATTTCCCCTTATAGTCTATTTCAAGGCTCTGACGTGTGTTCGAATAGGCTGTATGGGTAAGAAGAATAAGTTTCTGTGTTTGTGTGTGTCTGATATAGTTTATCAGTTATAATAGAGATAACCCACTCAAATCTATTGTCCTCCAGAACTGCACTGGTATTGTACTGATAATTTACTGTACTTGTATCTGTGCGATTGTTCATCTGACCCACCCATATTCTGATGCTTGACTCTCGCTATCTGATCACACATATGCGTATTCCGTCGTCGATAACAAATGAGAGCACGGTGTAATTTGCTCGATTACTCCAGAGCACTGTCTGCAGCTACCATTTCTGACTATTTTATCCAATGGAATACATACAGTATTTGTTAAAATAGCTGTTGATACCTGCTACCTGATCTTAATTGGATGTAATGAATTTTTCAGTCTTTGTAACCTGGAATAAATTCTTTATAAGTCAACCAACGTTATAACTATTATTGATTTTCAGAATTCTTGTTGAAATGAAATATTTACACGTACTGTTGTTGTATTCATAAAAATATAGTTAGGGTATTGAAATGTACGTACGTTCTGAGAGAGAGAAACATTTAACAACAGAGAAGGTGTGCAGGGTTACAAATTAATGAGGGTTGGGATATTTTCAATTGTTGGAACTTCTCAGCAAATATGTGTGGATTGATACCAATAATTGTGAAAAGTACAGTGCATACGCGTCACGCTTGATCCGAAAAACGCGGAAAGCTACCAACCGCTGATTGCTTAATGCATGCTCTCACTCCTACTGCAGGGGTGTAAGAGGGGTATAGGACGCGCGCCGCGAGGAGTCCGAGCTGAGTTTTCCTCGTAGGATACCTATAGTACAAACACTTCTCCCATTCTTAAAACTGTAAGTAATATTACAAATTTTTAATATATTAATATTATTGTTCCAATTTTCATATCTTCTTGTGTCGTTTAAGTACAAGGCCTATAAAAAACTTAGAAATTAAGTAAAATTAAATTAAATTTATTCTGAAAACCTATACTCGTTTCTATTAAATTTTCGAAATAAACATTTTCGTAACTATTAAAATAACATTAAAAGTGAAAATGAGAAATATGTAATGATATTAATCGTTTTCGATTCTCTAAACTCAGTTTTAGTAAAACACGAGTTTGGGATATAAATCCTATGTAAACAAAATAATTTTTCAGAAATATATTAACGCTGCAGAAAAATGCACAGAGTAAGAAAGACTTGATGCTATGTTCTGAATGTTATGGTTTACCCGAAGTAACAGCATAGGTCTCAGGAAGTGATCTGAGCACTTTCGCAGAGTATAAACCAAGATTGAACAGAAAAACCTGCTTTAAACGGCTGATATTTGAGAGTAAGACCAAGTGACACTGAATTAAATGATAATGATGAAGGCAGACATGTTGAAATTTCTATTTGCTGTCACTGTGAAAATCTATTGATCTACAAGCCTAATGTAACTTCGGGTAAAGTAAGGTTCTCCATATTGGATATACAAAATAGATAATAAATAAATAAATAAATAAATAAATAAATAAATAAAAGTGAATAATTCAATAAGATAATTAGTACATAGGAAAATTAATAAATAAGCAAATTATTAGATCAGTAAATTAGTGAATAATCAAATAAGTGAGTGAGTAAATAAATGAATAAATCAGTAAATGAATAAATAACAAATAAATAAGTAAACAAGAAAATAAATAAACAAACAAACACATAAATATTAAAGTAATAAAAGTAAGTGAAAAAGTAAGTAAATATATGTTAATAAATAAATAAGTAAACGAATAAACAAATATATGAGTAAACAAATAGGAAAAAAGTAAGTACATAAAAGTATTTCAATAAATAAGTAAATAAATAGAGGGGGAAGGTATAGAGGAAAATGAATGAAGTAATTAATAGAGATATAGATACATTAGTAAGTAAACAAATAAATATGAATAAGTATAAGTGGTATCTATATAAATGAATGATTGAGTGAATGCAGCTTGACTCTATTTGTGCATTAAGAACATCATTTTCCAAGTTTTTCTTAAATTATACTAGGGTTAAAATATTTAACATATTTTTAACATTACCTATTAAAATAAAATAGTAACTTAACTACAATATTAAACACAATCTCAATTGCATTGTCTAAAAATAGTTTAAAATTTATTGTCTGTAGGTATTTATTAACAAAATTTACCTTCAGGACTACTGTGTGTAGTATGTAGTCATAGTTGTCCACAAAAACAACGCTCTACTCTTAAAACATACATTAGCGTCCTGTTATGATATTTTATAATTTAATTACACTTTTTCCCAACCCAACTCAGCTGTTTCCTTTTCCTACGCTGTCCATTCTAGATTCCGATTTAGTATTTTAAATTGTTTACGTGCAGCTTTTATACAGGTGCAAATTCTCCGAATTTTAATAACGTAAATATTAAACTGATGTAAAATATAATCTGATTAAAAATATATCCACACTCGTTGCATTTATGATTAATGAATACACATTTCATTGAAAACACAAAGGTTTTTAGGAAATGTTATGGCTAAAAATTCCATACAGTGTTTTGTTTTATTTGATTATTCTGTTTTGTTTTAGTGGCAGAGGAAAATATCTACATCAATTTAACATAATTGTATTGCAGTTTGTATACTTACAATTGTAATGCAGATGGAATGATCCAATTTCTAGAGTTTATAAAAGTAAAACACATATATTTATTTTTATGTAGTGGAGGGTACTTTGCATTATTCACTCGAGCGTCCCCATCTAGGAAAGACGCGCCGAAGCTGTATTTTTTTTTATTTTCCGCCATAGGTGTTGGTGTCTGTTCACCGTGGGAGGTGAAATGCATAGCACATAGAGAAAACATATCAAAGCTTTAATAAATTATGACTTCTCTTGTTTAAAAATTAATTATTTCTAATATTAACTTCGAAGAACTTTCAGCTAAACATTTCTCAGCTAACTGTTAACACTATTAAACGTTCAATTTGTTAGTGTACTCAATAGTGTATTAAAATTCTTCAGATATCTTCAGAAAGTTCATTCTATTAAAACTTGGGCAAAACATAGTACCTATTAAAAGTGTTAAACTTCCTGGTCTAAGCCTATGTATACCTTTAATTCTTTCTACACAAAATAGTTATTTAAAACTTATAAAGGGATAATGTTATTTTATTTTATTTAGTCGGATTCGAATATCGAGCTTTAGACTATAAGAGTTGGCTGTTCGGCTCCTAGAGGTCTCTGTGCTCGCGGTCTAATCCGCAGTGTAGTGGTGATAATTCTTTGGGGAAACAACTTTATCATTACACGAGGCCGTCCTGAAAGAATAAATCCTGTGGAAGATTTGTTTGTTCCAGTTTAACGCTTCTGATGTACGTTATTATGGCTGCCAGAAAAATTTATCGCCACAACTCAGATCGAAATCACTGGCCCGGGTGTGCTGCCTCTTTTTTACGGTCATTACTTCTATCTCTCGTGAAGGAGAACCTCTAGGCGGCTTCGCTTCCTGCGACTGCCACGGTGTATCAAATATCCGTCCAAAGTTGTAATCCGGATTAATATGCATTTTAAACTACATGTCCATCACTACATATTTACGCGATTTCAAAAAGTTGTGTTCGTTATAGAATATTAATAGTTTGCCAACATCTTTAACTATTTAGACGCGTAATGGTTAAAGAACAGGCGTGTACAATGGTTATGAGGTTATGACACAAACCTAGTAGTAAATAATAATAATAATAATAATAATAATAATAATAATAATAATAATAGTATAACAATAGTTGATCTTAACAGGTCTCTATATACAGCAATTACACTGGACCTACAATTGAATCCGACAATTATTATTATTATTATTATTATTATTATTATTATTATTATTATTATTATTATTATCAGACTGCGGTCCAGGGTACCAAAACGCATTAAGTTACGAACGCACAGACAACTTTGTTGTGTAGATCGAGGGGAATGGGAGATTGAGAGTGCAGTTACTCCTTGCCTCAACATGTAAACATTGTCACAGTAGAACACAAAATAAATGTTCACCTCTACAAATATAATATATACAATGCATTTCTAGTACAACAAATAATTACCTAACATTACATATTTCAATTCACATTATATCACAGTCTAGTATATACAGTCACGAAACTTTAGTTGTGAGAGTGCTAGAAACAAGAAACTGTGCCGGTACTATTTCGCATTGTCTGTAATGAGGCGATAGTAGCGATCCTAGTGGTTAGCAACTATATATGGATGCATATTTACTACATATTGAGCTTCGTGACTGTATATAATAGATTGTGGTTTTACAATATAAAATAATCATTTGTGTGTGAGCAGAAAAGAAAAAATATACAGCACTTACATAAAATACATTTCACCACAATTCAACGTTCCAAATTACAAGATATATTCGCAACGTATCAAAAGAAAAGTATCTCCTACTTTCACTCAAAGTAATTTTTTTCAAGAAACGCTTAAAAAAATGTTGTTGAAAGGGATGTTGGCATGCACCAACATTATACACAAATCTCGATGAAATTCTTTTTTATATTCTATGTCTGATTTTGATGTTGAAGGCCAGTTTTGACTGTATAATGAAATATTTTCCATGTAGGCTCCCTTTCACTATTTCACTGCTTTTGAAGCAATCGAGTTCTGTCATATTTTTTTAACAACTTGCAAAACTCGGATTATTTTCCTTTAATAAGAAAATATTTCTTTCCGAATTTCTCTACAAGTTCGTTCTGATGGGAACATTTGGTGCTCTTAATTTTCGACAAGTTCCTCTATAGTGTGAATTATAAAACAACGACATTGAGACTAATACAAATATGCATGTATAAATAATCAAATAAATGAAAAGAAATAAAAATACTTGTTTACTCACAGGATCTCAAATACGTATGGTGAATGCGAGGACCCACGCCAAGCAGAATGAGAAGGCGGTAATATAATTTCTTACGAAACCAACAGCTACTCTCACAGTGCCATCTCATCCCATGGATCATGACGTCACGTATGCTCCGTGCGTTCCAGACTTCAGTCTCGCGAATCGATGACCCTAGACCGCAGTCTGATTGTTGTTATTATTATTATTATCATTATCATCATCATTGTCCTTTAATGTCAATGGGAGTTGTATGATATGCATGGAAAAAAGACCTCCAACTATTAATTTCAGTCGTGGCAGAACAGGACAAGCATTAGATATAAATTTCCTGGTAGCTCAGTTCCAACATAAAAAGAAATATTAAAGTTACTGATAAATTTAATAAAACATACCGGAAAAGAAAACGAAGACTTCATGTGCTTACAAAAGAAAAATTTATGAAATAGGACCTGCCTTGGAACGTAGTCTTCCAAAATCTCCTTTCTCCACTTGATATACGTCTTTATTATTATGACATACAAGAAACTACACAGGCTAGATGACCATCAAAGCATCTTCATCACTTCAATATAAATTAATAATTTAACTTATAATTATCGATGATTCACATGGGCGGCAGTTGAAATAGGAATATACAACTGATTAACAATAGAAATAAGGTAATCTAAACATAGAACAAAGATATGGCTTATAATGAGTCAGTATTGACAAAATACTAGATATTTAATAATTAATCGATAATAAATTGTAGGACCAAAACATTGAAAAAGTTGAATTATTCCAAAAAAAATTTAACAATGTTCTATGACATAAATTACATAGACTATTTTTCTTATATAAATTTGGCTTCTGGGTAAGTTTTATGTACCAGAAAATAAATCTATTTTCTCACTCAGTGAATTGAAGTTTCTTAACAACGACGCAGTGAATATTTCGTCATTGCACAACACTACTGTACTCTCTAATGAAATCCCACTCAGAACTGTACAACACAATTGCCCTGCTTCGGTGACATATCACTCACGACTGAATGAAGGAGGGAATGGCGGTATAAGCTCCGCGATTTCAAGCAGGGGAATGCCAGCGATTGCATGGGGCTCGGGCCGCCGACCGGCCGAGAAATGTTACGGGACATTTAAACTGTCCGTCCTGAGTACATCTCACAGTAAGTGTGTTTTTTTTATTTCAACATAGTTTCTATCTCCAATAAAATTAAGAATAGGTGTGTACGCCCTTATCGGGAGAAAAGAAAACGAACCTGCCAGATGGGCACGCATTCTTATCTAGTCTAGTTGACTACACTGAAGTTCGCAGAGTATCCAGGTTTAATGGAGGCAAATCCAGCATGTCCATCGACCAGCCTCCGTCGCACGTAACCAACCAATACTGATAGGTAGACAGTGGATGCGGGATGACTTATCGTTGAATGTAGGTGCACGTTTACTATACCCATATGTTACATTTTTTTAAAATTCAGATCATTGCCTCAACAGGTTTTAAACGTAAACAGACGACGTCAACATGCTACTGTATCTCCGTACAGTGAGAAGTAAAAGAAAAATAACGTACTGTAGTACATACTTTGCAAGGTTCAGTCCTCGTCATCATTGATGCAATTACCAGCGTTGCAGTAAACGACGATATATTCTCGTAAGTTGTCGAAGCTGAATCGTCTTCGCCTATCGCTTAAACAGATTTTGTATCGAGAGAATTTCTGAAGAAAACTCTAAAATGGGGATCACTCAATTTCTTTAGAGGAATATTTGCACTGAGATTCATATTGCAATGTCGTTTAGACCCGCACAACTAAATGATGATGATGATGATGATGATGATGATGCTGATAATGATGATGGTTCCTCAGATTTCATTTCAACGCATTTCCTGTGCGATGTACTGTTGCAATGTTTCTCTATAGCCTGAGTTGTTCTGGTTTTTATTTCAATTTTATATACATTACATACGATATTGTCTTCGTTAATACATAAAATGTCACTCTCATACTTCTTAATTGCATTTCGTATCTCTAAGCGAATTTAACGTTTTGATTTCGACATTATGAATGGATCAGCACTACACTGTTCAACTCGTACTAAATACTTGGGTAGGATAACACAATTGAACACATTGCGTTGCAATGTGGACCGGGGTTCCTTCATTATGTACGCTGTTGTACTCGCCAGGTACACAAAAGACGAACGACGCGGCACGTGCCATATACTCTGATACGAAGCAACTTCACTTTTCCTTAAGTCATCCCGCATCCACTGTCTGCTGATAGGTGAAATGCTATGAAGATCAGAACGGAATAATTTCGGTGCCTATAATGATGAACCAGAAAGTTGGGGAGCAAGAATTGGAAGGCTGCTACACAAAATAGAGACGGATGGCGACAATTACTAAGGGAGGCCCAGGCCCACCAAGGGCTGTAGCGCCAATGATTGATGATGATGATGATGATGATGATAATGATGAAACTGGAGAACCCTAACAACAAACAGAACTGCTACCGGTACCTTGTTTTCTCAGAGTATCACTATGAATTTCTCAAATGAAAAGTCCAAGCTTTAACTGGGACTTGAACCCGGACCACCTGCATGACAGACTGGCGGTATAGACCACTGAGCCACCACAGACCGCTATTATACCAGATAATGCACGTAAATACGTTTCATGTATGGTTCTGTCGCTCTGCAAACATGAATTATGGATTACTAGGCTTTCGGTCCGAGATACGGCGCGGCGCTCGAATATTTGCAGTAACCACTGATACGAACATTCTGCGTGAGATGGGGACAGGCGCGGGGATTGTTGGACTAATGGTGCGTGAGTAAACGCGCCAACGTCGAATGCACCTCGTTAGTCATGTTTTGTTGTGGGATACTGAGGCCAGCAGCAAAACAGCGGTCAAGCGAACGAAAGCAGACGGAAAACCAATGCGCCAACAAAACGTGTGGTTCTCTCCGCAGGCGTATCCATGCAGCAAAGTAAACAAGCACGGCTACGATATTTGTTCAGCTCCGTAGTCAAAAATGAATTTACTAACCGCTGTAGAATATTCATAGCGGGCAGAGAATTTTCACTAAATCTATTCACTATCACAAAAACGGAAAATCTCATATACCGTACTGTATATTACGATTAATAAACCGCATTAAGCCACAATGATTTGTTTCAAAAATATGTTTGCTTTTAAAAGGTTGCAAGGTTCAAACAGGAAAATCGATATTTATTTCCTCCAAATTAGAACGTTTTTGTGAAGTTCTTACCAACCTTAGACTGCCTCGCTTACAGCACTCTCTAGACTCGTGGCTTCACTTCAATTCAGTTCAATTTATTAATCCATTAAACATAGGGGAGAGTCGGGTAGTATCGGACATCGGGTAATATCGGACAGTGAATTTCTTTCATCTACCACACGATGATAGTACCTGATTGACATGGTTACGTTTCTGTGATGTCGCATAGAGAAACGTAACCATGTCATTCAGGTGCTACCATATGGTGGTAGATGAAAGAAACGCACTGTCCGATACTACCCGATGCCCGATACTACCCGACTCTCTCCTACAGTGATAGGCTTCGTCACAAATACTGAAGGAAAAAAAAAACATAATTTGAAAATATACATATAATAATTGAAAACAGTAAAGTTTAATTAGAATGAAAACACAAAACATTTTGCAACTCTAAAAATTAATGAAAACACTTCACTCTTAATGTAATATTTGTAACTAAATGAAAATAACTTTATTTATTAAAAAAACAATTTCATACGAATTTATGTTAAGAAACTCATCTACGGAGTAGAAAGGATTAATTAAAAGCCGATTATAAAATCTAGTTTTGAAATTATTGGTTGGTAACTTATAATATTGACTGGGAAGCTTATATAATTTCATCCCCATGACAGAAAAATTTGTACTAGTTTTATGTAATCTACAGTATGGAATATGAATTTGTTCACTATTTATAATTTCATCATCATGTACATTGGCTACTAATGAGTACTTGTCTATATTATGTCGAGTGTAAAGGACTAGGTCGTGTATGTTAATATCTCTGATTGTTTGAAAAATGGTCGAAAATGTTCAAGATAATTTGATTGACGTAAAATTCTAATGGCTTCCTTTTGCAGAATCATGACTCTCCCAATTTTGTTACCATTTACCCAGAAAATTAAGGCATACCGAATTATCAACTCAAAGAACAAAAAGTACGCACATCTTAAATAATTTTGAGAAACGCAAGTCACTAATTTCTTTAATAAATATGTAACTCTTTATTCGATATGTTTTTCCCATGTTAAACTGGAGTTTATAAAAAGTCCTAGAAATTTGGTATAGTTTTGTTTTTAATTGCAATAATAAAGCAGAATGGTCTGAATATGGAAAATTGTTATACCTGAATGGTATATGATTCCCGCTGACAGTTTATAAAAATATTATCGAGGCATGCTTTTCTTCTCGTTGGAGTGTAATTTCCTGGATAGAAGTTGAATTGTCTTAGTAGATTTAATAGGCCAAGTACAGTTGTTTTCTTTGTTAAGACATCCAAATCAGAATTTACGTCCCCCCATTTACTACTGAGTAGGCCTTATTGAGCTGATCCAAAACATAATAAATCATGTTGTGTGTGCCTTTCCGTTAAACAGGTTGGACACAAAATCTCGTTACTCCCTATAAATACCTCAAATATACACACTATTTATGAAATTCCGGTTATAATGAAGATATAGATCCATTTTACACTACCTATGTTTCCTAAGTATGCAAAGAGTCATAACTTGAGTCAGCATGCATTCAATTCTCCTCCTTCCCTCTCCTGTCCCACTGAATATGCTGAGAAACTGACTCACTCCACATCATCCCTACTCAAATGTTCGCGCACAACACCGGCCAAGCTATCTAAACAAAACAGTAGTTAAATTTAGAATCAAGTTCACTTCATAAAAGTCAAGCGACGTGAACCACTACCCAACAGACTTGCAGCGTTAAAGGGCTGACATCAGTGCTTGACCAAGTTATATGTAATGAAAATGGTTGATGTGAACTGGGTTGTGGGTTTCTTATTGATTTCTGTGATTTTTATTTGATTTTCGGAGATTCGAAGTGTGTCCCGATTGAACCGTTACAGCTTTACCAAGAACGTATTATGCAGCGTCGGTTTCCTGCATGTTCTACGTTCGTTGCTGTTGCCCAAAGATCAAGATTAATAAGAAGTTGTTTGACTGATTAGTGCCTATTATTCTTCATAAAAATATTATACACTGTATATTACATTCAAATAAAAGTGCGATAGTAAAGACATTTTTATTAATTTTTCTTGTTCAACTACACTTCTCTATATACTGTACTTGTGAAATTGCATTGTGTTGTATTTATTTACATCCCATGGTATTCGTACATCGCTTCACAGCTAGAATATGAAACATGTCAAGAAAATCTTAATAGTACTATAAAGTCTTAATTATAGTCACAGTCTAGTTGATATATTATATACAGAAGAGTTTTACAATAGTACAACACAAAGATTTACATAGTATCAGTACTTAATACAAGACAGAAATATTCATGAAGTGTTGTTGAATGTCATAAACTCACCTACAGAATAGGAGGCGTAAGAAATAATCTTATGTTTTGAGTTTGATTTTTTATATCCATAGGGAGGCTATTAAAATTCTTTACTGCCATACAACGCACTCCTTTTTGATAGCACGATAGACTTACTGATGGAGTATGAAAACCATTTTCTTGACTAGTATCAATGCTATGAACCGTAGAATTAGTTACAAAGTTTTCACGATTTCATACGAGGAAGTTTATTAATGACTATTAAACTTTTACTACGTTATAGTTCTTTTGGCCAATAAAACGGTACGAAAGGACATTTTTCAACCAATCATGGCTACTTATCGCACAATTTTATCACTTCCCTAGCATTTTTCTTTTTATCACTTCCTTAACATTTGTTTCTTTGTTTGCCAACATTTCAAACTGCAAATTCTTTTCGGTACTATAAAACATTTTTTGCTATCGTCATTTGTTTCCCGCATAGATAGTCGACTGAAAATGGCGGCTCCGTTCAAACGTTTTGGTGAGGGGAATATTAGTGAAATAGAATTTTATTAAGTAAATTAATATCTATTTTATTGTATTAGAGTACTTTATTTCTTCTAATCTTTATACACTTTTTTCTGTGTTTATCACCTCCTTACCATTTGTTTCTTTATTTGCCAAAATTTCAAACCGCAAATTCTTTACGGTATTATAAAAACGCTTTGCGATCGTCATTTGTTTACCGCATAGACAATCAACTGAAAATGGCGGCTCCGTTCAAACGTTTTGGTGAAGCTAACATTAGTGAAATAGAATTTTAATAAGTCGATTAATATTTTATCGTATTAGAGTACTTTATTTCTTCTAAGTTATATATACTTTCTTCTAATCGTATAATAAAATGTTCATACTATTTTCCCGATTCAATTTTATACCAACATTAAAGTTCGTGTGTTATGTTTCTGAAGACCTCTAGTAGACCTTTTACTTAAGAAAATCGAACAAACTTTCTTGGTTTCCTAATATTCTGAGCTGAATATACTGTCAGGAATAATTCAGCCGAGTTTCTAACAGAATATGAAATTCAGAGGAACATGACATCACGTTAAACTGAAGCGACACCTCCTACCGAACTCACAAGAAGTTTCGTGACCGCATGCACACCTTCGTGTGTACACAAGAGTACGAATTCCTGATCCCATCATAAAGAGATGAATGGAATTAAATGGGTCGACAGTTTGAGTAAGTTTTGCAACTTGGTTCTTACATTTCCTCAGGAAACAGAACAAACTGTTGCAATAAATCACAAAACCGTTTACTTTCACAAGACGGAGACTGGCTATTGATTCAAGTAATGTGTGTTATTATTCTCTGTAGCTATGAACTCGAAATTCAGATTGTTTTAATGTAAGGAAATTACTTAGTCGCGTCTGTATTCAAAGTCTTCTATCTAGGCGGCTCGCGTTCGATCCCTGACCAGATCGTGATGGAATTTGCGGTGGATAAAGCAGATGTATCAGAGGAGTTTTCTCGGGGTACTGCCGTTTCCCTCTATCATTCCACCACCGCTCTCCACCTACCCTCATTTCATTTATCATCTGCAATAGTTAAAAATAAACTGGGTTGACGTCTTGAGGGTAGTACGAGTTTCCGGACTTATCAGGCTGGATTCAAGAATTAAATCCAGGTTACCTGTCGAACTAGGACAAATATCGCATATAAGACAAATTATGGCCCAAAGCAAATCCCGGATCCGACCTCGAAAAGCCACGCCAAGGGAAATGTTTCTTCCTTCACGCTTTGACCAAAGAACCAGTAATTCACTCTCTCTATAGTACAGTAGTGGCACAATCTAGTATATACAGTCACGAAGCTCAATACGTAGAAAATATGCATCCATAGATAGTTGCTAACCACTAGGATCGCTACTATCGCCTCATCACAGACAATGTGAAATAGTACCGGGACAGTCTATTCTTCCTAGTACCCTCAACAACTCAAGCTTTGTGACTCTATATAGTAGACTGTGGTAGTGGCAAAAACAAAAAAAAAAAAAACGGACCGTCCCTTGTAGCTGTTTTCAGAGCCTTGTTCACTCCAGAGCACGATAGACTGGTAACTAAGACTTTCGTGATTCGAATCCTGCCTGGGATGGAAACCTTTTTTTGTTCTTTATTCAAATTTATCCCCAATACTTTTCGATTGCAGCGATATTTTACTACTTAATTCACTTATTATTCCCAGAACATGAATTTTACCAGCAATCGAAAAGTATTGGGAATAAATTTGAATAAGGAACAAAAGAAAGTTTCTTTCCCAGGCAGGATTCGAACCACAAAAGTCTTAGTTACCAGTCTATCGTGCTCTGGAGTGAACAAGGCTCTGAAAACAGCTACAAGGGTCGGTTCGGTTTTTTTTGCCACTACTGTACATAATTCATAGTGACATTTAGAACGAACGATTTCAGACTTCTGTAACACATTCTAATGTTTGTTTCTAATCTAATAACCTCAAAAGTTGAATACTTATTTTTAATACCAGCGTTAACGGTGAAATTTTCTGCATTGTTTTAATTAAATTTAGATAATTCTTACATGTTTAAACTTGACTCATATTCACAATATAAAAACTGCAAACGATATAACTTAATTAACATAATCTAATTTAAATTCTGCACAAATTCAACCTCGCAAATTTCAAGCGCAATAATCAACAATGGTCCCTAATTGACACAACAACCAAATTTCTTGCCTTACAAATAGATAATGATATTAAACTGGAAAAATTAACAAATCAAGCCACTACTGGGATCGTACAATCAAGGAGGCCATAGAGATCAAGCTGGAGAAAAACAACTTTAACAGAGACAGTGGACTCCAGCTCAGTCAGGCATGGACACCGGCCTTAGACCAACTCAGGCCCTCTTACAATCAAGGTCATGAAGATCACGGACCGAGGACGGCAACTGATTCCAACCGGCGGAACAGGGCTCGCCGCCCGCCAAACTTCACGCAGGAATCCCGGGAGGGGCGGAGCTTACGAGCGATGACAATTCCCGGCCCCGGATTGGCCGATCCGCCAACCAATCCCGTTTCACCTGAGACAGCCTAACATCTATATAACCTTTCGACTTTCTGTTCGGACATCACTTCCCTGAAGATGGCTGCAGAGATAGCAGTCGAAAGCTTGGAGCATTCCAAAATCTTAACTCGGCTGATATCCCGCGAAAACATATTAGCGAACCAACGCCGAGAAAGCCTCAAATCATACATAAATTGAGCATGTTTTGCTATTAGATGTAGGGGAGATTTTGGGTAATATCGGACAGTGAGTTTCTTTCATCTAGCACCAGATTATAGTACCTGAATGACATGGTTACGTTTCTGTGATGTCGCAAAAGAAACGTAACCATGTCATTCAGGTACTATCATCTGGTGGTAGATGAAAGAAACTCACTGTCCGATACTACCCAAATCTCCCCTATGCAAGAAATAGTAAATATCAATACCTTAAAACAATATACTTTGCATACTTCCACTTGGTAATAAGTTTTTTTTTTTTTTTAGTTTTCTATGGAAATAGGGCCTTCTCCACTCAGCCAATTATTATTATTATTATTATTATTATTATTATTATTATTATTATTATTATTACTTCAAGAATCAACAACAGAAACGGAGATGCAGAGTGGAACCATATAATGTAAAACATATAATGATGCAAAAGATGACGTTGTTTTAACATAAGACGTAAATCACAACCATTATTATTATTATTATTATTATTATTATTATTATTATTATTATTATTATTATTATTACTTCAAGAATCAACAACAGAAACGGAGATGCAGAGTGGAACCATATAATGTAAAACAGTGAAATTCTACAGTTAATAACAGTATATCCCTTACTTACTTACTTACTGGCTTTTAAGGAACCCGGAGGTTCATTGCCGCCCTCACATAAGCCCGCCTTCGGTCCCTATCCTGAGCAAGATTAATCCATTCTCTATCATCATATCCCACCTCCCTTAAATCCATTTTAATATTATCTTCCCATCTACGTCTCGGCCTCCCAACTAACACTCTATATGCATTTCTGGATTCGCCCATACGTGCTACATGTCCTGCCCATCTCAGACGTCTGGATTTAATGTTCCTAATTATGCCAGGTGAAGAATACAATGCGTGCAGTTCTATGTTGTGTAACTTTCTCTATTCTCCTGTAACTTCATCCCGCTTAGCCCCAAATATTTTCCTTAGAACCTTATTCTCAAACACCCTTAACCTATGTTCCTCTCTCAAAGTGAGAGTCCAAGTTTCACAACTATAAAGAACAACCGGTAATATAACTGTTTTATAAATTCTAACTTCCAGATTTTTTGACATACACATCACATCAAAAAATTTAATTACATAAATATACTTGGACTTCTCCAGATGGATTGACACACAACCAAATAGATCACATCTTGATAGATAAACAGTATATTCCTAATACAAAAAAATAGTAATTAGAATGATGATGCAAAAGATGACGTTGTTTTAACATAAGAAGTAAATCACAACCATTATTATTATTATTATTATTATTATTATTATTATTATTATTATTATTACTTCAAGAATCAACAACAGAAACAGAGATGCAGAGTGGAACCATATAATGTAAAACAGTGAAATTCTACAGATAATAACAGTATATTCCTAATACAAAAAAATAGTAATTAGAATAATGATGCAAAAGACTTCTTATGTTTTAACATAAGAAGTAAATCACAACCATTATTATTATTATTATTATTATTATTATGATTATGATTATTATTATTATTATTATTGTAATATTATTATTATCATTATTATTATTATTATTATTATTATTATTATTATTATTATTATTATTATTATTACTAAAGTTTTGTACGCAAATATTGTAGTCTTATTTTAATAAAACCACGAATTCCTCCCTTGATTGAACATAATTTCATAACATTCATGGAGACATGTTAGCATCTATCACTTTTACTCGTTAAATACTTTAGTAATTTCGTGGTTGTTTGCACTGATGAGGTTATATGTTTCAGCTCTTAATTTTACTTGACTCACTGTAGACAGAGACATTACTTGGATTAACATAATGTTCTTCTGTGGCTCCCAAGTGCTCTGTTACTTGTGAGCCTCATTCCGCCAATTTACATAATTACCTCGTAAGAAACTTCTGGTTTCAAGTTTAATATCACTTACTAGAAGGACACAGAGTAAATCTCCTTGTGGGGACAATGAGAGTAAAATTTAATAAATATATAATCCGATATCTGTCTGACCTTACTCATTTCTTTCCTCGAATTCTGAGAAAACTGACACAGTGAAATTTATAATTGAAATTCATAGCATTGGAGAGCTTGGGTGATGTTGAGCACTGATATGAAAGTTATTCTGATGATCAATAATTGATATATTGAATTTCATATATTGTAGAAGTGATTAGCTTTCATAATTGAATATATAGGCCTAGCCCCTATTCTCATTTTCTCTTTAATACAGATTTAATGGTATAATATAAGTTTTGATTACTTTATTTTACATTATTCTTACGACTATATTTCATTCTTTCTTTAATTTTTTTATATTGAAGTTGTGTTTAGGTCAAAGATGTTAATCTCAGTACCTGTCATTGGAAAATAAATAAATAAATAAATAAATAAATAGATAAATAAATAAATAAATAAATATTTCATTCTATTATATTTTATGATTATCGATTTTATTTACTTAGATAAATTTCTTTTAACATAAGTTTCGCTATATTGCAAGGTTTTTGGGAATAGGGAATTTATAAAACATTTATAACTCTTCCATCATTACAAAACATTGTCAATTTCATTGTTTTAGAATTCGGAATCAGTTTGAATGGCAGGTCCTTTGCTAACTCTGAAAAGAGAGAGAAAATGATTAGATAAGCTGTTGCCATTTATCTTTTATACGCGCTCAACTTTAGGGTGCGAATTAACGGGGGGATAGGGGGAACTTCCCCCCTGTTGGAAAGTTATCTCCCTCTCATAAAGTCATATTAACATCCACTCAGGGATAACTTCTATTCCCCTTCACAAAATATAATTTTATTGTTTTAATACGAATATGCTCGTACTTTATGAAGTATAAAGTAAGCAAAGAAAATAATATTGATGTATTATCATCACCGGCAAGTGACAACAATCAGTAACTTAGGAATTACACATCTTATCTTAAGCCTGTTCATGGATATAATTATTTATTATTATGACCAAGATGCAAGACAAGCAACTCAGTGCGACCAAGCGTTGAGCCATATCGAATAATAATAATTTTATGCATGGTATTCTCTAGCTAGGATGCTATACCCTCCTCCCCCATCAGATATCTTAATTCGCACTCTGCTCAACTAATTGACATCGCACGTCGCTAAGTCTTTTCGTGAGGTGTGAAAACGTCGCATCTATCATCTTTTGTTTGTCTCTGCGTCTGCTGGTGCACACTTATAAAATAAATGATAGAAATAATATAATCAATTTTAGACATGGCGAAGCATGTCAAAAGCCTAAGTCCTGAAAATGACGAGGGTAATGATGATGATTTATTGCAAGTGAATTATGTCATATGTGGATCTTTCTTTAACTTTTCTGCTGTAAGTTATGTAGTTCCATCATTTTCCGGTAGGTGGCAGCGATACATTCAGCTTTCCACTGCTCTGCAGCTTTCGAAATGTTGTATGTGAGTGAAGTGCGTGCATGACAGCAGTTATTGAATTTCTTTTCTCCGGAAAATGTGACCATCACAGACATTCAAAGGTACTTAAAAATGTCTATGCCGATAACGCAGTGGATACGGTAGAAGAAACGTCACTCGTTAGGCTAACCGAATATTATCATCAGAAGCTGGACATGACAATTTCCCTAATATCCCACGCTCCAGGCGACCGTACATAGGCCTACCAGTCTTCTGGAACCCTGAAGAAGTAATTCTGATCAACTAATTGGCTCGTGGTGAAACTACCAACTCAAAGGCCCATATGAACACTCTTAGGAAATTGAAGATCCTATTCTGATGTGTTTGTTCACAAAAAGATGTGAAAAAGCGGAGCGAGGCCACATACAAGAATGCGCACCTAAAAGCAAATCACGAAATTTCGGTGAAGTGTCATTCCTCATACACCCTACAGTTCGGATCTAGCACCGTCTGACTTTCATCTCTCACATCCAGGTGGCTATGTACATAGAGTCGGAAGTAGACTATATGGAAAAAAGGGTTTTAGTGTCTAGGGATTGAGGAACAATATGTTTTTTATTTAAAATGGGAATAACATAAAGCTTAAATTACAAAAAAAAAAAAAAAAAAAAGTGTGTTGTCTTGTCACCTACTCTGTTAACATCTACTTGCAGGATATCTGAAGAATTGTTTTCAGAACATGTGAGGAGTGATAGTATGAGGAAGAAGAATAAAGTGTATAAGAATTGCTGATATGACGTTGTTAGGAGAAGAGGGGATGATAATAAGGGATATGCTACTGAAGCTAAATGATAGTTGTAAGCAGTATGGAATGAAGATAAATGCCAGCAAGACGAAGACCATGGTCACAGGAAGAAAAGTAAAGAAAGTAAACTTGCGAATTCTAAATGAAACAGTAAAACAAGTAGACAGCTTCAAATACTTGGGATGTGCTGTAAGCAGTAACATGAGCTGCTAACAAGAAGTCAAAAGGAGAATAGTAATGGCAAAGGAAGCTTTTAGTAGGAAAAGGAGCATCTTCTGTGGGCCTCTGGGAAAAGAACTAAGGAAGAGACTAGTGAAGTGCTTTGTATGGGGTGTAGTATTGTACGGGGCCAGAAACATGCACATTACGACGAAGTGAAGAGAGAAGCGACTAGCATTGAAAGGTGGATATGGAGAAGGATGAAGTGTGTGAAATGGGCAGAGAGAATAAGAAACGAAGCTGTGTTGGAAAGAGTGGATGAAGAAAGAAATATGCTGAAACTGATCAGGAAGGAGAAAAGGAATTGGCTGGGTCACTGGTTGAGAAGAAACTGCCTACTGAAGGATGCACTGGAAGAAATGGTAAACTGGAGAAGAGTTCGGGGCAGAAGAAGATATCAGAAGATAGACGATATTACGTGGGTTTATATGCGGAGACTAAGAGGAAGGCAGAAAATAGGAAAGATTGGAGAATGCTAGGTTTGCAGTGAAAGACCTGCCCTTGGCCAGAACACTATGAATGAATTAATGTGCTGTATTGCTTCTTGAGCACCCCTCGTACTTTATTCTGTCTTATAATGTCTGCTGTAAAATACTGACTCTCATATGAAGCAGGGAGAAGGGATATTCTGTGACTCTCTCTTTAGTTTCTTCCAAGATATCAATGTTTCAATTTCATCATTAGGTTTTAGAGAAATTGCCCTCCGTAAATTCCTTTTGTAGATTGGGGAATTAAACATCATATTGTGTCTTTTTAAAGATTATTTGGTGCGCAGGTTTGGCTTTGAAAGTAGGAACCATGGAGGAATTTTAAGCATCCACATTTTCTGTTTTCCTAGTCACTGTTGAGTTAAGTTTTTTCTTTTTTTTTTTTTTTTTTTTTACTTTTTATTAGAAATCCCAGTTATACCATATGGAAGAATACTTCGAAACGAAGTAGTATTAAGTACATTTGATTTTTGTATCTTCTAGTGGTCAGTGTTTCAAGTTTGTTGGTCTCTATTGAAATTCTTACCACTTTTGAATTCAAAACTAGAGCAAATAATAAAAAGCAGTGTTAATTCCTGAAATTATTTTGGTACGAAAAATTTGCTTTTGGATTAGATACTGTAAGTATATATTTATTTCTCTTTTCTGAATCGTTCTTCTAAGGCAATAAATTGTACTTAGTAAAACGCAGTAGCGTTAATTCCTGCAATGCGATTGCAGCTATTTGTAAAGTTTTGTGAGCTTCGATATCATTGTGGCATTTGCACGTTATTCAGCTCATCAATCCCTGATCACTCCGAGCTTAGGCATGGAGCTGGATAAACACACGTTAATGCAACAGATCACGTTACAGGTTTTTGATGCAGCTTATCCTCCATTCACATCAATAGTTAGCTTAAACTTCTCTTTGTTGTCTGCATTTGATATGTTTAGGGTCTCTATGCTACTATATAGTCATCATAAAATCGATTTGGCAGTTGCATCTCTCTTACACAAATATCAATGTATTAATGGGCACCAAATTCCATATCTCCGCTGTGGAGTAACGGTTAGTATTCCTGACCGTGAAACGAGCGAATTAAAGTCAAATTCTGGCTGGAACAAGTTGCCTGGTTGAAATTTCTTCTTGGGTTTTCCCTCAACTCATTAATAGCAAATGCTGGGTAACTTTCGACGCTAAACTCTGAACTCATTTTGCTGACATTATCACCTTCATATCATTCAGACGCTATGAGCGTATTCCGAATCTCAGCGCTGAGCAATCTGATGGCTTCACGGTGTTCCGAATTTCAACGATGTCGTCACTGATGCTCCACCGGTGTCGCACCAGTGCCATCAGTTTGTATAGGTGGTGGCAGTCTCCATCAGCCGTCATCAGTGAATCTGATTGGTTCTTGTATAGGGCGGGAATTAGCAGACGAATGACATCGTGCACTGTTGTGTCATGGCGGTGTGTTCTGCTTTGGTTCTGCTGTATTGTTTGTAATGAGCACAACGTAAAAACAATATGTTAATGGCTTATGAGCGAACATGTCAACGGACCAGTTATTACTATTGGTTCAAGAAATAAATTGTTTAGGCTCTCTTTTCTTTGAACGAGATGGCAGTACGGAAATTTCTCAAAATCTTGCTAGCGTAGCACAATAACAATTTGTACAGCCGCCATCACAGCCATTGAACCTTCCAGCAGTTTTGTTCCTATTCCGGTGAGATTCGGAATACGCTGTATATAACCATAGCAGTTGAAAAAGCGTCGTAAAGTAACCAATTAAAAAACCTAACTTCTTTATACTAGTACAAAGGTTTCTGAACTGATATTTGGACAACAACAACATCATCATCATCATTATCATCATCATCAACCATCATCATCAACCATCACCAATTAGATCACTATGTTGGCCTCATCTAGTACTCTTTCCCTTGGTCTTCCGGGACGTCTCCATCCAGTAGGATTATAATCTATTATTTGCAGGGGAATTCCTTTATTGTTCATTCGATATACTCGTACATGTTATAACTAATTGTTTCTTGTAGTTATGAATTATTGATTGAGATTATGTTTCGTTTAATTTGTTTTAAATATATTCATTTTTCATGGTAAAAAAGTATATGATCTGCTGTTTTTCGGAAAAATTTAATCTCGGCTGTTGTCTGCAATCTTTTGTGTATCTTTTGGCTTTAGTGCCTGGATTTCATTACGACATAATAAAGTTGTTAGTGCTAAAGTGTTGTGATATTCTTGAACTTGGAAATTTTTGGATAAGGCTTGGGTTTTAATATGATGTTTGAGCAATGTAGGAGGACCACTATTAACTAAGAGTAGTTTCATAGAGGTTATTAACTAGTTTCACAGAGATGTGTAGTTGTTTCATGACAAGAAAAATATTATAATATGTTGTTTGGACATAAACAAATTTAATTTTAATATCGTATTTATAAATATAATTCTTTAAAATGCGACTATCGGGCGATCACGTGGAAGGCCGGCTTCAAGAAAAAGCTGTCAAAAATACTGATTATAGAGTATAAATTACTGAACAAAAGAGTCTAATATGTTTTAGGAGCTTTTGTGTTTTCGCTATAAAAATTGTATCTGTGAATCTAATCTTTTAGGAAATAATATTAGACCGTCATTATTTACTTCGGTCCGCCACTTACATTGCAACTGTGGTGATATCCTTGTTTACAAATCAGGGTACTCTGTTGTCTCTCTATTGTGGAGGTGTTAGCGTGTGTTGACGGAAGCTCATTGGCAATGACATTCACATTTACTCGAACAGTAAATATTAGACTACTATCAATCCTAAAAATATTATATTTTAGGAATTAAAAACAAAAATAAAATAAAAGCAGAATTTCACTACACATCATGTTTAGTAGACCGAGATGTACCGTCTGTATAATTTTATTAGTTCATATCGTTCACAGCCTGTATATTATTTAATACGAGAGCGAGAAATAGAAGGGAGACAGTCTACGTATGAGCACAGTCTAGTATAATACAGTCACGAAGCTCAATACGTAGTAAATATTACTATTGTTTATTTTTTATTTTTACTATTGTTTATTTATTTATTTATTTATTTATTTAAATTCAAATATACAGAATAAAGAAATATAATTACAAAAACAAACAAAGAGAAATACAAATAAAATAATACAAGCAATATAAAAAGAAGATACAGTAGTATTAACAAAATTTGCATCCATAGATAGTTGCTAACCACTAGGATCGCTAATATTGCCTCATTACAGACAATGAGAAATAGTACCGGCACAGTCTATTGTTCCTAGCACCCTCACAACTCAAGCTTCGTGACTGTATATATTAGACTGTGGTATGAGAGAGAATAGAAAAGGATAGATAGGAATTCAGTTATAACAGAATAATATGAAGTAGGCTAATCAGGAAATACTTGGAAAATGTATGTGAACAGTGTGGAGCAAAACAGGTTTCACGACCGACCGGCTGTGCTCGCGGAGGTGGGGACTCAAGGCCGTGCGAGGCTCTGAAACCTGTTCTGCTGTATACTGTTCACTCAGTATTGACATAAAAGGGTGATATATGGATATATATTAAAGGATGACGGATCGAAAAGCAGAAATGTAAAGATCCACCATAACTATAAATTTTAAAGTTGGCTCACAAATAAATATAAAATATTACGGAAGTCCACCGCATTATAGGAATTTTAGTTGGATGACAGAAACCTGGAATATTGAAATTGGAACGACAAAAAAAAATGGAAACAAAAGACGGCAAACCTATAAAGAGGAGAAGTTGGAGTAAAAGAAAAAGAAGGGTGCAAATGAATGGACATTAAGAGGTACGGGAATTCTTTTAGTTCTATCATGCCGGAAGATCAATGGAAACACAGAAATGGCACACTTACGTGAAATCAGCAATGAACATGCCGCAGGACTTCATCGATCGTGCAGGCCTAGTCGTTTGTTTTGTGCACCGTGTAATCAGTCAAGTTAATGTCATGTTAGCGACATGCATGGCAGTTCAATTTGCTACTTGTTTCCTTGTTGTAAGTCATTCAGTTTATTACTATCGGCAGTAACGCAATTTCAAAGAAACAGAAAGAGCAGTCAGATAAAGGGAAGGGAAAGGATAACCTTGATGTCGATACTTCAAGGATCAGCAAATATTTGAAAGTTCAGTTCAATTGGTTCAGTTACAAGTGGATAACATTATCAGTACTTCTTTCTTTTAATTCTTTATTTTACAACGCTTTTCCATTTGCTATGGTTACTGTCCGAACGAGTGGTTATGTTGCATCTCGGTTTCCCCAACCGTTTCTACTGGCCCCTCTGTAAAGGCTAATGACTGAGATGTTAGGCTTTTTCCTGAAAACATTTGCTGTACGGAATTGATTCTACGTAAATCGTACATCTGTTTAAAATAACTTATAGAAACGGGTGCCGTTCAGTAACTATCACGTGATTTCCCCCGTTTCGACAATACTGCGATATAACCACTCGATCGGACATTGTCTAACGCTGATAGGATACAAAGATAGGAGGGAGCAATCCAAGGAAAAATGATTAAAATTGGTGCGACGGATATGAAGTCAAACTATACTTCTACGCGCCATAATCCTCCGCGAAATACCGCCAAATATTTACCTCCTGCTATCGGTTTCGGTCGTACATAAACGGTTTAGAATCAATGTGGAGGTAAGAGGATTATTACATTATTATATCAATGTACATTTCACGGCCAATTTTCGATATCGCACCACACCACACACGGGACTGACGTCTGATTTAAGTTTCTTTATGGATTAGAATTCAGCTGTGACCAAACTGAATATCGCGATTACGTCGTGTAATCAAAGACATTAATACTAGTAAGGGCAGTTTTCTGTACATTGCTCTCTGTCTCGCTCACGTACTGAAGGTAAGCAGTGTCGGTACAAAGTCGCTCTACAAACCCTCAGTGTCTACGAGCAGGAACAGAAGTTTCGTACAGAATGGGAAGAGGAATTTATTCGCTGTTCTGTCGGAGAAAATGTAATATGTTGATTTGCTCAACGGTTCAATTAGTAGTAGTAGTAGTAGTAGTAGTAGTATATAGAAGCGACATTACAGGGCATTACGCTGAATACATAGGCATAACAGGTATTATTATTATTATTATTATTATTATTATTATTATTATTATTATTAGGAAAACTTACTATAATTCTTATATACGTGCCTGAATATATATATATATATATATATATATATATACCTTCCCTTGAAGGATAAAATAATTATTACGCTATATCTCAAATTTATTTTTTTTTTATCTTTAGATAATTCTTATCAGTTATTTACTAGTTATTAATTTAATAATAATAATAATAATAATAATAATAATAATAATAATAATAATAATAATACTGAAAGCATTATCAGTAGAAGCAGTAGTAGTACTAATAATAATAATAATAATAATAATAATAATAATAATATAGGGAGCTGTTTGAATATTACGTGCTACTGTAGTAATGAAACGAGCAATTGAACTCCAAGAACTGAAATCAGCCTTAAATCATCGTCTTGAAGAGAAAGATGACATAAATAAATGTAAGGAAGCCAGCTATCTAGTGGCGAACGAAATAGCTCGTTCTCTTAAGCCTTCCAACGAAGGAGAGTTTTTTTAAAGCGTAATGATCAAGGTGGTTGAAATAATTTGTCCAATGAAAGTTGTTAATTAATTTTGAAAAACTGTGGATTTCTTGACTAAATATCCTAAAGAGAATTCAGGAGATTTCTGATTGTGTTCATGAGGAATATTAAAAAAAAAGCAAGAAAATGTGTTTATATTTTTTATTGGCTCTTAATGACAGTAGTGACATTACTGATACAGAAAATCATGCGATTTTTATTCGCGGAGCTGATGAACTCAATGCTAGTGCACGAACCACCACTGCTTGCAGTTTTCATGCCAAGTACCTCTCCCCCGTCTCTTTATTTCATAGACTGTCTCTCGCGTGTAATCACTGCCGTTCGAGTTTTGGTCACCGCTGGATTAGATGGATTAAATGAGGGGATAGCTAATGACATTAAGCCGAGATATGTGGCAAGTTCAGTGGGTTACTTGAGGGGATTAGGCCGAGGAATTGTGTAGAGTGGGGAAATACCGAAGTTTCATCCATTCACTCAATTTTTTTTTGTAAACGTGTTATGATTGTTACATGGACTGAACACTTTCTACTTTCTTTTATTACTGTTCACTATATTCACCAGCATAACAGAATATTAGCTAATTTATAAAAACAATACCCGCTGAATTTGTCTAAACTTTTAAAATATTTACAAGACGAAACATACTTCGTACTCTTAGTAGTACGAACAAAACAGCTGATTAACAAATAATATTTCCTGATAATTTCATAATCTTGCATAATGAAATGTGGATTGATATTCTTGGCTAATAGAGTCCTGCATAACCGGTTACGAAAGATAAGAAAAGCCTATTACTACTGAACGCCTGGCGCTATAGACAGTATACAGTTCTTAACTTCTATGATAAAATGTCTAGCTTTCATTAATCAGGTATTCTTGTCGTACTTTAATTTTTATTGTAATTGTAATTGTAAATTTAATATTAATTGTAATCTTATTGTTCATGTTATAGTTGTAATCCCCTGGTAGAGGGGCAGAGAAGGCCTGACGGCCTTATCTCTACCAGGTTAAATAAATAAATCTAAATAAATAAATAAATAAATATACGAAGCTCTTGCGTCTCACGGAGTGGTCAAATGTTCGGTTTAACGAATGTCCGAGTCTCACTCGGTTGGACGACTCTGGATCATGAAAGACGATAATATTGAGCCATCCAGGAGTTCCAAGAATCGTTGCAAAGACGCGATTATTATCGTGTACTTTTCAAATGATAATTTCTCCTCTCTCCTCATTGATTGAAGCACGCATCATGAAACTACAATCATTAGAGTTGAGAGTGCTTTTATTTTTGTTAATAATTTTTATCTCCCTAAAACGATTTATTAGAGAAATAATAATACATCCACTTAGAATAATTAAAAGACATAGGCTATATTAACAACTACTCTTTCAGAAGTAGCCTATGTATTTTGAGTTTAAAGTATGAACGTTACAATAGGAAGTGTGTACTGTACATATTTGCTCTTCTATTTTGTAAGTAATTGTAATTTATTTTATTCTATGCATGACGCTTATTCCCTTTGTTGTTACCGGTGTCCATTAGTTAATTCATATTATATTAGTTATGAAGATAAATGTATCAAAGTGTCCAACCCATTATTATAGCCCTATTTCAAGCTAACTTATTTATGTCTTTTAAGGAACCCGCGGGTTCATTGCTGCTCTCACATAAGCCCGCCATCGGTCCCTATTCTGTGCAAGATTAATCCAGTCTCTATCATCATATCCCACTTCCCACAAATCCATTTTAATATTATCCTCCGATCTACATCTCGGCATTCTCAAAGGTCTTTTTCCCTCCGGCCTCCTAACTAACACTCTATATGCATTTCTGGATTCGCTCATACGTGCTACATGCCCTGCCCATCTCAAACATCTGGATTTAATGTTCCTAATTGTGTCAGGTGAAGAATACACTGCGTGCAGTTCTGCGTTGTGTAACTTTCTCCATTCTCCTGTAACTTGATCCCTCTTAGCCCCAAATATTTTCCTAAGAATTTCAAGCTAACACTTTTTTAATTAGGAAAAGTAAATTTCCTTCAATTATTACTACATTTGTGTAGTTACAAAATATCATCAGAGTTCCTATAATATGAAATGCGCTTGGTATTCTGTCCTATATACCTGTGGTTCTGTCTAGCCAGGCGCAACCGCTTCACGGCCGGATATTCGAATGAATGTCCAACCTCACCGGTTGATCTGTAACCGGTCGAATATAAACCGGTTCTAAGCGCCGTTTTGCAGCACTCTGTCGGCTAAATCATCTGAGCCAGGCCACATTTCTTTTCTTTCTCTTTTTTATTTTATTTTTTCTTTCTTTCTTTCTTTCTTTCTTTCTTTCTTTCTTTCTTTCTTTCTTTCTTTCTTTCATTGTGATTTTGTTGCCCCCAGCCTTTCTTTTTTTCTCTCTCTTTCCTGTTTCCTTCTATCTTAGCGTTTGATGTTTTTCACTTTTAACTCATTTTCTTTTCCTATGTTCCCTCTGCCTTCTTTCCATTTTCCTTTCATTATTTCTCTCCCTTCTGTACATTTCTTCTTTATCCTTTTCACCTTCGTTCTCCTCCATTTTTACCTTCCTACTTTTTTAACATGTCACATTTTCATAACTCTTCGTATCTATTTTCCTGCTTTATTATTCCTAATTACTATTATTTTTTCTTCCTACATTCTTTTATTTTTTCCCTTCTGTTTCTACTCATTTCCTCTTGTGTTAGTTTGTCATTCTTATTTCTATTCCCAGGTTCAAATCTCGATCCCTAATGGCAAGAAAAGCTTTGAGAGGCAATAGGTGTATTGACAGCAAAGTCACATGCATTATGCACAGTAATCCTGATAGAATTCTTCGAAAATTGTACCAGATAATTTACATGTCCTAAGCCTCTTATCTATACATTTTCATTGGTCTGACAGCTATAAATTTTCGCAATAGAAATATTAAATATAAAGGAAAATGTAATAGTACATTATGCAACGAACCTATAATGATAGTAATTAAGACGAAAGTATGGATGTTTATGAAACGAGCGCAAGCGAGTTTCATAATATTCATACGAGCGTCTTAATTACCGTTATAGGCAAGTTTCATACGACTTTTTATGCTCGACCATATTTCTAACTTGAAATTACTCAGATGTATACATTTTATTTGTATCTGACAAGATCGGAAGTGACCTTGTTCTAGGTCGTGAATTGCGGGATGTGCGCAGATGCGAAAGTATTTATTTTTTCCGAGGAACAATAATGTCATTGACCTTGATGTAATCCCGTTAAACTTGATATAATCTTGATTATTGAATTCGACATTGAAAAACGAGATGACAAATTGAATTTATTTGAATATTATTTACAATTAACGCTAATTATTACAGTAACAGAACATAACCTTCTGCGACAGTATTGGATTTCCAGCCTCCGTGGCTTTTCGCTAATTCTCTTTCGATTGCATATCCAAGAATAATCGATACTTGCGGTTTTATAACGGTACAAAGCTGACTTGTCATTAGCTGAACACCTGTAAGCTGAGTTGTCATTGGCTAAACACCTATACTTTAATGAGTAGGTGTACTTTAATGAGATGCATTGAAGGACTGCTACCAGGTGTATAATTACTACATTTCGGCATGGTCGAGCATAAAATAATATAAAAAATAACATTTAACTACAATTTCCGTAGAGAGTGACAGAACACATCTTTATGAGATTGCTACTATTTATTATTTAACTATCTGAAATAGGAAAGTCACAATAATTCTTTTGTAAGAAAAAAAAAACGAAAGTTGCTTGATTTTTTTTACCTCAAAATTTTATATAACTCTCTTGCAATGATGTAATGATATAATAAGCTATAATATTTTTCCGGAGAATACTCTATAATAATCTCAAAGTGTGGTGGTCACAGAATACCTCCAAGTCTGAAGATTATTACGACCATTTCGATTGCTGGAAGCGGACTTGCCCGAAGAAGGGACAGGTGTGGCGACATCTGTATGAAAACAAATCCTTCACACTTATGAAATGAAAAGTAACCGCTCACTGTCATTGTCAGACTCAATTACTTCACTGTAAATTGTAATAGAGAAGCAACGTAGATAGCGGTGAGTAGCGGATGTTTTCAGTTTTAACATAGCCTACACCCATAACAATCCGCACTAAAACATAATTTGTTTGTAACTCCTTATCTCGCCCTCCTTTTTCTGTGACATAGGCCTGGCTCGCAGATATTTTGGTCAACTGTAAGTATGTAAGGCTTTTATCTCTCTAGCTTGAACGGTTTCAGTAAAAATTATACTTTGGTATATAAAAATGTAGGGCTGAGAGAAACAAATTTACAGATGTAACTTAGTAACGAATTTAAATGGACAGCCACTCCAATTATATTATGTTTCGTAGCGCAAATATGATCCGATCATAATAAAACTGTATATGTTCTTGTTCAGGAATGTACTGTGTAAAGAATTTAATTCAGTAAAAATTGAAAATTGTATTTTTTTGACACTTTGACTCTTCCCATGCTCCTTTATCCGGCTGACTGAGCTGCGGTTAAGTTCAAAAGGATGTGGAATTATCAATAGTAATCGAAAATAGAGACTTATAACACCTGTCATCTTCCTCGACCCTAATTTTTTGCTTTCATCTTACTAAAATAGCAACTGTCTATTTTAGTCTATACCATCCATCCTACGCTAGTGGCGCGTCTCACTCGATGCATTTTACTTCTTCCACTCCCGACGCCAATGCCAAGGGATAAAGTGATTGTACACATCCAATTTAAAACTGAGGGTTGCTGCGCCAGGGTGCAATTTCCTCCTTGCAACAGTTAATCCTCTTACTATCGTCTCAGGAAAGTTCCACTACCCTCGCAATGGTTTTTGTCCTTTTCTCTCAGGTGCAGTCATGTCCGGTAGGGAAGGCGAACTTTTCATCAGTAAGGTACGAACTTCACTCCCTAGAGGTCTCTAGAAATGCGTCTTGCACAGGGAACAAAGATCGTCTGATCTATTACCAAAGAAAATGTGCACTAGTACCACAAAGCGGGTCGTACAATACGAATTCTTCAGATAGTACTACTGCTCTAATTTCTTCATCGTCGTATCCTTGTCTTCTAAGTCACTGAATGACGTCTGAAATTTTAAGAGTCACTAGGACTGAGTTTGTGGCCAAAATGGCAGAAATATATACACACAGTCCGGCACTTAAAACACGCCACGGTAATAGCACGGCCATTTGTAGTGATAGAAGACAAATCTTCAGACAAAAGTTGTTTGGCGTGAAGGGGTACATATTGTGGTATAGATATTTGTTTGGTAGGTGCAGGGGTAGAGAAGATATGAAAGCCAACTTCATTATTTTAAGTGGATTGATATGATATTTTATTATTTACCTTTTAATAGTGAGTTTGAAGATGTATACAACAACACCACAATTACAACCGAAAGACGGTAATAGAGTCCTTTTTTTTTTCTTATTGGGCCGTCTATTATTTTCCACCAACAATTACAATTACACAACCTCTGAACCTCTTTCAGTCGTTCTTTCTAATGACACCGGTATGAATTTTATAATACGCATGGTTGCAGAATTATAGCAGTTTATGATCACGGAATGTTACTGTGGACATACTATATATTGTTGAATATTGATATTTGGTGAACTATTCTCAAAGCAAACTGAATAAAATAGTTTGAAAAAAAAATAATAATAGTAATAAATATAATAATGATAATAATCAATTTTATTTGAAGCAAGTAAAGCGATAGGTTTTTAAGTAAATCCCGAAAAGACGAAGTATATGATTATGTCTCGTGACCAGAATATTGTACGAAATCGAAATATAAAAATTGGAGATTTATCCTTCGAAGAGGTGGAGAAATACAAATATCTTGGAGCAACAGTAACAAATATAAATGCCACTCGGGAGGAAATTAAACGCAGAATAAATATGGTAAATGCCTGTTATTATTCGGTTGAGAAGTTTTTGTCATCTGGTCTGCTGTCAAAAAATCTGAAAGTTATACTTTATAAAAGAGTTATATTACCGGTTATTCTGTATGGTTGTGAAACTTCGACTCTCACTTCGAAAGAGGAACAGAGAGTAAGGGCGTTTGAGAATAAGGTGTTTAGGAAAATATTTGTGGGATGAAATTACAAGAGAATGGAGAAAGTTACACAACGCAGAACTGTACGCTTTGTACTCTTCACCTGACATAATTAGGAACATTAAATCCAGACGTTTGAGATGGGCAGGGCATGTGGCACGTACGGGCGAAGCCAGAAATGCATGTAGAGTGTTAGTTGGGAGACCGGAGGGAAAACTACCTTTGGGGAGGCAGAGACGTAGATTAGAGGATAATATTAAAATGGATTTGAAGGAAGTGGGATATGATGATAGGGACTGGATTAATCTTGCACAGGATAGGGACCGATGGCGGGGTTATGTGAAGGCGGCAATGATCCTCCAGGTTGCTTAAAAGCCATTTGTAAGTAAGTAAGTAATATCAATAATAATGTGGTGTCTAGGAGACGTTAGATTTTTCTTGTATTTAATTCAATATATATATATATATATATATATATATATATATACTTTATTTCTATAATTTCCTTTGAATAATCATGGAGGCTTAAAAGCAATTTAATAAATGATTGAGTAATGTGTTTCATGCTGTTAAGTTGGAAGAATCGTGGTAGAAATTAACCCCATTACATACTGTATAACTAACACAGAGGGTGATTCACAGTCTCTAGTATGTCAAGTTACCTCTATCCACTCTCAGGGAGCAGAGAAAGCAGATTTATTAAACGTGGTGCTCAGATATTCAAGTTTCCTGGCACCGAGAACTTGTGAAACTAGAATTACCCCTTTCAGTTACTCCTCCTTTCTGATTATAATCCCCTGTCTCCTTCATATTTTACACTACTGATGACAGAGGCGTAATTAAGTGATGTGCTAAATTGTTGATATTTGCCTTTCTACAAGTACGATGTCTTTTCTTTTTCGGGTACAAAATTCAAGAACCTGACCATCCATCCATCCATCCATCCATCCATCCATCCATCCATCCATCCATCCATCCATCCATCCATCTATCCATCCATCCATCCACCCATCCATCCATCCATCCATCCATCCACCCACCCAACCACCTATCCACCCATACATGTCTATCTTATGGCCCCGTTATTTGTCTTCTTTTAACTTAAGAGGCTAATTATATCTGACAGCTGTAAAATTTTTGGAAATCAACATTTTTTTCCTCCATTACTGTATCTTATATAATAATGAAAATTGTTATGTGTAAAACACTGTCCTTCTGTTATATGAAAAAATATTTTTACGATTTAAAAAAAAAATATATTTATATACTTTTTTCAAAATTCAAAATGATGGCAGTTTACTGTGCAGTGACGAAGCGTTTCCCTCATAACTCATAAACTTGTTAACTTTTTCATGTTCTATCTCTTCTATTTTATTGCTCAAACTCACGTTTACAATATCATGCTCTTTCAACTATATTCCTTAATAAATAATATTTTTTTTTTATTTTGTGTTATAAGAAAATAGTGATATTTGACCATTTTCTAAAATGAATTTATTTTTTATCAGACAATTTATCTACGATAGAGAAGTGGTCTTACATCATATTGTAGATATGACATGCATGAATACACACAAAGAATTTCATCACAGAATGTTGGATAGTTTTTGAGTTATGCGCGAAACGCTTCATCACTGCACAGTGAACTGAATTAAAAAAAATGTAAATAATTTTTTTAATCGTAAAAATGTTTCTTTTTCAAATAGCATAAGAATATTGTTTTACTAATTTCCATTATTGTACAAGATACAGTAATGGAGAAAAAAAAAGTTGAATGTTTCCAAACTTTTACTGCTGTAAGATGTACAAAACCCCTTAAACCTGGTAGGACACTGATATAAATTACAAATTATATTCAATATTAATAATTTTCTTTTAATGGCAACTTTACGAAGATATGGAAGACACTGAAAGTTGAGCCTCCCTGATGATTAAGTGTTGTGTTTTGGATGTAATAAAGATGTGAATACACACTTAATGAAATTAAAATGCTGTTAATTTAACGTTTTAAAAGCGTTTCCTCTAAGTTAAAATCCTGTGGATCTTATGGACGGATATGCTGAAGTGAGGGGTAATATTTTCCCAACAACCCCATTGCCATAAATTGAGCCATAAGGGAGATTCTTCATATTTATCATATTTTATAGCGAATTATGATAAATGAGTAAGTAACTCAAGTTTTGGTTTATTAATTTAAACTAATTGAATTACCACTCAAATTACATGTTGTAATTCACGAAGGAATTCATGAATAAATAAAACCAATCATGCATTGGTGGGTTTGTACTGAATATTTAATACTCCAATATTGAAATCAAAGCTATCAGGCAACAAGCCTTACTTTTGCTGTCATCAATAAATGTCACCTCTTGAAAATTCTCTATCAGGTACTCGATAAATAATGTATGTATTGTTGATTTGAATGCTTATACTGCGATTTCACACTATCCTCCTTTCACTCTTAGAATGGGTACTGATGTTCATGAAACAATTATTCTACTCATCCGCCATACTCCGGACCTGTTTTCCATTTGTACAATCAATTCCATTAATACCGTCTCTTTTTGATATTTGTTATATCCAGTGCTTCATCCCCCTTTCGCAGGCTATGTTGATTAATTTTTTATTTTAGTAGGTTATTTTACGACGCTTTATCAACAGCTTTGGTTATTTAGCGTCTGAATGAGATGAAGGTGATAATGCCGGTGAAATGAGTCCGGGGTCCAACACCGTAAGTAACCCAGCATTTGCTCATATTGGGTTGAGGGAAAACCCCGGAAAAAAACCTCAACCAGGTAATTTGTCCCGACCGGGAATCGAACTCGGGCCACCTGGTTTCGCGGCTAGACGTGCTAACCGTTACTCCACAGGCGTGGACATGTTGATTAATGATGGTGCCTAAATTTTTCACAACCGCAGCTTCTTTCAAAGGAAGACATTTACAATAAAAAATAGAACTACAATTATGTATTACGAAATTTAAATTACTATGATGATTCAAAGATTATTGACCAATAGATGTTAAAGAAAAAGAAATTGTTGTTTCTTTTTATATTTAACGAAAGAAAATTAAAATCGAACCAATATTTGACTATATTTATACCTAAGTTAGCATTTTTATAGATTTAATCCCTGAAATAACAACTAAATACCATCACTGTATCATCTGCATATGAATGCATGGAGCCATTATAATTTTTTCAAATCTAAATTTAATAAATCATTAATGTATATTAAAAATAAGATAGTCCTAAAATCGTTCCTTGTGGAACTCCAATATTCACATAGGCCTATCTTTTTTTTTTTTTTTTTTTTTTTTTTTAAATTTTAAACATTTTAAATTTTACAAATAAAATGAAGTTATTGGTCTATGTATAGGGACAATTTGGAAGCCACATGTTGAAAGAAGATAATACCGCATAACAAACATATTATTACATTGTAAAATAATAAGGAAGAGAAGTATTGGCAGGCCAAGAAAGCGATGGACATAACTCTATAACTGAAAACTATGAGACCGGACCGAGCCTTAATTCAATTTTTAGACATACAATAAAAATGGAGCAATATTGTTACATAAAATGCAAATTTACCATAATGGTCTATTAATGTGATTGAAAGTTTGTATTTGCTGCTCGTTTTATGTAAACAAAAGTATTATCACAGTCTAGTATATACAGTCACGAAGCTTGAGTTGTGAGGGTGCTAGGAACAATAGACTGTGCCGGCATTATTTCGCATTGTCTGTAATGAGGCGATATTAGCGATCCTAGTGGTTACCAACTATCTATGGATGCATATTTACTACGTATTGAGCTTCGTGACTGTATGTACTAGACTGTGCTATTATCATGGTCCGCTCCTGCATTAGAACAGAGCATCTGTACCGGTATGTCTGTGCCCGCTTGAGCTGTACTGTGTACTTATAAACCCACTCCTCCCCATCCAGCAACGTTGCAAAACGTGTAATATTCTAAACTTTAATAATTAGTTAAATATTGCAATTAAAAAGAATGTAAGGACATTTTTTCTTCCTTATGGCATGAATAATCATCAGTTAAAATAATGGCACTTATACCCCTTACATCCTGTATACATTACACGAGCTAACCTCTATGTTTCACCTTGTAATAAAATTCTTATTTTATAAAACATTTTAAGTGCTTAGCAACAATAAATTTTACTCTACACAATACAGTAGCATTTACAGCATCATATATTTACATAAAAGTTAGCAGTGTTCCCTGTCGGAGTGCATTTTGATGTTCCCGTCCTAAATAGAAGTCAATGAACCCTTCCTAAAAGTCATTGAATCTTAATTACCCAAGTGTTACAGTATTATTCCAATGTTATTTTAAAGTTATCCAGGTTCTTCATCTTTATCTGTTTTAGTTTTACTTACTGAAAAATAAGAAAGGGAAGTAATTAAAATAGTAACATATTTGTATAACCGCTGCATTGTAAAATATCTACCAGTGTATATTTCGGTTGTTTGTTTCGTGTTGGGCTGCAGTTCATTTTGCGTCCAGTCACTGTCCTATGCAAATCATTAAAACATATGCTTCACCGGGATAAAATGACAGTTTGCTGCCTTCCCCCATCGGCAGTAATGTAACACCACAACCTTGTTACAGAATACTGATTCCATGCACAGTACAGCCTGTGGAGGAAGTGGTATCTTTCCATATGACCGGCATTGATTAGTAACATAGTTAACTAGTGGTAATTAATATTGGCAATATTACGAAACTTTCCGTGTAAGCGATCTATTACCCAACTAAATACCTCGAAAATTCACATTAATATTAGCATCTTAACTTTTATTAATATCGTTATTTTTTTTCACAGAACTCTAAGCTCTAAGAATAATAATAACCGTAAACGAACCCCATTATTAGGATTACAATTAGGATGATCATTATCAAAATTCGTATGAAATTAATGGTGTGAAGTTACTAGAGTAGAATCATTTAAGGATTTGGGTATTTATTTTACACATAACTTATGTTTTAAAATGCACTTAAATCACGTAGTAGCTGATGCATATAGAAAATTAGGATTTATAATCAGAAATACAAAAGAATTACAAAATACAAATACTATTGATGCTTTATATAAAACTCTAGTTAGGAGTAAGCTATATTATACGTCTGTAATATAGTCACCTCAGTTCCAGTCCCATCAGATGCAAATAGAAAGGATACAGAAAAGATTTTTACGTTATTTATATTTAAAAAAAAACATCACGTGTCGTCTTATGACAAGCAAATTTCATATAATCAGTTACTTTTTGAATTTAATTGTAAAGCTTTAAAATCTCGACGATTAATAAATAGTTAAATTTTACTCTGTAAGACTGTTAACGGTATATTGAATAACTGTGATTATCTTAAATTCCTTCAGTTCAATGTAAAAAAAACAGAATTACGTCATAGGCAACCTAGAATTGTTTTCTGTTAACTGTTTGTTGCGTGTAATACTTACAACTCTCTGTCTTTAAACTGTAATTCTCAATTAGATTTCAGTTTCACAGTTGAAAAATTTCATACAATATTACAAAGAATTGTATTTCCTTAGATATTTAAATTATGTAGAAGTGTATTATAATGTTTTTACTCTAGTTTTTAAATAATTTTGCATCATTATATTGACATTTGGCACTATATTAACTGTAATATTATATTCTAGCATCTATTACCGTTACATATTTTCTTTCTTTCGTTTGTGTTGTTTGTTTTGTTTTGTTCTTTTCTTATTATGTATTTTATGTATGTATCTGTGTAAGCCACCTGTAATTGGAAGCCTGCTTCTGTTGGTGTTAGATTTAAATAAATAAATTATGTTACACAACCTTAGTACGTCAACAATACAGAGAAATTAATTTATAATTTCAGATGAGAGAGTTCGGATATTTACGAAAAAGGAACGTTTTACATACAGTAAAATACTAACATAACATTTAACTCTGGAGAGACAAAAGGTTATGTTCTGGATCAGGCCATCAGGTTCGAGAAGCATCAGAATCAACCCGAGGAGGTTAATCTAGAGAAAAGGGCAAATTATGGACCAACTATCCCTTATTTCAAAACATCAAATAAACTCAGGGATATAGAAGTCATCGAATTAATGGTGGGCGCTAGAGGGACCATGACGAAACAATTCGTCTCATTCTGTCATAAATTTGGAGTCCTAACAACAACAATTAAGGAAATGTTTATGATAACTTTGAAGGGTTCTCTGCAGATTTTACGGCGACACTTGTACTTCAATTCAATTTACACTTGAATTTTCTCATTCTATTTTATTTTTTATCTGTTTTTTTATTTTACTGCAAATTTTCATTATTGTAAAACATTGTCTACTCTAAATTTCAGTTTATTGTAAACAAACTTGTTGTAAGACATTTTTAATGTCACACCTTAAATGTTTAACATTCTTTATCTTTGGCAACCTCACCTAGTTGAGGAAGAATAGATATTATTATTATTATTATTATTATTATTATTATTATTATTATTATTATTATTATTATTATTATTATTATTTTACAAACAAGTTTCCACTAGAAGAAAGTGACATGGGATTTATAAAATCCCTATGATGCTTAAAACGTTTATGCTGTACGCGATTGTTATTGTGAGTTTGGATGGGATTTGAGGGATGTTCGGGATTTGAAATAAAAGTAAGATATTTATTTTCTTTTCATTTCTGTTTCCATACTCCACGCATTTAAATGTACCAAGGCGAAGCCTTCTCGTTAACTACTACGTAATCGCTTCCACATTAAATAACGCCTAGTCTCGAAACAATGCAATTGATAGTCTAAACCAGCGTTTCTCAAACTTTTTTGAAGTGGGGACCACTTTTTTAAGTCAGAACAGTTCCGCTGACCACCTTACACTTTGTTCCCTCCGAAAGAAAATTTATCATTTTTGTAGCATATTTTAATACCAGTATACTTGTATTTTAAAACAGAATTAATTAATTAATTTAATTCAATTAATTTTATATGATTAACTATTTAAGTTAATGTTATTAGAAGAAAATTCGTTTTTGATTTTTTAATAATTCAAGGCTATTAGAGTTTCGATAATCTTGAACTTATTAACTAAACAAAATAAATAAATAAATAAATGTTGGTACTCACATTAATGAGATGGATGAGCCTGTCGATTCTTGTACAATTGTTGTATATTTGGATGTATGCTGGTAAGCTTAAGTCGAAGATCGTCACCTACATTGAGTCGATCTCGGTACTTTGTTTTTGAGTTAGTGATGAAAACCCTTACCTCACACAGATACGTAGAAGCAAAGTGAATTATAATCTATAAAGCACCATTGTGCAGTTCACTATATTCTCTTTTCACTTGTGACGAGATCCACAAATTAACCATACCTTCCGCTTGGAATTTCATTTTAAGTCCCGTGTCATTCGAGAGTTCAATTAACTGTTCTCTTTCACTCAATGAAAGTTTGTTAGTTTCAATATCGCAATGAAAGGGATCACGAACCCATGAAAATTCATCATATTTACTTGCAAAATAGTTTTCAAATTGCGACCTCACAGTTTCAAAATGCATGTCACTGCATAATTATTTTCCAATAACAAAATAATTTTCAATCAAAAACGACTCTAGGGCTGGAAATGGTGGAAAAATCCTCTGTTTTACGCAACTGACCCATAAACCAAGTTTTCTCTCGAACCCCCTCCCCCCTATTTTCTCATGCTCATTGAGAACAGTCAAAGAATTACATTGTAGAGAGAGATTTAGTTCGATTAGTTTTGAGAATACATCTGAAAGATATGCCAATGTACATAGCCACATGTCATCAACTGATGTGTAGGGAAAAGATGGCGAGAAACACCACGTTTATAGTGCTTTACTGTAAATCCCTCTTTTGTTGCAGAGATTAGAGTGGGAAATCGGCAAACGAGTAAGGTAATAAATTTAATAAAATGTCAGTAAGTACTGAGAGAAAAAGTGAAAACCAATTGGCATATGTCATTTTCAAACTCAGAGATTTTCAACTATAGTGTGATACGCAATTCGTTTGAATTTTATTTGTTCTTCAGTCCTTTTTGAAGGACCACAAGGGCAGACCTCGAAGACCACAGGTGGTCCGCGGACCATAGTTTGAGAAACGCTGGTCTAAACGATCCACACTTCAAAATGACGCCATGGGTTGTTTGAAATTGTAATGAATAATATTATGCCATTGTAGAAACTTGGATTTATTTGGAAATTAATACCACAGTTACGTAGGGTACTGGCGCCTATGATGGGCACCCCTATAGTGATGGGCACATTAAATTATTTATGGTTGTAATAAGGATTTGCGGCTTAGAATTAAATTATTCTTTGTACCAAATGATTCGCAGTATTGTTGGCTTACATTTTCACACATAGTCTATGTCCTGAGAGCGCGTGGGAAGCTTCAGTTTTAAATACATTGTCCCCATGTGCATGTTCATGTTTATCGTCGCTTAAATTTAATATTTTTTTTAGTGTTCACTGCTGTTGTAAATAGTGTTTGTAGGTTTCGTTGTTCTTTGTATTGTACTGAAACCTTCATTATTAACTCCGTTGAATGTATCTCAGTAGATATAAGTGGTTTTAATGTTGAAATAACGCATTTTAGTTTCTTAATGCCCACAGTGCACAGTGCCCATCACTATATAATTGTAAGTGCCCATTACTAGTGCAATGACATAAAATTCATAGACATAGGCTACTAGTCCTTATTTAACCTATTATTAATCACACGTTACAGCCTAAGTCGAACTCTATATTCCTATTTTTCTTTAAATCTCAGAATGCCTATTCTTGGAAAAATGAAGTACACTAAAGACCAGTTGATGTCAGCAGTTGCAGTAGTTCGAGATGATGATAGGATTAAAACATCTGGGAACAAGTTTGGTGTATCAAGATCGACACTCCAACGGTACATTAAGGGGCAGGATAAATCTACATTTGGTCCCAAGTCTGTTCTCTCTATTGGTGAGGAGATGATGTTAGTAAATAATTAGTTACTGAACTCTGGTAGAAAAGGTTTCCCTAGAAGAAGAGGAGACATTTAGTTAAGTATCCAGGATTCTTGAATTCAAATAATAGAGTTAGCCCTTTCAAGAATAATTTTCCTGGAAAAGGATGGTATGAAGCTTTTCTCCGAAGGCATTCTGTTGTTTCGTAGCGAACAGTGGAAGTTGTGACGATGGCAAGTTAAAATTTGAGTGAAAACAGTATAAGAAAATGTTTTCTGAATCAATATTAAAGGAGGAAAATATGTTTGATATATTGTAAGATACAACAAGGATGTTTAATGGCGACGAAACTAATTTCCAACTTTGCCCTAAAACTCAAAAGGTTCTTGCTCCCAGAGCATCTCAGAATGTTGTGAAGTGATAATGGGTAGTGATAAAGAAGCCCTTACAGTCATGTTCACCTTTTCAGCTGCTGGATTTATGTGCCCTCCGATGATAGTGTAGAATTACAAAAGGCTGCCACATGAAATAGCACAGTCAATTCCTGATGAATGGGGAATTGGCCTTAGTGAATCCGGATGGATAAAATCGGAAGTTTTTTTATGAATTTGTGGGCAGTATTTTCCATCTATTTCTTTTCAGAAATAAAATAAAATTGCCTGATATCTTATTTGTGAATGGGCACAAAAGCCACATGACATTCCAGTTGAGTCAGTTATGCATTGAACTCAACATAGTTCTTGTGGCTTTGTACCCTAATGCAATTAGAATACTACAACCTGCCGATGTTCCTGCTTTCCGGCCTATCAAGGAGGAGTGGAAGAAAGGGGTTTTAAATTGGCGGCGGGAGCATCCTTGTCAAGCCCTCTCAAAGAGAGGCTTTGCACCAGTACTAAATGAAGTACTAAAGATTTGCGTAAAACCTGACACATTCAAAAATGGATTCCGAGCAGCTGGACTTTTCCAATGGGATCCCAACAACATTGACTTCACAAAATGTTTAGGAAATGAGCACAGTGGACCTGAAAATCTACAGTTAAGACATTCTGAAGGAGTTATTGAAGATAGACCTAATCAATCTTTGACTTTTAGAGAATTCTGAGAATTAGAGAAGTTGTAGGAGATGAGCGAATGTCCAAATTCAAGAATTTTGGAAACATTGTTGAACAGGAAGAAAACAGCGAAGAGTTCTATGTTCTCTTTAGACTGTACGAACTATTTGCTAAAAAGAATGAAAAAGATTTTGAAAGAAAGGGGAACCAGAAGAAATAGCGTTTGGTAGCATGAAAGTAGTGACAGTTAATGAAAGAGATCAGTCAGAAGATAACGAAGAATTAATTGAAAGACAGTTAAGCAGTCAAAATCAAGTGGATCCAGTATAAATAGCAGGTAAAGAACATTTCCAGACAGAAGAAGTAGGTGCTAATATGTATATTTAATAAGATAATTTACTGAAGACACCGGAAAAAAATCTCAGCAATGAAGAAAACAATGAAGAAGTCCGTACATTGGGGGATTGCTTGATATGGCCTGAAACTCCAAAAAGAAAAAAAACATTCGTAAAACAGAAAGAATGCCATACGTTTTAACATCGAGGAAATGGAGAGCTCTTGTTAGGAATAAAGAAGAGAAGAAAGGAAAAAGAAAGAGAGAAAAAGGGAAAGGAAGATGAATAATGGAGGAAAAATAGCTAAGCCTAAAAGAAGTGTTGATTCAACAAAACACGTAAAAGATGGGAGAAAAGTTACTGAACTGTCAACATTGAGCTCTCAAGAGAATCCAAAAGACAGTAGTTTAATAGTTGTGAGCCTTTCATATGACAAAAATGTCATATTAGCAACTACTAGTTCTGGTACTGTACAAACCTATTAGAGAAGAGTAAGGACACTTCAGAACAGCCGAATAAGCTGCATTCATCAGGACTCTGTTACACATGCGGCGGGTGTTTAAATAATGAGTGGGTTGGTATTTCCTGTAAAATGTCTTAAAGTATTTCACAAGAAGTGTCTTCAAAACGAAATCAGTGATAAGGATTCAGAAGATGACAATGTATACTTTTGTAAGAAATGTGTGAGAGAATTAGACGACAGGGAAAGTGAAAGTAATAGATTGATGTAAGAAAGAAAAACATTTAGACTCATAATTAATAGAGGCAAGGGCATCCTATAAGTTGAAAACGAATAAATTAGCTTTAATTTGAAGGTAAATGTCTCATTTTTGTATTAAAATATTAAAGTGACCATCACTGTACACTTAGGTGCCCAAGTGAGATGCTGGAGTGCCCATCACTATGTTTTTCTTCTAATTCAATATTGATGTAATTTAAAAATAATCAGACACATTATTGTAAATTCTTTCGTGTGCAGAAGAATCACAAATATATTCAGGTATTTACTGAAAAAAAAAAATTAGAAAAATATCTCAGTAAATTAGATGTTTCCAACCAAATACGTGTTGTAATGTGCTTAAAGTGCCCATCACTATATACTTTACCCAATAGTCCATTCCCTTGAGTAAGCGACATCGCATCTCAGCAGACTCGAGCAGCACTATCTTCATTCAAGCGAAACAAACCCCCTGACCTTCACTCCTTCCCAGCTACTGAATACATAGCTACACATGAAGAAAGAGTGGAACGGAGAAAAATTCTCTCTCTCTGGCACCGGGATTTGAAACCGGGTTTTCAGCTCTACTAGCTGACGCGTTATCCACTAAGCTATACCGGATTCCCATCCCGATGCCGGAAAGAATCCTCTCAGTTTAAGTTCCACCTCTTAGGTTCTCTCTAGTGGCCCCATGCACTGCGTCACAGATGTGCACAATGTCCACACAGTGTGCAGAGGTGCACTCTTACGAGTGAGGGAATTTTCCTCCGTTCCACTCTTTCTTCATCATATGAAGACGCACAATTTCTGCAAGGAAATATCATAAATTAGTAGTAGTATTAGTAGTAGTATTTATTTATTTATTTAACCTGGTAGAGATAAGGCCATCAGGCCTTCTCTGCCCCTCTACCAGGGGATTACAACTATAATATGAACAATAAAATTACAATTAATATTAAATTTACAATTACAATTACAATAAAAATTAAAGTAGGACAAGATTACCTGATTAATGAAAGCTAGACATTTTATTACAGAAGTTAAGAATAAAGAATATTTTTTGTATTTACTGAATTACAAATTAAACCTACAATAACAAAATTCTATAGTGATGAAATTACCGGATATTGAAATATTTTGTGATAGATTGAGATAAATATTTATAAGAAACCATGTCTGAACGAGTCTCAATTACTGACCAAGTGCCTAGTAAGTTTGCGTTTGAATTCAATTTTATTTCGACAGTCCCTGATGCTAGCAGTTAACGAATTCCAGAGTCTTGGTAGGGCTATTGTGAAAGAGAATGAGTATGAGGAGGTGCGATGGGATGTTATTGTTAGTATTGTTTCATGGCGAGAGCGTGTGTTCAGATTGTGGTGGGAAGAAAGGTAAGTGAAGCGAGACGACAGATACAAAGGAATAGAAGAGTTCAAGATTTCGAACAGAAGGAGAAGTGAATGTAAATTTCTTTTCTTATCTAGTTTAAGCCAACCTATTGTTTCCAGGGATGGAATAATATGATCATATTTACGAACATTGCTTACAAAACGTACACACAAATTATGAGCACGTTGAAGTTTCGTTTTGTTGTCGCTGGAAAGGTCAGTCAGTAAAATGTCAGCATAGTCAAAATAGGGAAATATAAGCGTCTGCACAAGGGACTTTTTTAAGCAAGAGGGAAGATGAACATTCATCCTTTTCAGCACATGGATAATAAATATACTTCGGTACATCGTAATATACGTAGCTACAGTGTAAGGGTTGTCCAAACCTTTAAACTCACGGCTATTAATTGTTTTATCATCAGCCAAGGGAAAACTTAGGCCTACACACTGTAACTTTCATTCATAATTATAAAGTAAGCTATAGGGCGTTTTTTTACGTACTGTAAATCTATGACACGGACTTACAGCTATTCTTGCCTCTCGAATGCTTCGCTAAGGTTTTATCGCCCTGTAAAGTCCATCGCTCACGGTAGGTTAAAGTGGGTAAACATTTGATCCAACGGCCACAGCGTCTACAGAAAAAACTTCAATGGCAGCTTTTACGTAACATATAAGTGGTACTTCAAATCGCTTTTCCTATAATGCATCCAATTCTGGTACTCTAGAAAGATGTTCAATGAACCTTTCTTTAACATTTCCAAGGGAATCAATAATAAATTTTGATGGTAGCCTATATGTTTTACATGATTTCTTTTTCTATTTTTGAATCTATATTTACTTCAGTAGTTTTCAATATCCTTCTCGTTATATTCTTGTCAGTTGGATAACGGCATCACAGATTTGTGAAGTCTCGGCGTTTTACAAACATATTCTGTTATTTCATTTAAGGTTTTGAATTTTCTGCTAGTTTTTATTGGCATTCATTTTATTCATAGTGTTCTACCCAAGGGCAGATCTTTCACTGAAAATCCAGTATTTTCCAATCCTCCTCATTTCCACCTTCCTCTTGGTCACCGCATACGATTCATACATCTTAATGTTGTCTATCATCTGCTATTTTCTTCTGTCCCGAACTTTTCTCTTGTTCATCATACCTTTCAGTGTATCCTTCAGTTGACAGTTTCTTCCCAGCCAGGGGCCCAGCCAATTTAATTTATCTGCTACCCTTTTTTTTCTCCCTTAAGGGTTATACGAATTGAATAAGAAGGGAATCGTGACCCTTTGTAATCACTACTTTACCGGTATTTGTCTTTGGGGAATTACGAAAACCAAGCCACCGGCGTAGATCAGGCCGTTGCGCGTTTGTGTTGCGCTCCTCTAGAGCGTGTATTCGATTTACGCTTGGGCTGTTTACATGGTTTGGTTATTTCCCAGGTTTCACCGAACACCGCCAGGAGAATGTCATCCGAAACTTCGGCATCATCTCGAAAAATCCATCCGGTTATCATCAATTCCATCAACGCTAAATAATCTAGTAGTTGATATAACGTCGTTAAATAACCAACTATAAAATCTGGAAACCCTAAGCTGCGGCAGTAGTAGCATCGGCCATATGCTCGGATATTAAGTTATTCATCGTTGGGCTTCCCTACATTTATTATGGTGGGAGGTATTTTCATCAATTTCTAGCGCTGGAGAAGATGGTCCTTATCGATACTTGTGGGTAATTCGTTACATAAAATACAATGAGGGGAATCCAGTAAGGATAGTCGGTGCAAGTGTGCTGCCAGATAATCGTTCCAATTTTTCTGCATCTCTCCTTGGTTCATCTGGAATGGCGTTTGGGTTGGGTAGACCAGTGATTCCCAAAGCTTTTGAAGGCACGATCCACTCTTGGGTGAGATGTTTATATGCGACACCCCATTCGAAAAATGTAAATCCTTGTAAAATAGAAAACAACTATTATTTTACCAAAAATTAGTAGATACAACCCAAGAAAAATGACCAAAATAGAATATATTACAACATTAATACAAAATATTACATGAATATCTTTTCTAGTAAGCTACTTTGCTGATATTTTTCGGACGCTTAAACAGTTTGCAAGGCCAAGATATTAGCATAATAACAAACAGAAAAAATCGAGAGATTTATAAGGAAACTTGATTTCTGATCGGCGTCACTTAACAAAAAGGAACGTGATTCATTCCAGTGCATTACAGAACTCTTGTAGAATTTAGCTACGTATGACACGACATATATTAAGTTTGTTTTTGCGAACATAAAGTTAAGTTTGCAGAATAATTCTAAACAACAGGTTTATTTTTTGCGGAAAACAGTCAAAACAATACTACAGTCATTGATGGATACTAAATTAATTTTAGGTAGTTGCGTTCGGTTGGCTAAAATTAAAGAAAATGCATGAAGGGAAAATTAATTTAAATATGTACGTACCCTGGAATGCTACCTATCCTATAATACAGTCTTGCATTAAAGTTTTGGTTCGTAAATTTCGTCTAGATTTAAATTCCTCTCACACATTTGGACGTATGAAATCGTAACAATTTACTTGCGGTTGTCATATTTATATTTCTAAACTTTTATGTAATTCTTGGAATGGTGATGATGAATGCTTCATGTTTTACGTTTCTGCGAGCCTTGTTTATTGCATTCGTCGTATTGCTCATATTCATCTCTCTAAGTGATATTAATGGCACAGGCAGCTGGGAAATGCTGCAGCTACACTAGCAGTGCTTTCAACCGTACTGCGTATCACAAATTTCAGTTATATTATAACCAGAACTCAGCAACTGAATAAATATTACACATATAAGAGCAGGTCAGATTTGAACCTCAACGTTCATTATTATTATTGGGTTATTTCACGACGCTGTATCAACATCTAGGTTATTTAGCGTCTGAATGAAATGAAGGTGATAATGCCGGTGAAATGAGTCCGGGATCCAGCACCGAAAATTACCCAGCATTTGCTCGTATTGGGTTGAGGGAAAACCCCGGAAAAAACCTCAACCAGGTAACTTGCCCCGACCGGGATTCGAACCCGGGCCACACCCGGTTTCGCGGCCAGACGCGCTGACCGTTACTCCACAGGTGTGGACCCCAACGTTGAAGCATACAAATTTCTTCCAAATGTAATTCACGGTGAGGTAGAAATCACATCACATAGGGAAAGTGTTGGTGTTCTTTTTTTCTTTCTGTTCAACGATAAAGCCAATTTTTGTATTAACGGTGAAGACAATCAGTAAAATGGCTGTATTGAAGTGATACCACTCCCAATTGGAGGGATCCGTCCAAAGTGCAGGGGTGGCTAGAAAATTGATGGTTTGGTGTTGCATATAGGGAACAACTGTATTACATCCCCAAGTTAAATTTGCGTCCGGTGAATGCAAGAGACGAGCACTAGTAGCTCTAATTGCCCTAGTTGTTAGTGTACAACCTACTGTTTCGTCTGTGAGTGAGGTCATGTTACAAGAGATAATGCAATGAGTGAGGTTAATATATAATATGTGTAAGAAATACGGAGCATAATATTAACACTTTCACAGTATTTATACGGGTACAACACTTTCAGCACTTTCTCTACACGTGTATTCACCACTGTCTCGTACCAGGGCTATATTCACCACTGTCTCGTACCAGGCTATAGCCCTGGTCTCGTACACCTCCCTGACCAGTGTTGCCAACAGTTGTTCGTATAATCCCGCTAGATGACTTTCGAAAACCCGTGATTTTCTAACAAATATCTCTAAATTTTAATGTATACTTATTGTTAAATAATAATAATAATAATAATAATAATAATAATAATAATAATAGTCATGATAGAGCATCCACCCGCCAATGTAACGACATCCGCCCGCCAATGTAACGAATATTGCACACTTTTATCACAGACACAACATATTTAAATTCTTATTGCACGATATATGTTACCGTTAAAATCCAAAATCCGACAAAACCAGTTTCAACTAATAAAAACTAGTTTGAAAATATAGATAGATAGAAAGCGAATTTTCGTAAGATCTGGAATCAATGACAGGTTAGGTTTGGTTTGTATAGGTTTTTTTAAGGCTTTTACCAAAAAAAAAAAAAACCTAAACAAACCAAACCTAACCTGACATTGATTCTAGATCATAAGAAAACTCACTTTCTACCTATCTTTATTTGCTTAGACTAGTTTTTACTAGTTGAAATTGGTTTTGACGGATTTCAGGTTTTAACGGTAACATATATAATATGGAATTATCACTACAATAACACGTCCATTATTTCACAAAACACACACTGTACTAATTAAATGTAATTATGAAAGCCGCTTATAATGCTAATATGAATTTCATTTCAGAAACTTTAAAGATTAAAAACCGCAAGTATTCCCGCTAAGCGGGATAATATAATTTTACCCGCGAGACGGTTATCCAAAAAAAGGTAGATTTAGCGGGAAAACCGCTGAATTGGCAACACTGTCCCCGACATGAACAGTAAACAACTCTTTATCAGCTTAGTATTTACTCATAGGTCACTAAGGCTGGTATTCATAGTCGACACTTTATATCACCACTTTGCAAAGTGACACTTTTGACGAAAGTGGCTCTTTCATATTAGTGGTATTCATAGATGTTTGAAGAAGTGCACTTCACAAAATGTCACTTTACGCCAGCAAAGTGTAGAGTTACAATTTGGTTGGTAATAGATGTCCCACAATGCCTTTCAAAACAAGTGAACAAACAATAACAAATTAATGACGTATAACCTACAAATTACAATGCTTGTGTTTTGAATTGGGAGCCTATTGATCGCGCGAGGAAGAAAATATATATTTAAAGTTGTTTTATTTCAGTTTCTTGTTTTTGTTGCCGATAGTTTAGATTATTTCAGTCAGTTCAGATATATAACATTTTATTAAATAGTTAGTGATACTGCTGGTGAAATTAGGTTAGGTTTTGTACAGTACATAACTGATCCATTAATTTATATAGTTAGATTAGGTTCTGTACATATCTTTTTCATTGATTTATGTCGCTAAGTTAGATTTTGTATGTATCCCGTTCCACTGATTTATACAGTTCGGTTAGATTTTGTAGCCTACATATCTTCTATTAGTTTATATAGTTAGGTTAAGTTGGACTGAGTAGGTTAAGTTTATATATATATATATATATATAATCATTAAATTTATATCGTTAGGTTAGGTTTTATACGTATCTGCTTCATTGATATATCGTGTTATTTCCGTTATTTTCATTTTTGTCTTTTTCGTGAATAGTGAATAGAAGTAAAAAAAGAATGAGATAAACACATTACTACTGCTATTATTATTATTATTATTATTATTATTATTATTATTATTATTATTATTATTATTACTATTTTCTCTCTCTCGTTTCCATTATTGCCTGCTCTTCAGGAATATTTTGAATGCCAAATGTTTCTACAATGCAAAACAAAATAGGCCTAATAGTATGAGATCTCTTTTCATGGTGAGGTTATGACTGCACATGAACTAGAGACAGTAGATGTATTGCTTACCGGCGTGAAAATATATATTACCGGTATCAAAACAGTAATGATTATATCAACATCAAGATAAATCTTATCTCAAAATACAGGTAGTCAACAAAAATCAAAATCATTTTAAACCCAATATAATTATGGAATCTGCTTAGAAGGCAGGCACGTGAGGTCTCTCAATGCTAATTTAAAATAATTATGCCTACATTAGATTGAAGTTAGTTTAATATTATTTAAGTTAAAAAATTCGTTTCAGTAATAAAAAATAGGTTACATAGGCATATCTACCTACATATCACTTCATCGAATTGAGGTTATAAATATACGAATGTTACTACAGAAATACCTGAACTATAATATTATATATATATATATATATATGGTCCATATCTGTAGCATAGAATTTTAATGCAGTCAATAACTGTATTATTGGAGGCACTGGCAAACGTCTATTATTCGTTTTTGTCAACCAGTCATCGAAAATATAAGCAATCTCAATAAGCTTCTTTATCAAATCGGAACCGTTTTTTTTTAATTCTATATCATTATAAAATTCCACGGGATTGTCTTTAGGCCTATCTCTAATTTGTACATTGTCCACTAATTGTGCCATCTCTTCCGCACGTTCTAATAATTCGACAATTTCCAAGACGTCCGCCATTTTTCTACAAAGTGTCACTTTCGGCTCAAAGTGTGGTCGGAACTACACTTTCATCCAAAGTGTTCCTTTGCACCAAAGAGTCGACTGTGCAACGGAAAAGTGATACTTTGCGTCTTCCAAAGGACACTTTAATCGAAAGTGTCGACTATGAATACCAGCCTAAGGCCGGAGAGAGAGAGAGAGAGAGAGAGAGAGAGAGGACGATGATTCACATTCTTGGGCGCGTAGTACTCAGTGAGTACATTTTCCTCACCGTTGCTCTATAGGCATAATTCAACTGTCTGTTTACTTAGAGCTAAACGTTTGCTTCGCGATTATTCCACAGACTGACATTCTATACTTCAGGTTTTGAATAATTCAGTGCTAATGATTGCAGACAACGAAAACGCTACCAACGCATGCGACCTCATTTTCACTGTGTAGAACAAAACGTACTGTTATAAACGGTTGAATAAAAAACTGATACTACTAGCTTTGAGACGAATAAATCAATAGAAAACTAAACAATAACTGAGGTATTATCGATTCTGGTGTTGTTACTGACTTGTACAGTCAAGAACATGTTGCAAGTAATGTCTTCCGGCGATACAAAGAAACCTGTTCATCGCCGCAGGGCTTCTGAAGTTCTTTAGTACGTCATGTTCATCTTCTGCAGGGAGTGCATTGTCTCGTCGATTTTACGTACAGAGTGGCTCAAAAGTAGGTATACAGTAGTCGCTGGAAACAGGGGCTGACTTCGCACAAATGTTCTTTCTTATTACAATAGTATAAAGTTCGTAATATACTACTACCACAGTCTAGTATATACAGTCACGAAGCGTGAGTTGTGAGGGTGCTAGGAACAATAGACTGTGCCGTACTATTTCGCATTGTCTGTAACGAAGCGATATTAGCGATCCTAGTGGTTAGAAACTATCTATGGATGCATATTTACTACGTATTGAGCTTCGTGACTGTATATACTAGACTGTGCTACTACACCGTTACTGAGGATTTCTGTACAAATTCTGTATTTCGGATTGAAGGGCTTGGTGTAAGAGGCAGGTAACTCCAAAATTCGCAAAATTTAATTTCTTCTGTCTATACATAGGAGAAAATTAGTGGCACGCTTGATACAAGGACGAGGTTGATCCGCTGGCAATTGAGCGTGTTACAAGAGATTGAAACTTACCTCGCTTATATGCTTGGTGCAAGAGTGAGATATTTAATCGTCTCTCCTGAGAAATGTGGTAAAATGAAGTTAGAACTGCCCTCCTCTCGTACAGGACTCTGAATTCTTCTTAGGTAAGTTAGTAGTAGTCCAAGAAATGTACAGAAAAAAATAATCTTAAGTATATTATTTCTAGTCTGTAAAAATAGTTAAGGTAAATGCATTCCCTTTACGCGCCATGCAGGCGTATGGAATCATGAAGGTAGAACTCTATGCTTTCATGTTGTGAGCACTAGATTGAGATGGTGTTGTCGGCACTACGCTCCCATCGCCTTTTATCCTCTAGAAAGACCCGGTACTCAATTTATTATTATCATTAATAATACATTTTTAAAACATTCAAATGAATGTCATGAGGGCAACATTTTTCGTCATGCATTTCAAATTTTTTTTTTCTTTTGTAAAAATTCAGTTTCTTTTGTCATATTTCGAATAATATTACCGTTAATACCGTATTTACTCGCGTAATTTGCGCCCCCGCGTATTTTGCGCACCCTAATTTTTAAGGGATTATTTTGAACTTTATTTTTGCTCCGTGTATTTTGCGCACACATTTTACGGTACATATTTTTTTCAATGTAGTAGGGATTACGTACATATTTGTTCAGTGTAGTAGGGATTTTCCTTCCCTACAGTCCATCGTAGGTCATTCACCATCAACTGAAGTATCTGCTTCAGAAAGAAACCCCAAAGTCCCGCTACTTTAACAATGCTTGTCCTTGGTAGAGACAAGTTACCGGTATAGAAAATTAGCCATACCGTAAATACTTGTATTTCAGTTGACTTTCAACATTTCTAATGTGCACTTGTATTTATACAGTATTTCAAGATGGGAAAGAAAAATAACAATTACAACACGTCATATAAATTGAAAGTGATAAGTTTCGCGGAACAGTTCGGCAATCGTGCAGCTCAGAACTCAGAACAGGACCTCTTATTTGAAAAATCCGCATATTTTACGCATCCCAATTTTTCAGCGGCCAAAGTTAATTAAAAAATGCGCAAATTACGCGAGTAAATACGGTAGTTTATTTTTTAACTGTAATTTAAAAGATAGTTGCTAATAAACTGCTATTTTTTACTTGAAATAAATAACCATTGATAATTTACTGTGAAAATCCTGTATTCCACGTGTATCGTTCCCTGATGAATTGGCTTGCAAATACTGGATATGAATGAAATTCACTCAGAAGTTTGGGAGATTTCGCTGTCGGTAGATAACGGAAATGCAGGCAGTATATATCCAAATCCAGTTTATATGTATCAGGAATGCATAACACTTGTAAATTTTTACAGCACCTTAAAAGTATCACTTGGCGTCTCACAGAAAGGCAGACAAATTCCATACAAACATTTTAGAGAAAAATATAGAGAAAGATTTTGAACATCAGATTGAGGAATATAATGAAAGATGAGGACATCCGAAGAAAAATGGGCATGAAGGATGTAGCGGCACGAGCAAGTCAGCTGAAATGGAAATGAAGAAGATATATTGCACGGATGGACCAAGGACGATGGGCATACGCATCAACAATGTGGGACGAAGGACTGGGGAAGAGAGAAAGAGGGCGTCCGCTTCGCAGATGGTCAGAACGCAGTGGGAAAAAGTTGGGCAACACTAGCCAGAGACCATGCATGGTCATGGTATAGAAAATCATATCAAAGACCATAATGTTATAAAACATTAGACAATATCTATAATGCATTAGCTCACTATGGGAGATAAACGGAACCACTCTAACTTGAGTAACAGGTTATTGCCTATTTATTGGGTTTTTAGAAACATTAAAATTATTTATTAATATTAGGCATGCGGGTTTTCGTTTTCAGGGCATCTAAAGATTGAGAGGAAAAAAAAAAGTTGAAATTTGAGTAAAATTACACTAGCGAAATGTGTACCTCTCGCCTTACTTGTATAGCCTAGGTCTAGTGTATTTTAGTTGGTAATATATTAACTATAGAAAAAATTGTTATTCTCTAAAGGTATATTGTGTAACTAGCCGTTCCCGTGCGCTCCGTTGCACCCGTTAGAAATAAATATAAAGTAATTACATAATTAAAATAGGACATTTGATCCAGGGAACATTCGTGTTTGATAGAAGGATAAATCGTTTAATATGTTGCTTAATTTAAATTGTATTTAAAATATTAAAATGCGATCACTTTGGTCCAGAGACACTCATTTGGTGCAATGACAATTCCTTTAACATGTTTCTTAATTGTCATTACCAATTATTTTTGGAAAAACGATAATTAACATAAAAATTTTGGCTATAGATTAATATTATATTATATTATATTATATTATATTATATTATATTATATTATATTATATTATATTATATTATATTATATTATATTATATTATATTATGTAAAAAGTGTGTTGATAACGGATGTACTCGAATTAGAAAGTTTTTAATTTGTTGTGGGAGCTCTTGAATCTCAGGAGGAACAGTTTTTACAACAGCGCAACATAATCTGCTTGGCTCATTACCCAATTTTTTTTTGCATTGCATTTATTGCATATATATTTTATGTATTTTAACACGATTCAATTGAGCATAGTTAAAATTTGGATTATAAAATAATGGATTGCTAAGCTAACGTACTATTACTGCATACTAAATCAATACACTCTTGTATGTTCGTTAATTCTCTGAAATAAAAATGAATATGTTCATAAACATTATTTTCAGAAATACAGGAAATGAATATACAGAATAACCTATCAAGTTTTCTGTGCATAAGAAGCTATTTTAATCTTACCTGTCCTCAATTCACTCACAAGTTACTGTAATAACATTATAGCATTATGTCCATCCAGAGAAACTACATTTTCCAATGATGAAATAATAATTAATTATACAAATCGGTTAATTTAGCTTCCGATATTACTTCATAAAACACAGAAACATTGTCTGTAGGCTATCTTTCATAGCTTTCGATTGTTGTGTCCAAGGCCCCTTATAGACGAAGTCATTTGTTTTTTATTTCAATACACCGCCTTAGATGGCAGTTATTTTAATTTTAAAACTCATTTAGCTCATTAAATATCAGTCCTATCAAAATTTTTCAAAGAATAAAACTTATCAGAAATCATTTTTAAAGAAACGTTTGTTATGTAACATTTTTCAGAAAAATCAATAATAAGCGAGATATTTCGATTTATTTAATTCAGGTCCCCTTATAACCCCCCTTTTAAATAATGTATTTTGAATGCCATATAGCCTAAAATCTAAGTTACAACGAACTTAATTTATATTCCAATTTTCATCGAAATCCGTTCAGCCATTATCGCGTGAAAAGGTAACAAACTTACAGACAGACAGACATACATACAAACAAAAATGTCAAAGAAACTATTTTCGGTTTCAGGGTGGTTAATTATATATGTTAGGACCAATTATTTTTGGAAAATCGAAAATTACGAGAAAAATTTCGGCTACAGATGTATTATTAATATAGATGCACAGGGACATCATTTTATTTTTACTAACATTTTTAATATTAACCTGGCTATACCTTTGCATTAATGATTGAGATCCGGAAACGCAGTTTGCTACCTCTTTCCACGACTGGAGTTCGATGGTACTGGTATAAGATACAAACAAATCACTTTACTAGGTATAGGAGGGAAGAAAAGTAGTTCATCTATTTACGTAAACTAGAAAATATCGCAATTTTGAGTTTGATAATTTTCATTAGGTTTTGTTTAATCAAAATACAGTACAGTGTTAACAATAAGTGTTTTTACTCACGAACTGAGCTATCCATTCGGACGTATTCATTATGCAGTGTATATTATACTGTCTACAGCACATTAGCATACAATATAGAGAATGAAGTTAAATTGAAAAATAGTCATAATATGGATATTTAAACCCATTTTTTAAAATGGTGGCCGTTCATTTCGATACAGGCTTCAGATCTTTTGTGCCTATCATCGCACTATAGACTATTGCATCTAATTCCAATTACCAGTTTCGTCCTTCATACTTAGTAACTCATGTTGAAATAATTCTGTACCTACTCTATAAAATAGTACCTTACGTACTCTAAATTCAATCTTCATTTCTGCCCGACTCGCACAGGTAAAATTATTCAGACATGCCATCTACTGTCCGTCCAAGTGGTTATGCCACAGGATCGTAGAAAGGGGGGGGATCACGTGATAGTTAATTACTTAACGAGGCCCTTCTATTTAAGTTATTTTAAACAGTTGCATAATATTACGTAGACGTCCAATTAATTTATAACAGAAATTAATGTTTTCAGAAAAGACCTAAGAAAGCCCAGCCACTAGTCTTTACAGTGGAGCGAGCAGAAGCAGGTGGGGGAAATCGGGATGCGACGTAGGCAAACGGACGACAGTACCTGTGCGAAAATATGATTCAATATTGGAAGTTTTCGTCACTGGAAAACGCGAACATATTTCTGAAACGTACTATACTCACTAACTCAGTACTGCGGCCTTGGTTCTGTGTGGAGGACAGTTGGAACTTTATTAGTAGAAGGTGTGGGAGCGAAGTACATTCAAAAACTCAGGTACAATAAAAGTTGAAGTAAAAATAAAATGACGTTCCTGTATAATGTTGTTCTAAATTATTTAGGAAAAGAGATATTTTTTCATATATTTTTTTTAACTTTGCTTTTTATTGTGTTGGTATAATTAGAATGCGTTGTATTTTTTACAGTAGTTTATCTGAAGGAAGATTAATTTTTTGTAGTGGAAACGGTAATTAATCCTACCAATAGTGTGTCCAAACTCCCTGCCTACCTGATCTCCACTTCGAGGAAGGAATTTGGGGGGATCGGCTATGTTTAACAGGATAGACGGGGCATGAACCATACATGATTATTGTTTAAATTAGGTACATGAAAGCCGGCGTGTGTGACATTGATAGATAATGACGTAGCGTCGTCCCATGCTCGTGTTACAGCGACGCACTACAGAAATCGATGTCTGAGGTATTTGCCAGCAACAGGTGACCTCTGCATGGCACCGACCAACATAACATAATTATGGTTGTAAACCTCCTCGTATGCGGCCGTTGTCGCATTAACCTCATTCCTATCTGTCCATTTCAGACTTTTTACCTTCGTCAGCTTTTTGTCTGTAATTAGAGCAACTGGCTACGGACTGGAATGTTTCAGGTTCAGTCTTGAGTCGTGATGAAATATTTCTCCTTGTCTTTCTCGGTAGTAAAGGCGGTCAGAACGTTGCGCCTATCGCACCAAACCATTCTAATGCCGAGATCACGAAATATTTAATTATATGCTCCCTGTGCGCCTTCATAGCATATAAATCTGATATCATTGCCAAAAATAAATTAAATACCATTACAGTAGACTTATATTTGAGCCGTTCAGAGCAGAATTGGTGTAAGTCAAAATTGGGTAATGAGGTTTAAAGTAAAAATTCTGTAAAAATACAGCGCAAAGTAGCAATTTATATTCAATTTATTTAAATTATTAGTAGTCAGTGGAAAGGACGAAGGACATATTAATTGCTAATTTGTGCTGTATTTTACAGAATTTTTACTTTAAAGCTCATTATCCAATTTTGACTTACACCACTTCGGCTCTGAACGACTCATTCATTGTTACGTTAAGATGTCTTACTTTTCGATGATATGGAATACCTTTTGTGTACAGTTCACTAAACGAAAAATTGATCCTTATTTGGACATATGATAATCTTTTCATTTATATTTGTTTCCGAATAAAATACTACAAGAAAATTAAATTATGAAGTGTAGTGCCGATCTCGATATGAATTGTAAAATCACGTAAACCACAATCGTCTTCTAAACAGACATTGGAATTCCCTCTTCACCTGGGACATTAGAAACAGGTATATTGATCAAGAATTTTTGTACCACTGCAGATCTGCCTTATTGTGCCAATTCTCATCAAAGAGTTTGACTAGAATTTTCCTCACATCTCCTGTCTTCTCAGCTTCTATGTTCAACAGGTGCACCATACTTTCTTATTTTATTAGGTTCTCTTCCACTCAGACGCTCACCTTTCTTTGATTAGCGTCCTCTACACTCACAGTGATATCATATTCCATAACAATTGAAGACCTAGGGTGACCAGATTCACATCGATAGAAAAGAGGACACAAAGCTTCAAAAAGAAGTACAGTACATTGTTCGAAAAAAAGAGGACAGAAAATATATATTTAGATTTAGGCTTATTATACATGTAGTTTAAATTCCGTCAATATCTATTTTATTACAAAGTATTTACAGTATAGATTTTAAGTTATATCATACTACTTAAAAGTATATCAATATTTATTTTATTACAAAATAATTATTATGAAAAACTTAATAATGATTTTACAGTGACCTACATATCAAAGCCAAGGGAGCTATAATTGAATCGATTATTTCGAAGACGTAACATGTTACTTTTTTAACCACAGTGCTCTTTACTTTTTCCTATAACATACTGTTGTTAAAAATCATAAAACAAGTCACATATTTCATCTATAGAAATGGATAAGAATTGGACTTTTAGTTTGGTTAATGTAAATGCTACTGAAGTAGTTTACACAGAACAGTACATGTTACGTTTTCGAGATAACCGATTCAATTATTAAAGAGGACAGATATCTATTTAGATTTAGACTTAGGCCTATATTATACTTAAATTATGTCAATTTTTATACAGCATAGGTGTAGCCTACTTATGACAAAACTTAATAATAATAAAATGATTTTACAGTTAGCTACATGTATGAAAGCAACGACAATAAGAAATAGGAGCAAAGAGAGTTATGATCGATGGCAAAGAGTATTTTCCGTCGATGTTGCTGCCACCTACAGGCAAATTACTTGAGAAAGGAGTCAAATCAGATAATTTAAAAATATCAGGCATACAAGTTACGAAAAGGAGGACATTTCTTGATTTTTTAAAAATCCACCCGGTCACCGGACAAAGGCCTAAAAACAAGGACATTTCCGGACAAAAGAGGACGTCTGGTCACCCTATGAAGACCTTCTCTGAATTATAACATAACCAACAAAACTATAATTCAAGTTTCAGGAGAAAAAGAGAATAATTGCAGGGGCATATTTCATTAGACCTATATTTACTAGCAGAATCATTTGACTCATAAAGGATACAAGTTTATTTAGATATTGAATAGAATAATTTTTTTTATACATGAATGCTTCGAAATTACTTTTCCCACCTAAAGTCTCACATTTCTATAATAATTTTATGTTACATCCTTTTTCAGGGGAGGTCTTCTAATACGTTTTATTACAATTTATTTGAATATTGCAAACATACCCCCTCACCATAACGCATGAGTCAGCTCTAATGGAGCTCATGCAATGCAATGCATTTTGGAACTTCGGTTTCAATGGTGACCCGACTGTGATCCGCTGGCAGTGATTGTATTCAGTTTGTGGACTTACAGGGTGATCCGTTTGGGTATGAATAAAATAAAAACACCGTAAAACATTTACTACTGAACTTTATTTGTTGAAACTTTGTGCATAAAACACTGAAAGATGGGAGGTTCCTCAGAGCTCAACATGACACCCATTGTGCAACCTGCACAACTCATAACGGTGATGCAATTCAGCTCATGTCCGTTGTAACATAAGAAGGATGATTTGTTGAAGACCTCGAGTAATTTTTACTCTCAGATCATCAATGTTCCTGCGTTTCTGTGAATAGATAGACAATGTATTTAACAAAACCCTACACGAGGAAGTGAGGAGGGTTAGAGCTGGGGAGTTTGGAGACGAAGCCAAGAGATAGCTAATTTCTCGTACTGGGTTTCGCCTGCGACCTCCTGCATGTTGTTTTTTTTTATTAACACAGAACCTGTTTCTACTTCGATACCACAACATTATGGAATCGTACATTACGCACACCATACTCACTTCGAAATTCCCTTTGAACTCCTTTAACACTCTCCAATTTAGCATACCAACGGACACATTGTGCCCGCTGTTGATTAGGAGTAGCCATTTTAATCATTTACGATTTTCATTTGTCACTTCAGATTATGCATTATTTATTGTCATATATGGAAACTCCCATCTTTCAATCATAATATAATCAGCAAGAAATGTTTCCTACTTTCATAATAGCTTTATAATAATAAATTAATATTATCCATACCCAAACGGGTCTGATTGTAGTTGTTTTTTAAAAACACCTCAATTTTTATATTGCGTTATACACGGTATATTATATTTATTTTATCGGTCAGAGTGTATTGAAATTTGCAGATCCTGTCTCTATCTATCTATCTATCTATCTATCTATCTATCTATCTATCTATCTATCTATCTATCTATCTATCTATCTATCTATCTATCTATCTATCTATCTATCTATCTATCTATCTGTCTGTCTGTCTGTCTGTCTGTCTGTCTGTCTGTCTGTCTGTCTGTCTGTCTGTCTGTCTGTCTGTCTGTCTGTCTGTCCGTCCGTCCGTCCGTCCGTCCGCCCGCCCGCCCGCCCGCCCGCCCGCCCGCCCGCCCGCCCGCCCGTTTATTTATTTTGTTAATAATTGTAACATAAGATACAATATATACAGAAAAAAACTTTAGCTCACCCCTGAAAGAGTAGAACTCGTGCTCAGGGGCGGATTCCTGAATTGAAATTAATAAGTATATAATACAATTTGTTTTATGTCTAGTACACAATAAGAATATATAAATTTAAATTTACAATTTTTCAATTTTTATAAAATCCATACACAACTTTTTAAATTTATTTTATTTATTTATTTATTTATTTATTTATTTATTTAACCTGGTAGAGATAAGGCCATCAGGCCTTCTCTTCCCCTATACCAGGGGATTACAACTACAATATTAAGAATACAATTACAATTATAATTACTAACAATTATAATTACAACAATTATAATTAATACTAGAACTATGTATTAGAATTGACAATATTAGGATATTTAAACATAAATATTTGGGCCTAAATTACTACTATGATTAAATACTGTAGCAGTGTTGCATTTTGGTTCAAACAATCTTAAAGAATTCATACCTTTTGTTTCATAATTATGAGAATACAATTCAAAATTATTTCGATTTTAATGTTTGAATTTTATGAATACATATAATAAATGTGTGCAGTGAGTGAGTTGACAGCGAAATGAGTGTAATGTGGAAAGGTACTTGTGCAGATATGAACATATCATCCTCGTGGGTTTTAGTTCGAACTTAGATTTAAGATACAAATTAGATTTATTTTAAATGTTATTTTAAGTGATCGTGCTTCATTTAATTTAGTATATTCCCTATTATTATTATTATTATTATTATTATTATTATTATTATTATTATTATTATTATAAATTATTGTTAGTATTAATTATTTGTATTAATTATTGGTATTATTATTACGTGTATTTTTAATTAATAAGTTTATTATTGTCAATATTGAGTGTAATTAGTTACCACTGCCACTGGGTATATACCCATTGCAGTATGAATAAATACATACATTATGTTAAGAACATTATAGTCTAAAAACAATTTTTAAGATGGAAAATCAGTAGGTTTATGAAGATATATTTTAATTATTTTCTTCTGTGATAAATAAAGTGGATTGAAATTGGATTTAAATAAGCTACCCCATCCTATAATTCCATACATAATTACCGATTGAAATAAAGTTAAGTATATTGTGCGTAAGATGATCCTTCTAATGGAAAAACAAAGTTATATTCATTTTTTTTTGTGAACAAAGTCTCTTTTGAACGCTTGCTGCCCAATTTTGCTGACGCTAGTAACCTCGTAGTTGAAGCAGTATCGTTAAAATATAATTACTGTATTGAAACATAAGAAATTTTGGCCTTTTCGTTCGTAAATATACCAGTAAAACACTGACTGCAGGACACGTATTTTTTCACTAAACATGTTACCCGTCTCTTATTTACGCTCCGTTAGTCTTCTTACAGGCTCCTGCATTAAAGTAAAGTGGCTGTTGTAACGCAATGTAAACTTCCAACACTGCATCAAAGCGCATTAAAAGAGATGAAAGATTTTCGTAAGTTCATACCGTAACCCGGACATAGTCGTTAGCTCCTTGACTTCGCCACGGTCTGCGACCTGAACGTTACGAGGATCTCGCTGCTGTGCCAGAGTCTTATGTAATGCATGTACATAGCTCGTGACGATGATAGATTGATGAAATGGGAAGCAGAACACGCGGCCGTACTTACGTAACATCTCCCTCGGGCTGTTCACCATTGTAACAAGGTATTAAGCTGGGGCTTCAGGCTGCAAGTTTAACTTCCAATTATGTTCTTTACTCTAGTGCTGTTCTCGGTAAATTAACATGTACAGCGAAGTATAGCGAGAATTTTACAGAAGACTGAAAGTACAGTTATTTTCCAATCGATGTTATCTACTGTTCTCCAACCAGGAGATTAACCGTGAAAGGAATGTGTTTAATATTGCGTCATCTATTGGAGCGAAGTAGATATAGTCCAGATCAGCTTACTTAATACTCTAAGGGTGAAACCTAACCATTTTTTCGCCATTATCACATATGCTAGTGGATTATGGTGATTTTCAAATTTGAAGGTTGAATTTTCTTTTGCCAACTTCGTTTCGAATTTCGATACTGACAAATACTACAACTGATAGTGATTAATAAGTAATTGATTAACTAGTGGACTTACTCGTGTTAATTATGTAAGTCTGTGCGGCTTACAGCTGTTTCGGTGCATCATCACACCATCTTCAGAGCCTACTAGATCTCGGCGTCATCTCGAACTTCTCTGCCTGTTATGTGTGTGCGTTTGATTGTTGAAAGGTGTTGAATAGTGGAGTCAAATAGTGTGTGTGTGTGTGTGTGTGTGTGTGTACTGAAATTGATCTGTGTGTTGAGAATTTGATCAGGGTATGTTTTAGTGTTAATCAATAATTACTTATATTCAAGTGTTAAAAGTAGTGTACGCAAGATTCAAAATGGGTGATAGTGATTTTTTAACTGTTATGTTGGTAGCAAGAACAACTGTTGTCTGTAGTGGAAATTATGAAAATTCAAATTGTTCTAGATTTCTGAGCCGATTACTGAAAGCTAGTGAAATTCGAACATACTAATAATTAATTAATTTCAGAATTATATTAATACATAATAGTTATTCTGTGTGTTGTGGTTACAATTAAAGATTATAGTCATATAAGTGTAAATAAATATAACACATAGTGTGATATATGTACTTGGGTGATCGATAGAAAATGCGCATGGAGACAGCAATCATAACTAAAACAGCAAAATTATTAGGTGCAAGTAATTATTCTTAAACATACATTTTAAAGTCGCATTCGGTTTTCGGAGTTTGTACTAATCATTTCACGTGATGAAACAAAATACATTTTTAGGTTATGTCTAGTGAATCATAAACTGTTTAGTCAAAGCAATGAATTTCACGTTGTCACACAAAATACATTTTAATATTAGATCATATTAATTACTAATTTCCAACATAATGTGCGAGAAGTCCAGGTGGGAAGTATAGCATACGCCTACTCTTTCGCACATTATTGAACCATTTAGAAAATACCTCCCAACATAAAGATGAGATGTAGTAAATTTTTATTTTTATTTTATTGGGTTATTTTACGACGCTGTATCAACATCTAGGTTATTTAGCGTCTGAATGATATGAAGGTGATAATGCCGGTAAAATGAGTCCGGGGTCCAGCACCGAAAGTTACCCAGCAGTTGCTCGTATTGGGTTGAGGGAAAACCCCGGAAAAAACCTCAACCAGGTAACTTGCCCCGACCGGGATTCGAACCCGGGCCACCTGGTTTCACAGCCAGACGCGCTGACCGTTACTCCACAAGTGTGGACGAGATGTAGTAAATAAGCAAGACATCGTTATTGTTAATAGTATATTATTATTATTATTATTACTATTATTGTACATGCCATTGTGATTTTACCCTCTTTGGTGATATCTGGTATTAGTTGGCAACACTGAAGAGACGGCCAAATTAGCCTTTTAGGAACTGCTCTTACGCGATCCTGACTAAAGATAATATTATTTAATATTACCGTTATAACGTCAGTTTAAAAAACATGCGCTCTCCTGCATATGTTATTTCCTGTATGGAGGGATTAAAAGACCAGGGGCCATATTCATAGACATTCTTAGCGCGGGCTTTCGGTGGATGATCAGCGAACTAACGTTTTTCGTATTCATAAACCAGTGTTAGCGATATGTATGATATGAATCCTGTTTAGCACGCTCGTAGCGCGGGCTAGCGATGTGTCTATGAAGAGCACCCCAGGAGATTAACAGGGATCTAATTTTGTAACTAGGGTAGTACTGTATAGGTAAGTATGTGTGTATCAGTGTTATCGTTTGTGCTTTGAGAGTTAGCCAATGGAGATGCGTGTACCCACGTGTGTGACCTTATGACATCAACATTCATTCACAGCATTACCCCGCTGCGTCTCATTCCCCTGGGACTTTTTCCTGGTTGGAGTACAGTACTATAACTTTAGTCACCATCGCCGTCACAACAATTCTAGGAACTCATGTACAATAGTAGTGCCACCTATTGAGAACTAGGGAAACTATGTTATCTATGTTTTATCACTACTCCAGAAGGGAGCGTGGTACGAGTTATAACAGCTTGGTATTTAAACTTTGAAAGGCACTTTTAGATGGATTTAGTACATAAAACTTTGGTTGTGTTTGGAAACGCATATTACTTTTCCTACTTTACGAATGCAGAAGTCATCAGAGCTAATGAAATGTATGATAAATAAGTAACTCAATATTATGTTATGCTATAAGAATTGTTTTAATTTATCAATAACTACTTATTAATTTATTTGTATATTCCAGAAATAGTCATATTAAATCAGTCGAAGTTTTATTTTGTTTGGATAAATTTATCAAACACTATACTGTAAAATTCAATTTAATTTCCTTTGATAAAACGTTTTGTAATGGTATGGTGGTGGTGATATTATGTTCAGCGACTCTTTCAACTCGGTGTCTACACCTGTGGAGTAAGGGTCAGCGCGTCTGGCCGCGAAACCAGGTGGCCCGGGTTCGATTCTCCCAGTCGGGGCAAGTTGCCTGGTTGAGGTTTTTTCCGGGGTTTTCCCTCAACCCAATATGAGCAAATGCTGAGTAACTTTCGGTGCTGGACCCCGGACTCATTTCACCGGCATTATCACCTTCATCTCATTCAGACGCTAAATAACCTAAGTTGTTGATAAAGCGTCGTAAAATAACCTACTACTACTACTACTACTACTACTACTACTACTACTACTACTACTACTACTACCACTACCACTACCACTACTACTTCAACTCGGTGGACATTTCAGTGAAAAACGGCTGATAAAATTTTGCTTGCAGCACTCTGTTAGTGACGGGGTTTACATCCCTTTCGGAGGAAACAATTCTGCTTTGTGCTATTCTATTCTCTGCTAAGTTTTTCTTTCCTGTTCTATGCTATTATATTCTATAAGACTATGCTATTATATTACATTCAACGCAATTCTGTTTCAACATATTCTGTCCAATTTCATTCTATTTTAGTGTACGCAATTCAGTTCTATCCTATTGTTCTGTTCTGATTTTTTTCTGATTTATTTTATTCTGCTATTCTACTTTCTTATTTCATATTCTATTAAACCCTGTTCCATTCTATTCTACTCTATTCTGTTCTATTATCTCATTAGGTTCTATTCTATTGTAACTATCTGATTCGTTCTCTTCTATACTATTTATTCCTATGTTATCTTCTTATTTATTGTTCTATTCTAATCTATTCTGTTATATTTTATTTAGCTCCATGTTGTCTAATTCTGTTCTACTGTACTCTGTGCTGTCATATTCTATTTTTATCTATTCTACTTTTATTTACAAATGGCTTTTAAAAACCCGGAAGTTCCTTGCCGCCCTCACATAAGCCCGCCATTGGTCCCTATCCTGTACAAGATTAATCCACTCTCTCTCATCATATCCCATCTCCCTCAAATTCATTTGAATATTATCCTCCCATCTACGTCACGGCTTTCCCAAAGGTCTATTTCCCTCCGGTTTCCCAACTCTATATGGGCTATTCCATATGAAATCGATCAGTAAAAACCTCGCATTTTTTAATACTCTAATTTTTTCCCTGTGTATACATGGTGCTGAGGAGAGTGCATTTGCAAAAATATACTATCGAAAGTCAAACGGTTTTCGTATTGTTGAGTGACAAATTTAGCGTATTTTATAAAAACAAGCGTCTTTCAGCGCTCAGAACTCTGGAGCCGTTTACTGCAGAACATTGAACGGGATCTCATTTTGAAGCTGACATTTAGTAGGCTGTGTTAAGAAGTAATCCCTATTTTTATTATATACAGAGAGACAGATAATCTAATTTTACTTACTTTTAGGCTTTTTGCCCATTTGTAAAAATGTAAAAAAAAATATTGAGAAAAAACCTTGCATTATTAAGAAGGATTCGGCATTGTTTTCTTAGTGGCTCGGCAATAAGTTTCGAGGGTATTAAATAAATTATTTTCACACGCCTAGACTTGAACGACGCAGTACCGCATGCACTGGCCGAGAGATGAAGATAAGCGAGCGTTGGGCGTCATTTTACTCCTGTGTTTATGAAAACTTGTGATAAAGCTAGTCCTGCTATGCGCTACTAGACAAAACATGATGTGTTTGTCTCCTGGCTTTGGTTGTCTCGGCTAGCTCCTGCCCCACAGTCAGCTGGTTACTTCACGCGCGTACTATTTATTTTCTTTATTTGATATTTTCAATACTTTCTTATCAACGGTGCACCAGTAAAAAATGTGTGTTTACTTCTACTTTCAATGCGGAATCTAACCACATATTTTAAAAATATTTTTTCGTGCGCAAAGGCGTCTTAATGAAAAAAAAAAAATCTAAATTTCTCTATTACTATAAAAAGTAAGGAAAGCTGTTTACATGTCAATATAAACTTTAATTTCTCAGAATCAAAATAAACCATGATTTTGATCATTGGGTGAAAGGGTTTCGGAGCCACAACAGTTTAAAGTTGCTAATTTCATGAAAATGCGATAAATTTAAATATTTTTAATTTAAACACTATGAAGTTCTGATGCCTCAAACTTTGCACAAAGCATTGTATCACAGTTGTCAACGGACAGAAAAAGTTTCATTGTATTTAAAAATTGCAAGGTCAATTTTCTCTATATTTCGGTCGATTTGAGATGGAATAGCCCGTATGCATTTCTGGATTCGCCCATACGTGCTGCATCCCTGCCAATCTCAAACGTCTGGATTTAATGTTCCTAATTATGTCAGGTGAAGAATACAATGCGTGCAGTTCTGCGTTGTGTAACTTTCTCCATTCTCCTGTAACTTCATCCCTCTTAGCCCCAAATATTTTCCAAAGAACCTTATTCTCAAACACCCTTAATCTCTGTTCCTCCTTCAAAGTGAGAGTCCAAGTTTCACAAGCATACAGAACAACTGGTAATATAACTGTTTTATAAATTCTAACTTTCAGATTTTTTTGACAGCAGACTAGACGACAAAAGCTTCTCAACCGAATAATAACAGGCATTTCCCATATTTATTCTGCGGTTAATTTCCTCCCGAGTGTCATTTATATTTGTTACTGTTACTCCAAGATATCTGAATTTTTCTACCTATTCGAAGGATAAATCTCTACTCTACGCTATGCTATTCTAGTCTGTTCTATTCTACTTTATTATATTTAATTCTGTTCTACTCTACTCTGTGCTATACTATTATATTATGTTCTATGCCGTCCTATTCTGTTCTACTCTACTCTGTGCTATACTATTCTATTCCATGCCGTCCTATTCTGTTCTGCTCTACTCTGTGCTATACTATTCTATTCCATGCCGTCCTATTCTGTTCTACTCTACTCTGTGCTATACTATTATATTATGTTCTATGCCGTCCTATTCTGTTCTACTCTACTCTGTGCTATACTATTCTATTCCATGCCGTCCTATTCTGTTCTGCTCTACTCTGTGCTATCCTAGTTGGTTCTGTTCCACTCTACTGTACGCTACCATTTTCTGTTGTATTGTATTCTACTCTATAGTTTCCCTGTTCTAGTCTCCTATTCTTTTCTGTTCTGTATATTCTAGATGTCTTATTCTGTCCTTTATTATTCTACTATATGCTATCATATTATATTCCGTTGTATTCAACTCTTTGCTGTCCTATCATATTCTATTCTGCGCTATTCTCTGTTCCATTTATTCTACTCTTTGCTATCGTATTCCATTATATTTTCTTTCAATAAAATACAGTAATTACAGTTTATGTCATGAGTATCACTCCGGGTTGAATTTACTTTTAGATATTGGATACAGCTGAAATTCGTCGAATACCTTAGGGGGAAAAAAAACGTTGTAAAAGGGCATATATACAGAAAGACAGACAGACGAGCGAACACACGGAAAGACATGTCGAGAACCACATTTTTGATGCTATGGGTTCTGTGATAATCTTGATAATAGACCTGTACTCTTACATTTCCATTACAAAACTGTCTCTTTATAACAATTTCGAGGAAAAATTGTTCCGGGGCTGGGCCTCAAAGTGAGGTCTGTGGATATAGAGGGAAAAATTGGATCGGTGTCGGTAGAGTTCCCGGGTAGCTCAGTTGGTAGAGCGTTGGTACGTTAAACCAAAGGTCCCGGGTTCGATACCTGGCCCCGGAACAATTTTTCCTCGAAATTATTCAAATCAACTTTACAGGGAGTTATACCTGAATGCTTGATTTGCATAATACACGTCACTGTTCGTTAACAGAAAACCACAATTTAAGTAACACAGAGTTAGTGTGCACTCAACGTTGGTTGCTTGACGGTTGTCAGCCCACTTTGAGGTCTGTGGATATAGAGGGAAAAATTGGATCGGTGTCTGGTAGAGTTCCCGAGTAGCTCAGTTGGTAGATAGTTGGTACGTTAAACCAAAGGTCCCGGGTTCGATACCTGACCCCGGAGCAATTTTTCCTCGAAATTATTCAAATCAACTTTACAGGGAGTTATACCTGAAAGCTTGATTTACTGTCTCTTTATACTTCGTGTATTGAAAAAGTGAAAGAATTAGCTAAGGACTATTGTACAGCACACTAAGTAATTTGGGTTTATAGATGTGTAACACGAAAAGTCTGATACATTATAAGTTATAAATATGAGATAGGGTCGCTTGAATAAAATACAATGGGGCTTTTTTTGGTAGAATAACATGTTTATCAGCAGAGAATATAGAGTATCTCATTAAAACTTTCCGTTCTGTTCAGCATAATGCAGTGGCCCACTTGGGCTGCAAATTGAGCCAGAAGCTTTAGAATGAAACACACTGTCTGCGAAGCGTACAGCCCGAACACTTCACAAAGCAAGGCGAGGAACACGGCTTCTGTATCGTGTGATTGTAGGCGACGCAGCCGCGACTTCAGCACAAAATAATGAAAGCTCTGATAAGAATTTTCTGCTCTAGCGCTGTGTAATATTCCAACATTCATTAGAACCAAAAGTTTATATATGAAAACGAGCTTTATGTTTTGTCGTTGCCAAGAAAAGACCTCTGGCGCACGCAACTGCATTTTGTAAGGTAAGCAAATTTTAATAGTCAAACTGCAAACATTAGGTCTTAAGTACAGTGTCATTTTTAAGCCTCCTTAGCGTAGTGATTAGTGTGTCTAATTATGGACAGGAAGTCCAGTATTTTATTTTCAGTAGTAACCAACAAATTTTCGAAGGTTATAGATAGATTCTTGAACGTGACCCACCAAATTTCGTATTAGAAAAGCTGGAAAGCCACTGTAAGTGGCGAATTCCGGTTAAAAAATCTGAATAATAACATCTCTGAAAACTCGCAGCACTTAAAATGCAGCACCCCTATCCCGTCTACTAATTACGCATCTGACAAGGGAAGGGTTTTGGCTCGAACAGGAATTTTTGGTTAAAAACTTGTACATAGGTTTACCTCACAATGGTGATGAAGACCGTAAAAACATTCATGTGTAACATGTGTAACTCTCCGTTTGGTTGGTATTGGTCAATATACTTCTTTAAAAATGTACATGAGGATTCTCTATAAAATGCATGAAACAGCATGGAGCAGAGCAATAAGCACAACACGCAGAAGCAACACCTGAACAATCTTCTGAACCACACTCCAGTGCTGAAAAATCAAATGCTACCTGAATTACATTTTTTAAGTCCGAGATTTGTTCAGTATTCACGTAACCAGCTGACTGCCAGGAATACTGAAGCATAGCGCGGTATAGGGAGCAGACGACTGATTATAAATAACAGAGTGCATTTTCATTATAAACACTCGATTTTCCAAGTTAAGTTCTTGATTCTCAGCGAGAGTCCTTATGTAATCTGTTATCCTCGAGCATATATTTTGTATTGTCTAAGGAAATAGATATCCAGAGGCTGGAAATATTTAGTTTTTTTTTTTAGGTGGAATGATCATGCATTCCATGTCCTAGCCTTGGAATGATTCATATATTAAGGTTGTGTCCTTGTAAACATTCATTGACTCAGACAACAGTGTACATTTTTGATTACCTGCAATATTTTTAGACAGAACGTTGGATAAAAATGTTCTTAAATGAGCTCTAGACATTTTACCACTCGCACTAGCTTCTAGGCTAGGCTAGGCTTACGGGTAAGGTGTCCCATCCCCTAAACTTGTGCAGTGGTCTGCCCACCCCTCAACTTGTACAGTGCTCTAACAGACAAACTACACATTACACAAACGAATGCTTTTGGGAGCTTTACAGAGATGTAAAGATGGCCCTGTATACAAATTTTGGATACGAAATTCCTGTTCGAGCCGAAACCCTTCCCTTGTGAGTACAGCTCATGCATTATGTCCAGACACTCCCCCACTCTTCCTACAGAGCTGCGCACGAGATCGGATGAGTCTACTTACAAATTATAGGGGAATGGGTTAGCCCTTGCCTTGAACTCGGTAGACACACGCCCGACCGTCCCTTCTACTCCTACCCCCTCTACAGAAACGTTGTTCCCCTACTGCGCATCGCAAGTGTCTTGACAAAATGCATGAGCTGTACTAGATGGCAGGTACTCGTTCGGCCCTACTTCACTTATGTCTGTAAGGCCGTGGAGATTATTCAGCTGTTTGTAATCAATCTGCTCACACTCACTCCACCGCGAAACATGAAGGAATGATCTTGGTATAAAAAGAGCGAACGTTTGTTTTTAAACTAGTATAGGCCTATATGAACAAAAGTGTGTTCCTGGATATGTTCTCTGCCTGAATCCAGGAATAACTCAGACCTCCTTAAGATATTCGAATTAATACGAAGAAATGTTTGGAGGCTTACAATATTACTTATTTTTAGTAGGTTATTTTACGACGCTTTATCAACATCTTAGGTTATTTAGCGTCAGAATGAGATGAAGGTGATAATCCCGGTGAAATGAGTCCGGGGTCCAGCACGGAAAGTTACCCAGCATTTGCTCATATTGGGTTGAGGGAAAACCCCGGATAAAACCTCAGCCAGGTAACTTGTCCCGACCGGGAATCGAACCCGGGCCACCTGGTTTCGCGGCCAGACGCGCTAGCCGTTACTCCACAGGTGTGGACAATATTACTTTTCATTTCTTATCAAGTTCAAATTTAAAATTACATATGATATCGGAGAAAGCGTCTTGAATTTTAGTAAGCCAATCTTGTGTAAAATATATCCATAATTTTTTTATTAACCGTGCCCAGCGATAAGCAAAGTTGCCGCCTTCTGGTCAGGTCCCTATTCCACGAAAGTGTGGTATAATACCTTACTTTATTTATTCATTAAAGACATCAGATCAAAGAATTTGAGTGACCACAAGGATCCTGAATACAATAAACATTTACAGTATAATGCGATTTGAAATATTATAGGAAAAAGAAAGTTAATTGTTGAAGGCAAATAATATAAGTGGATTAATTGAAATAGAGATGATGATGTAATATTTGAAGAGAATCCTTGATAATATTTATAAGAATAGACATTACATAATCAAAAGGAATGTGAAGTTCCTTAAGATAATTCCATGTGAATTTGGAAATAGAACCTCTACTGCCAAACAGCAAACCAATGACAGACCATTGTTTAAGAGGGACGTTGTACTTTTGAGAAAGATAAGGCGGAAAAGGTTCATATATAGACTTCTTCTCAATATCAACTTCGGTGGCTTGATTTAGGTTCCTTTCGAAACGGATAGTAGGGTCAAGAAGAAGAGCCCTTTTTAAGCGTCCATTAATAGCAATAATGTCTGCCCGTCTGAAAGAAGTATCTGATGATACATAATGTATAAGTTTTTAACGATGTCGCCAAAGCATGTCGTACACGATGATGTCTAGCATTGATCAGCAGCTCGCCTTTAGGGAATTGTCCAAGCACGTGTCCAAATTCAAGAGTAATTCCTACCAAATTACGACGATTGTGTTCCACAGAAGTATGGTGGGCAATTGTACGTTATTACTTCGTACTTATATATTAATTCGTGAAATTACCATTTTTCTGTACTACAAAACTATAAGTAAACTACATATATGTGCGATAGGTTTGGAAGTAAATCCCGAAAAGACAAAGTATATGATTATGTCTCGTGACCAGAATATTGTACGAAATGGAAACATAAAAATTGGAGATTTATCCTTCGAAGAGGTGGAAAAATTAAAATATCTCGGAGCAACAGTAACAAATATAAATTACACTCGGGAGGAAATTAAACGCAGAATAAATATGGAAAATGCATGTTATTATTCGGTTGAGAAGCTTTTGTCATCTAGTCTGCTGTCAGAAAATCTGAAAGTTAGAATTTATAAAAATTATATATGGTTGTGAAACTGGGACTATCACTTTGAGAGAGGAACAGAGATTAAGGGTGTTTGAGAATAACGTTCTTAGGAAAATATTTGGGGCTGAGAGGGATGAAGTTACAGGAGAATGGAGAAAGTTACACAACACAGAACTGCACGCATTGTATTCTTCACCTGACGTAATTAGGAACATTAAAAATCCAGACGTTTGAGATGGGCAGGGCATGTAGCACGTATGGACGAATCCAGAAATGCATATACAGTGTTAGTTGGGAGACCGGAGGAAAAAAGACCTTTGGGGAGGCCGAGACGTAGGTGGGAGGATCATGTTAAAATGGATTTGAGGGAGGTGGGATATGATGATAGAGACTGGATTAATTTTGCACAGGATAGGGACCGATGGCGGGTTTATGTGAGGGCGGCAGTGAACCTGCGGATTCCTTAAACGTCATTTGTAAGTAAGTAAGTATGTGCAATTGTACAGTTTCCTCTACCAACGAAAGGCAACTAATATTGCTAATGCAAAAGTATTTTAACCAATATTATTAGTAAATTATATTAATATATAATTTATTAAATGCATAAGGCCTAATAGCACTGAAAATTATACAAGTCATAAGAATAGAATAGATTTTTTATTCAACAGAGAATTTGAGTGTTATGAACGTTTTAGGTCAAGTGCTATAGACTTAGAAGCAGGGTTTAAGCTTCAGTCGCATTTGTCGCATTTTGCTATTCGACTTCTAAAAATGCAACAGACTTTGAATGTAAATGTGCAAAAATGCGACAACCATATTGTACTGCAGAAACGAAGATGGTAATGGGGAAAATGAAATCAGATATGTGTTTGAACTAATATGAATTAAAATGAAATGCTAACGACATGGGAACAATTAATAATTTCTCCTAATTGATTTATATAATTCAATGTATACTGCAAATTGTGAGCGAGGATTTAGTTGCATGAATCTTGTAAAAATTGAAATTAGAAACCGCCTTTCAGTAAAAAGAGTAAACACTTTGCTAACAAATCTTGAAGGGCCTAATAGTAAAGAATTTCAATGTTTAGAGTGCCCATGAAATAACGTATTCTAATGTGATGTAAATTCAGCAGCAATTGATTCTAAACTTACCTACCTCTATACTTACATACGTGTATCTAGAATAAGATAAGATGGATTGAAAATAATAAAACTCCAAGAAACTAATTACAAACTTTTCGTTTCTGCATACTTTATTAATTTTGTCTTTCTGCACGGTTATTTATAATATTGCACAAGCATATCGCAATTGCACAAATATAATTTTTCATTTGTACATTTTTGCGCCAATTATTTCTTTTGTAGCTTAAACCCTGCTTGGAAGTACAGAGGATTTGTTGTTAGCGCTGTCTGTTGACTAAAATTGGTACTACTGCAATCCATATGGAGGCAGAAACTATAATTGCCTGGAGAAAAAAACTTTTCTCATATTATATTATTAAAAATACAATATAAATTACCAGATTTGCAAGGAAATATGATAAGTGGGTTCATAAAAATATTTTAGAGACATTCCATAAGTACGATACATTAGAATTCAGGAAGGTGAATATAAATTTATTACAAGCATAAGTTACCAATGCAAGCACCATGTGCATATTATATCGCCATTATTATATCACTTGTACACATTTACTAATAAATAACAATGCTTAGTGTTATAGGCCTACATAATTTTGTGAAACAGAAAGATACACCCCATATTTCACAGTGACTTTCAGTTTTAATTTGCCATGTATTATACCATACTGTTGTGGAATAGGGTGAGGGAGGTCAATTTTTCACCCGGTATATAAACATTAACATCAATTTTAATACCATATTTCATAAATAAAAATATACCATCAAATAGGATTAAAAATATGCAAGGTGAAAATGAAATAACACTACAGACTTTCAGAACGAATAACTCATGTTGTTTGTAACAAAAAAGTGTAATACCATATTGGTGGAAAGTTCAATGATATACCTTTTTCTAAAAATATGCTAAACCAATAAACCTAAAACTTTGCACATGTATTACCAATAGTTAAAGTAACATTTCCCTGTTCCCTGCAACTAAATATATTATTCAGGCTTTATATTATTTAAAAAAAATACTAGGTATCAAACACTTTTTATTTATTTTTTCTAAATTTTGTAATGTATAAAAGTCACAAATATAAAAAAAATCAACATTTTGTTGAAGGGAATTACAGATAATACATTTTTAAAATTGTGTACAGAACTTAATTTTTTTTTTCCATTTCATTAATTTTATTCCATAGATCTTACATTAGCAATGAAGCTTTAAGATGTGGAATAAGTCAAAATTTTACAAGATTACAATTACAATTTTTACAATATTTAAAAAATTTTAATATTTTTAGCATTTTTGGGGGGAGATACAGTGAGATGAGGTGAGGCCGAGGATTCCCTAACAGATTACCTAGCATTTGCGTTATGGTTGGGGAAAACCTTGGAAAAAACAACCAGGTAATCAGACCAAACGGGGATGAAGCGAGGTGAGGCCGAAAACTCGTCATAGACCACCCGACATCATTCCCACGGCTGGTGCTAGGAAAAGGTACATAACCATTGAAAAATGTAAGTTACGAAAAACGACGTTTAAAGTTTAGTAGGCCTACTATTTATCTACTATCTGACCTCATACAGTGCACTCAATATTCTCCATATCCATAAGTAAGTAGTAAGTCACAGCCTTCCTTGCATTGGTCAAATAGTTTGCCTGTCTAAATTCCAAGACAATTTCTATAACACAGAACTTCAAAATGGCTACTGAAAGGGGGCGTGACACTTTTCGCCGCGCTGTGGTATTTAAATTTTAAAGACCACTTAGGTCCTTCAGACAAGAAAAATAGCCTATTGTAGTATTTAATATAGAAAAGTATTTACTAGTTATTGAAATAATAAAAAAACTCCTTATTTGTCAGAATTTCGTGTCTGTTTACGCTTAAGTCTACCCTGTCGTCCCTTCTGATATGCAGAGTTATCACTTCCACCCTGTATAGAGTTAATAAAATGCCACTAAAGGTTTTAAAGTCATCTTTGTTACAGTCTAGTTAATAAAAATAGGGTTCATTTTCAAAGAAACATCTGATCCCATTGTTGCACTATAATTGTTATGGTAAATGTAATAAAAGAAGCATTTGAAGCTATTCATACAGTGATTATTATTATTATTATTATTATTATTATTATTATTATTATTATTATTATTATTATTATTATTATTATTATTATTATGGAAATGCATAACATAATATAAGATACCGGTTCTTATGGTATTCAATCCGACCTGGAATCGAACCGCAACTTTGAATCAGCAGAAAAATGCGTCTGACGACTGAGCTACGCGAGTAGATTCGAAGACTTCTCTGAAATCGACAAAATAAATATCTTATTGCGAAATGTTCGAAATGATTTGTCAGATTTTTTTTTTTCAGTTTCATAATTTAAAACTACAAAAATTAAATTGTTACAATATCCTATTCAGTATCCTCAAAAAATTAGAAAAAAAAACACAATAACTTGCACTGCACTAAGCAAGAATGAGTAATCCCTTCAGTGTTATAAAAATAATAGCTTGCACAACACCATGCACAAATGAGTAATCCCTTTAACTTCGCAAACATTGAGAAAAACACAATAACTTACACTACATTACAAACGGATGAGTAATCCCTTCAGTAGTTCGAAACAGACTGAGGTAAACTGCATGCATCTAACACCAAATAAATGCCGAACTTCGAGGTGTACAACATACGCACTGTGGGACGTAACGCTTCTGTACATCTCATAGCGTCATGTACGGACGCCTATACAAGATACAAGCAGGAAAGTTTCCAGATCATTGTTAAACCACAAACCTAATTTTTGACTTTGAGTTTGTGGATTATCTACTGCAACTTTTCCTTTAACTTTCAGTTGTGAATCGATTCATGTCCTCCAGGAAACCTCCCATGTTATGGGGCAATTTTCCTGTCATTGTCTGTAAAATGTCAAGACGTCGAAAATATTTTATTAAAAACAATGATATTTTTCACGTCACTAGTCCTTATGTCTGTAAGCTTACTTCAAATTTTAAGAACATACGCATCGCATGTAATAGATGGAAATCAATGCTTTGTTTTCCTCAATGTTAACACAAATGAACACAAATTTTGTTGCATAAATACGCCTTTTTTCCAGTAAGGTAAAACTAATTTTGTATGACTATAAGAAGTTACAACAAAACTTATATTTTGTAGTAAAGTAACACAAACTTGTCACAATATCTGCAGAGAATAATTACATTGTTGCATTTTTAATTTGGGTTTTTTAACGACGCTATCTCAAATACTTACTTAAATAGCGTCGATGGAATTAGTAATAGCGAGATAGGATTTCGCGAGATAGGACCGAGAATTTGCCATGCGATTATCTGACATTCATCTTATAGTTGGTGAAAACCTCGGAAAAAACAAAACAGATAACCAGCCAAACTGAATTCGAGTACACTCCCGAGCGTAGCTTTAGATCACAAACACAGCTCGTTACACCTGGCTACTTCTACGAATTCTTGCACTATGGAGACTAGAACATTAAGAATGATTAAAAACGGCTTTTTAGGATTAATAGAGTTTATTTAGTATTAAACTGTGCATCGATTCGTGATTGGATTTGAACTGGACTCGTTCGTTTCATAGCCAGGCGTGCTAACCATTACTCCACAGCGGTGGACCATACAGAAATATACTAACTGAATTTTGAAGCAACTTGAAGACATCGAACTAGCGCAAGGATATTTTCAGCAAGATGGTGCGTCCTGTCACACATTTGAAGAGTCAATGTAAATAATACCCAGTTATTTTGACAATCGAATCATCTCTGCTGGTCTAGTTTAGTTTAGTAGGTTATTTTACGACATTTTATCTTAGATTATTTAGCGTCTGAATAAGATCAAGGTAATAATACCGGAGAAATGAATCTGGGTCTAGCATCCAAAGTTACCCAACATTTGCTCCGGGAAAATCCCGGGAAAACCTCAACCAGGTAACTTCCCCCAACCGGGAAACGAACCCGGACTACCTGGTTTCGCGGCCAGACGCGTTAACCGTTACTCCACAAGTGTGGACTACTAATCTATGGTCACTACGTTCTCCCGATCTTATCGGCCCTGACTTATTTTGTGGGGCTATCTCAAATTTAAGATGTTCCGATAGACTCCAAAACTTGGAACAACTGGAGGACGTCTCTCAAGAAATCAGGAATATTGAGGATGTGATATTAGAATGTGTAGAAGAAGAAATGAAGCGTCACATCGAAATGTCGAGGAGGATGTCTTATAGAACCGAACTCAATAAGAATCATTGTGTATAACAGAACTCTAAACATTTTGTTGATTGCGTCGAAATGGTTCTTTTCGCTTCTAGCTTACGAAATGGACATGTGATTAAAGTTGTATATTTTCATTACTCATTCTCCTCTGACTTCGATTCGCATCGTTTAATAAAACTGTCATCCTTGGGTTGCGTTTATATTATTGAAGTTAATATCTCCCTCTGCCTTTCATTATTTCATGACAGGAGATGATAAAACATTGTAATGAGATTAGTAGTTTGCCTGTGCCACGGGCTGACGACCATTAGTCACTAAAATAGACATGATTGCTAAGCAAATAGCAAGTCTCTTATATATGCTCAACATATCGTTAAATCAGAGGACAGTCCATCATTCAGACGTCGAGAAGTTTGCACTGCGACTGCAGCAAGCTCTACTCACGCACAGTGTGTTATTTTCCAAATTGCAAGTGTATTATATTCTGTATTCAACTGAAGTTGGCTTTAATCGCTAGCCAACTTCAGGTATGGAGTTTTTAAATAAAAGTTACATAGGTCTGCGATTAAAAAAAAACTTTTAAAACTCTCTTTATGCATATTTGTGTGCTGAAGCCAAAAATGACGTCAAAAAGTGGTACATCACGCACCGTTTTTACACAAAAGGCTCAGTTTCACCAACCTTTGTTAAATATTTAACATGTCGTTAAGACAGTTTAACAGAGAACTTAACGGAAGAGTTGTTTCGTCAGTTAAATTCTTAACGTCCTCTTACAGCGTGAATCATGGCTGCCAGGGAACATAATATGTTACAAGCTGCATTAGGTATTATATCGAGATATACAGAGTGTTTCCGGACTGGTGTTACTAACTTTCAGGGATGATGGAAAAGGCACATGTATCAATTTGAGAACAGGAACCCTGGTCCGGAAATGACTGAGTCGAAAGTTATAAGCAAAAATAGTTGTGTGAAAATGAAATAATTTTATTCCTCTGTACACCTTATTTATGTGTATTTATCTGTACATCTTACACATACTGTATTAATCTGACGTTTACGTTGTCTACCTACAGTATTCCGTTCAGTGCGCTGTCTGAGGAGTAGGGACAGGAAACTACACTAAAGCAATGCAGATGGCGTAATGTGTAACGGTCCTGATATGCTTGTCTGTAGACAGCAGCGTATGTGTACAAGTTGCAGTGTCCAGTCGATCAGTCCTAGTGAAATGAAGGAGTACACGAGAGCGGAATAAGCAGACCTGATTTTCGAATACGGATGAGCCAATGGGAACAGTAGACAAGCTCACAGATTGTATCGGGACATGTACTCACGTAGGAGACATCCGGTCCATACCATCTCTCCACGACTGTTCCAAAGGTTAAGGGAAGGAGGGCACGTGATGCCAAATTACAAGTTCATTTCAACCCAACTATTTTTGATTATAACTTTCAACTCAGTCCTTTCCGGACCAGCGTTCCTTATCTCAAATTGATACATGTGCCCTTCCCCATCATCCCTGAAAGTTAGTAACACCAGCCCGGAAACAACCTGTATTTGCAGTGAAAACAATTAGCTGCAATCACTACTTCAGCATTTATAATTATTATCTAGGGATTTGCTCATAAATACTAGAATGACTAATATTAATATTAGCACTGCATCTGCAATACGGAGAGAAGATGCGTGCGTATTAACGTAAGCTTTTATGTGGTTATTTTATTATTCCGTATTAATTGTCAGATATAAATGCAGATTTTCAAAACGACATTTCTTTACTTCACTGATTTAACAGTTCACATGTAATTATGACTAATGACTTGTGAAACTATGTCAGGTAGATATGAAAGTAATGTTAACGCTTATCATCGTATTCAGCATCAGAATAATCTTCACTTTCTATTGGTTCTACTTGATCTTGGATAATTTTTAGAGAATCTTCGCACTTATATCAACTTTGAGAGTGAAAGTATCACCACCAGTTTTCAGACGCTCCACTGTATCTTGTGCATGTTCCTTCTTAACATACATTTGTCTTAATACTTTCGTAACATCGATTAGTTCCATAGTTCGCGTTTTCACATCTAAATGGGGATTGAAATCTTGGGTTAAAGAAACCCATGATTGTTTCTTTTCCCTTATGGAAGCTCCATCACTACGCTTGTCTTCATTACATCTTATATTAGTCGCTAGATCTACTAAAATAATTATGTATCTCATATGAGATAAAATGACTGCTCTTTACGCCTTTATTTTTCTGGATTTCCCTTAGAAATATATTAATTTCTAATAATTTCATAATGCAAAAATACAATTCTCCGCTAAAACAAATTACTACACCACAACTATAGGCGCATTCAGAAAACTTTCACACAATCACTGACTCGTTGATTTCTGTTACAATGTTCTTAACACCATGTTGCCTAACCAAAGTACTTCAATTGGTTGGTGAAACGCTATTACAGTAACAGGATGTTTAATTTTTAACAATATGTTAACTAACATGCTGTTAGTGTTATTTTAACGAAGCTTGGTGAAACTGGGCCTGTATTTTATGTTTTACATATTAATATACTACCGATTTTGCTGCTTTTATAACCCAGTGCTCTAATGTAAAATTTTGTAATAACCTGTCGATGAGGATCAGAAACATAATCTAGAAAGCTATATGATGTAGAAAGTAAAAGTCCTGAGAGTTTACCAGTTAGAACTCAATGGTTTAATAAGATATTTAGGATTACTTAAGAAAAAACTGAGCTCTTACACTCCAGACTAAAAGAAAAGAATTTGATGACACCAGGAATATTTCTTTACCGGTACAAGAGCAGAGAAGAGTAATTTACGCCCTACTCTTCATATGAGGGTGCCTTAGTATACTGCAGTGATAGCCTATTCCTGGTTTGATACAAGAGTTTAATGTGCCGTACGAAGTGGATGAATGAAGACTTTGATCGATTCTTCCAAAAGAAGTCTCAAGAGAGTGATCAGTGGTTTTGCACAATGGCAACAAGTATGCTTCGTTACCTGTTGGTTATTCGGTATACCTTAAAGAAACTTGTGAGAACCTTGAACTGGTTCTTACAAAGATAAAATATAAAGATCATAACTGGATGATCTGTGGAGATCTGAGAGAGTTGTGCATGTTTCTTGGTCAGTAGGTTGGATATACTAAGTTCCCATATTTCCTCTGTGAATGGGACAGCAGAGCAAGAAGCAGTCATTGGGAACAAAAACACTGGCCACAAAAAACATCTCTTGAACCTCACACAAGAGGAAAAGTAACAACGCAACTACTGCATGACGAGGAAAAGGCAGTATAAAGCATTTGACTAGAAATGAGGTGTTCATTATGACAATCTAATGGTTTTTGTAAAATATATGTTTAATATTTGCCACAGAACATGTTTCAGTTCATCATTTTTCCATATTAAGTTCAACAACGCTACATTTACATTGCTAAAGGTGCCAATCCATTTTACGGAAAAATGGTACGTGATACAGAAAATCTGAGCTCAGTTTTAGATTCAGCGCCCAAATTGTAGCATAAATTTTTAGAAAAGCTTTTACGATCCTTAATTTTGCAAGCCTGTGTTATTTATATTTCTTTCTTTGAAAAAAATACGTTACTTTTTCTTACTGAAAATAATTTCACGACATATTTTACCCTAATAATTTTTCTCCGCGTCCACATACTTCATTACTTCAGAAACCTCACAATTTAAACCAGGAAAAGTAATGTTGTGAACACACGCATTATTTTCTTGTGGGAATGGATTACTGATCTGCTACGTCACATAAGTAGATTATAACTTTGAGATCCACACCACATTTTAAACTTCCCTACATGTTTCATCGATCTATGTCTTGCCTTTTTCTTGCCGCTGCAAAGTTAATCCAAATGATTAACTAGCAGGGTGTTGTTCCACATAAATAACCTGTAGCAGAACATATCTTTCAAGTAGGACTTTTTCGACGTTGCCTAATCGGAGTGGTTGATAAGTAAGTAGGCCTAATAATTTGAAACAATAATAACAAAAGTTAGTAAAGTGCTGAGTATACTTGCAATAAACACAATAATTTTAGCTGCATAAAGAAGAAAATTGGAAATAATAAGTATCACGAGTTTCCACACTAAAAAAAATGAGATAAACAAAAAATAAATAATATATAAAACAAAAAATCACTAGAATATTTAAATGTAGAGGAGACATGCAAACATACAGTACAACACTTGCCGTAACTGTAAGTTAGTTTGGCAACTCGTCATGAGACATTACTGTTATTATTATTATTATTATTATTATTGAAGTATAAAATCTTCTTTATGTATAACCGAGTTATAACGTCATATCAGCCACTATTGTTCAGCTCGTCAGTGATAGATATTGGCGATCCTGTCACGTTTAAATCTGTGAACTCACACTGAAAAATACAATTTCCTGCACATAAAACGTTATAGCTGACTGGTCCAATAAAATTGATTTAAGAGAGGCGGAATATGATGATAGGGACTGGATTAATCTTTCTCAGGATAGGGACCGATGGTGAACTTATGTGAGGACGGCAATGAACCTCCGGGTTCCTTAAAAACCACTTGTAAGTATGAGTAAAGGTAGATCATGACAAGAAGTATGATACATACGGATTTGAAGACTGGACAGGAGTGCGTAATGTCGAAGATGGTTTGGCTGGCTTAATCTGGCAGCGCAGTCGGTACGCAACTCATTCCATCATAAGTGCACATAAAACCTCTTTGATCTAGAGTGTTAGGGTTCTCCATGCCCACCCGATAAGCACCTCTATACCTCTATATTCAGGATCATATGTTGAGAAGGTATGCTTCATAGATACCTAACTTAATGTCTCATGAGACCTATAAAGCTTGTGCTTTTAGTAAGAACGTATCGATTTAATACAGTTAACTTATGTCCAATATCAAATAGTTGCTTAACAAGTGCACTTCGTATAAAGCATCGATTTTGGTATTTCTCTTGTAATACTACCATTAAATCGATAACGTCAGAAATGCTTTGATAAACGGGCAGAATGATGATTTGCATTTCTTAATATGTATTGTTTGTAGATTCTATGCGTTACCTCACATGCAACCACTGCACGAAATAAAACCATTATACTTATATTTAAATATACTTACAACCTATGCTGACGGAAGAAGAAAGGCAGTATCTCAATCAGGCACTTTTGAGATGGATAAAAAAAATACCACGCGAAATACAGAGTGATTAAAAAGAATGGTGCAAAAGTAAAGATCTCTAGCGGGAGTGACTACAATGGTAAAAGATCAATTATTCAAAATAGTAAAAGCAGTATGCCTCAAGTTATTGTACGTTTATTTGCTAGTTCATGTCATCACTACCAGAGACGTAGTGTAGTGCTGCACAAGATAGTGACATGGAAGCAAACAAGAGGAGTTTCGCATAATGGAATTCTCACGAACGAGGGCTGTTGTTAAAGTACAGTGAAACTTTAGGATTGAAACTGCATTGAGCGCTGAGTGAAGTAATTCGAAACTAGTGACTGTTTTTGCCCTAGGAAATGCCCTGTGCGTCCACAGACTTCGGGAGTACAGTAAACACAATACGAGCCGTAGTCCTAGCAAATCAACAAGGCGGACTAGTAGGAAACTACAGGTACTATAATCCACGATGTGGCGTATATTATGGAAGCGTAATAACACTCTCCCAGAACGTTGGAACGACCATGCAGGATGCAACAGCTCACCAATGTCACTCTGGCCCCCGCGATCGCCAGACTTAACCCTCGACTTCTTTCTGTGAGGATATACCAAAGACTTCGTGTCTGTCACTCCCATGGCACAAATCCAGAACGACTTGAGACGACGCATCACAAAGCAGTGGAGTCCATATCCGAGGACATTTTGGCGTGAGTCTGCACAGAACTAGAGAACAGTCTCGACATCTGTCGTGTCACCAATAGAACTCAAATCGAGCTTTTGTAGTGGACAGGTAAAATCTAGAAGTCAATGCGTTTTTTGATATTAATACAGTTCAGTCATGAATAAGTTCAGTTTACATTTGCACCATCCTTTTTGAATCACCTTGTACTTTATATTCGCTGTAAATGACAATACTTTTAAATTGAGTTATTTTCTGGATTAACGTATTCTCCGTACATAAGAGAAAATGGGAGATATCCCACGGGTATATTGAAACAGAAAACGGATGTCAACATCTACGTAGCTCAGGAGTAAGGAGATGATCTCCTTAACCGAGGCTCCATTCGGACGTGAATTCGAATCCCGAATGGGCTGACTACCTTGTTTATTTTTCCGAGACTTTCCCCTACTGTAAGGTGAAGACCAGGTAATTTACAGCTACTCCGCTACTCCTCAGTATCAACTCCCCAAATACTACCTCACTATCATCTATTTCGCCAGCTCTAGGTAACCTCGTAGTTGATACAGAGTCATTAAATAACTGTTTTAAAGGGGTATGCACACCTCTCGCTAGTATAAATTTAGTGAAATTCAATTTTTTTTTATTTTCAAGCAATTCTGAACTGCAATTTGGAATAATTATTATACAATATTTCTAGATTAAGAAATATTTTCAGAATGCAAAAAGCTTCTGTTGGTAAATGTAATTACATTTTTTTTTTAATTTAGTGACACATTTATGCAGGGAAAATAATATTATTTTCGCTAATATGTCGTAAAATTTTGAATATTTTAATGCTTTATTCTCTATTTTATTCAAAATGAGCATATTAATAAATCCTGCTTTTTCAGTTGAATTTTATAAATAAGAAAAAACTTTACTATTTTTTTGCGATGAATAATTATAACATTTAATTACGTTTACATAAAGAATTATTAATTATAAAAGGACTTGAAATGGTAGATCAGTGGTAAAGGCAGGGTGCGAATTAAGGGGGGATGAGGGATTTCTCCCGTGTTGGAATGTTACCCCCCTCTCATAAATTCATATTAACATCCTTGCTAGGGATAACTTCTATCTCCCGTCACAAAATATAATTGTTTTAATACAAGTGTACTTCATAAAGCACAGTATAAAGTAAGCCAAGAAAATAGTATTGATGTATTATTATCACTGGCAAGCTGACAACAATCAATAACTTAGGAATTACACATCTTAGCTTAAGCCTGTTCATGGATATAATTATTATTATAATCAAGATGCAAGACAAGGAACTCAGAGCGACCAAGCGTTGAGCAGTATCGAATGAAGTTAACAATAACTTTATAATATGGTATTCGTCTTCTAGAATTCTATTCCCCCCTCATCAGATATCTTAATTCGCACTCTGGGTTAGGAAGGGTTTATTCTCCATTATGAAGTACACCTGCATGAAAAAGTTAATGAATTTATCTCAAACAATGTAGACGTTATAAGCAAATCGGGTTTGGAAAACTCAAATTGCGAAAAATGAGCGACAAAGCTACCGAACATGAGAAGTTTTATCTGAATTTAAATGGTCAAGTCAAGTGACACACTCTCACGTTTTAGGTCATAACTTGGAAAGTATTAGATAGATTTAAATGTGTTTTTTGCCATAGCAGTATTGAGGAAAGCCCATTAAACAAAAAGGGAAAAAAAGAACATTATTTTCGAATTCCGAAGGTGTATATGCACCCATAAAAATTCTACCATTACAAATGTCGTAGTAAACAAAGATATTGCGATTTGTTTTCAGTATTAATAAAAGAAGTTATAACTGAATAGTTAATTAAGGGGAAACTGTGGTGAAATAATGCTGAGAAATCAAGAAAATCATTTTTTTTTCTTTTTTTACGATCATAATTATATCAGACTGTTTTACATGATCTAACCATATAATCAAATGTGGCCAAACATACGGTGCGTGAGTGAGCTGAAACAAATGTTTTAATGCTGTTTTATCGACTTAAAATTTAAAGCAGTTTATTAAACAAACTGCATTCTCCTTTTCTAAAAATTAACTAAATACTTCCTTCTTGTAAATAACATAATACACTTATGCCCGGTTTCATTAACCGATGTTAGAACTTAACAAGTTGTTAGGTTGCTTTAACATTGGATTTAACAAGAGTTCTGTTCCATCAATGAATGTTAATTGTAACAATGTGTTAAAGTGCATGTTAAATTAACATAAACTTTGTCTTGTGTTAAACTTTTACATTTGTTACCAGTCTAAAATGGCAATTACGAACAATGCTTTCGACGCAAAATTGAAAATTTGGATCTCCTGAACGGCGTTCTTGTACGAGGAAGATCTGAGCGACGAAATTATTTCGAAAATCTGAGAAAATAAGAATTTTTGCGAAGCTGCAGATTGTCCAAAACCGTCATCAGGATAGTTGTTGGAGAAATACAAGAGAGGATAGAATACACTGCCAATAGAAATATGCTTGTAGCACAGTCTAGTATATACAGTCACGAAGCTTGAGTTTATGAGGATACTATAAACATAGACTGTGCAGGTACTATTTCGCATTATCTGTAATGAGGCGATGGTAGCGATCCTAGTGATTAGCAACTATCTGTGGATGCATATTTACTATGTATTGAGTTTCGTAACTGTATATACTAGACTATGCTTGTAGCTTCATGTTCATTTCACGTGCCGTTTTTTTTTTTCAGTTACTTCCAAACAAAAGCACATCGGAGTGCATTAAAAATACTATGATTCACACACCACCTTCTTGATTACTTCTGTTTGTAATTTTCGCGCGGAATAACAATCCTTTTTTTTTTTTTAGATTTATATAAAAGGTTGTTGACTATTTCAGTAGAAACATAACCTATTATTAAATTCGCTATCTAAACATTTCTGACACATCACAATTAGCGCTCGTACCCTAGAAGATTGTTTCACTTATTGTATATAGTATATATACGTTTAGTATATTTTTATGTACAATATATTATTTTCCGACTTTGTAGAGTAATTCAATTTCTCAGTTAATAACTCAATTAAAATGAACAAGAGGCTTCAAAATAGTTACTATGTGAAGAGTCCACTGCAAGAATGATGGATGTCACTTTCTTGTCGAAAATGAACCAAGACTGTCAATACATAGCTTAAGACATATACAATGTACATAGAGAGTTATATGGCATTAACACTGATAGTCAGTGTCCAGTAATGATCGGAAAATCACAGTTAAGCTCTGAGAGCTAAGCATTTCAAACTTTCAATTGCTTCTCCTGCAAAATGTATTCCAAATGACATCCATCATTCTTGAAGTAGACTCTTCATATTTATTCGTATAGATCCAAGTTGTGATATTTCTGAACATTATTATGATTTGCAATAACTATAGAATATTACCTTTGTTTCTATCTGATACTGGACGTCTGCATTAATTTGAAAGCTCAGGCTTTGTTGGCTTTATCAGTATTGAGATTCAATATGTCTTGCGCCGTCGGCGTCTCGAGAAAGAATGCTATATTATCGATATTATGACACAAATGAAATTCCATCGTTATATTCCTCTGATGATGCATCAGTCCCAAACACCATTGTAATTATTTTATCCGCGAGTTAGTGTATTTCAATTAAATAATTTTTTACGATATTGCGTAAAGTTACATCTTGCCCACTGTTGTCAGTACGTAAAGTGAACCATTAAATCCTAGTGCGCAAAAAGTAAATGAGCATTTTACGCGCAGCCAAGAAAAATGCAATATTCAATTTAGAAACTTCATTCAGTATGAAATTAATGTATTAACTCGATCTTTCATGATGTAAATGTTACATGTAACACAAATAAGTAAAAACTTTAACATTCATATTCACATTTTAGCCCAGATTATTCTGAAGTTACATCTGTAATACACATTGCAGCAAGATGTAGAATTCAGCTTTTCCTAACCGCATTGTTAATTATGGCAGGTTTAGACGGCTATGAAATCGTAATCATCAGGTCATTTCATGAATATTTATTTCTTAACGCTGGCCTTCTATACCCGACGTTGTGGGTTTGATCCCGGGCCAGGTCGATGGCATTTAAATGCGACAGGCTCATGTTTGTAGATTTACTGGCATGTAAAAGAACTCCTGCGGGACAAAATTCCAGCACACCGGCGACGCTGATATAACCTCGATAGTTGCGAGTGTCGTTAAATAAAACATAACTTTAACTTTATTTCTTAATGGATCATATTTTAGACGGCCAAGATATTGTGATCTTATAACTTCAACTTGAAATATTTATTTATGTAAATTTGTGCTACCGTAAAAAACATTATATGATACACATTTGTAAAGATATCGTTTTGGCACGACTGTGAAGTGTGTGGAACGAGGCGAAGCCGAGTTTCACAACCTTTACATTAATGTCAAAAAGAGAACTTTACGAAACTGCATCACGAATAAGTAGTATTGAAAAGTTTAAATTTATTTATTTGTTTATTTATTTATTTACTTATTTACCTACTTATTTACTTGTTTATTTATTTACTTATTTCCTTATTTATTTATTTATTTACTTATTTACTGATTTACTTATTTACGTATTTACTTGTTTACTTACTTATTTATTTATTTATTTACTTGCCGTACCCGTGCGATCCGCTGCACCTGTTACAAATAAATATAAAGTAATTACGTAATTAAAATAGGACGTTTGATCCAGGGAACATTCGTGTTTGTTAGAAGGATAAATCGTTTAATATGTTACTTAATTGAAATTGTATTTAAATAATTAAATTGCGATCATTTTGGTCCAGAGACCACTCATTTGGTGCAATGACAATTCCTTTAACATGTTTCTTATTTGTTATTACACGCAACTATAGTTTAATGAAGATTGACATATCATTTAGTTTTATTGTGTATACTTTATATTACTTGCTATATGGTTCCATTGAATTATGATAATAACTTAATTTTAACCCTTGTTTTCTACGTCTTCAGTAAATGGCGCTTGGCCCACTATGGTTCTGAAACCTTCAAATAACTTAAATAGTGATACAGCATAAACAGTGATATGTAATTATATTTCTTTCTTTCTAAAATGTAAGAATTCACGATCTCCTATGTACCATTGCCATGGAATGAATAAATGTGTTTTTTCTTCCTACTCGAAAATTTTATATTTTGCACATGGGAATTACTGCAGGAACAACAACGCTACAATCTGAGGCGGCGGTGAAAACGTATTGTATTATTATTTTAAAAGTCTATCAGACCTACCAAATTTTGCATAGAATAAAACTTATCGGAAATCATTTTTAAAGAAACTTTTGTTATGTAACATTTTTCACAAAAAAACAATAATAAGCGAGATATTTCGATTTAATTCAGGCCCCGTTAAATGAAGTATTTTGAATGCCATATAGCCTAAAATCTAAATTACAACGAACTTAACTTATATTTCAATTTTCATCGAAATCCGTTCAGCCATTATCCAGACAGACAGACATACAAATAAAATTTCAAAAAAGCGATTTTCGGTCTCAGGATGAATAATTATACATGTTAACACCAATTATTTTTGGAAAAGGGAAAATTACCAGAAAATTTTCGGCTACATATTTATTATTATATTATATTATATTATATTATAATATGTTATATTATATTATATTATATTATATTATATTATATTATATTATATTATATAAAAAGTGCGTTGATAACGGATGTACTCCGATAAGAAAGTTTTTAATTTGTTGTGAGGGCTCTTGAATCTCAGAAGCAACAACCTTTACAACAGCGCAACATAATCTACTTGGCTCATTACCCATTTTTTTTGCATTGCATTTATTGCATATATAGTCTATTTTATGTATTTTAACACGATTCAATTGAGCTTAGTTAAAATTTGAATTATAAAATAATGGATTGCTAAGCTAACGTACTATTACTGCATACTAAATCAATACACTCTCGTTGTTCATTAATTCTCTGAGCTTAAAATGAGTGTGTACATAAATATTATTTTAAGAAATACAGAAAACGAATGTACAAAAAAGGCTATCAAATTTTCTGTGCATAGGAATAGTTTAATAGCTTTCCATTGTTGCTGTCCAAGGTCCCTTTTTCGATTGTTGTTGCCCAAGGCCCCTTATAGACGAAGTCATTTGTTATTTCATTGCGTCCACACCTGTGGAGTAACGGACAGCGCACCTGGCCGCGAAACCAGGTGGCCCGGGTTCGATTCCCGGTCGGGGCAACTTACCTGGTTGAGGTTTTTTCCGGGGTTTTCCCTCAACCCAAGATGAGCAAATGCTGGGTAACTTTCGGTGCTGGACCCCGGACTCATTTCACCGGCATTATCACCTTCATCTCATTCAGACGCTAAATAACCTAAGCTGTTGATAAAGCGTCGTAAAATAACCTACTAAAATAAAAAAAATAAAAAAAAGTTATTTCATTGCACCGTCTTAGATGGCGTTATTTTAATTTTTAAACTCATTTATCTCATTAAATATCAGTCCTATCAAAATTTTGTAAAGAATAAAACTTATCGGAAATGATTTTTAAAAAAACTTTTGTCATGTAACATTTTTCACAAAAATCAATAATAAGCGAGATATTTCGATTTATATAATTCAGGCCCCCTTATAACCACCATTTTGAATAAAGTATTTTGAATGCCATATAGCCTAAAATCTAAGTTACAACGAACTTAATTTATATTCCAATTTTCATATAAATCGGTTCAGCCATTATCGCGTGAAAAGGTAACAAACATACAGACAGACATACAAACAAAAATTTCAAAAATGCGATTTTCGTTTTCAGGGTGGTTAATTATATATGTTAGGACGAATTATTTTTGGAAAATCGAAAATTACCAGAAAAATTTCGGTTACAGATTTATTATTAGTATAGATTTACTTATCTATCTGTCTATCTATCTATCTATCTATCTATCTATCTATCTATCTATCTATCTATCTATCTATCTATCTGTCTGTCTGTCTGTCTGTCTGTCTGTCTGTCTGTCTGTCTGTCTGTCTGTCTGTCTGTCTGTCTGTCTGTCTGTCTGTCTGTCTGTCTGTCTGTCTGTCTGTCTGTCTGTCTGTCTGTCTATCTATCTATCTATCTATCTATCTATCTATCTATCTATCTATCTATCTGTCTGTCTGTCTGTCTATTTATATATTTATTTATAAGGCAGTAGGCCAATAGACCACGGCGTCTCAGAACGAATAATTATTACTTATCTAACACTTAAACTTTTTATACTTATTTCAAATAGAAGTAATTTCTTTCCTATTTTCTTATATAGACTGTTTTCGTGATAGACTGGAACATTGTTTGCTTATAAATGGTTCTCAATTTGAGCATCTATGGTAAAATTCGGTTGTCATAGTGATTTGGTTTCTTTTATGACCTAATCAACATGATTTTACATGCTTATTTGTCTCAAGTTTCAAGTCCACGAAACAAGTTTAATAAATAGTTAAAAAATCATGAAATGGGTGAATGGGTAAAATTTCTATATATTGATACGTAAAATTTAATGCAAGTTCGGAATATTACGTAAATCTTAATATATGGTGCAATTTAAAAAAATAAAGTCTACTGTAACACTCTGGATGCCAGAATAACTAATTTTTTTTCGAACACTGTTATCATAATGTATGGTTATTCTTCAAAAGATTTTGCACAAAACTTTTTTTTTTTTTGTAAAATTAAAATTTAAGATGCTATTAGCAATAGTCTCTACTTATTGTTCACACTGTATAATCAAAATTAACAAAGTCATGAGCGATTTACTTACCTATTATTTAAAATATATACTGTAACGTACTAAAAGAACGCATTTTAGCGGTAGTAAACCTACTTACAAACGGAATGCATTTTTTCTAGGTTAGTAGAAGACTGGATAACAAGCTGTTTCACTCCTCTGCTCAATCATCAAAAAACGGAAGTCACGTCACAAACAAATGCATCGTTCATCGTTACATTGAAACTCAGCTATGTTACTAAACCTCCTTGACGTCACTAGAAGGAAAAAAGAGGCGTGCATCCTCCGACATAAAGTGAAGGAAATGCGCAGCATTGTGGAGAAGAGAAGGATGCCGCTTTTCCTTCCACAGCCAAACGAGCAAGGTATGTACCGTGTCAAGTGTGTTAAATGTTCCAAATATATCTTTGAGTGTAAAGCTCTCCAAAGTATAAATCTCTCGTATGTTCCTCCATTTAAATGTTTCTGGAACAGGAGGTCGTGATCCCAGGGGGATCTTGATGTATCTCTGAGTAAAATATAACTTAAGATGTACAAGAGGAATAAAACTTACCGAAGTAAACGAACATACATGTCAAAAACATTAAATTAGACACATTTTTTTGTTAAAATTTAGTGACTTACAATACGTTTTTTCTCCCGCCCGAGTATGGGCACCCGCTCCGGGATCCGTGGTGAAACAAAAAATAACAGAATTTTAATTGTTTACTTTAAAGCATTAGTTTTTAACAACCACGCAATGACGGCCGCGAGAACGTGGTGCGGCACAACGTTAAACCAAAAGTTTGACGTGTGCATCGCGCGTATTGTTGTGGTTTTTAACAGATCGTCATTCTGTGCATCTCGCTACGAGTATCATGAAATTCGAGCGTTTCGAGTTGACATGGACTCACTTGTTGCCTTGTTGGTGTTGCTTCAAGAGGAAGATAATATTAAGAGTTTAAGATTAGGCCTACTGGTTTACTGTGTAACTGAGGGTGCCACAAATGTTTTCAATAAAAGGATAGGCTACAGTTCCAGGCATTTTTCTAGGAAATCCTGTTCTTGTATGACTTTTGCTAACGTCATAAATAACAGAAAAACTATTCACACAATCTGTTAATTTTTCTTCAAGCTCTTCTTTGGAACTCAATACAAAGACGAATGCTGTAGGCCTACAATACAAGAACAATATTTTAGAAAATCTCCAACCTGTTATAAAGCGTATGGCTGTATCATTACTTGGGGTCGAAATTATATGCACTGTGAAATATTGCTAGTTTGTATATATTTAACCACACCCTTTAAAGAAGACAAAACAAATTTAAGCCCAGCGCGTTTTGAAAACTACTGCAATGGTAAATTGCACATGTGAAAGGCTAGACGCGCAGTTCAGTAGGTGAGTACTTGCCTTCTTTAGGTATTATTTGATATTATTTGAATATTTGAACTTCGTAAAGCTATTAAATTAATGTAAAATGGTGTATACCCTCCAAGATAGAACAGAAATCATATTTATTTATGGAGCTGAAAACCGTTGTGATTGTAGAACTGCTAGACTTTTCAACGAGAGGCATCTTGAGAAAAACGTAAGTCACCGATATGTCACAGTTCTAATACGGAAATTTTAAGAAAGTGGTTCTGTTTCCAATAAAGCAAATGGGCAACCTAGAAAACTCGATGAAACTTCGCAGATTGAAATACTAGGTCATTTCATTAATGAATCCACCACCTCCATTCCAAAAATATCTGTTGTAACAAACATTTGTGTTGCTGAAAATGAACAAATTTTTCCCCTACAAAATACAAAGTAACCAACAGCTCAGCGAAGACGATTTTGATAGAAGAGTAGAATTTTGTGAACAGATGTCTCAGAGAATTGAAGATGATCAAAATTTGACACAAAATATTTGTTTTAGTGATGAAGCGACTTTTTTCTTAAATGGGTTTGTTAACAAATACAATTGTAGGTACTGGGACACTGAAAATCCTCATGTGCTTCGTGAAGATAATAGTTTCCTCAAAAAATCAATGTGTGGGCTGGAATTGTTGAGGATGATATTGTTGGATCGATTTTCATTGAAGAAAACCTGAATGGAGAATTGTATCTGTACATATTAGAAAGTGTAATTGATCCACTTATCACACTGTCGCTAGAGAATCAAGTCAATGAAGGAAACTTGGTGTTAGGCGAACAAAATTTGCATTTTCAACAGGACGGAGCTCCCCCACACTATACAGTATCTATGCGACAGTGGCTGGATAGAAGAGTTCCTGCAAAATGGATTGGTAGGAGAGGTGCTGTAGAATGGCCGTCGAGATTTCCAGACCTGACGCCGCTTGACTTCTTCCTATGAGGTCATTTGAAATCAGTTGTTTATACTCCTCTGTCTGAGAATATTCAAGAACTGAAAAATAGATTAACCCACTAATGTAGTCGGATTAGTAAGGAAACACACCAAAATGTTCGCGAGGAGTTTCAAAATAGACTGTATTACTGTTTAACCAACAATGGAACAGATTTTGAACACTTGATTTGGTGCAAAATAAACTGTTTCTTGTCAGATTGCCAGGAAAAAAATGAGAAATAAATGAATAAGGTGTATAAACAATTCAATGCTCTTTCATATTTAAGTATAAAAATATAAGAGTGCCATTTGAAATTTCAAAGCCGGGATGGCTGAGGTGGGGGTGAACTCTAAAATGCAATTAAGCTTGGTTTCAGACTTTCCCCTCAATATCTAAATTCAGGTGTTTTTTTGTTTAAATTGAATTCAATTTAAATAATTAGTTATTTTGACTGGAAAATTTTGAAATGAAGGCCCAGTATAGCAATAATTGTTTGATTTCAAGTTTCTTTGGTAGCAAATGTAGACCTATGTGTTCTTGGTGAAGTAGTTCGTTGTAAAACAGTTTTCTTTGAGATCGCCTCGGAGTGAAAAGAAAAAAAAAAACAAACAAATACTTGGAAAGCTGCTTCCTAGGGATTAGAATTGCTGATGTTCCCAAACACAAATTCCACACGCAAACATCGTTTCAGCCACACCCAGCTGTTACTCGTTATCTTTGTCTATTTCAGGGGTTGCAAAATCTTACTTCTTGCTCTGTTATATTCAATCGAATGTAGTCTATTCCAGTAGAGAGTTTTTCACTATAGAAATCTAAATTCTTTTTCCTAATAAATAGATAGATCGATAGATAGATAGATAGATAGATAGATAGATAGATAGATAGATAGATAGATAGATAGATAGATAGATAGATAGATAGATAGATAGATAGATAGATAGATAGATAGATAGATAGATAGATAGATAGATAGATGAGTGAGTGAGTGAGTGAGTGAGTGAGTGAGTGAGTGAGTGAGTGAGTGAGTGAGTGAGTGAGTGAGTGAGTGAGTGAGTGAGTGAGTGAGTGAGTGAGTGAGTGAGTGAGTGAGTGAGTGAGTGAGTGAGTGAGTGAGTGAGTGAGTGAGTGAGTAAATAATTAATAAGTAAGTAGAATAACTCTTCTCGGGTTCTCAGCCCTGAAGAAGATGGCACAGCTAGCCGTCGAAAGCTTGGAAGCTAATCTCCAACTCACCTGGCTGAGAACGCGAGAAGAGTTATTCTATATCAAACGCCGGGAAAGCCTCAAGTCATACAATAAGTAAGTAATTAACAAATAAATAAGTAAATAATAAATAAATAAATAAATAAATAAATAAATAAATAGGTAAATAATAAATAAATAAATAAGTAAATAAATAATACAAAAACAAATACGTAAATAAATAATAAATAAATGAAAAAGTAAATAATAAATAAATAAAAAATAATAAATAAATAAAAAATAATAAATAAATAAATAAATAATAAATAAATAAGTAAACGTTTAAAAAAGAAGTAAATAATTATTAAATAAATAAATAAGTAAATAATAAATAAATAAATAATAAATAAGAATATAATAAATAAATAAATACATAAATAATTACATAAGTACATAAATACACAAATACATAAATGCTTAAATAAATAAATAAACGAATGAAATGAATGAAGGAATGAGTGAGTGAGTGAGTGAGTGAGTGAGTGAGTGAGTGAGTGAGTGAGTGAGTGAGTGAGTGAAGAAAAAATCAACAGAGAAATAAATAAATAAATAGACAGACAGATTAATAAATAAATTTCCTCTGCGCATGTTCGAAACAACAGAGAAAACATTCCTTTCTGCACTTCTTCTTACTCAAGCTAAAAATATTGTTTCTTCAATGGCTCAGATATACAGTAATATGTAAATATTTTAAACAATAATGAATAACTTTACTTGGCTTTGTCTACTAGACGGGTCCGTATTCTTAGTTTCATATTGGACAATTGTGCTTCCTATCTATGCCATAGTTTTCCTAATTTCGATTGATGGTCAGTGGGGGTATTACGAATCTGATGCTGATAGGTGGATCATTCAGTATCAATCCCACGAGTATGATGATATATCCAAACGAAAAATTAGAGCCTCAGGACACGGAGCCCCAAGAACTTAAAACTACCTACATCAGTATCGGAAATCAGTTTTACACCCAAGATTTCACCCAGAAATAAATACAGTTCATAGCCTATGCAAACGGAAAACAAGGGATGAATTTGCATCACGTTTAGATAGCCTATGATATAAATATCCAATTATTAAAGGAACAAAATTGTAGCGATACATTACAATGTGTGAGTGTGCATAAAATTTGCTCATAATCTTTTAAAACCTTATATGATTCTTTAGAAATCGATGGCGTATTGTCCACGGTCAAATTCTGCGTTTAATCCCTGCTAATGCTGTACTGGTTCAATTTAAACTGCAGTAAACGTGTAACGCTTTTGTTCGATGCAATTTAATGAAAGTAAAAGGATTCCTTAATTAGTTTTATGCCTTCTGTAATGGCATTCGATATAACCTGCTGCTGGAAATTCTCTTTTATTGCTAGCTGTAGAAAATCTGCAGTAGAAAATCGTAGGTGAAGGTTGGTTTTTGCTTTTTCAGTAAATTATTGTGTTTCGCAATTTTCAGTTACAAAGAGATTAGCGTACAAGCAATGTGTTCTCATGTGATAATCGTTTAGGTGTTCGATCATGATATTATTTTGCGAAAATCATTAGACTTTCCTGTTTGTAAAAAATTCGTGTATATTTTCTCGGGAAATGAATTAAAAAAGAATAAGTTAGCATTGTAAATATTCAGATGATGTCTTTTAAATAACCAGTAATCTCTAGCTCGGCTTTCTAGATGAGTGTTTACAGTTTTTGTTTATGGCATAGGAAAATTGATTGTTTTATACCACGTATCATTCATTTTTTTAATTGTGGCACGGATAAAATTACTTATCTTACGTTAGATAATTTTGTTGAATTTCAAAATTACTACCGTAGTATGATTTGAATTATACATTTTACGAATTTGTGACAAAAATCTAATGGATTGTACCTGAAATGCTGTTCTTGTAAGCATACGTAAATAATAGTAATTCACCCAAATAGTATCGTTAGAATATTATACTCATGAAAGGAGCATCAGTAAGGAATATTAAAAGTCTGGATGTTCTCCAAATAATCGCATGATAAAAAGCTTGTGCAACTATTTTTCTTCAGTGAATGAATATACTCGGCACCCAGCAGAATTACTACTAATAAAAATAAAATATATTTCTAACAAATACATTACATAATAAAGATTTGTGTCTATAGATACATAGAAGTTTCAAATTTCAATAATCTTCCACATATAGCCCATTAAGTGCAAGATAAATGTCTAAGCGATAATGTAATCAACTTTACCTTTTCCAGTGATCGATAGGTACAAACATCGTGACTTTTCTGTAAAACATAACTTTCAAAGGAGTCATAACTGGTGAACTAGGAGGCCACGGTAAGGAACCTGCACTTCCAATCCATCTCCCTGGAAACTATTGGTATAGATAGGCCTTGACGTCTCTGATGTTGTACGATGGTGTTCCGCCTTGCTAAATGTGATCACCCTGAGCTAAGTATTCGAAAAATTGAACCATTTCCAATTTTTACAAGTGACTGATCCCTGTTATTTTGTCCTGTTTAGAAACTAACAGTCGAATAGGAGATTGTAAATGCAAGACACAGAGCACTTACAGTTCTGTTTATGTTCATAACCAACTTCCTCAAACTATTAAATTATATCGGTTTGGTTTGACAGAAATATGGTTGCAGACCAACACACCCCACAAATCTCTAATACGAACAAAAAAAGATCTACATTATCATAATATCATTCATCATCACGATAATTTAATTTACGTGAATTATTAGGTCTTGTGTTTTACAAATTTTGCCAAGCGCACTCTACAGAGTGGAAGTGAAATAGCCGTGCAGATTTTCAAAGCGAATAGCTCATGTTGTAACAAAGTAATATAAGATCATATTGGTGGAATAGGCCTATTTATAGTTTTTTCAGAAAAAAAAGTTTTTTTTTTCTTTACAAATGTTCAACAACCTCTTATTCAGTAACTATTACGAGTAGGATTGTGATTTTTGTCCATATCGATAGGAAATCTAATAGAGAATAATTTATCCTCTGGTGTATTTCAATAGCTTGGACTGGTTTTCGTGTAAATTTAATTTTAAAAACTTCTAATTTCAAGCCACTGCTCGATGCGAACAGATTCCAACTTCGCGCAACAGTTCACTACCGAGACGCGCAGAGTCATTGACCTTTTACATCTGTGTCACGAGAAGAGTGTGTTAGCGACGATGTTGCTAGACTGCTTAAACTACAAACTTAATTTTATAATTAACTGTAGATATAATTAAAAAACGTACGGTAATATGGTTTTTTCTATTCATTTAAATGTACCCTATTGTCCCTTTTAATGAGGAAGATTATTTCACTTCTCCTCTGTATATCTGTGCTTTTATTATTTTTTTAGAAAGAAATTTTATTTTCAATCTGCTCGTGTGTTATGTGGCTGTTCTTTCTATGTACGTTTCAGTTGTACTATGTGTTTTTTTTTTTTTTTTGCCGACATTGAATGTACTTTTATTTTTATTTTATCATTTTCTTGTTTGCGTTCTGTCGTTCATTTCTTTTATTTTTTTATCTTTGTGTTGCTGTCTGACATTCAGATTCACTGAAGGAGGTATAGAAAATATTTCCTTACAACTTTTTACAAAAATTGTAAAACTCTTTGAAATATCTATTCTATTCTGATACAAAGACGATTGCTTTCTTTTATTTCAGTTTCTTCTAATTGAAATACTATATAATTGAAGATTTCTTCTTTCTTCCATTACTGTTTCTATTGTTACTATTTCATCTAATTTAAATGCTGTATTTTTTGTGATGCTCTCACATCATATTCTTCCGCTAGTAAAGTTTTTATGCGGAACATTTTACTTCTTCTTTCAGGTGAGCTGAAAAGGACAGATTTAAAAGAGATGATGTTAATAGGATTTCTGTGTAATGTAAAGTGAAGTTAAATTAATTAAAGCAGTTCATGTTCCCCGTACTCGCAGGCTGTGGCTCCTTCTTTTGCGGCAAACAACTCGTCTAGCTGCTCTGGGCATCGTGCAGCAATCGTATTAGCCAGCTCGTGCTTGACCTCTTTGTCATACAGCATTCATAATCTCAATAAATTGTCTGTGGCATGTCTCGGATCAATACTGTTACAGTCAGCAAATATCATTAAGACCAATTTTTGTGTTTCACTGATTTCTTGAGTCCTTTGTTGTCACTCAAGTTGTAGCAGGTAAGGCTATGAATCCCAGGTTGGATTTCCACTAGTGAACTGGAGATATATCCAATTGAAATTTTTCTGGACTTTTCAATGCATTGGCATCATACCGTAAGATCATATGGCCAGGAATCAATATTACATACAGAACAATTCGTGAGTAATAGTTAACATTAGGTTAGCCCCTACTATATATCACTGTATAGTGCACTAGTGTATACTTTAATCTGACCGCAGTGTAATTACAACTTTTCCGTCTTTTGTATTAATGGGCTTTACTTTTTATTTCAATGAAAATAATTGTATAAGATATTGTTGGTAGATAAGATTTCGTTTAATACTTATAAACCGCAATATTGCAAATTTTTAAAAACAAGAAACCATTTATAAGGAGAGATTAGTTTTCAGATTGCGCACTCCTGTTCTCCAACCAGGAGATTAACCGTGCTTACTATTGCGTCATCTATTGGAGCCATGTAGGTAGATAATATACCGTTATAACGTCAGTTTAAAAAAAACATGCGCTCTCCTGCATATGTTATTCCCTGTATGAAGGGATTAAAAGACCAGGAGATTAACCGTGATCTAATTTTGTAACTAGGGTAGTATAAATATATGTGTATTAGTGTTATCGTTTGTGCTTTGAGCGTTAGCCAATGGAGATGTGTGTACCCACGTGTGTGACCTTATGACATCTTATGACATCAACATTCATTCATAGCATTACCCCGCTGCGTCTCATTCCCCTGAGACTTTCTCCTGGTTGGAATACGGTATGTGATTGCGTACTGGCCACAGTTACGTCATTCAATGCCGGAGGACTGTGGACGGGGAACTAACGCTTTCCCCACGATTTCCACCCCTCTCTCGCCAGTTCTGCATCCCTTCAGTAACCTACATCTCACTTGATATGTGTTAGAGGACGAACAATTTCGTTTGTATACATCTGTAGTCTGATTGGTGAAATATGTTACTAGTCATCCTTGACCATTATCTCCCGGCTTAGTTGCCTCACTAATGATGCCTTATTGATGTCATTTTATGAGGTCCCAATTTGTCTTTAGACAATTGACTAAACAACAAACAACATCCTATACCGCCCAGGGAAATGTTATGATTTGTGCGTGATGTTATTGACTGACACATGAAATTTTGTACCTGAGTTCTGTCCTGGCAATGGCACTTGACAGTAAATCGTTAATAACACGTACGCGGCGCTGTAATCGCACCATTTAATGTCGCTATAATTTATAATTATGGGCTGGCTAACTGGTGTCATTACTTCATCTCCGACAAACGCAGGAACTCTGGGTTCCTACTATCTGCAATGGGAGATCGCAATACGCTTGGACCGTAGGCCGCACTGAACTTCCCAGAGGAATTTATTACCCACGTCATAAGCGCTTTTCGATCATTTTTAAGCACACCTAAGGCTCGTACTTTTTTTTTTTCGGAGGAGGTGAAACCAACATTTTTATGATCTTAGCGAAATACATGAACGACGAGAAGTTTTTTTTTATGACTATGTCAACTAATATTAGGCCGGTTAGATGGCTGTTTTATTGAGGTGGGTACGCCATAAGGAAATTTATGGCAAGAAAAAAAAATGAAATGCGACACACGGAAACTGCTGTAAGCAAGTATATGTATATCTGAAATGATAAGAAAGGAGGAGTGAGATAAGAAGGAATTAAGAAAACTATCAAATTATAAGAAAGGAATTTAAAGAAAAATACGAGAAAATAGAGAGTGGAATTAGTATAAAAAAGAAGGGAAATTATATAAGTTTGAAAACAAGAAGTAAAATAGGCCTACAAGGCAAAGTCAAAATAGCACACTGAAAGAGAGTAAATAATTTAAAAAAATAGAAGAGTAAATGTGAAAAAAGAAAAGGACGGAACAAATGTAGAACGAGAGAGGAAGATACGGAAACGTCACAGGCTAGTATATACAGTAACGAAGCTTGAATTGTGAGGGTGCTAGGAACAAAAGACTGTGCTGATACTATTTCGCATTGTCTGTAATGAAGCGATATTAGCGATCCTAGTGGTTAGCAACTATATATGGATGCATATTTACTTCGTATTGAGCTTCGTGACTGTATATACTAGATTGTGGAAACATGTAGAGAAAAAAAGACAAGGTGAAAAAGAGAGGAGAGGAGAGGAGAGGAGAGGAGAGGAGAGGAGAGGAGAGGAGAGGAGAGGAGAGGAGAGGAGAGGAGAGGAGAGGAGAGGAGAGGAGAGGAGAGGAGAGGAGATATTTAGAGAAAGAGGAGAGAAGATGGAAAGGAGAAAAAAGAGCAGGCTAAAAAGAAGGAAAGAAAGAAAGAGAGAAAGTGGCAAGAAGCGAAAGAAAGTATGTAGCAAAAATGAAGTAAAAATTAAAAAGAGAGAAAGATAACAGAAAAAACTGAGAGACAGAAGATAAGAAAAGATAAGTAGAAGAGACGATAGGAAGAAAAATACAATGAAAGAATTAAATAAAAAAGAAGATGAGCGGAAGAGGAGAAAAAAGAAAATAGTATTAGAAGTGAAGAGAAACAGAAGGAAAAAGAAAAGGTTTTGAAACGAAGAAGGGAAGAAGATAGAAGGAAAAGAGAGAAAAAGTTTATAAACATAAATATAGAAGAGAGAATAGTGATGGATATAAATAGAAAGATGATTTGAAAAAGGAAAGACAGAAGAGAAATGTGAGGGGGAAATATGAAAATAAAATCGCTCATTCAGAAAGAACTATAGAAATTGTTTACGAAATGGACCGCTAGGGCATTCTTGGATGAGATTTAAGAATAACTTTAAAAAGGATATCCCATCTTTAAATGTATATCATTGGAATATTATTTTTATTGATAGACTCAGTTGACATGTTGTACATTCAACGCCAATGTACCTACATGACTTACAAAGCTTAATAATAATAATAATAATAATAATAATAATAATAATAATAATGGTTGAAATTGTAATGTAATCTTAAAGACAAGCAATTTATAACATTTCTTTTTTCCATTGTTGTATAGTGGGCAAATATCGGAGTAGGGTTGCCGTCCGTCCGGCAAAAGGAGGACATGTCCTCTTTTTTAATCATTTTATCCTGTCCGGCAGACATTTAAAAAAAATTGAAATGTTCGGAATTTCTCATTTCAACTAGAATTAATATGAATATTGAATAATGTGCGATATTATTCATAGAATATCTAAACAAATAGTGAAAACCTATGAAAGAATTTAACTGCTTTCAATGGTTGAAGCTGGAGCACTAAAAACATAAAATATGATGACCTATTGGCATGCATTGAATTCTTACATTCTGTAAATGTCACTGTTCATGATTCTAAGCCATTTTATCAAGTTTATTCTGCAATGTACAAATATATGTCAGTCAAGTTAATTTGGACAAAGATTTAAGTTTAGATAAATAATGGTGAAAATTCTTCCATTCCAATAGTTCTGCGAGCACTGAATCTTTCTCAGAACTCTTAAAAATATGTCAATTCTATTTATTTATCCCAAGTCTCAATGGAAGTACTGAGAGAGTTTTTTTCCCTAATATCTGCTCAATGGATAAAAGAACGAAATGGCATGCTAACGGAGACAGAGGTATCATCATGGCGAAATATAATTTCAAGGACATATCCTGTGAACAGTTCCATAGTTATTTATTACAAGATATAAGTTGGTCCCTTCAGGTTCTTGTTCACAAAGTGGTCTCCACCGAAAAGTAGAGTACAGATGTAATACTGATCCAGCAACTAGTGAGAAAATTGACTAAGGCGAGCCATTGTTTTTATCTTTAATTTTCTTCATACCCATTTTTAAAAAGTCCTCCTTTTTTCAGCAATCATCATCATCTTCTTCATGGATTAGATGATTACTGATCTGTTCCGGCTCCAAAGTATAGTTGATCACTTCATCTTTTGGTTGGTCGTCCTCGACTTCTGTGACCTTGAGGCTTATAATTTAGGATCATACGGGGCAGCCTTTCTTCATTCATTCTGCTGACGTGTTCAAACCATTTATTTCTATATTCTTCTATTTTTGTTAGTATGCTGACTATTTGTAGTTCTTTGCAGATATCTTCATTCCTTTTCTTGTCTAAAAGAGAATATCCTGCAACATATCGAAGAAATCTCATTTCTGCTGCTTCCACTCTTCTTATCATGCTTTTATTAAGGGTCCGAGCCATACATCAATACAGGTAAAGCTAAAACTTTATAGAACTTGAGTAGAGTTATCTTCTGGTTTTCCTTCCAAGTGTTCTCTTAATTGTACCACAAATATGTTGGAACAGGTTTAATTTTCTGTTAATATCATTTGTCCTATCATTTCCTAGGAAGACCCCTAAATAGTTAAAATCAGTTACCTATTCTATTAAAAGATTATTCACTACTATTTTTGCTCTTACTATATTGTTCCCATGGAATTCCATTACTTTTTCAGCAATGTCCTCTTTATTTTAGATTCCATGTGCTCCTATAGAATTTCTTCTCATAGTAACCCTATATCGGAGAAGAATTTATAGTAGGAACTGGATACTGTAAGTTACAAATGTTGGAGTACCCTGACGTCCAACAGTAAGTAGATACGATCGCACTTGGGGCGTAAATATTGATAGGTAGGACACCTTGATATGCACGTCGGGCGTAACTCAGTTCCATGCGACAATCGCTCCATCTGTAGCGCGGTCCGCAGTTTATCTATTTGCACCAGCAATCCAATTACTGCCGGGCGCTATCTTGCGCTACTAATATGGAAAGCAGATGCTGGTCTGATGGAACTCAATCCCATTTCCATTCCAAGTATCTCACCTATGTTAACCAAATCATTATAGGTCCAGAGGGTCTAATATTATTATTCAACTATGAGTTACTGCATAAGAAGGTGTTATTAATCTTCACACTTACTTTCTAGAATTTAGTAAATTGCAGTAAGTATATCGTAATTTATATAAAAATATATATAATATGTCGCATCTTGCTTTCCCCCAACCATTTCTGCTTCCATATGTAAAAGCTTCTGGCTTTGACTGTCTGAGCTATTTCCTGAAAACATTTGCTGTTCGGAATTGTGAAGTCTACGTAATAGTATGGAATATGTATGATATGACTTTCTTGTGTTAAATTCTAACGTACCTTGTTTACATTTTTCGACCTATTTATGGGTCATCTTCAGAACTGGTCGTTGATGATCTTGGCGCCTCTTGTTGTTTCCTGTGAGGGTGCGTTCGTGTGATATAGTGTAGAGTAAAAGAGTGTATGTGTTTTGAAATTGAGTTGTGTTGAGAATTTCGTTGGGGTGTGTTTTCGTGTGTCTGTATATTTCATATTGTTCTAGTGTGTTTAGTTTCTGGCTTTTTGGTTGGATGTGTAGTATTTCCATGTCTGTGTTGATGTCTCTGTAGGAGTGGTTGGTATTTGTGATGTGTTCTGCATATGTGGAGGTGTTTTGTAATTTTGTTATGGCTGTGATGTGTTCTTTGTAACGTGTTTGAAATGATCTGCCTGTCTGTCCTATGTAGACTGTTTAAAATCACTTAAAGAAAAGGGCCCCGTTAAGTAAAGGCTGGTCTACAATAAACTGGGAGCAAAAACCAGAACGAGAACGGGAAGCAGAGAATGTCAACGTGAAGATTTTTGATTCAGAATAATCCGAGAACAAAAACGACTATGCATATCTATATGTATGTCAATGATGGTATGTAAAGTAGATTTTACGCATTCTGATGTTGTGTATAATTGACCAATGGCGTTTTCTCATGAGTACAAGCCAGTCAATATGAACACAGGTTAACCGACTTCAAAATTTATGACACAGAATATTTATACAATCCGTCACTCAGCAGTGTTTGTATTCAGGTGTATATTCGTATCGGTCCGATACATAATTGTCTCTGCTGTGGAATGTGGAGTTGGGAGTGTAGTTTGGAGTGACTCAATAATGATATTAACGCCCAGGCCTGGTTTAAACCAAAGAAGAAATGATTCTTGATATAATATAGAGGTATCTTTCTAGCGAAAATACTGAAAATATATATATATATATATATATATATATATATATATACATATATATATATATATATATATATATATATATATATATACAAATCTGAAATAATAAAGGTTTCTATTTACAGACAGAATTACGATAAAATTAGTTAAAATGTAGACCTACATATTTATTTGTCCTTCAAATAGTAGCAATAATATTTAGACTTGAAATTTCAGCTTATTGATTTGCGTGAGAATTTGTCGTTACTTATTTACATTAGATAACTGAACAAAGTCCATAAATAGCATCCATTCGTGAGTTCAATGTTCGCCGTGGAAAACATATGTAAGATTCAAGTAAACAAACTCTGCGCCAACTCCATTGTTCACTTTAAATTGATATTCCCATTCTTCCCACCCGATTTCTTTAAATTACAACTCTGAATAGATAAAAAGACGGAACATGCAAACAAATGTATCAAACTAGCAACGTCTGCAGATTTCAAATGCTTTAATTGAGTACTACAGGTAACCACAGTCTAGTATATACAGTCACGAAGCTCAATACGTAGTAAATATGCATCCATAGATAGTTGCTAACCACTAGGATCGCTACTATCGCCTCATTACAGACAATGAAAATAGTACCTGCACAGTCTATTGTTTCTAATACCCTCATAAACACAAGCTTCGTGACTGTATATACTAGACTGTGCTATAACTAGACGTGAACGATTCTTTTAAACAGTAAAATTATGAATTTCAGTTGGCAAAGGTGTCATTTTAAGACAAAATAGCACGAAAATCTAGCCCATTATCATAACTTCTGAAGAAATTTTAAGTGAACGCATGGAAAAATCATACTAATATTTAAAGAAGGGTTTGCGGCACAATCTGATGTAATTTTTACTGCGTTATAATGAAAAAGTAGCAATATTTTAAGGGGCGAGAAATAACTTTTAGGTGCATTTTTACTTTTAATCACAATTATAGTGTGCGAAAAAATATTTTTCATTCTGTGTATGCGGGTATGAGTACTCAATCTCAGAAACAAATTACAGTATTTGAGAACCTTAATTTCTTTAATAGCTTTCCTTTATAAGACAGTCTTTAAAATACTATTTTTGTAGTGATGCCATAATTATTGCGATAAGAGTGGTCTGATATGGATCTAATAGTAAGTTTGTGAATAGACCTAAATGTAAGTATGTCTAAAGACTTTTTATGTATTTAAAATTGATGGAAATCTTTTTCTTTTCGAACAGTACCATAAATATACAATTTCAAAAGTTTCGATAGTACGTAAAAGCTCGTCTTTAAGAGAGGCAAGGAAAGGGACACAAATCTATTGTATTCGCCTCCAAAATTCCAGAATAGGCCTTGGTAATGGTTTTCCTTTCTCTGCTTTCCCTGATGATGGAGCAGATGCTCAATAGTTGCTTGACTCTACATCAGCGGTGATCATGATTACATCGTGTAATCACATACATTCAAACGGGTACGAGGAGTTTCCTGTACATTGTTGTGTGTTTCATTTATGCACTGAAGGAATGTAGTGGCGGTATTATGTCGCTCTACAAACTCTGTCTATACAAGCAATAAGAGGTGGTTTCGTAAAGAATGAGAAGGAGAACTTTTTTGTTTTGCCGGACAAAATGTAATATGTTTGCTTTGTTCAACGGTTCATTTAGGAGTATATAGAAACATTAATTGCCATGCTGAATAATGTATTATTATTATTATTATTATTATTATTATTATTATTATTATTATTATTATTACTGACCAATAGCCTAAGTATGTGTTTCTATAATTCTTCTGTACGTGCATGAATATTGATATTTTTAGATCTTCTCCCTAGAAGGATAAAATTATTAAGTTTTACCTCAATTTTAATCTTCTTAATCTTTAGATGAGGATAACTATTTATTAGTTATTCATTTAATAATAATAATATTGTATAAAATCTGATTCAATATTATGTGCCAACGAACTGTTAACCGTCAGGAATTGACATGTCTCAAATCATAGCCAGGAAGAGAAAGATGAGATAAATAAATGTAAGGAAGTCAGCTACGTAATGGGATTTGAAATATCTCGTGCTCTAAAGCCTTTTAATAGAACAGAATTTCTCAAAAGAGTAATGATGAAAATAGTTTAAATAACTTGTCCATAAGAAGTTTTTAATTTTGAAAAACTACGAATTTCTCGACCAAGTATCAAGAGAAGAATTTAGAAAATTTCTGATTATATTCAAGAGGAAGGTTAAAAAAAGAAGTAAGAAAAATCGTATATTATTCACTGGCTCTTGATGACAGCAGTCACATCACTGATACAGCAAAGCTTGAGATTTTTATCCGCGGGATTGATCAAGATGTTAGTACAGGAACCACCACTGGTTGTAGTTTTCATGTCAAGTACCGTTCCTCCGTCTTCTTACTTCATAGGCTGTCTGTCGCATGTAATCAGTGCAGCTCGAGTTTTGGCCACCGCTGCTCTACATAAATGTTTGGTATAATACTAAGGAAATTTTCACGAACTTAAAGTTATTTTACTTACTTGATCTTCGACTGGCTTCTTAAATCAGGTCTCGTCCTGTAAAGAAATAAATTTAGGCTATTGAGTTCACTTTCTTAGTTATAGATACCTACATAGTTGTTAATTTTATATTTATATCTTATTTGAACTACAAATACTTTTAATATGAAGTGTTGTAAAAAACACTATTAAAGAATAGATTTTAAAATCTATATTTGAGTAAGTCTGTAGACCTACAATAATTTTGTTAACCGAAATTTCAATAGCTGTGTCCGAAATCTAACTACATTTCACCGACACCATAACAAAACTGTTCAGTCTACGACTGCTTAGTTGTACCGTAGAAACTGCTCGCATTTTAATCTTACTCGTAATTATTGAAGATAACGTGAAATGGGTTTAATGCATTATGTTCGAGATAACACTAAAATGTTCGTCTGTTTCAAAAGCGCTTAGCTTCTATCTCTGAGGCTATTCCTCACATTGCTATCAAAGATATGAATCCTGTTTAGAACTTCAGGATAAATTAGTTCATTCGTTGTAGTAATCCTGTGATGGGAACGTTTCCGAACCAATGAATTTGAATTTGTGCGTTGTGTTAAATAACAATATGTGAAAGTCAGCTTAACTCTCTGTATTAGAATATTCTGCACAGACTGTTATTATAACAAACGCAAGCTGAGTAATTTGTACTCTTTAATTTTTTTGTTTATTTACATTTGCTTTAAAACTGCGAGGTCATATAGTGATTGTTTATTGGGAAATTCTATAACGGATTTCTGTTGTGCTGCCGTCTACCGGCAACTCCGCAAACGTGAATTGGCTTTGGTTAGGATTGCCAACCGTCCGGAATTTTTCCGTATTGTCTAGAAATGAGTCCTCTATGCAGGAAAAAAAAATCTTTTCAGGACGCTTAATGTCCGGAATTTGTTCATTGCAATATTACATTCTGAAATTTCATATTGATATTTCATTATTAGAGACCCGACTTAGTTTGCAATGGCTTGGTACTAAATCAGCATTTGAGTAGCTTCAGTAATTCTGATGTGCATCTCTTTAAGCTGGAAGCACTGAATGTGTATCAGAGGGCCAATGACTATTTGCAAAAAATGGTTTGATTACGTTTCTTCACTTCTTAAGAAAATCACTTGTCGAAGACTTAATGATAGGTACTTTCACATTCAATGTCTTTACTGAAATTGTGAATATATTATATGTTAATATGGAACTCGACTTTGAAAATGGTGATGCATTGTACCTAGATTATTGCCTATTGAAAGAGATGATGCCCATACTGAAAAATTTACCAACTCCTCAAGAATGCTGGGACACTGTTTTGAAGACACGTATGGTGCCAAACGTAAAGAAAATTGCTGAACACATACATGCTCTTCCAGTTAGCAATGCTTATGTGAAGCGAATTAAAAAATAAATTAAGAATCTCTGAACTGACGAGAGGAACCGGATGAAGCCAGAACTTGTAAAATTAGAACTCTTGGTAAAGACGAACTTTAATATGTCTTGTAGAGAATTTGTTTCATTGTGTTTCAACAAACGAAGAACTATTAAACAAAAGCAAAGGAAGTAACAAGTATTCTTTTAAACAATGTTAATGTAGTGAGTGTAGGGACATACATATCAATCCCTATGCTTTTCAATGTGTACAGACTTATGCCATGTTCTTACTACAACTAAATGACAACACGAAGGTAATTCTAATTGTTTCATTCAGCGTCAAAATACATGTGTATTTACATTGAAATTCATTATATGTTTATGTGCTTTTTTTATGTGTCCTGAATTTTCATCCTCTAGAGTTGGCAACCCTACATTTTGTGGACATATCAGAGCAGACTGCAGATAATATCCATTGTCAGATCTTATAAAACAGTATCTCTGTCTGCATCTTTGCCTTTTAGATAAATAGTTTCCTGATTATTTTATGATTGAGTGACCACTACAAATCCCGCTCACATTAACCATCTCTGTGTTTGAACTTGAGACATTTCGAATGCGTGTCTTACCACTCAACTTTATCACTAAGTTATATAAATTGTACTTATTACCACATAAATCATGCTTCTCATAAACTGAAAATTTTAAAGGAAATACGTAGCTGTAATTCATACACGCAAATACATGTAGAAAAAGAGACAAGAGTTAATTCAAGTCAAAGTTCTAAGAAATAATGGCACAGAAAGAAGTATGAGCAAAGAATTCATGGGGAATTTCGTTCCATCTATCTTTTTTGGAAATTATGATTGTGCATATGCAGAAAGGAGCGAATGAAAATTCTTCTGAATGCATATCACAAAATCTCCTGGAGATAAAATTGAGGTGAATGAAATAATCCTACAAATACCGTAGATATCAATGAAACGTTTAATAGTTACACTTGTATATCTCTAAAGATCTCTACCATCGTTCGTACCCTTAACTTTCTTCCTAGACGTCGCTATTTTATCCATTCCTACCTTCTAGCCTCCTCTCCGATTCGGTCTTCTCAGAACTGATTCTCTCCTAAGTCTTCAGTGGATCCCTGATCTGAGTTGTGTTACCACATCTACCGGAAACCGGGTAAGTGGTTATTTAATCTGATCTGGCTTTTGTGACAGCATTTCCTTCAACAATAAAAAGTCAAGCTAGTCTCTCGTTCTTTCCAATCTCTATTTCACTTCAAACTGAAAGATTTCCTTGGATTGTCATTTTTAATTAACCACCTGAATCCTGAAACATTTGTTGTTTCATTTTTAAAGTTCAATATAATTCTACACTTCAAAAAAAGGCACTGAGACGAGGAAAAACGCTGAAAAAATTCTGCAGGTTATAGTTAGAGCACAAGTGCAGGTATGTTATACTATACTTCGGGTGTGTGCACACAGCCTACATCTTATATCATAATCATGTAGCCTATGAAGCATAGTATAGTACACTGTGTCCACATTAAAAGTATACAGAAATAACAGCTTAGGCCTATATCGTAACTTGGATAAGGTTTATTAAATAAATTTCTTCTGCGTTGTATAGAATAATTGATACCTTGGAGTTATTATTAATAATAACTGTGGTGTGAGTGGTTGTGTTAATGACAGAATACAGGTTGGAAACCGGGCTTATTACGCTAATCTTCCACTGTTTAAAAACCAGTTGTTATTAAGGATGACAAAGATTAAAGTTCATAAAACATTAGTTCGTCCTGCAGTTACCTTTGGTTCAGAGACATGGACATTTACGAAGAAAGAAGAGAACTCCTTAAGAAGTTTTGAACGGAAGATTGTGCGTAGAGTCTTTGGCCCAGTCAATGGTCATCAAAGATGGAGGATACGCTCCAACAATGAACTTTTTAACCTGATAGGAGGTCAAGATGTTGGTAAAATTTATAAAAGCTCAAAGACTGAGATGGCTAGGACATGTAAACAGATGCCTGAAACACGCACTCCTATTAGAATATTAGAGGGGAGACTATATAACAGGAGGAGAAAGGGTAGACCAAAGCTGAGGTGGATGGACGGGGTATCCAAAGATCTTGAAATTATGGGACTGAGAGGATGGACTGACATGGTGAAGGACAGAGTAAGATGGAATGCTGTTGTTAAGGAGGCCAAAACCCACTCCAGGTTGTAGCGCTAACTGATTATGATGATGATGTATATGGTAACTGAAAAAGTTTTTACTTCCACTAGTACACTTCAACATGAGCACCATTTATAGCTCGACAGGTACCAAGACGATACTCAACCTCTCGCCAGGTGTTCACCAACATATCAGCTGTTATAAGCTCAACTGCTTGAATGATACACTGTCTCAAATCAATCAAATTACGAACTTTTCTTTGTACACAAAATTTTTAATAAATCTCCACGCAAAAAAATCCGAAAGAGTTAAATCCGGGGATCTAGGCGGCCAAGAAGTTGGCCCATCCCTACCAATCCAATTTCTTGGGAAGGTTACATCCAAAAACTTTTTAACATTTCGACGGAAGTGTGGTGGAGAACCATCCTGCTGAAACGTTAAACCTGGCGGAAATTGCGGAATAGCAAAGTTCTCCAGCATATCAAGGTACGTGATCCCGTCACTGTAGGCTCCATAAAAAAGAATGGGCCAATTACTCCATTTTTTGTGCATTCCTAACCAGACATTGACTTTTGGCGAATCCCTTTCATGTTCAATCACTCTGTAGGAATTTTGAGAACCCCATATGCGGCAATTATGACGATTAATCTTCCTGCAAACGTGAAAGGTTGCTTCATCACGGAATAGCAACAAATCGACATATCTGGGATTTCCATCGATACGCCGAATCATCTCATCACAGAAATTAGCTCTCTTGCGACAATCATCTAGTTTGAATTACTGTACCGTCCACATATCTATTGGAAAGGAACTAGACTGATAAATGCACATTTTCATTCAAGCAACAATAAGCTTGAAACAAAACATTGCATATAACAATGGCCATGGAAAAGGTATGAAACAAACTCTTGGAGAGTTTTTCTATTGATTGAGCTTGATCTTAAGGAATTATAATATACGGTTGTGAAATTATAAGCTATTATTTCTGTATACTCTTAGTGTTGACACGGTATGTACTATTGTCGTGTCCGTAGCCCTCGGGTTTTGAACAGACTGAAGTTGTAGGTTCGTTGCAGGAACTAGTCCTCAGCGCGTACGTAACAGAACTGCTTTATTACCAGATGTCGACAGGCAAGCACATTTTTCAATGTGTTAACAGTTTATAAAGAATCTGGAAAGAATGATAAGAGGACGCTGGCCAAGCTCATGTAACCTCTTGACCGTCGTCTTCCTTGACCTTGGGGTCAGGCTTTAATAGAAGCCTTACATTTGGTTGTTACTTCTTATAGTTTCAAAAATGGGCCGAATCGGTTAAATGAAGCAAAGATTTTAAATCTAGCGTTACAATTTAACTGAAGCAAGACGGACTCAAAAAACAAAATAATTGGAACATAAATTTTGGACGTCCAGATTTCAGTCTGACGAAATTCTTACATACTCTAACGAAATGATGTGTTCAATTACACAACTTCAGTAATACCAGTAAAATTGTTACTTATCATTACACTATACTCTCGGGACTCAGGAGATTTTCTTTTGTATCCGATATTGTTATTCGTTAATTGGTTATTTAACAAAGTTGTTTGAAATGTGAAGTTATCTACCATCGACGGAACTATTGACAGTAAGTTAAAGCGGAGAATTAGCCACGAGTGCATATATTTTATCAACTTTCTATTCACAAGTGCATGTGGAAAGCATGAGGATTTTGCTTAAAGCTGTTTTTGAAATATGTTGAAATGGTGATCCTTTTGGAATAGTCTCGTTTTCTTTTCTATGGCTGTATATAAATACTACCTAACAATATTTCTGAGTTGTTTTGCACACATAGCATATGAAGTAAACTTGCCTTACGGATCGTTAGTCCGAAGAGCCTACACAATTAGTATTTGTCTTTCGGAGAGCCTCAGTCTTGTCCGTTCAAACTAAGCTAGTTATTTATTTAAGACGTCTGGAGCAACAAAAGCTATTCAGAACAGGCGATTAGATTGGACTGGCAATATTATATATTTGATGGAATGCAACTGACAGGAAAAACAACAGTGAACGAAGTAAATATGTTCCAGTCTCTTTCTTCAAGACATTTGACAGGCTCTATCGGAGATCGAATTCATGTTCGTTTATTGAGAAACTGTCAACAAGCTATTCTGTGACTGATTCTACATGGCACAGAATTTTAGAAAGGGAAGGTAATATTCGACGCCTACTTGAAGCACATTGCTTAAATTAAGGAGTATTGACATAGCCTTAGACCTTTGTTATAAACAAAAGGGAAAGCAGTTACCATGGAAGAGAATGTTGTTTGATAAGCAGTTACTCTATATTTGTGTTAAAACGTTTAGCCGATTAATATGTATTGCGAATTTTTTAAAGAAATTATCAGAAAAAAAAAATTTATAAAACTGAGTACAGGTCGATGAAAGCATATACTTGAAAGCGCTTCCAGCCAAGAAAATATATGCGGATGTGGTGCATACACCATATGTTCCATAAAAGAAATGGGTTGAGGAATTTAATAGAAGAATAACGGAGTTAAAACATGGACACAGTGTTACAAGACACGTTCCTGTGACCACTCCATGATACATGATGTGAGTTTGAAAGGCCGACGAATTGGGCTTCAAAATTTTCTATAGATATATATTTCACATCGTACATTATACGAAAATTAGGTATAGTAATATAGGCTATCAAAATATATTTTAGATTTACACTTATAAGTAAAAGTGGACACCTCTTAAAAATAATTTTACTAGTTCTTCTATAAAGGTTGTTTCCGGGCTGGTGTTACAAACTTTCAGGGATGATGGGGAAGGGCACATGTATCAATTTCAGATAAGGAACCCTGGTCCGGAAATGACTGAGTCGAAAGTTATAAGCAAAACTAGTTGTGTGGAAATGGAATTGTAATTTCGCACCACGTGCCCTCCTTCCCTTAACCTTTGGAACAGTCGTGGAAAGATGGTATGGGCCGAATGACTCCTACGTGGGTACTTGACCCCGATACAATCTGTGAGCTTGTCTACTTATCCCATTGGCTCATCTGTAAAATCAGGTCTGCATATTCCGCTTTTGTACACTCCTCCATTTCACTAGGACTGATCGACTGGACACTGCAACTTGTACACATACACTGCTGTCTACATTAATGTTTTTTGTTCCAAGTAATGTTTTGAATTCTATGTGTAAATTTGTTAATAATTTACTATACCAACACACATAAATAATAGTGCTTTAAATAATGCATGAGTTAACACATGAAAAAAAAAAACAAAACAGAAAAACCTATAGATAAAATACTAGACGTGCATATCAGGACCGACCATATCCGTTACACATTACGCTATCTGCATTGCTTTAGTGTAGTTTCCTGTCCCCACCCTCAGACAGGGCACTGAATGAATACTGTAGGTAGACAACGTAAACAACGTCAGGTGAATACAGTATGTGTGAGATGTACAGGTAAATACACATAAATAAGGTGTACAGAGGAATAAAATTATTTCATTTCCACAGAACTATTTCTGCTTGTAACTTTCGACTCATTTCCGGACCAGGGTTCCTTAAATTGATACATGTGTCCTTCCCCAGTATCCTTGAATGTTTGTAACACTAGCCCGGAAACACCCTGTATATGCATATAAAGTAATATTTAAGTAGGGGACATACACCTTCAAGCACTTTTAAGTACTAAAAAATTGGTGAAATTCAGTATATTGTTTCTCAGCAATGAATAAATCTGTAACTTTGAAATTTCATTTGCTCAATACACGTCATTTCTGTAATTGTAGTCTATACTATTCTCAGATTTAGTATAACTATTACCGTTACGGTAAAAATTAGCAATTCAAAATGACAGCTGCAATTTGTGCATTGAAATGGTTTTTTTCCGTGATCACTTCCACAAATGTCAATATTTCCGAGTGATTCTTTTTCATATTTGTTTATGAATGTCTAATGAACAACATGTCCTAGAATCTTTGAAATACCTTCACTAGAAATATTTTTTTATTTCAATCTATCTTTTAAAGTCAAATTAAAAAAAAATTATTAGTTCAAAAATATGTTTTTAAAAATAAACTATAAATGTTGTATCAATAGTTCTTTGTTTTTTAAGTGTAGAATACAGTTCCACGCAAATTTTCACTGAAATATCTCTAAAACTGAGTAATCAGGAAAACCGATTGAATGAACAAAAGTTAAGGCCACCATTTCGTATTTCTAATAACCCATAACTCTAATAGAGACACTAATCTGAAAATAGTATACAACTGCAAAAGTACTGTATATTCATCATATAAACTTTCAAGGTTACAGAGAAAAACACTGAATTTCACCAATGTTTTAAGTATTTCAAAATACTTAAAGGTACATCCCTACTTAAAGCAAATTAATGTAATTGTATTTTTACGATTAGTTATGCTGAAAAAATTATTATAATTTAATTATAGTTATCAGGTCTAATTAAATTAATAATTTCGGTACAAAATATTTGAAATTCTTACATAGATAAGTTATTGAAAAACAATTTACGTTTAATATACTTGACTTCCAAAAGTCTGTAAAAAAAAAGAAAATCAGATTTCTATATCATCTTCTTGAGAAGTCCACACTATACGAAAATTTAAAAATAACTTTTTTTCCCCCCCGTGACATGTAATGGTTATGTTTTATTTAACGACGCTCGCAACTGCAGAGGTTATATCAGCGTCGCCGGATGTGCCGGAATTTTGTCCCGCAGGAGTTCTTTTACATGCCAGTAAATCTACTGACATGAGCCTGTCGCATTTAAGCACACTTAAATGTCATCGACCTGGCCCGGGATCGAACCCGCAACCTTGGGCACAGAAGGCCAGCGCTATACCAACTCGCCAACCAGGTCGACTCATGTAATGGTGGGTAAAAAGAAAGAACATCTGAATGCCATATCTCATACCTTAAAATATTCCTAAATGGACCATTATAATGGTGTAAAAAGTACGTCAAAATACAGTCTGACCGTTTGGGAAGACATACAATAAAATGACTATAAAATTTATAACGTGGGTGCTGTAGAGTTCATTTCAGTTCCAATGTGATATTGAAGCACGGGAGTTTTGTATCGCCATTGTTACCGGATAAAAAAACAAAATAAGTTACTCAGCAACGACGGAATAAACAAAATGTCGTTTATTGCACAATAACGAACGAAATGTGTCTTGTGGTTTGCTAAATCTGAAAGTGTAAGCGTCCGTTCAACGGGGTTTCAACGAGAGTGTGGTGTTCGGAGGGCTCCGAGTTACAAGTCGATAATGTTGTGATTTCGCACGTTTGAAGGAACTGGACCGTTTATCTTCGCAGGGGAAACTGTTCGATCAGAACCATATCTGGACATGTTGAAAAACTTTTTCGAACCACAGCTGCAACAGGAAAACAATTGGTGTGGTCGAGAAGGGCCAATTATAAGGCCTCCAAATTCCCCAGATCTGACACCACTCGATTTCTTTCTCTGGGGTTTTTATGAAGAACGATGTGTATGCATAGCGACCCAGGGATATTCATGCTCTCAGAGCAATGATTTTCTCAGCTTTTGAGAAAGTTACCGCTGAGATGTTAGATCACACATGGGAGGAATTAACCTCAAGATATCAACTGTGTCGTGTTCGCAATGGTGGGAACGTTGGGGTCTAATTTGGACAAAACTCCCATTCTTCTAGAAAGCACGTACAAATTATGAAACAATAAACAGCAACAGTTCTCATTTTCTCACGGTTTTATTTTATGTATTCCCAAACAGATCACCCTGTATATCTGCAACATTTTGAGTAGTTGCAATTAAAAGATTAGCAACTATATAGGGAACGATCTCTCCATTCGTTTACAATACAAATAGCCTTAATGTAAGCTAAGCTATCCTAAACCGACTAAATCTAACGTAAACTATAACAACTGAAGGATGTGAACTACACATATATAACTGAAACGAAAGGGAAACCTACCAACAATAAAGTGGAAAAGGGATAAAATGATTCAAGCAATCAACCATTCAATGAAGCTAATCAAACATAGATACCAATTGAACCAATCAAAACGGATAAACTGACAAAACAAACACAACTGATTAGAAATCAAAGAAACCATCAAATTGAGAGTACAAAATAACGAGAATATAAAGTAAATCGACTAGAAATAAAATGTTCTTTTCATATGAAATATAAAAACACAATATTTACACAAATTATAATGGAAAACAAATGAACTTCAGCCGTTAACTAAGTGAATACAAATTCAAATTACCTCGAATCGGATATGTACGTAAATTCTATGATGATTGACATCGAAATCGTGTAATATAGTAACTATCCTGTTAATTGTTTAGGAGTCCAATTAACCATATCGTTTTTCACATGACCTTGTCTTCAAATATGTGGAAAGCTGTAATGGAGTTTGCCACAGCTATCATAGCAATGCTGATGTGTTTATTTATTTTGCCCGTCAAAGTACACAATAGATAATCGATTGTCCTTCCATGAGTGCACGTTCCTATGGCGACCAGGCAACAATTTTATTGTGCGGACAGCTGCTAATGTAAACATTTGCGTTAGTCAACTATCGAGTTCCAATCACAGCAAGAGCACAGCAATTTGCGTGGAGTAGGGTTACGCAATTTACTTTAAATTTTCTGCAGCTTCCTCCGAAACCATTATTGGCATCTTCCATTACGCAGACTTCAGCATAATGAAAGTGATATTCTGTAAATTTTGTAGATTCCTAGACAGTTGATGGACGTCAATTACAATTTTAGAAAGTGCTTATCTCGAACATGTTAGAAACCAGACTGGGAGAGATCAGTGTAAAATTGAACCAATGAAAGAATGGATCATCAAATGGAATAATCATATCTCCAGTATAACAGAAGAACGAGTTGTGAAGATTGTTAGAGATAATTCAACAACAGGGAGAAGAAACTCGGGAAGGCCTCGAAAAAAATGGTCTGGCTCTTATTTGATACAAACGGGCAGTTATACCAGTTTTTTTTTAAGATGGGACATTAGCGCTGCGATCGGAAACACAAATGAATGTCACATAGCGTGGAAGGCCTGTTGCTATGGTAACAACGGTTGAGTTTCCAAACTTACAGTCCCCACGTGGTGAGTGCTTAATAGCTCTCTTAGCGAAATTTATTGTGCATACAATATTACAATTTTCTGTCTTTCATTTTCTGTTGATTTTTTTATTCTTTTCTTCACCTTCACGTCAATTGTCAATGAATGTTTTAACGTTAGCCACCTAACGTTAATTGCTAGCTCCCATCAGCTGATAGCGTGGTAGTCCATATTGGCAATATAGCGCTGTAGTTCCAAGTTCGGCCGCTTAACTGTCATGTCCCATCTTCAAAAAGCAGGTGTAGTCTAGGAAGGTCAACGAGAGGAAGAAAAAGAAGAAGAAGAAGAAGAAGAATGAAGAGGAGGAGGAGGATGATTAATTTAGCGTAAAATTCGCTGGGTCTGCAGGTTCGATTACTCTGTTAGGTTGATCATGTCTGACTAATGCTAACAAAGAAGTTAATTAGCCATGAATTTTTCTGAAGATGAGTAATTTCGTCTTTTATGAATGGCAACCAAACATCGGATGGTTTCAGACTGGGTTCACTAATAGAGACGTCTGTACGGGCCATGAGCGCAGCTTTTTTTTACCTCATACAAATGAAGTGGATTCTATTTGGAGAACAGAAATACTGGTTTGTTGTATTGTCATCTTTAAACATGTGTTTCGCTATTCTTATTATAAAATAACCATAGTTTGATGTTATGTTTTCATTTTATTCTTACCGAGAGTAGTTCTCGATCTGCTAGATTTCATCACATTCTCTGTTATTCCTTTTCACCATTCTTCAGCTGTTTCTTTCGTTCTATTTATTTCCATTTCATTTCGTATGTAATTTTACTTCCATTGTAGTCTCTCATACATCTTCATACAAATCTCCAGATTTAAATTAACTTTTATTTTCTGTCTAACTTTGTCGTTAACTTTGAAATCTATTATGCCGTTTGCTCGTTCATTGAAAATATCTTGCTTACTATTTTTTATCGTTAGTTAACTACTTGAATTTAGCCTACTAATAAATAACTGCAGTCCTAAGTTTGGACATCTAGAATCTCCAAGCTATCCGCAACAGTGTATGTACGTGTGGAGTATACTAGGTGACATTCGACCCTAAGGTTTGCTTTTCACTGGGGGGGGGGAACCTAACGCTTGAAGATCAGTGCTCTAGTAGAAGAATTTAGTAGCGAGCGCTTCATTAGGAAAGAAGAAAATGTATTTAATCAGAAAAAATATATATATATAAATTTTTCATCTGAAACTCTTGAAATGTTTACAGTCATTCATTGTAATCTGTAGAGACTCGTGAAACACGCAGTCAATATAATTTGTTTTATTTTAAGTTTGTACTGTAATTTCTGTTTGTTTTTACTCTTCATTCTTGAATAAATTCTTTTAACACTTAGATAAACACTGATGAATTGTTAAGGTATTTGAATAAATAATAACATCTTCACTGTGTTAACATTATACGCTTGTTGGTGTTATGCTACCACTTCTTTCCCTCCCCCATCATCTTTTCCTCATCATCCCGTTTCTGGTTTTTCAGGCGGCCTCCCGAAGCTGCTGGCTCTCTCGACCGGCCTCCGTGGAATATAGCTAAACGACGTTGGATGGCTTCTGCAACGAGCACCCGAGATGGACCTACTCGGGGGAGGAGTTTCGCCTCGGACCGACAGGGGGGCCTTGGGGGAAGTTGCCGAAGCAGGAAGGGTATATGGATTTCTGTTGGCTGTAGGGACCGGTCGTTAGGGAGTCATGTAGTTGGATTGGTGCTCGTGGGGGATCTATGGCACGCAACTCTTTCCATATCGAGGGTTAGCGCAGTAGATCTCAACAGATCGCAGTGCTGGGCCATCCGTGCCTCTCCTCACTTAAATTCCATTCCATTTCATTCCAAACCTGATTGAGTAGTTTCGATGTTGTTTCCATCCTCCTCTGAATCCTAATTATTAATTCCAACCTTTAATTACATTTAAAGTATCTAAATATATTTTAATTATTATTTAAAAAATCAGGGGGGCAAATTACGTGCGCCAGGTAACCATGACGACTACATTTTTATGAGGAATCTGATTTTTATTGGATTAAAAATTTTTTGATTATGTTACTGCGACTAATATAACAAATGCGACGGTATGAAAAAATTGGAAAGCGCTTTTAAGATTAATATTGTTATATTTCTTGCACATCTGAAGATATTATCACTGTAACTTCAATGAAGATCGTCTCTGAGAGCGTGTGTCAAAAAATTGCATGCATATTTAATATATTTTTATTATATTTCAATAAATGTATCTTTATCTTAGCTCAAATAAAAATAATCTTTCATTGAATATAAGCCCGCTTTAAAAATACTTTCTTATTGTCTTTGTTAAATTCATGAGGTATTTTGTACATGCGTGCTGTTTCTGTTTTGGAGATCACGTAATTTTTTGCCTCTTCCCCAAGACGTGTGTAAGGGTACACTTTACCTCATCATTCCTTTCTCGTTTCTCTTCATTCCGATTTCCATCAAGAAGAAGTTCAAGACAAGCTTCTTGTAAACATTAGTTGTATCATTGAAATAAAGGGATTATTTTACTGGGGTAAAATGTATTTAATTTCAAGCAACCAGTCATTTGAGCTGTCGACAAAAAGATATTGTGTTTAGGTTTAATGTGACCTCAGGAACCACGATAGTTGAGCGAGTGTAGTGATGCGACGACAATTGTTCCCTCTAGAGTCGTGGTTTATAATTAAAATGATGTTATAAAGCGAAATCCCCAGCGAGGCTAGGTAATTAAAAGTCCATCTAAATGAACGAGGGTTGCTCACGGAGTGAACAAACAGTCCGGGAGATTGAAGTGGAATATATTAACAGAGAGATGGAATGTTTTGTTTTTCTGCAGGTCCGCCTTAGTGGGACATGTGAAATGGTTTGCCTCACATTATCATACTTAGCTCCAAGTTTTGTTGAAATTAATTTGTCATTCTTGTCTTGCAATGTATTTGATATTAATATCATATTATTATGATGTGCTGAAGTACATATGATATTTCCGTGTAGGAATTCTGCGTTACCATGTCATGAAGGATGGATAGAACAGAGAAAAATTCTCTCCTGCACTGGGACTTGAACCCAGGTTTTCAGTACATGAGAGTAGGCCACCAAAGGGAAAATTGAGAGGTAGAACTTAAACTGAGGGGATTCGATCCGGTATCGGAATTGGAATCTGATGTGGCTTAGTAGATAAAGAGTCAGCACGTAGAGCTGAAAACCCGGGTTCGAGTCCCGGTGCCGGAGAGAATTTTTTCTGTTCTATCCATCCTTCACCATTTGATATTAATATTTACCAGTTTTATTTCATTTAACATTGAAGAGCAGGCTCTATGAAAACATGATTTTTTTCTTTTAATACAAGTAAGTGATACCACGTATCTGTAAATTTGCAGGTGAATAAAAAATTTGCTTAACATTTAAATTTTTCTCAAACTACACAAAGTATTTGTAATATATTCCTGCTTTGTAAGATCTTGTATTTGAGGACAAAAAATGAGTTAACTGTCCAATTTTGTGAATATACCGGTAATTATAATGTAGTTAATCTAAATAAGAATGTTGTTAATCTAAATAATGATGCAGTTAAACTAAATAACCATTTTTGTAGATATGAGGTATCACTTCTCAGCCATAGAAATGATTTAAATCGCTTTGAAATGATTAGAGTTCTTCGAAATTAAGTTTAAAATGTTAGCTTGTAATTTCAGAAAAACCAGGAGTCATAAGCGTAAAAAAAACAATTAAATGTATATAAAATAAGCTAACTTCATAATCTTTTGACACAAATTCATGTTCTAGTGCTCAAAATGTGAGCTTGTAATTTCAGAGAAACCAGGTGTCATAAGCATGAAAAAAAAACAATTAATCTTATATAAAATAAGCTAACTTCATAATGTTTTGACACAATTCATGTTCTAGTGCTCAAATAAGAGATTATGAACCGCGTAACAAATATAAGAGAGAACATTTTTGAAACATTGCATTGAGAATTTTTAAAATTTTATCAAAATATATCGTCAATTTTCGATATTGATTTAAAGTGAACACCTATAACATTATATATTCCAAGTGCATCATTCTCGTATATTTTTCGAACCGCAGATACTAAATATAAAGATAATCCATGCAATAGTTAACGATAAAATGTTTTAAAGATTTGTGTTTCAATAAAATACAAGCATACCGTACTTGTAATAAAATTAACAGCGGAATCTTTGTTCCGAAGAATTTGACGTAAGTATGTCTTCTATTAAAATTACTTGTTAGGCATCATAACCCTTTGATATGAACGTATTTACGATAAACATTTCCGAAGTATATTTCCTGACGTTTAAGTGCCAAATGTTAAACCACACTAGTCTAAATACACCCTAAAAATCAATGTATTAGGCCTAATTAATTAATGAGTTATTGATTGAATGTATGAATTATGAATAAATGGGAAAATGGAAGGAGAAACATTCGAAAGCTACGCTGAAACGAGTCATTGTAAGGAAAATTGGGGCTGAGAGAAAGTGGCTAAGTGAACTCGAACGAAACCTGTTGGCCGCTTGCTTTACTCTGATTGTCGCCGTTACACTTGTAGGAACATTAGAAAATTCTCAAAAGGGAAAGTCTAAACTAAACGTATCTAGCACATGAGTCAAATATTCCCTAATAATTAGGAAGTAGAGAATGAAGCGAAACGGACTGGTAGCCATCTGGTGAAATTTATGTGATCTCATATTCCTTGAACGATGGATCGGTCGCGGTGGTCGCATGTATTGGCCACCAAAGTCCCCAGACCTAACTCCTGTCGGTTTATTGTATGCGAGAGTGGATGAAAGGCGAAACGCACGAAAACGAAGTAAAGGCAAGAAACGAAATTGGTTGCTCGGATTTTGAATAATACTGTCGTCATGAAAGAACCAGACTACCTTAGAAGATCAGCACTTACTGTTGGAAAAGTTCACAGTGGAACAGTTCATTGAACTGCTGAAACGTAGACTGTTCCTTCATAATTCTGTTCTGCCCAAGGACAGGTCATTCACAAGAAACCCGGCATTCTTCAATCTTCTGTCTTTTTCTTTAACTTTTTTTTATTCGCATACGATCCATATATCTTAATATTGTCTATCATCTGATATCTCACGCTTCACCGACCTTCTTTCCCGTTCATCCTTTCTTCCAGTATATTCTTCAGTAGGCAGTTTTTTCTTAGCCATTGATCCAGCTAATTTGTTTTTCCTCTTTCTATGAGTTTCAACATTAGTCTTTCTTCACAGAGTGTTTCTAGCAGAGCTTCATTTCTTATTCTGTTATATCCATTTCACACGTCTCATTCTTCTCCATATCCACATTTCAAATGCTTCTAATCGCTTCTCTTCACTTCTTTGTGATGTTCCCATACAATGCTACACTCCACACCAAGTAATTCATTAGTCTCTTTCTTATTTCTTTTTCCAGATGTCCCCAGAAGATGTTCCTTTTTATAATAAAACCTTTTTTTGTCATTTCTATCCTCCTTTTGACTTCCTGGCAGCACTCATGTTACTACTTACAGTTCATCCAAAGCATTTTGTAATCTAATACACGTATACTTTGTATTTTCTATAGGCCTATTCGTAGGCTATATGTCATTACATGGTCTGTATTTTACTATATATTAATATTATTGTGCTGAATGAACACTCTTCAATTTTATATAACTAGACTGAACTGCGCCCAAGCACGAGGTTCTGCTCTTTCGGGCTGCAATGCCTAATGTAGTGTAAACCTTGTGTACTAAATAAATAAATTTGAAATTTGAATTTGATTTGGAACTATTCCAATGCTTCATTTAGAATTCGCACGTTTACCTTCTTTATTTTTCCGATAACCATTGCCTTCGTCTTGTTTGAATTTAGCTTCATCCTATACTGCTCACAGCTGTCATTTATCTCCAGTAGAATCTCCTCTTTTGTTGAGAGCGCCATATTATTAGCAAATATTATGCGATTTATTTTTCTTCCTCCTGTAAAAAGCAATAAATTTAATCATTAAGTTATTTGACTTCCCTTCTTGCCACTTGTATCGCTTGTTATGCGTATCATTGTAACAGCTGTAACTCCACGGCCATTGAAAATTGGACACATGTTTATATGAACTTATTTGCTCAAAATAGTCTATGCTACTACTGTACCTCTAAAATATTTACTATCCCTCCTCAGTCACTCAGTATATCTCCGCTTCTTTCCTGGAACTGAGTTCGAGCACCCTGCATTTGTAGCTTTAAGCTCTACCGCTTAACCACAAGAGGAAGGGGGAATACATTTAATAAATGGATATTAATTATTTTTTCTGTTACGGAGACACAAAGAGCTGGCAGAGTCAAGTTCACCTGCCATGCCGTCTGGCGTGATGTATATAATCCATGGCTCATAGCAGCCATCACGGGATACGAATAGAATGATATCCAAGGCCTGGACGCGCTAATGATAGACCTGGTGCGAGAGCGTCCTAAGAGACTGATGTGGCAGGCACCAACCTCCAGCTCCACATTTAAAAACCGCACTCGTCTTTTATTTTCCTCTGCAGTGTCGCTCCAGCACAGAACTGTAACTGGAGCGAGAGGGTGTCTGCTAACTTTCTCACCGTTTGAGAGTGTCTTGTGGAGCGTTATGTATCCTGTGTAATGCTCCTTTTCGGCTCTTCACGCCGGTGTTAGAATTCCGTTGAAGTGTACTGCAATTTATTTCGGACATTGTGTATGAAGCAAGTTTTTCAGGATGCTTCTCAATTCCACAATTCCTGCATTACAGTCACATTGTCGCAAAGGAAATTCATGGCCATCGGTGCACCACTGTTACAGAGCTTGACTCAGGGATTTTGGCCCTTGTAAAAATTAAGTAGACTATTACACTTTTACTACGTCATATTACTTTTGACCAATAAAACGGTAGAAAGAATATCTTTCAATCAATCATGGCTGCTTATCACACAATTTTATCGCGTCCCTAGCATTTGTTTAATTTTATCGCTTCCCTAGTATTTGTTTGTTTTTATCACTACCCTAGCATTTGTTTCTTTGTTTGCCAACATTTCAAACTGCACTGGTCTGGATGTCAAAAAACAGAAAATTACAAACCACTCCAGTCGATGCACAGCAGTTTCAAATACGACTCGCCTTGTCATTCAAGAACAAGAATTAATAAAGATCACTGGCCATAGCTATGAATCTTCCCTGAAACCCTATTTACAAATAAATGAAGAGCACCATTCGGAAATCGTGAATACGTAGAAGAATAAACCACGTACATCAACGAGTTCCACTTCTTTTACGACACGTCTAATATAACATCAACCACTAAAACGTTCAAATTTAAAAATTGTACTTTCAATAATTGTTCCTTTTTTATTTCATCGTCCTTAATTAAAACTTTCCTTGTTTATTTCATCATCCCTGATTAAAACTTTTCTAACACTTGTTTATATTATTTAGGTTATGTTATAGCTTCTGCTGTATGATATTATGGATAGTCACGTATCAGAGATTGTTTAATGTTAAGATTTATTGAAAATCATCTGTCAAGTGACGTTGATTATTGGGATCCGGATAATTGAAGTGGAATGCAACTGTCATAATAAAAATGAAACTGAATCAACAAAGTCTTCTTGACTAGTAACCGTCCACAGAGTTCAATGAAGATTCCATAGTTGGCACAACTGATAACAAGAAAACAGCTAACCATAACACACTACTGCCATCTAGCGTAATATTAGTAATGTTGAGATGGTGTAATAATACATTTGAAGACAGTTGTATTTTCGTAAGTCAGTTAATATTTTATTGTATTGGAGTACTTCGTTACTTCTAATCTTTATATACTTTGTTCTAATCGTGTAATAGTCAATTAAATCCCACTCGAATTTTGATTTTCTCTAGATAAATCAAAACCGCATAGTCATAGTCATAACACTTGACGTTCGAGGATAGAAAGACAGGAGGAAGCGTAAGCTTGAAACAGTGTAATCTAAAAGGTGTACTACAAAATATGTAGTATGGCCGTTAAATTACCCATAGTTCATCTCTCTTATCAGCTGTTTTGTTCGTGTTATTACGATTAAGAATTGTTTCGTGTTGTGAATATTTCAAAAGTGTAGTTAAGTTCAGCAGGTGTTATTTTTTTATAAATAAGCTAATATTCTGTTCGGCTCAACTGTAGAATATGTCCGTTGATATGTCCCCCTATGCTTTAACATATGAAGGAATGCCAACATCCTCCTTGATGAAAGAATGTGGAAATGAAATTTAATGTTCAGTCCATGGCACAACCGTAACACTTTTAATAAATATACAGTGAAATGTACATGGATATAATCTGCTAATACTTCTGTTACCTCCACATCCAGTCTAAACAGTTTACGTATGATCAAAACCGATAGTAGCAATTAAATATTTGACGGTTTTTTTCGAGGATTATGGGACGTAGATGGTGTAGTTCATACTTGCACAAACAGCGTTCAACGAGCGCGCCCGCTCGTTCGGAGCGGGAGAGCCATGTTTACCGCTCGCCGAAACGGAGAGGAAGATACGTCAGAATGGCATAGACTTACTATCTAGGTAGAGGAGAGGGAAACAACCACTCAGCTATCTAGTGGAGTGCAGTGTGTATTCTCAGTAACTGTTTCACGTTGCTTACCTACTGCTACAGTACAGTATGGAGGAATCTAAAAGACGGAAAAATGATCATCAGGCAAATTCTTTCAATGTTTCATAGGGAAATGCTTATTTTTTTCATAGCTGTTGAATTAAATACTCAGTGCCTTATCTGCCACAACATTTTGAAAGGTAGAAAGAAACATAACATAATGCGTCATTACGAGTCCAGACATAAAGATACTTACGGTTGTTCTGTTGCTGAAGATCGCAGTGAAAAGGTTCAGGATTTGAAAGCTGCATTATTACCAGACATCGGATCCTAGGGCAAATGCCTATTTTGTTTCTTTAGGAGAAAAGTAAAAATAATTATTAATATTTGTGTTTCATGGAAATTGAAAGGTATTCAAAGAGTTTTATAGTGCCCTAAAATGCCCTAAAACGGTTATTAGAGCCTAATTTGTTAATATTCGCCTAAAAATGCCTAACTCACTGTAAAGTTTCGCATTTTACTCTTACTTTTTATAATTTATACATGCATTCACTGCGAAATTTAAGGCATTTAAAAAGTGGAAAGTTTGCTTCACACCGGCCATGAAACCATTGATAAAGGAAACGAAATGTTTTGAATCTCACGACACTTGCAATAGATTTCACCGAATTTAATATGTTTGGAGGCATAAATGCCGACAAAGAACCAACCTTAGTTTTGAAGCAGGCAACAATCACAACATGTGCTGCTACCGATTCAGAGATATACTATACTATAAAAATGACTGTTTTCGGTCTGAAACCGATTAGCTGTACTGCCCTTCAGAGTGTCATAAAATCACAATTTTTGGAGAAAGAGTGTTTTTGAAATATTTATGAAAAGTCGTAAAACTGCGAATTAGTAGGGTAAACCGTTACAAAATATTTAAAAGAATGGCCCTCCTAGTGTTAACACTACCAGGAAATGCAACAATAAGTGGAACTTTGTATTTTTGTCCAATTGAATCTCAATAACAACGGTTCATTTGAATGCTCGTTAACAGTTGCTCTTTCCCTCACCTTATTTGTGTTGAGAAGTTTTGAGCGGTAGGACGTTTTCCTGTGAAGTTTAACGCGATAATGCCGAAAAATATAAGTGCAAAATCTACATTGATCCGGCAATGGCTAACAGAATATTCAGAATTCACTTATGATGGAAAAATAATATTCTGCAAGATTTGTAGCAAACAGGTATGTAACAATAGTTGAAATATATAAATTCTATTAATTTTAATGAGTAGGCCTATAATATTTATACATTGACTGAGCTATACTGAGGTGTAATTCTTTTTAAGACCACTACACTTTAACCTTTTAAATTCCGATAGTTAAAATATTTGCAGGTCATTAAAATTTTGATTGTTCGAACCCACTAACTTTGTGATAGAAATATGGCAATACAACAATTAGGATTTTATTTTAATTCAGTTTACTTTACATTTTTAGATTTCGCAAGAAAAGAAGTGCCACCTAAAGCAGCATGTGCAAGGAGCGGCTCATAAGGCTAAAGCTCAGCAGAAAAATCAACTGCAACAAACTTTACTAACACAGCCTACTTCATCCAATCTCAGCAGCAATTTCTATGCTGATTTAACCAGAGCGTTTGTTGCTGCTAACATTCCCTGGAATGCAATTGAAAATCCGGTTTTGAGACAGTTTTTACAAAAATACTGCAAACAAAATATCCCATCTGAGTCGACCCTAAGAAAAAATTACTTAGACAGAATATACAATGAAACTTTAGCTTCCATTCGGGAGGATATAGGTGATTCTTACATATGGGTCTCTGTGGACGAAACCTCAGATCCTATGAATAGGTATATAGCAAATATGGTAGTAGGAAAACTTAGGCCTGATGGACCTTCGATTCCACACCTCGTATGTGTTAAGGAATTTTCGAAAGTGAATAGCCAAGCCATTGCTTATTTTGTAAATAAAGGCCTACAGTCTTTATACTCAGGTAATATAGACGATTATAAAGTTCTGTTGTTTTGTACTGATGCTGCCTCATACATGGTTGCTGCAGCTCCACTTCTTAAAACATTTTATCCTAACCTCACGCATGTAACCTGTCTAGCACATGGCCTCCACAGGGTTTCTGAAACAATCCGGAATGAATTTCCTCTTGTCAATTCGTTTATTTCTAACACAAAAAAATGTGTTTGTAAAGCCCCATCCAGGATTTCAATATTCAGAGAGAACTTTCCAGATATCCCACTCCCACCTCAGCCGGTTGTTACACGATGGGGAACCTGGATTCAGTCAGTGGTGTATTATTCTAAGTATTTTAAAGAAGTGGTCACAGTTATTGATAAATTACCTGAAACTGATAGTGCAGCGTGTGTGAAAGCAGTGAAAGATTGTCTGAATGACTCACGAGTGAAAAACGATATTGCCTACATAGCATCAAACTTTTCTTTCATACCTGCAAGCATTGAACAATTAGAACGTGAAAAACAATCTCTTTGTAGCCAAATAGCAATAGTAAAGGAAGCTCAAGTGAACATACATTCTGCTTTGGGCGAAACTGGGAAAAAAGTTAAAAATAAGTGGGACAACGTATTAAATAAGAATGTAGGATTTTCATTGTTGGAAAAAGTATCAAGAGTGATATCGGGGGAAAGTGTAAATGTTCCAGTAAGTATTGATGTTTCTATTGTACCTAATTAAAAATTTGCGCCTCTCACATCAGTTTCGGTTGAAAGAAGTTTTTCTGCTTTCAAAATGATTCTCAGTGACAAAAGGCAAAGGTTAACTGTGGAGAATTTAGAAAAAATTCTGGTGGTGTACTGTGCAGATAATTATAATAAAGTCTGAGCATGGAACTGAATTTCAATAACTTAAAATGAGTAATCTTGATATCAATAATCATTATTTCATTAGTTTCAATATATTAAATTTGTGCAGCTCTGTTTATAACTATAATATAGTATTCTTTTTTAATGTTTAAACATACTTTTTTGTGCGTATTTTAGTGTATAACTAAAAATTTCAGTGAAAGAAATAAGTATGATACCTTGATGTGCCTAAAGTGCCTATTTTCATTAAAATAGAGCCTAATTTTACAAATTTTGAGCTTATTTTAGGCGCCTAAAACTGCAATTTTTAGTGCCTAAAAATCCGATGTCTAATTATTACCCGAGGTAGATACAGTCGGTATTTACTTTTTATGAAGTTGAAATACATTGTCTTATCAGAGATACTTTCTTACTTACTTCTATGCCCGAGATTGCGGGTTCGAATCCGGGCCAGATCGATTGCATTTAAGTGTGCTTAAATGCGACAGGATCATATCAGTAGATTTAATGGCATGTAAAAAGAACTCCTGCGGGACAAAATTCCGGCACACGGGCGACGCTGATATAACCTCGGCAGTTGCAAGCGTCGTTAAATAGGCCTAAAACATAACATTTAACGATTTACAGCTAGAACTTACTGATCTTCATTGTGACCTAAGGGCTAAAGATCGTTTGAATGATACTACTAGCCTGGTTGAGTTTTACAAGACTAAACATTAGCAATAATATCCACGACTACACAGGCTGGCTGTGAAATTGACTGCTATGTTTGGCTCAACATTTATATTTGTGAGCAACTGTTTTCTATTATCAACTTTAATAAAGGCAGGCATCGAACATCTGTAACTGATGTTTCATTACGATCAGTAGGCTACTGTTCCTTTCAGCTGCCAACAGCATAAAACTTCGGTTTGATGTACTGATAAATAAAAATATAACAAAATGATATTGTACACGTAAGTAACTATAGAATTTATATTATTTCTGTAAAATAAATATTTCTTTATTAATTAATAGTAGTCCAAGATAGTTTGCAAACACTGAGCGGGAATTCATTTCATAAACACTCGTAATAGTACTTCCTTTTGTGTATATTTTGTACGAGATCATCCCTTCTTCCAGTCCACCCTTATGCAGAGCGCAGCTAATATCTGCATCCCGCTCGTGAGCTGTGAGCCGGCTCGGAGAGCGCAAATCTTGTGCAGGCCTCGTGTAGTATGACGTCATATACGTCGCACCGATTTCAAGCATATTTGGTTGGATTTCTCCCTTCTGTCTTTTTATCCTCTCAGCACCTAACAATTCCTTCTTATCTTGTCGCAGCATCCTCCATCTTAAAACAGAATATTCTTCCACACGTTCCGTTATTAACCACTACGTCTGTTGACTATACAATGTCATGAGGACTTATATTATTTTCTTGACAAGGAGTTTCCCTCAGCTACGAGCATAGATATTATTTCCATTCTTTCTCTTCCCTCTTCCCCTCCTATGGACCTTTGTGATTCAGTTTCTTTCTTATGACGCCACACGCAGCTCTCTCACTAGCCAAACAACCAAGCGCAAGGGCCAATATCGTTGAATCGAGCTGAAATAATGGAAAGCGACAAAGTAGGCTAGAAGTTCGGCATGATATTCAAGAACGGAATGGTCGATTTCTTGTTCATATAAAGGACAGTTACTGAATTTGAAAAATAGCTCGCTATAAAACGAACAAATCTACTTTCATTACAACATCAGTGTTTATTATTCTTATCAACAACAGTAGGACAGTCTTACACTCACAGTGTTACCACACTGTGGCACCTTGTGATTTTAAAGCTAGGCCATCTGTCGGGCTTGGTCACTCATCCCCAGTTTAGTTAAAGACTTGAGTTGTGTGCCAACAGTGAATCTGTGATGCAGTATTGCAGGCCCGGGCGCTAAGGCCGAGGACACACGAGCGTTGAGATGACGGGCGTTGCAACGCACGTTGAATACCAATTCACACGAGCGCTGTGTTCTGTGACGCATCATCAGAAGTCGCAAAATGGAAAGTGTAGAAGCTATTTGTTTCGCATATCTTACATTTCAAGTACTGAAAAAGAAAAAGAAAAAGAAAAGAAGTGTGCGAAGGTGGTGTGTTCATCCAGTCAATAGTGAAAAACATTTACATGGTACTTTCTATAAGTTAGGCCTATATCCTATAATTTTGAAGAATTATTAACTATTTCTGGCGTCTTGCCAGCCCACTTGAGTTGTGTGGATATAAAGGGAAAAATTGGGACGGTGTTGGGTGTAGTTCCTGGGTAGCTCAGTCAGTAGAGAATTCGTGCGCTAAGCGAAGGGTCCCGTTATCGATACCCGGCCCCGGAACAATTTTTCCCTTGAAATTAAAGTCTGCTTCACATACAGCTTTACTGAAAGCCAGATTTGCATAATATATACGTCACTGTAGGTACGTTCACAGAAAACCACAATTCAAGTCACACAGAGTTTGTGTACACTCAATGTTGGGTTTCTGGCGTCTTGTCAGCCCACTTGAGTTGAGTGGAATGTAAAGGGAAAAATTGGGACGGTGTTGGGTGTAGTTCCTGGGTAGCTCAGTCGGTAGAGTATTCGTGCGTTAAGTAAAGGGTCCCGGGATTTTAGCCCTTGCTCCTGCATTAGAACAGAGCATCTGTTTTGTACCGGTACGTCTGCACCCGCTTGAGCTGTACTGCGTACTTCTAAACTCCCTCCTTCCCATCCAGCAACGTTGCAAAACATCTATTATTGTAAACTTTAATAATTAGTTAAATATTGCAATTAGAAAAAAATTGTAAGGACATTTTTTCTTCCTTATGACATGAATAATCACCAGTTAAAATAATGGCACTTATACCCCTTACACCCTGTATGTTTATTTATTTATTCTGGTAGAGTTAATGCCATGAGGCCTTCTCTTCCACACTACCAGAAGTGAAATACATAATGAAACAATGACAAAAATAGGAAAGTCATACTTAAATATAAAAATCATTTTCATGCACATCAACAAGCTTACATTGGCTATAATGAAATATTAACTGAACGTGATACATAATTAGTTAATTAAGTTATTTACAATTCACATCCTGATTCTACTTTATGATGGGCCTAAATGACAATTTATATACACAGAATAATCTCTAAAGATCGCCTAACACTCACAAATCAATTTCATATAAAAGTATGTAATTCTTAATTCTTAATTTAAATTGATTAACCGTTCGTCAATCTCGGACTTAACGAGATAAGGAGTTCCATAGGCTACAAACTGACACGGTGAAAGAGGATGAATAGAAAGAAGTACGGTGAAGAGGAATGGATAATAAGGCCTGATGTTGATTCCGTAACGTTGTAAGATATTCAAAGCGAGTTCTCAGATATTTTGGAGTAGAAGTGAACAATATTCTAAACAGAGGAGATAGACAATTTACTATTCTACGTTCCTTTAGGCGGACCCATGAAAGAACTTCAAAAGATGGCGTTATATGGTCAAATTTACGAGTATTGCAGATGAAGCGGACACACACATTATGCACACGTAGTCTTTCAACTAAATTGACAACACAACCCTCAAGTTCAGAGAGAGACAAAAAGCAAGTTCTGCAAGGATCCGTCCCTTGATAAAGTTAAGCGAAGCAAAGCCAAGCTACCGCTAGCAGTACTGGTAGCAGTAGCGACAGCAGCAGCACTAGTAGTAGGACCTACCTAGTACCTAACGTTGCATTGAACTACAGACCTCATCCACAGAAGTTCGAGAGATTTATTTCGTTTCTCTCACAAAAATCAAGTTAAGGGATTTATCTCCCTTTAAAATTCATCCTCCTCAGCTGACTTTGAATCCTGTAAACCTCGAGTTCTACGGCTAGAATGGTAACCGCTAATACGTAAACCGAGGAATAGACTAGGCCTACTCCTTCGTATGTTAGCCACATTCGCCAATAAAACGTCCGTCAGTTAGATCCGGGAACATTCCCAATGCGAGTGAATCTCGCCAACAGGGCGTTCGCGGAATAAACCCGCACTCTAGCATATTCGTAGTTATTTGAAGAGCAGAGCGAAATAAATTCTAACGCTATGTCCATCTGAGAGAAATATATAGATTATGGCAATAATTATACAGAGTGTAACCGGTATATACTCTCAAAATTATATAGACAGTACATATCGATCTACTGAAGAAAATATGTAGTGAAATTTAATTACATATCGTATAATTTTATTTTTGATTTGTGAAATAGGCCTACCATGTTTTTAAGATTGATAGTAGTTTTATTATTTGTTTAGGCTACATTTCGACTGAATGTAAGTGTTATTGCCAATGACCATTCACCCAACACATACCGTAAGGTAAAGTACCTAAATAAGAGACAGTGCCCTAATAAGAGATACCTTGTTAACTTCTCCGGTATAATTTGCCATCTCTCGACAACTATGGTAAATCAATGTTTGTGCTTCTAAGGCATCGTGTTTTTTTGTCTAACCTCAGTTGAAAGTAAGCAACTAAGCTGAGAGCAAGAAAAGTAATTTTTCACATTTTGAACTTTTTACTGTTTTTTGTTGAGGAAGAGAACATCAGGTAATGTAAGCTACAACAGATTTATTATTAATTTTATAAAATTGCTAGCAAAATATTGCATATAATAAGGTAGATTGCTAATAAGGAAGATAATAACTTATGACCTTGGGTAGCTATTACGTTTTTATTTACTCCATCCCCTAATAAGAGATACCTAGGGATCCTATTAAGAGATAGTATCTCTTATTTAGAACCCTTATTTAGTATTATTATGATGCTCAACTTCGAGAGTTTAAGAAAAGCGTTAATGCTTCCAGTCGTGTCAGTTTGTCTGCCAGCAACTACATAAGAACCAATGAAAGATTAATTGAACTATTAATTAAAATTAATTACGAATTAGGTCAATCATTAATTATCCATTGTCCTCAATTATTCATAACAAAAATTACTAATTGAAATGATTAAGTTATCATTATTAGTGACTAAAATTAATTATTCATTGAGATGACAATAATATCAATAGCTAAAGTCAATTAAAGCAGCTAGCCCGACAATATTACCTTACTTAAAGATTAAAATATAAGTGCTTAATTCTTAAAATATTCTCTATACATTTCAAATAAAAATCTTGTGTAATTATAAAACTATCAAATTTAATTGTGATTCCTGGTTTCGAAAATTTCGTTGGACCTGTGTAAATATCGCCACTACAGCCAGTGCGAGCGTTTGTGGCGCGTGTTCTTGAGTAAAAAGCCAGTCAGTGAGCACTTGTTGCCAGTGTAGCTGAGAACGGTAACACCCAACACTGCCAATTCCTGTTGTCAGTCTTGTTGCCCACTGACTGCTTCAAAGGCAAGACACACTTTGCGTTTCTGGGATGTGTCCTTGAGTACACTGATCAGTCCACTGACTGGTCAGTGTACTCAAAGATCTGTGGCATCTGTTGCCACTTCGGTTGAGAGTGGTACCACCTCCTAAACAGATGTGACGTAAGCAATCTGCGAATCACAGTTGTCAGCTTTAATGCCCACAGACTATGGCAAATATAAGTTACTCGCTCTCAACGTTCCCATTACTTATTTCACGCGCCAGAAACGGTGACTTTGGTTATACCGCAGTTAGGCCTACAGAAGCAGCAGCAACAGCAGCAGCAGCAACAATCACCACCTCAAGAGTCGTAAGCTTCAACCAGTGGGTAGTCGGATGTAAAGTCATCCAGGGGAGGAAAAAGAGCTATCATAATATCATTTCTGATCAGAAAAAAATGAGAGAGAGTTTAGATAAAGAAAATCAAAGAAAAGACGAAGCTCGCAAGAAGTTGTTCGAAAAACAACAAAAATCACAGAAAAACTCACTCCAAGAAACACTGCTTGAGTTCGTTCAGTGATGAAGAATCCGATGTGGAAATGGAATTAATTAACTCTAGTGACTCGGAATATGGAGAAAATTATGATGATGAGAGTGCTTGTTTTGCACTGAATTTTTTTTTCAGAGGACACCAGGTCTCAGTGGGAAGAAATAGATTCAGTGCTCAAAATGTCGTCGTTGGGCACACGAAGACTGCAGCACTGGTGATGAACCTTTCGTTTGTCCAACTTGCTCAATACAGCGAAATAAGAATTGTGTCAATTAAAGGGGTCGGCAAAATAAGTGCAATCAAAATTAAAATATGGAGATCGAAATTTAATATTCTATCAATTTTCTTTCTCTAGTAAAATGTTAACGTTACCAATAGCAGCCTAAATAAGATTAGTATTAATGTCCGATTTGACCGACTTTGTGTTCTTTTCGTAAACCATCTTAATTTCACTTGGAAAAATGCCAAATAAACAACAGAATTTCTGTTGAGAAAAGTTGGGTTACTGTTGTACTGACCTCTTCAATTTAAAAATGTTCCTGAATTTATTAAAGTATCTACATAATTTCACAATGTTATATATTGCTTCAATTTTCAGTCAAATGATGATAATTTTTGTCCATGTTCAAAAATAAAATTAAATAACACAAGTATCTCTTATTTGGAACCCCTTTTCAAAACATCAGTATTTCCCAGTTTTACTTTTTTTTATAATTTAAAGTAATAATAAAAACTGACTAAAATTTGTATTGTCAATTCTAAAAATAGACGAAATGCTCTATGTATTCCACTCATTCAGATTAAACATGTCTTTTCCCATCCTCATTTATAAACAGTTAAAAAAAAAAGTGTCTCTTATTTGGGTACTTTTCCTTGTCAATATACAACAGAGTAACAAACGACTGCTTCAGCGTTTATACCGGGCAGAGTAGGCAGAATAATGATTGTATATTCTCTTTTCCAAAAAAGTTAGACTTACGAAACACATTTTTTCTGAGAAAACCAAGATACTTACTAAAAAACAACATTTGATTTTTTCTTCAGATATTTATGTTATACCACCAGTATTTTTGGCACCTTATATCGTTTACACCCTGTATATAAGGCTGAGTGAATCCCGAGGTCTTAAGTTTGATAGTGAGGAAAATTCAGTCACCGCCGAAATGTTGCACAAAATTGACAGAATTAATTATATAAACAAAGAAGAAAAGTTAAATATACATTATACATAATAATTAGTAACTAAGCCAAAAGTCATTTCATTTCATGAAATGGAACTTCGGGAGGGAGATCCTACGACCCAGCACTGCGTTCTTTCAAGACATAATTCGGATGCTTCCTGTTATTATTATTATTATTATTATTATTATTATTATTATTATTATTAATTTCTTATTAATTGTGTTTATTATTAATCGTCATTATTGAGTATAATTAGTTACCACTGCCACTGGGTATATACCCATTTGCAGTGTGAATGAATACACACATACATATTGCGCTAACCTTCAAGCTAGGCGCATTTCTAAAGCCATACCAGCTGACTAAGATTCGCTGCGTACCCAGGTTTCGAGCAGGCAACCCCATTCTTCCATAGGTCAGCCCCCTCCTTGCGTCTCCAGCCGGCGTTCGTGGAATGATATGAAATGACGAATAAATGTTGACGGTATGATGCAGCTGTCTAATACAGTAGAGCGTCTCGTTTAGGCACAGTGAAAGCGTAAACAAAGTGCAGGTAACGTGTGAGGGGAGAATAGGCCGTACGATAAACACGAGGGATGCACAAGGTTTTAGTTACAACATATTTTATGGCGGAGCGTTAATTGAAATTACATTTTCCAGAAACACACAAAACAAAAGAACACAAATTGAATAACGTTATCATATACACATTATAACAAACAAGTAACTGTAACGTTGAAATAATTCAATATAACAAATCAAATTTTGCTACTTATATAATGTTGTTTTCAAGCAGAATTTTTTACGGTTATGAATTTCATTCTCTGTGTGACTAATATAATATCACCACCGTCTTCTGTGGCCGAATTAACAAAACTACAGTATATTGGTCTGAAGTGACAACACAATTTCCTGAACATCCCTTCACAAAGTTCAGTTTATTTAGATAGTATCTTATTCCAACAACTTGTTAGTATCTGAGGTGACAAGTGATTCCATGCTCGTGCTATATTATAAATTACGCTTGCGCTATATTTTATAATATGTTACCGTTAAACCCCGAAATCCGTCAAAACCAGTTTCCACTAGTAAAAACTAGTTTTAAAAATGTAGATAGAAAGCGAGATTTCGTAAGATCTAGAATCAGTGATAGGTTATATTTGGTTTGTTTAGGCTTTTACCAAACAAAAACCTAAACAATCCAAACTTAACCTGTCATTGATTCTATATCTTACAGAAACTAGCATTCTTTTTTTTTAGTTTCATTTAACGATGCTGTATCAACAACTAGGTTATTTAGCGTCGATGAGATTGGTGATAGCGAGATGCTATTAGGCAAGATGAGGCCGAGGATTTGCCGTAGATTACCTGGAATTCACCTTACGGTTGGGGAAAAACTTCGGAAAAGAACAACCAGGTAATCAGCCCAAGCGGAGATCGAACTCGCGCCCGAACGCAACTTCAGACCGGCAGGCCAGCGCCTTAACCGACTGAGCCGCGCTGATGGCTGCTCGCTTTCTATCTACCCACATTTGCTTGAACTACTGTATTTTTTATTAGTTGAAACGGTTTTGACGGATTTCGGGTTTTAACAGTAACGTCTATAATAAAATATTATAAATAAATTGTATATATATATAATAAAATATTATGAATAAATTATATATATATATATATATATATATATATATATATATATATATAGCACAATCATGGGATGACTTGTCAGCTCAGATACTAACAAGATGATGGAATAAGAAACTACCTTAATGAATTGAACATTGAGAAGAAATAATTTTATTATGCTTAGGAAATAGTGTCACTTCAGATCAATATACTGTAGTCTTGTTAATTCAGCCACAGAAGACGGTGATATTATGTTAGTCATACAGAATTCATGACCGTAAAATGCTGCTCGAAAGCAACATCATATAAGTAGCAAAATTTTATTTGTTATATTGAATTATTTCAAAGTTACAGTTACTTGTTTGTTAGTTAAAATTGTATGATAAAGTTATGCAATTTGTGTCCTTTTGTTCTATGTTTTTTTAATATAATTTCAATTAATGCTCCACCATAAATGTTGTAACTAAAACCTTGTGCATCCCTCGTGTTTATCGTACGGCTCGTCCTCCCCCCACCATACGTTACCAGCACTTTGTTTACGTTTTCACTGTGCCTAAACGAGACGCTGTACTGTATGAGGAAACGGGAGAATTCCAAAGAAAACTCCAACTGAGACCTTATCCGCCACAAGTGTCACTATGGATTTTTTTCAATTAAAAATGATCAGGACTCAAAACAGGGCCGCCTGCGTGACAGGCTGATGGTCTGACCACTCAGCACCACATTTTTTGTTTTGTTCTGTATGACTGCAGTTGAAAACTGTCGCATTTTTTGTCCCTGACTATTACGAGCGTGTGAAAGCATAGACATCGGAGTGCTCTTCCATATTATTGCTAGGAACATGGTAAAACGTGCGGGAAAATGCATTGAAACGGAGGGATTTCATTTCCATCATATAATGTAGCTGTCTATGGCTGCTTCTATTTTAAATTGAATGCTTTCTATATTCCTAAGACATCGTAATGTCGCTTAGGTTCATTATATGAGCGTATATATAATTGCGTGTAAGCCTTATGTATTATCAGTGGCGGCTCGTGATAAAATGTTACGTGTGTTCACAATTTTGTGTTCCAAGACCGAAGAAAATTGGAAAGCGTACGTTTGGCCTAATGCATCACAGTCTTATTTCCAAATTTTTCCTATTAAGTCAGTTTACCCATTTCTTTACTGTTCAAAATTGCTTGAACAGAGTTCGTTGTTTACATTTGTTAAAAATTAATAATATCACAGTGCCGTTATTTTACAAAAGCGTGTGCTCAGTAATATATTTTGGTTCACAACACACTGATATACTATAGCCTATGCCAGTACTGTAATCCCATTTGCATAGATTGATTACTATAAATACATACCAATAAATATTATTCTTAAATAATATGCATCACCATACAGATACTTAAATTCATACCACTATCACATTCAGCCAACACGTGTTGAAAGCCAAACTATTATGCTAACACTAAAGTATCGTAATTCACAAACTACGCTCTCGTAGTAGCACTGTACACACACTCACACAAAGTAAGTGTTCCTGCAATAAGAAATGCTGACACCTACAGGCTAAAATACATACTATTAAATTTCCTCCTCGAGATATACATATAGCACGTGAACGATAGGCGTCGATGCACCTGACATCTGTAGGATAGATTCACTGTTCACTTAACGCTTTGTGCTCCTGACGAGTCATAAGCGGCCAGGGAAAGACAATTTTCTCCCGCGAATGCGTGTAATTCCTGTAACCTTCTTGAAAAGAGCACGACTTGTATGTGAACGCATGTTGTTACGTTTACATAAGAATTAAGAAGTCTATGCAAGATGCGGTAAGTTTAAAATACTCGATTCTGTTATTATACATCCCTACTACGGCAATACGGTATTAAATAATAAAACTAGTCGTGCATTAGTCGTGCACTAGTTGTGCATAATGGAAACAAGGTGTTCAAATGCTCTTGTGCTCTTATTGACGCATCGCCACTGTGTATTATGAATACAGTGATGAGACGTAAATTTCTGGGCAGCGTGTAGGATACGTTTCGAACAAGCTGGAGACGCAGTATAACCCGCAGAGCAGATGAAAAAAACAAGGCAAAAGGGTGAGTTGCGAAGGGAGGGGGAAGCAAGTAACTTGAGGCAGGCACGTGGTCTGAAATAAACTTGAGGGCTGGCATTTCTCTGTTTGTTTAGTCTCAATGGTTTAGTTACCTTGGGAATGCGTCAAGACTCGCGGGGTGTTGCATGCAGTTCCAGTGTGCAGTTCGCATCGTATATCAGCCAGGAAATATCGCTCGTCTGTCTGCTATTGTAAGTACGAGATGTGTTTCATGCTATGTATTGTTCCGTGTAATTGGGTGTGGAGCAGAACAATGGCGAAACATTTCACTCACTCGGTCTGTATGTCGACGGCAAACCTCTGTCTAACCACAACCGGACATTGATTAAATTATTCAGTGTTTTAATAATAATAATAATAATAATAATAATAATAATAATAATAATAATAATAATAATAATAGTGGTAGTAGTAATCATCACCATCATCATCATCATTATCACCACCATGAACAGGTATACAATGTAAATACATCTTTCTGTGTCCAAAGTTTATTCCACTTTTATTTTCTTCCTGAATTCTATTCTCTCTCTCCAGTCCATTTCTTCTAAACCTTCTTTCTAATACATATCATTCATCCAAGTGCTTCTGGGACGACCTCTGTCAAAACTGCTCATACTATTCTAACTGCTTACATTTCACAAAATCGAAAATTGAACTTTGAATTTTCATTTCTCCTTTTATTGCCTCATTTCTAATTTTTCCAATTTAGAATGTCTTGTGAAGCGTCTTAAATATTCCATTTCTGCGCTAAGCAGCTTCAAAATCATATTTTTCTTCAACTACCATTTTTCTGCTTCTTATGTTAAAGTAGTTCGAATAATTGTTTTATAAATTTGCAGTTTGGTATCTTTTGTTATATTTTTATTCAACACCACCCCATTTAGTATTGCTATTACTGATCATCCTTTATGTATCCAATGTTCATTCTCTTGTCTGCCAATTTTATTAATTTTGATGTATAAGTACTGATATTCATCACAGCTTTTGATACAGATTTTCGCGTTTTCCAAAGTTAAATCTCTTTTTCTTCACTATATACCACATAAAAAGATTTTTCCAAATTCATTTTTAATTCCCACTTATTATATCCTTCTACAAGTTTTGACTAGTATATTCCAGTGTGGTTTTAGGTATAGAAGATTGACAATTGATCAGATTTTGTATTCGACAAATATTGGAGAAAAAATGTGAGTATAAGGGTACAGTACATAAGGTTTCATAAATTTCAAAAAGGCATATGACTCGGTTAAGAGAGAAGTTTTATATGATATTCTTATTTAATTTGGTAGGTATTTCCAAGAAACTAGTTCGATTAATTAAAATGTGTCTCAGTTAAACGTACAGCAGAGTTTGTATAAGCCAGTTTCTGCCGGATGCTTTTCCAATTCACTGCGGGCTAGTGATATGAATGGGATATTTGTAAATGGGGCCATCGTCCTGGCTGAGCAATGACTGTTTTCAAAAAAAAAATATTTGGACTATGGTAGTTTTATGAAAACTGAAAATTTCCATTCCTGTAGACCAGCCGTGGCGAAAAGGCCATGGTGCGCCGAGCCACTGTGTAAACTGCAACGTGCATAGCACCTATGGAGGGAGGCGGACAACCGAAGGGGAAGTTAATGTTTAGGACGTGTAACGAAGAAAGAAATGAACAAGAAAACATAGGACACATTATCACAACCTAAAATTAACTGTCTTCAGAATGCCTCTGCGACAAAGTTTCAGAATCAGGAATTATGTCACTTACTGCCAATCGTAGTTGATCACGAAGGTATTTGTCTGTCAGTCGTGATCTAAATTTGATTTTTACTATTTTTAATTGTTGAAAATAATTTTTCACAAACGTAAGTTACAGCGAACATGGCTTCAACAGAGCAAGCGAAAGAACGAAGCTTCAAATATTTATTTTTTTCCAAAGATTTGAAAAGTTCAATATCTGTCAAGTCCTTACATCTAGCTTTCATTTAACGTCACATTGTAAATCTGTGAGTTTAAATTGAAAATCTAACCGCATTATTCGTACATCTGCTGTAAAAGAATCGACGTACAGAGATTATGACAATAATAATAATAGTAATAATAATAATAATAATAATAATAATAATAATAATAGTAATAATAACACTTCACCTTTTAATGTTTCATCAGTAACATGTAGTAACTTATAATGCCGTTTTATGTTATACAACCGTTTTCCTAGTAATATTTGTGAACAAATCATACATTTAATATTTTCATCATATTGTAAGCAAAAGAATGCATCCTCCCATCCTACTTGAAACTTTCGTTTTTTATAGGGATACATGGTTTCGAGAGAGATATTGCGAAGATACGCCACTCGCAGGTCCGAGACAAATACAAATAGAACGGAGTTTGACTCCAGTGAGTAAGAGGGTGGGGGTTGTAGGTAGGAAGCGAGAGAAAAGCACTGCGAGCCACAATGTGCTCGTGAGTCGCATTTTCGCCGCGGCTGCTGTAGACTAATATAGACTTATGGTGTTTTTTTTTTTCCTTAACTAGAGTCGACGGAAATTCGGAAGGCGGTAGTCTGCTAGCGTTTGCATCGAGAGAGACAGATAGAGAGAGGAAGGCAGCGTACAACATTGCCACATCGTACTTCATGAGCACGTGCAATACAAATAGCGCAGCAGAGAATTTAAATTATCAAAAGACAATAATGACCTTAGCCGTTGATTACTGTAAGCATGACACCAAACAAACCCTGTTTCCTTCACTAACAATATTCGTTGCACTGTTCTCAATCCCACACCGCATGCTTCTGCAGTCATTTCTGGCACGTTGGCAACGTTGCAGTCAGCATCAAGATGGCCGGCAGCGTTGTGCTCGTCAACGTTTTTAAAATAATTATACACCTTAAACAATATTTTTCGCACCTGCCTGTGCAATATATGTCTTTTTACAGTCTCTTCTTCCATTTATTTATTTTACACACAAACTGTTAGTTTTATTTATTCAATGTATTGAAACACTCACACGTGAACAAACGAACTAGGGAAGTACTTATTATAGACTGATTCCGATTGGTACTCCTGTACAAGCTTGTGACGTCACATGCCAGAAATGCTACGGCGCATGTAGCAGTCGACTGCCTTCCGAACTGCCGTCTAGTCTAATTCAGTAGATGGCCGCTACAATACGCTCACCATATGCTTAATATCTCAAAATAGCATTTTTTCGACTATGGTCCTTTTTTCAAAAGCTCTTCAATTATTGTAATGAATTAATGATAATAGCCTACTGTAATTACAGAGAACTGGATTAATTTGGAAATTAGTACCACAGTTAAGTATTTTATAATTAGACTATACTAAATTAACTATTTTTGTGTTTATATCTCCGTATTTATTAATAACTTCCATTTGTGTACGAATAATAAAGTTTTTAATAAATTAAAATTATCTTGAACACTTCGTCAAACTATTACACGTTAATGTGATGTGATGTTTATTGTGATGTTACATTCATTTGTGTCCCATTTATGTTTTATCATGGCTGGCTGGATTTGAAACGACTTTGTTTTAATTACATTATAATTTCAATCATCCAGGACCTACTGTAATTAATGACGTCACCATGTTAACAGAACGTGTGACCAGATTTCTCGAATGTAAAGCACATTAATGTTTCACGTTACAATGAAACATGACAATGTTAATAGAAAGGTACGCACTTCGTAATATTCAGCGTGTATTTCAAGTTTTGACGTTTAAGTTGTTCCTTAACCTTAAACTTAACCTTAACCGTCTCGTAAATCATGACCTTTAGCAAGGTATGTATTAATGCTGACTTTAATAGTGATGTATATACTTGAATTTGTTCCCCTTACAAAGTAAAGTACTCAATCACAGAAATCTTGTCTTCATTCTGTGGGGAGAAGAGACGTGCTTGAGGCTCTACTTCCTGATTATCTAATTATCTCCCCGCTTCGTCCTTGGCCTGGGATCTACGGATTGAATTTTCTGAGAAAATATAATTACACTGCTAGATAGGTACCTAAGGTTTCAGATGAAAGCGTTCTCCTCTACAAACTTCAGATAACGGTTCAAATCACATAACATAATACGGTTAAAGATAACAGTAAATAAGCTAACAGTGAATTTGATGTAATAAACCAAAGACCTTATATCAAGAACGTTAACTTTAAACGCAGTTTTAAATGAATGCTTTCATGTTTCTGTTCAGCTGCGAGGAAATTTAGATGCAATGATATATAATGCAACGGAAATAATTGAATAATGATGTGTAAGTAATGCAATATAATACAGCAATAAAGTCGGTTTAGATATCACTAATCTGTCAGTTCTTATCTATATTCCTATAATATGAGCTCTTGCAGATAAGCTATTATACAATTTATTATTATGAGATCTGTATAAATGAAGCCTCTTTTTAATTATGAAATCTGTAAGGATACGGCCTGTATTTAATTTATTATTATGGGTGGAATTATTTTTAATTCGATATGAGATCTATATGGACGAATTCTGTATTTCATTGATTATGAGGTCTGTATGGATGAAACCTCAATTTAATTCATTATGCAATCTCTATAATTATATACGATTTTAATTCATTATGACATCTATGGATGAAGCCTCTATTCATTTCATTATGAAATCTGTATAGTTAAATCCTATATTTAATTCATTATGACGTCTGTATGGATGAAGTCTCTATTCAGTTATTATTTACTTACTTACTTACAAATGGCTTTTAAGGAACCCGAAGGTTCATTGCCGCCCTCACATAAGCCCGCCATCGGTCCCTATCCTGTGCAAGATTAATCCAGTCTCTATCATCATACCCCACCTCCCTCAAATCCATTTTAATATTATCCTCCCATCTACGTCTCGGCCTCCCTAAAGGTCTTTTTCCCTCTGGTCTCCCAACTAACACTCTATATGCATTTCTGGATTCGCCCATACTTGCTACATGCCCTGCCCATCTCAAACGTCTGGATTTTAAGTTCCTAATTATGTCAGGTGAAGAATACAATGCGTGCAGTTCTGTGTTGTGTAACTTTCTCCATTCTCTTGTAACTTCATCCCGCTTAGCCCCAAATATTTTCCTAAGCACCTTATTCTCAAACACCCTTAACCTATGTTCCTCTCTCAGAGTGAGAGTCCAAGTTTCACAAACATACAGTAGAACCGGTTTTATAAATTCTAACTTTCAGATTTTTGGACAGCAGACTGGATGATAAGAGCTTCTCAACTTAATAATAACACGCATTTCCCATATTTATTCTGCGCGTTAATTTCCTCCCGAGTGTCATTTATATTTATTACTGTTGCTCCAAGATATTTGAATTTTTCCACCTCTTCGAAGGATAAATCTCCAATTTTTATATTTCCATTTCGTACAATATTCTGATCACAAGACATAATCATATACTTTGTCTTTTCGGGATTTACTTCAAAACCGATCGCTTTACTTGCTTCAAGTAAAATTTCCGTGTTTTCCCTAATCGTTTGTGTATTTTCTCCTAACATATTCACGTCATCTGCATAGACAAGAAGCTGATGTAACCCGTTCAATTCCAAACCCTGCCTGTTATCCTGAACTTTCCTAATGGCATATTCTAGAGCGAAGTTAAAAAGTAAAGGTGATAGTGCATCTCCCTGCTTTAGCCCGCAGTGAATTGGAAAAGCATATTATTATTATTATTATTATTATTATTATTATTATTATTATTATTATTATTATTATTATCATCATCATCATCATCATCATCATCATTAATGAGGCTTATTATATGGTTTCGTAACAAGCTGTTTTATACTGTGATGGGTTGTTAACTCTTCGCCCAACCCCCAAGCTAAGGACCACCTCTTATCGGCTGTCCACGACTGCTTATTCAATATATTCGCAGCTACCCTCCATATCTGAAGGCCGTCTCCTCTATCCGCAACCTGAGGACGCGCCATGCCGTGGTGATAGGGACCAACAATACCAGAATATTGAACGAAATGGAAATATAAAAATTGGAGATTTAACCTTCGAAGAGGTGGAAAAATTCAAATATCTTGGAGCAACAGTAACAAATATAAATGACACTCGGGAGGAAATTAAACGCAGAATCAATATGGGAAATGCCTGTTATTATTCGGTTGAGAAGCTTTTGTCATCTAGTCTGCTGTCAAAAAATCTGAAAGTTAGATTTTATAAAAGAGTTACATTACGAGTTGTTCTGTATGGTTGTGAAACTTGGACTCTCACTTCGAGAGAGGAACAGAGATTAAGTGTGTTTGAGAATAAGTTTCTTAGGAAAATATTTGGTGCTAAAAGGGATGAAGTTACAGGAGAATGAAGAAAGTTACACAACGGAGAACTGCACGCATTGTATTCTTCACCTGACATAATTAGGAACATTACATCCAGACGTTTCAGATGGGCAGGGCATATAGTAGGTATGGCGAATCTAGAAATGCATATAGAGTGCTATTTGGGAAGCCGGAGGGAAAAAGACCTTTAGGGAGGTCGAGACGTAAATGGGAGGATAATATTAAAATGGATTTGAGGGAGGTGGGATATGATGGTAGAGAATGGATTAATCTTGCACAGCATAGGGATCGATGGAGGCTTATGTGAGGGCGGCAATGAGCCTCCGGGTTCCTTAAAAGCCATTTGTAAATAAGTAAGTATTATTAATGAAATTGTTACAAAGTAGTTTTGTAAATAGTATTGTGCCCTGTATAACTGTTTATAAACCTAAGAATAATATTACGTTTCTAAAACCTAGAGACGATAATGCGATGTATTCCAACCAACGTAATCTTTACGTTTGTCCTTCAGGCGAACATTTAATCTTTTCCTTGCTTGACTTATACTGCTCCATCAGACTAACAAGATGTGTGTATTAGGGGAGAAACTATAGTATAACTTCAATAATATAACCAAGATAATTAAGAATGATGGAACAAACATGAATCATTTTAAAAGGCACAGTTATTGAAAGTACAATATTGGCAAAGAAAGAAACAAATGCTACGAATGTGATAAAAACAAACAAATGTCAGGGAGGTGATCAAAAACAAATACTAGGGAGGTGATTAAAATTGTAGGCTAAGCAGTCATGATTGGTTGAAACACGTCTTTCCATATCTTTTTATTGGTCAAAAGTAGCATGACATAGTAAAAGTGTAATAGTCAAGCAAAGTATCTTTTCGCTACATGTAAAATCTTAAATAATGACAGCATAATTAACTACAATCCCCGATCACATATAACAGATTGCTCAGCCTTATAGGCTTTGACGGTAACAACTTTTGTCAGGTTTACTGTGCTGCCATCTAGTTGTTACATAAGGAGTCACGTCATAACTCTCATTTGAATTGCATTAGCGACTGTACTGCCATCTCGTGTCCGTTTACGGCGGACGGGTGGCGATCCTGGCTGTTGTTCTTTTCAAAGTGCTACCGATATTAACATAGGGATGATCAATCTGTTATATATGTGATCAGGGCTAAAATATATGTTATAAAATATTCAGGTTTGTATGCGAAGTAGCCTATAATTACTTTTTGGTCACCTTGCAACAGTGCCGAAATAAAAATTGCATCGTTACTAAGGCAAGAATAATAATGTCGGAAATTTCGTTATTTTAAAAGTACTCAGGCATTACAATAGTTATTTTCATACGGTTTACAGTACATCTTGACACTTCATATAGTATTGACTATAAATGGCACTCGATATTCGTGACGAACTGTGCTATCTAGAAGCTAGAACTATATATACACCGGAGTATGCCAGATCATAAAGTGCATTTTATTCCTTTATTATCTGAGATATCATTCAGCTGTAACTCATGAAATCGACTCGTATTGAAAATGCCCGGATTCAATTACAGGGAGCACAAGAAGTGTGGTCCGGTGCCCGGAAACAAAGTATTCCGAAATAGAAGTTTGCGAGAGGAGAGTTTGTTACATTTTATGCTTTCGTAGTCGGATTGGTGTCTGCTTAAATAAAGTAGGTGGAAATCACAAATAAAACTACTGGATGAAATTTACTAAAGAATTAATTCCGGATTAACGACAGTGATTAAATGATGTAAAATAGCACAGCAACTAGTTTAATTAAAGAAGCAAGTGAATGGATGAATATATTTTAACATTTACGATGGTAAGGAAATGAGTAATGATCGAAGTGAAAGCAATGAATAAAGTTAATATAATAAACTTAATGTGATGGATGACGGAAAAAGTAATGGATAAATTTAATGCACGAAGAAAAGGTGAAAGTAATGGAGAGAAGATGGAAGTGGAGAGAGGGTGGATGAAGGATGAAAGTATGAGAGAAAAGATGAACGTGATGAAGAGAGAGTGAAAGTAAGGGGAAGATTGAGAAAATAGCGAAGAACGAGAGAATGTGAATGTATCTGGGAGAAAGTGAATGTCACTGGGAGAAATTAAATGTATCTGGGAGAAAGTGAATATAATAGGGCGAAAGTAAATGTAACTGGAAGAAAGTAAACATTACGCTGAGAAAGTAAATGTAATACAGAGAAAGTGAACACAACTGCGAGAAGTTGAATGTAATTGGGAACAAGAGAATACAAACAGGAAAAAGTGAATGTATCGGAAAAGAAGCGAATTTAACTAGGAAAAAAGCGAATGTGACGGGAAGAAAGGGAATGTGACGGGGAGAAAGTGAGTCTAACGGGGAGAATGAGGGTGTAAGGAGTGGTTCACAATAAACTGGGAACGAGAACTAGAACGAGAATTGGAAACGGAGAATGTGAAAGTGAAGATTTTTGTTTCACAATAAACCAAGAATGGAAACGGTTATGCATATCGATATGTATGACAATAACGATATGTAAAGTCGATATTACGCAGTCTGATGTTATATGTGTATAATCGACTATTGACGTTCTCTCATGAGAACAAACCATCCAACATAAACACAGATTAACCAACTTCAGAATTTATGATACAGAATATTTAAGAATTCAATTCACGTGATAATCTGGTCACATAGACACGTTAGCATATATTGAAAGTGGTTCTACTGAATTTTCGAGTTAGTTAGAAACCATGCATGAAGAAGAAATTGTCATGACCTCCGTGCTACAAAATACACGACAATCAAATAAATTTATCGTGGCAACAGAATGAATCTAGTAGGCTGTGATCGGAAACGAGAACGGCAAAGTTGAAACTTGCGCAAGCTCACGTTCCCGTTCCCAGGCTCCGGCAAGTTTCTCGTTAATTGTGAATGCTCACATTTAACTATATACAATTTAACAATTTTTCCGTTCTCGTTTCCGGTTTATTGTGAACCAGCCTTAACGGGGACAGGACAGTATAACCAGGAGAATGACTGCAACGGAGAAAATGAAAATGTAACGGGAAGAATGACAGTGTAATGCGAAGAATGATAATGTAACGAAGAGAAAGTGAATGTATCGGAGAACGTTACAATGCAAAGGAGAGAATGACACTAAATGAATTGGGAGAGTGACCTTGAAAGAGGGAGAATGATATTGTGAAGAGAGAATGACACAGTAACGAGGATTATGATAATGTAAGGGGAATAAATTGAAGTCTAAAGGCTAGTTCACAATAAACCGGAAACGAGAATCGGAACGAAAACGAAAACGGTAAAATTGTTAAAATGTGTACATTTAAATGTGAGCATTCACAATTACGAAAAGCTTGCCGGAGCCCGAGATCGGGAACGGAGAGTTGGCCAAGTTTCAACTTTGGCACTGAAGTTTCTGATCACAGCCCACTAGATTCATTCTATTGCCATCTAAAAGCTATTTTGTCGTCGTACAGTATATTTTGAGCAAGAAGACCGTGACATAACTTATGCATTATTTTGTTCTGTGCTGTGCATCATGGAGCAAATTTTATTTGATGAGATTCTAATATAGTGTTGAGGAAAATCCTCACGTTTACGATAAGCGGCGCGCCTCGTATAAAGATGAGAAAATCAAGGAGAATTCGTGGCTTTCAATAGCTGCATCCTTGAACACCGATCGTAAGTGAATCATATTTTATTACTGTATTTGTTGTATTACACACTACATATTCATACTTCAATTCAATAACTACTTTTGTGTTCATTTTGTTCTATTACAAATATTCTCTATTTTACGTTATGGTAGACTTAAAATAGGTTGTGATAATAAAGATGCATGGGCATATTTATAGTACCGTACCTAATGAAATGTTTCAGTTGAAATTTCGAAGTTGGTTAACCTGTGTTTATGTTGGCTGCCTTGTACTCATGAGAGAACGCCATTGGTCAATTATACACAAATAACATCAGACTGCGTAATATCGACTTTACATATCGTTATTGACATGCATATCGATATGCATAATCGTCTACGTTCTCGGTTTATTGTGAATCAAAACTTTTCATATTCACGTCCTCTGCTTCTCGTTTTCATTCTGGTTCTCGTTCCCGGTTTATTGTGAACCAGCCTTAACTGGGAGAAAATGAATGTAACGCAAAGGGTGAGAGTATAACGGTTGAATGATAGTGTAATCAATTGAATTAATTTACGAATTAATAAATACAATAAAACAAATTGACGTTATGATTGAACGGAACGAATAAAATCGTTATAGCCACTAATTGAAAGGGATTTAATAAATTCCAATATGTAATGAATGAATGGAACAAATATTTTATACGAAATTTTTCAGTGGAATTAAGTTTTTCGGCCGATAATAATTATTGTACATCTCGGTGGCCCTGAGATAGCGTACGCTCTGTCAGCCTTAGCGGTCCGTGGTTGGATTCCTGGTGTAGACAATGGAAGGAATGTATCATCCGTCTACGTAATTGGATGTTTGTCCTTTGTCTTGTGATTGTCCTGTGATGTCTCTGTGGTCCCCAGCGTTGTGCCAATCCCACGTCCAAGGAGGCTCGCACTGTCTAGATATCTAGTGTGGATTCAGAAACAGTACCTTCCCTTCGCTTACCGTATGTGTGTACAATGAAGGTAAAACAGTCAAAGGAAGAAGAAGTAGGCTTAAAATGAAGGAAAGAAATGAATACAACGAACTAAATTAATGTGAAGAACGAAATAAATGGGTGGATGAATGGAATGGGGTGGATAGATGGATGAATGAATGGATGGCTGTAGGATCTTAGAAAAAAAGTTTTGTCACACAGATCCTTTTTAAGTCCAAGAAAGGAGGTTGTGCGCATGATCAGAGGACGAGCGACCTGGGGCCTGTTTCACAATGTTTACAATCTTTGTAAATTGTAAACTTTGCTTGTAAATAGTAAACTTCTGTTTCACAATCTATGTTTGTAATGTTGAACTTTACAAAGGAAATCAAATCTTTACAAATTAAATTTTGCTCACTTTACAAGTATTTTGTTTCACAATAAAGGGTAATTTTACAAACGTGTAAACTTTATTTGTAAAATTAGCACATTTTCTACAATACCTCTGAGATGTGTAAAGTTTGATATTGCAACAAATTATGAATAAATACAATAAAGAAATATTTATTAAATTAATTTTTGAGTAACTGGATAATATTAAGAATTAAACTAAAGCAGTTTTGATGTTATTAAGGAGTTCTAATACTCAGACGAAGATATTGAATTTAGGCCTAATCAAATGAAGACGTATACGTAAAATTCTCCGGCCAAGAATTAATAACACGTTCGTATCATTGTATGAATTTAAAGAAAGGTCTCGCGCTATACTTCAGAATACCGCGTAAGTATTTATATACGAAGACTGTATTTAATAAATACTCGCACTTAAAAAAGAAGTTCCCTGGCCCAAAAATAAATAATTCAATAATGCAATATCGACACTACTTACGCGGTATTCTGAAGTCGTTTCGAGTCCCGTTTCGCTGGAATCTCTCCTACAAGATATGGGACATCATATCCAACATCCAAAAGAGAAAAGTGATGCCCTAACCTCAAAGCGGGAATGTATTGTTTTGCATTGGTTGCATACTAGCTGTCAGTTCCGTGCGTTAGCAGATCAGCACGGAATTTCTAAGATATCAGTGTGCAAAAGTGCCCACAGGGTAGTTGATGTTGTTAAAGGAGTTAAATTCTGGGCAGGTTTTTGATCATCAAAATGTTATTTACTATAGCACAGAATTTTTATGCTGCTGCTGGCATCACTAATGTTTGTGAGTTGTGGATGCAACATTAGTAAATACTGATGGATCAACAAAAATAATGAACCTGATTTTGTAGTTAGACATCGTAATTTTACCAGTTGCATATTTGTATGTGGACCAAATCTTTATTTACTTATTCGACTGAATTTGGTGCTAACTTTGGTCATTTAAGTAATAGACGTATTGGTATACTCGACCAATCACATCACATGAAACTCCATTGTCGCCAATATATAAAAATCTAAATACTTTTAATTTTCTTTAACAATACTTTATATTTTCTGTTGGTGAAATATGAATCAGCAAGCTTAGAATAATCTATTTTAGTACAAAATATAATCAAATGTATCGATAGTAGTAAAAATACAGTGACTTTAGCTCTGCTCCTTAGCGATTTTTGTGAACTGTCGTTGGTGATATTGTGTAACCAATAATGCGTATTTGTAAATTTCTTTAGCTGATTTTGTAAAGTTCGTCAAACTTTACAAATTAATAAGATAGCATTGTGAAACACAATTTACAAGCATTTGTAATCTTTTACTTGTTATTTGTAAATTGTTAATTTGTAATTTATAAAGATTGTGAAACGGGCCCCTGGTTCACAAGAAAAGGACTAGTTGAGGTAATAAAATTAGTTTTGTTCCGTTGTATGTCTTATCATGCGCACTGCCTTCTTTCTGGGACTTACCTAGGGTATTAAGTATCTGTGCGACAAAACACTTTTCTAACACTATGAAATATTGTATATTGAAACAAATAATTGTTTTGAATAAACATGTCATGAAATGAACGTAATAAAATAAAGATAATGGGATGTCTAAAATAGGTGAGTGAATTGTTTATCACGAATTAAATTAATAAGTGAATAGTGTGGAAGGTATAAAATTACTAAATTGCACCATCTTCGAGTTCCTTTGGAAGTTACAAATCTCGTGTGTGCACTTACTGTCAACTTCTAGCGAAACTGTCACTTGTCTCAACCTAATCCCTTCTTATAAAATGTGCTTCTGAGAACCGCTACCGAACGGTGGAACATAAAAAATGTAATCTAAGAGAACTATAAAAGAGAGATAGTCAATAACCAGCAAGTAGTTATAGAGAATCCTGGCGCGACGCCTACAATCACAGACACGTGCCCCGCAGTGTCGATCCGCCGGAACTCCGCGTCAACCAAGGTCAAGATGACACGTCAGCCTCTATGAGAAAATAATTTTAAAGTAGATATCATGCCATAGTCATGTATAATAATAATAATAATAACAATAATAATAATAATAATGATGATTATGATGATGATGTCTTAAACCAGCCGTGGCGAAAATGTGATTCACGAGCACATTGTGGCTTGCAATGATAGCTATGCATTTCTCTTGCTTCTTACCTCCTCCAACCCCCCAACCTCTCACTCACTGGAGTCAAACTCCGTTCCATTTGCATTTGTTTCTGACCTGCTAGTGGCGTATGTCTCTCTCGAAACCATGTACCTCTACAAAAACGAAAGTTTCAAGTGGGATGGGAGAACGCATTTTTGTTTTTGCTGACAATATGATGAGAATAATAAATGGATGATTTGTTCACAAGTATTACGAGGAAAACGGGTTGTATAACATAAAACGGCACTATACTATATGTTACTCATGAAACATTAAGGGTGCTCTTCATAGACATTTCGCAGCACGCGCTACGAGCGTACTAAGCTAGCCCCGGCTATCCACTGGTTACTTGTACAGAATTCAAATCATATCCTATCGCTAACACTGGTTTATGAATACGAAAAACGCTGATCATCCACCGAAAGCCCGCGCTAAAAATTTCTATGAATACGGCTCTAAAAGTTTAAGTATTATTATTATTATTATTATTATTATTATTATTATTATTATTATTATTATTACCACTGTACGTCGATTCTTTTTCAGCAGATGCACGAATAATGGGGTTAGATCTTCAATTTAAACTCACAGATTTACAACGTGATGTTAAATGAAAGCCAGATGTAAGGACTTGACAAATATTGAACTTTTCAAATCTTTGCCAAAATAAATAAATAAATATCCGAAGCTTCGTTCTTTCGCTTGCTCTGTTGAAGACATGTTCGCTACAACTTACGTTTGTGAAAAATTATTTTCAACAATGAAAATAGTAAAAACCAAATTTAGATCACGACTGACAGATAGATACCTTCGTGATCAACTACGACTGGCAGTAAGTGACATAATTCCTGATTTTGAAACTCTGTCGCAGAGACATTCTGTAGAGAGTTAATTTTAGGTTGTGATATTGTGTCCTATGTTTTCTTATTCATTTCTTTCTTCGTTACACGTACTAAACATTAGTTTGTAACATTATACTGTATAAAATTATATTTAAGTGCTTGACGTAAGGAAAATAAAATCTGTTAATAAGTTAGACAGTTGCTTCACTTCCCCTTCGGATGTCCGCCTCCCTCCATAGAGGTATGCACGTTGCAGGTTACGCAGTGGCTCGGCGCACGATCACATTTTCGCCACGGTAGTCTTAAACCAACGTAGGCTTACTAATAAGAGAACAAGAATTAAATAATTGTTTTTGAGTCATAGACAAGATTTAACTATTAGGCCTATATTGTACTGTATACGGAGTGAAAGGGGTATAATTACATTAATTTGAACTTAGTAATAGATATCGATAAACCTAGTAGATGAGTTCGAATAACCGTTTCTCTGTCTATAACGATTATGGAAATACGATTATGGAAATAATCGAATCTCTATTGGGAAATTGGAAGTGGATACGTGGCAACAGTGCAGTGCTTTGTTTACAGCTGCCGAAGTTCGAAGCCTAATGCAATAATAATAAGTACAGTTCGAAGTTGAGGCACATTTACTTGGAAGTTAAGTACACACAAAATAATACAGTATTTACAAAGCGGCTGACAAGGTAGTCCCTCCCCTCATACACACATCGTGTTAGTTGGATGGAGCAATATAAGCCAAGCAAGGAAAAAAATTAAATGTTCGCTGGAAGGACAGAAATACATCGCATTATCGTTTCTAGGTTTTATAATCGTAATATTATTGTTAGGCTTACAAGCAGTTATACAGGGCAATACTATTAAATAGTATTTACAAAGGCACTTTGTAACAATTTCATGAATAATAATAATCTATACTAATAATAAATCTGTAGCCGAAATTTTTCTGGTAATTTTCGATTTTCCAAAAAATAATTGGTCCTAACATATATAATTAACCACCCTGAAACCGAAAATCGCATTTTTGAAATTTTTGTTTGTATGTCTGTCTGTATGTTTGTTACCTTTTCACGCGATAATGGCTGAACCGATTTATATAAAATTGGAATATAAATTAAGTTCGTTGTAACTTAGATTTTAGGCTATATGGCATTCAAAATACTTTATTTAAAAGGGGAGTTATAAGGGGGCCTGAATTAAATAAATCGAAATATCTCGCTTATTATTGATTTTTGTAAACAATGTGACATAACAAACGTTTCTTTAAAAATGATTTCCGATAAGTTTTATTCTTTACAAAATTTTGATAGGACTGATATTTAATGAGATAAATGAGTTTTAAAATTAAAATAACACCTTCTAAGACGGTGCAATGAATTAAGAACAAATGACTTCGTTTATAAGGGGCCTTGGACAACAACAATCGAAACAGGGGCCTTGAACATCAACAATCGAAAGCTATTAAACATAGCCTACAGAGAATACGATGAAAGAGTAATGGAACGGAGAAAAATTCTCTCCGGCGCCGGGATTTGAACCCGGGTTTTCAGCTCTACGTGCTGATGCTTTATCCACTAAGCCACACCGGATACAACTCCGACGCCGGTTAGAATCGTCTCAGATTGAGCTCCAACTCTTGGGTTCCCTCTAGTGGCCGCCCTCTGCACTACGTCATAGATGTCTATGAACGCAGGACCGAAGTCCACACATGTGCTGAGATGCACTCGATATGAGTGACTAGTTGGCCGGGATCCGACGGAATAAGCGCCGTCTTAAATCACGAAGTGATTTACGCATATCAGAGAATGTTTCTGTGTCTGTATGAAGTAATATCAGAAGCTAAATTAACCGATTTGTATAATTAATTATTATTTCACCATTCGAAAGTATAGTTTCTCTAGATGGACATAATTCTACAATGTTATTACAGTAACGTCTGAGTAAATCGAGGACAGGTAAGATTAAAATAGCTTCTTATGCACAGAAAATTTGATAGGCTATTTTGTACATTCGTTTTCTGTATTTCTTAAAATAATATTTATGTACACTCATTTTAATCTCAGAGAATTAACGAACAACGAGAGTGTATTGATTTAGTATGCAGTAATAGTACGTTAGCTTAGCAATCCATTATTTTATAATTCAAATTTTAACTATGCTCAATTGAATCGTGTTAAAATATATATATATATATATATATATTTATTTATTTATATGCAATAAATGCAATGCAAAAGAAATTGGGTAATGAGCGAAGCAGATTATCTTGCGCTGTTGTAAAAGTTGTTCCCTGGACCAAACGTCCTATTTTAATTATGTAATTACTTTATATTTATTTCTAACAGGTGCAGCGGAGCGCACAGGTACGGCTAGTAATAATAATAATAATAATAATAATAATAATAATAATAATAATAATACTTAATTATTAGAATATCTTAATTCCATGGTCTACAGGGAAATCTTTAATTTGGGACTCCACTTGCGTTGACACTCTAGCTCCATCTCACTTGCCGAATACCTCCAGACGCGCAGCATCTGCTGCTTAATTAGCCGTGAAAATAGAGTCAATAAAATAATATGCTCATCTTTTAAACAATTATATCTTTGTCCCCTTTGCTGTGGAGACCTTCGGTCCTTGGAGTCATGACGCTAAAGTTTTGGTATCTCAAATAGGCCAAATTTTGATCTCCATCATTGGTGATCGTCGTTGCACTACTTATTTGCGTCAACGTTTAAGTATTTCAACGCGAAAATGCAATGAGCGTTTTGGGTACTCTTTCCGAGTCCAGCCCTTTGGATAAACTGTTTCTCTTGTAAAATTTATTTATTATTCCGTATGTAAATATTTGTATTTATATTTAGTTTTATATACTGTATTGTTCAAATTGTAAAATTTATTGTTAAACTCATATTTTTAATTTCGCGGAGTAGTTTTTTTTATATACAGAGAATATTTTTTTTTCACTGTACGGAGTATAATATCTTATTTTACGATTATATATAATTCTCTGAAATTTGTATACATGGTTTTAAATATGTTCATTTCAAGATCATTTATGTGTATACTTAACGGTTATTCAAATCACTGTAAATTCATGTACCGGTTCTGTCGAAATATTTTATAAGTTTTATTTTGTTTACATTAATATAGACTATTTCGTTCATATCAGAACACATACCATTTGTAACTGTAGGCCTCCACAAATTACAAAATAAGGAAAACAAGTGACATAAATACAGTAGGCCTAATTATAAAACTTAGGTCCCAGAAATAGACTTGTCCGAAACTAATTTTTTATTTATTACAAAAACTGCCCCCATTCAGGTTAGCTCTTATGGACTCAGTACATCCTAAAAAATTAATATACATATGTAAACATATATAAAAAACTATAAAAGAACAATATTTAGATAAAATATTTTGAAAACAATATGTTCTATTTAATATTAACCTAACCACCGTATGAGTAAAATTCGTTACCGGGAAAAGAAGGTAATATCACAATCTAGTATATACAGTCACGAAGCTCAATACGTACTAAATATGTATCCATAGATAGTTGCTAACCACTAGGATCGCTACTATCGCCTCATTACAGACAATGCGAAATAGTACCTGCACAGTCTATTGTTTCTAGCACCCTCATAAACTCAAGCTTCATGGCTGTATATATATATACTAGACTGTGGTAATATTATACTTAATAGGAAAATAAGTGAAGTACTCTATTTAGTAAGAATTTAATATAAGTAAGAAGTCAAAACGAAAGTTTTGTAGGTTAACTTAATAACAAAACAGAGTAAACTAAGAATGAAATGAAGTAAAATGAAATATCGTTATCTCAAATTAACAAGATATTTATTTAAAATATAGATCTACAGTGTGATAAATATAATGATACATTAATACTACTCTAAATTACATATTCTAAATATCTCCCATTTCTAATTTGGATTTATACAGTATACATTTTAAACATAGATACCGGTAGGCCTACTACAAAATCATGTCTTTATTCATTTATTCCATATTTAAGGCTGTGTATTTTTTCAACGGATTTTGCCATTAGAAATAAAATAACTTATTTCTGCTTTAAGTTTTTTTGTGGAAGGTATTTAATAATGTATTTAAAAATTTGTTCCAATTGAATTTCGTTCTCGACGTCGCAATGACTTCACATAGTCCTAATTGTCCCAGCTTAAAGGCTGGTTCACAATAAACCGGGAACGGAAATGACAACGAGAACGAGAACGGAAATAATGTTAAAATAAATGTATTTAAATGTCAGTACTTATAATTAACTACTCTGAATGCTCACATTTAAATACATTTATTTTAACATTATTTCCGTTCTCGTTCTCGTTGTCGTTTCCGTTCCCGGTTTATTGTGAACCAGCCTTTAGTACTAGTACGTACGAAACCTTCAACCAGACTGGAAAAAGTAAACAAGCTCTAGCCTGTTCCCCCACCTCCGTCCAACACTCCGCTATCAGTCAACTTGTATCTCCTCCATCGGGACCTGAACTTCGAAGTCTAGTAATAAGCAAAGGATTCGCTTCTGCTTGCATCGAAAACTCTTAGAGGCCTTTCAGTGAGGAGGCGATCGATAGCAGTTGATTTGTAGGTCAATATGCTTTCTAAAGACAAAAATAATCATAATGCGCTGTTATTTGTACGAATAAAGTAAACAAAACGGATTACTTAAAGATAAACTTGCAATTCATAATGAACAAACATAAGTAGGCTAATTGTCAACATCAGTAGGCCTATTTTATTAAGCTTTAGTGAATAACAAAAAAAATAAATAAAATTTAGTAATATATTTATACTTTTAGCTGAATTACTCGTACACTGTAAGAAATAAAAATAATTCACACTTGAACTTGGGTAGCAATCAATTCTATGCAGAACAAATAAGAAAATAAAATAAATTTTATGATACATAAATATAGGCTAGTAACGGCGGCCCGCGATTTCTACAGGCTGGAATCACACATATAGTCTCTAACATTCGTTATGTCACAGCAACAAACTTTCTCAGATTTGGCATTCTTCTGTTCGAAAATCTCATCTGATACAGTCTTACTGATTCATGGGAATTCTGTCTTGATTCTCCATAAATTAATACCATATCAAGGTACTCACGATTAGTAAATTTTCTCACTGTCCTTAATTGACTTTACCTTTGGTACCATTTGGGTGCACGCGACAGAGACAAGCGAACGAGACACGCGACAGAGACAGGAGACGGAGACACGCGACAGAGACAAGCGACCGAGACACGCGACAGAGACAGGAGACGGAGACACGCGACAGAGACAAGCGACCGAGACACGCGACAGAGACAGGAGACGGAGACACGAGACAGAGACAAGCGACCGAGACACGCGACAGAGACACGCGACAGAGACAGGAGACGGAGACATCTCTCGCTAAATTGATATTGCGACCGAGACAAGCGACAGGTGAAAGTGACACAACAACCCTCTCAGTATTCCAGAAGAGTTTGTTCAGAAAATACGTGCAAATATTCTGTGAAATATGACTACAAAAGTGTTTAATTTCTCAGCAATATCCCTCCAGATGTTATCACGGGTATTCCCATCCTTGTAAGACTCGACCTCTGGATCAAACAATGGTAGGTTTTCTGCTACTAATTCTGCCAATTGTTCGTCTTTTTCGCCGGTGAATTTAATTTCTGACATTTTGGACAGGTATTTTACTCCACAAAACACGGGCTGCATAAGACTGTCGCGAGACACTACTGGTCCGAAAGCGGTCTCGTGCGCTTTATCTCGGTCGTCCGTCTCGGTCGCTCGTCTCTGTCGCCTGTCTCGGTCGCTTGTCTCTGTCGCGTGCACCCAAATGGTATTCTACTAACAGACTTGCATAAGACTTGCTACATGTTGACATTAGATAGCGAGACAAAGGATCATCGCGGACACCATGTTCCTATGCAAAACACAATCACCTAGACACAACCTATTATCCCTAAAAAAAATCGGTACTTCTTTCCGAAACACCCTGTGTGTGTGCGCGCGCATGTGTGTGTGAATGTGTAAAGAAAATGTTTCAAACTTAAATTGGGCAATTTGTTGAGAATCAGAATATGGAAGAAAAAAAAAAAAAAAAAAAAATTCAAACAAAAATAGCCCGATTTATTGAGGAGAGCCAGAATATTAAAAAAAAAATGTTTCAATGTGGTATTATATTATATTTTTGAGGAGAACCTAAATAAAAAAGAATAAAAATCCATCATTTCATTCAAACGTTAGAGCTACTTCCCGCGCCCCATGAGTGGGGTCCTTTGTTATTGCTGTTATTAAATCTAATTGGTATTTTGTATATGAGTACTATTACTGTTTTTCACCGACTTATACACACAGGTACACGAATAAACAGAAGTAAACACAGTACCAGAGTGTGCAGGGACACTACTTCACTGCAATGTGAACTGTTGTTCTCCGTACCAAGGGAAGTTAGTGTATGTCGATGTACACCTAACATGTATTCAAAGTAATCAAACGGAGGACTCTTCTCATAAGACAAAAGTAATTAAGTTTTAAACAAAGTGTACACCTGTGGAGTAACGGTTAGCGCGTCTGGCCGCGAAACCAGGTGGCCCGGGTTCGATTCCCTATCGGGGCAAGTTACCTGGTTGAGGTTTTTCCGGGGTTTTCCCTCACCCAATATGAGCAAATGCTGTGTAACGTTCGGTGTTGGACCACGGGCTCATTTCACCGGCGTTATCACCATCTCATTCAGACGCTAAATAACTAAGATATTGGTAAAACGTCGTAAAAAATAACCTTTCAAACAAATCTACGACTTGAATAATTTCAAGGGAAAAATTGTTCCGGGGCCGGTTATCGATCCCGGGACCCCTTGTTGAACGTACCAGCGCTCTACCACTGAGCTACCCGGGAACTCCACCCGACACCGTCTCAACTTTTCCCTTTATATCCACACAACTCGCGTGGGCTGACGAAACGCCAGAGACCCACAACGAGTGCACACAATCTCTGTGTGACTTGGAATTGTGGTTTTCTGTTAACGTACACAGTAACGTATATATTATGCAAATCTAGTCTTTCAGGTAGAAAAGACTAGATTTGCATAATATATACGTTACTGTGTACGTTAACAGAAAACCACAATTCCAAGTCACACAGAGATTGTGTGCACTCGTTGTGGGTCTCTGGCGTTTCGTCAGCCCACGCGAGTTGTGTGGATATAAAGGGAAAAGTTGAGACGGTGTCGGGTGGAGATCCCGGGTAGCTCAGTGGTAGAGCGCTGGTACGTTCAACCAGGGGTCCCGGGATCGATACCCGGCCCCGGAACAATTTTTCCCTTGAAATTATTCAAATCTGCTTTACAGGGAGCTTCACCTGAAAGACTAGATTTGCAAAATCTACGATTGTGCTAAAGCAACTCAACAAATAAGAAACCTGCACTGTGTATGGAAGAAATAGATCTTTGTGAAGTCTGCCAAGTAACTGGAAGAGGAGCGCCAGTTTCTCTTGTTTTGTTTCGGTCTCGTCGTCATGCAGGCGTGGGTGGTCGAGAATCCACTAATTGCTTCGCGAGCTCTGTTTACATTCAGTCCTTTCCATTTATTGACTGGCTCTAGCTGACACAATTAGCATCTCTTCTCTCAACAGCGTTTCATGATATTTTACTAATTCGACAGCTTTTGAACCATTAAGTGGAATGTTCTCACAAACGAAGTTTAGAATGTAAAAGGTTTTCGAGTTAGAGATCACGGATTTTTCTTCCATGATGTACTCATACATGAGTTTGTCGAAACATTTCACTCTGTTCTAAATCGACATTAGTGCTTATTTAATTCAGAGAACGCTGCTGAAAGCATTTGTATAACAGACACCATTTTATTAACGAAGATTAAAGTTTAATTCGAGGCAGGTTTTATGATTATTCAAAGTAGGAATTTGAAAAAGATGCCGAGTCCACTGGAGCAAAAAAAGGAAATGTTCGTGCTGACACTCAGTATCCGTAACTGTATGCAGATATGCCATGAAATTGATACGGGTCTATTAGAATGATTGTCCATATTGTATAATTTTATATACAGAGTGATTCGGGAGGATTTACCGTCCTTTACGGAGCTTATTTCCGAAGACATTCCGAGCAAAAGCGTCATATAAACATGGGTCCTATTCTCAACATTTACTGAGTTACGTTTCGTTATTGGAACGCATTGCTGTGAACGCGTGATCTTGGTCAGCGTGCAGTCAGCAGCCAGCGCGAGCGCTACGGAAATCAAAGATAGCCGTATGCAGTTACGTAGCGCGACGAGTGCCATTCACAAGCGTGCGGCCAAGTGTACTCAAGCGGACGGCGATATTTTTTAAAATGTGTTGTAAACTCTCCAAAATTGAATTGCAAATAATTAAGTCGGTGGAAGTGGTGTGATTTGTAATAATTGTTGTGATAAGTACGTAAGAATAATGTACTTTTCTAGTTAAAAGTGGAAAAAGGTCTCTGTACGAAGCAACTAAGGAGTTCACAGCTCATTTTTAGCTCTATGATACTTGCCAATTAACCCTTAAATTGGCAGTAGGATACAACAGGTTAATAGGCTATATGCTATAATTTTAATAGAACAATAGAAAAAATTGGTAGGAAAATTAAATTTCACAACACTATAATATTGTACAAATAAAATATAGACATTGCGATAGTTGTTTTCTTTACAGTCCGACATAGTAAACTAGTGTGAGAAATGAAGTTTTGCGAATTTAAGGGTTAAAGAAATGATACTTCTGAATGGTTCATTCTCTATGTGTATTATTATTTTGCCTTCATACTAAAGAAAAAACGTATTTTACAAAAAACTTTAAATTAGTGTAACTATGAAAATATTGAGAATAGGGACTATGTTTATATTATATTTTTTTCTCACAAGTCTTCAGACATAAGCTCCGTAAAGGACGGTAAATCCTGGTGAATCACCCTGTGTATAATTTTTTTCAAGCAAAAAATACATTTTTCTATGATTAGTTCTTGAACTGGTTTTTATAGTTTACAATTGAGTACATTCCATATTACGTTAAGAAGAAGCATTTATTCAGGTTTCTGACATAATTCAGTGATTTAAATTACGGTTTTTAAGATTTCATTCACGCAACAAAGATGTCAGGTCCGTATTCAGTGGACTTGTAACTTTTTTGTTATTCAGGTTGCATTATATTGCATTTTTTGTCCCGATGAAATGGTTATCTCCGAATTCTTTGCACCAAAAGCCAGAAACTGGTAAGGGACGGTATAACAAATCTCGCTAAAAGCTAAAAACTGGCTCCAGACCATGGAATATAATGGACTTCACTTTTAAGATTAGTTTGGAATACGTATTATACTGTATATCCGTCGCGTGTTAAGTACCTGGTTAACTAGTTGCAGCCTGTTATTGGCCATCTTCAGAACTGATTGATGCTGGTCTTGGCGCCTTTTGTTTGCGTTTTCTGTGGGACTGTGTTTGTGTAGTTTAATGTGGAGTCAAAGAGTGTGTGTGTTCTGAAATTGAGTTGTGTGTTGAGAATTTTGTTTGGGTATGTTTATGTGTGTTAATTTCAGAACACACACATTCTTTGACTCCATATTACACTACACAAATACACCCCCACAGGAAACACAAACAAAAGGCACCGAGATCAGCACCAACCAGTTCTGAAGATGGCCAATAACAGCCTGAAACTAGTTAATCAGGTACAGTAATATTTAACATGCGAAAGGTATATAATGGATATTCCAAAGTAATGTAGTGTTAAAAGTTGTGTTATCAAGATGTATGTTTAAGAGTAGATTAATTTTTTTGTCACAACACACTCCAACAAAAATGTTCCTCCAAAACCGACATTACTTATGGTATATTATATTATATTATATTATATTTGTAGCGCTATGTTAGAATTATGGTTGCATTCTACACAGTAGCAATAATTTTTAAAGTTGCAATAGGCTATTTCCTCACAGTTGTCTTTGAAACGACCAACTTTTAAGAATGAACCGTTATTTATATAGTGCAGCCGTGGCGAAAAGGTGACTCGCGAGCACAGTGTGGCTCGCAATGTTAGCTATGCATTTCTCTTGCTTCCTACCTCCCCAACCCTCACCCTCCCACTCATTGGAGTCAAACTACGTCCCATTTGTATTTTTCTCTGACCTGCTAGTAGCGTATCGTCGCAAAGTCTCTCTCGAAACCATTTACCTTTACAGAAACGAAACTTTGAAGTAGGATAGGAAGACGCATTTTTTGGTGCTAATATGATGAGAATATTAAATGTATGATTTGTTCACAAGTATTACGAGGAAAACGGTTGTATAACATAAAACGGCATTATAGTATATGTCACTCACGAAACATTAAAAGATTATTATTATTATTATTATTATTATTATTATTATTATTATTATTATTATTATTATTATTATTATTATCATTATTATTATTATTATTATTATTATTATCTCTGTACGTCGATTCTTTTTCAGCACATGTACGAATAATGCGGTTAGATCTTCAATTTAAACTCACAGATTTACAATGTGATGTTAAATGAAAGCTAGATGTAAGGACTTGACAAATGTTGAACTTTTCAAATCTTTGCCAAAAAATAAATATCCGAAGCTTCGTTCTTTGGCTTGCTATCTTGAAACCATGTTCGCTACAACTTACGTTTGTGAAAAAATTATTTTCAACAATGAACAATGTAAAAACCAAATGATCACCACTGACAAACATCTTCGTGATCAACTACAACTGGCAGTAAGAGATATAATTCCTGATTTTGAAACTCTATCGCAGAGATATTCTGTAGACAGTTAATTTCAGGTTATGATAATGTGTCCTAAGTTTTCTTATTCATTTCTTTCCTCGTTACTAAACATTAGTTTATAATCTTAAACTGTATAAAATTATATTTAAGTGCTTGACGTAAGAAAAATGAAAATCCGTTAATAAGTCAGACGGTTGCTTCACTTCCCCTTCGGGTGTCCGGCTCCCTCCATAGGTGCTATGCACGTTGCAGGTTACACAGTGGCTCGGAGCACGATCACATTTTCGCCACGGCTGATATAGTGCAATACATTCAATATAGAAAATTTATATGTATATTAACAATGATAGTTATATATTATGGGCGGACACAATGTGAAATTAAGGATATAGTGTCCAGTTATCGTAGAAAGGACACATGTAATAAAATTACATGCATTACAACAAGTTTCATAACCTACAAAGAGAAGTGGGTGCAAGATTGCCGTCTCTGTACACACATTCAGTTCTGTTTACGTCGGATTATGCAGGCTGGGCTGTGTTTTGCTTTTAATCTGTGTCCTGCTCTGGAGCCTGGCCAACTTCTTAATAACTTGACTGCCTGGCAGCACGGAGATCCCCATTTGTCACGGGTTGTCCCGCGCCCTAGACTCGTCTGTTGAAAAGTCACGGCGACTTACCGTCCAAGATGGGCTACATCCTGCCTCACTATGTCATGCACACGTAGTATTACAGTCTACGTCCAGTGTCGCCACGACCTACTCACGAAAATCAGGAGAAAATCATCGAAAAAAACAGGAGATTATAGTAGATTAATTAAACATGAATTTTCTCTTTGTATTATAATATTAATTAGAAAAATGTGTACTGTAAGAAAGATGATACTGTTGTATTACAATATAGCACATCCCTAACCAATGAAATTGAACAATTTTGCTAAATATAATTACTGTCATCTCTACTCAGCATATGTAACTAAGTCATGCAATTTTGTTTTTACACAGTAATGTCCTATTGACAATGTTTCGCATTAATGTATTAAACAGAAATTGTTCGTGTATTCACAAAATGTTTTCGATACAACAAGATTTATTTTAAAGGTATTTAAATACAGTATTGCACTAACTGCGACTATAACAGACGAAAAATTATCCTCTTTCTTGCCTTTACATAACTATCCTTTAAACTGTTCATCATTTTCCCACTCTGATTTATAGAATTCTAGGAGTATTTACTTTTCTTTCTTGCTGGGACACTTTCACTCATTTTAATTGATCACTGTGCACGATATGTAACACAAAAATGCTATTACCTACACCTCACTCTCTCACTGTTTCACGTGCACACAATCAGAAACAAACTTCACTGCTGAATAAGTTTCGTTCTTTCTCTCTTCCCCGGGTCCCCAAAACAATAATGAAATAACTTAATTCTGTCGTCGATTTGCAAAAGGAGACATGTCTAAAATAACGAAGTGTTGGAAAATCGCAAAAAAAAAAAAACAAAAAAAATCATAACAGACTTAAAATATTAAAATGTTCATGGATCCTGAATGTTTGTATGTATCTAGAGTGATCTAATTAGAAAAAAAAATACGGACATTTTAAGGGGAATTGGACGTTATCGCATGCAAAGTAATGGTAAAAATAGCCTACCTTCAAGCGGTCAGAATTGTAATACTATTTATCACAATTCTTTCATTTTTTTAGTGATATATGTATACACATTAAGCTTTAAAATGAAAGAAGAATGGTTAATCTAGTGTAAATCTTACCCTTAAATTAATTTTTGAATTTAATCATATTTTTTATATAAATTCACTACATACCTGTGATTAGGTACATTCTATTCACTTATCATAGCACACATTGAATTAAAATTTTGGCCACTTACTGCTAATAGATACTAAAACATACCCTACTAAAATTATTAAAATATCTGTAATAATATGGGCATACGGCTTATACTAATCTTCAATTTCTTTTTAATTTATTGACGGTGATGATTGCTATAAGCCCTATGCCCATAATATTATAGATACATGAATAATTTTAGTAGGGTATGTTTTAGTATCTATTAGCAGTAAGTGGTCAAATTTTTAATTCAATATGTGCTATAATAAGTGAATAGAATGTACCTAATTACAGACATGTAGTGGATTTATAAAAAAAATTGTGCTTAATTAAAAAAATTAATTTAAGGATAAAGATTTACTCTAGAGTAACCATTCTTTTTCATTTCAAAGCTTAATGTGTATACATATATCACTAAAAATGTAAGAGCTGTGATAAATAGTATTATATTTATGACTGCTTGAAGAGAGGCTATTTTTACCATTATTTTGCATGCGATAATGACCAACTCCCCTTAATTTAACTTATAGTTTTTGCGATTTTCCAACACTTCATTTTCGACTTGTCCCCTTTTGCAAATCGACGACAGTTATCACATGCTTACGTTGCATGAAGATTATATACTTGTGTGCGCGCGTGCGTGTGCGCTTTCGTGGCAAGGTTTCAAACATTCGTTCTCTATCATTCTGTAATTATGTTTAGACTATCGAGTGGATTGGAGAGACCCATAACTCTGAGCCATATGTATAAAACATGATCTTCATCTGGAGTGTGCTGATATCATAATCCGCCGCTGGACTCCAGGCGAGAGGCGACGCTTTGCTTTTTGTAAGCATCATTTTGGTGACGCATTATGAGCAGGGAGACAAATGAAAACATTGTTTGACTTGTTTATAAGATGCAAAAATAAGACATGGTGACATAATATATGTGTACTAAAGTAATGAGTTAAAAATCCGGGCATAAAACTAGATGACTGCAGCATGCCAAAAAGGCAGGAGAAATTCGGACTTTGACAAAAAATTAGTAGAGCAGTAGATTCAATAGAAAAACAGGAAATCTCCTGCTAAATCAGTAGGTATGGCAACACTGTCTACGTCACCTTCCATCTCCCAGGTTGTCAGATATCTTCTTAAGGTCATTATTATTATTCGACTATTCTGTTTGTGGAACGGCAGTGCTGGTACCATATACCACAGTGAGAATTTGTTAGTAGGCATTATGTAAATACTCATACACAATAATCACTAAAATTTATAAACTAACTTTCTACACTTGAAGAATCAAGACTTTTGTAACACGACTTGTGACTACAGCGAATGCCATATGGCGACTGAGGATCTACTACGCCGCATCTCTAATAGCCCGCGCATCGCAGACAGCACAGGGAGCGGGCAGCCAGTAACCCGCCGTTTTCTCGCCTTACGTCATAATAATGTCTCTGTATGATTGAAAGAATTTTAGTTTTGTCCTATAAACGTGCAGAAATTTTACCTCAACAAATGTAACTTTTCGTTCTGCAAAGGAATTTTACAAAGTTACATTTGTTCGAATCAAATTTCGTCTGAAGGACGAAACTAAAATTCTTTTCATCATTTTTGTTATCATAATACAGTGCTCTCTTAACTTTACTAAGCATATTGGGAATTAAATCAATGGTTTTTCCAAAACACGTTATGAAATGCTTTATATAAACCAATTTTTATCTCCAAAAGGAAGTAAAACGAGCAAAATTTTATTAAACCTTTTATCTGACTATCTTAAAGAATAACACTCCAAAATTAATGACATTACTTACGGTTCAGCCTGTATGAATTTCGAATAACAATTCAATTACAGCAAAAACTAATTTTCCTCGTGTTATTATTATTATTATTATTATTATTATTATTATTATTATTATCATCATCATCATCATCACCGTTAGCATTATCATTACCATCTTTTTATTGTTCATAGAAATAAAATAAAAAATATTATTTGGTGGCAAAAGAGGATAGGAAGAGAAACAAGTAGAGAAGGATAATTTAGGACATTTAAGTGACGAATAAAAAATATAAGATAAGAGAAAGGGACGGTAGGAAAGGATAAAGGTGAGGAAAATTGGTTAAAAAAGGCAGAACAAAACAGATGAAATAGATAAAATACGGAAACAAAAATGTTATGAAATAACCCTACGTAGGAATGAAATAGAAGTGAACGAGATAAAAGAAACAGTAAAGGTGAAGTAAAAGTGGAGGAAGGTGTAAAGTAAGCTTAAAAACATAGGGTGTAAATTGAAGGAGGAAGACGGTTGAATATAAAAGAGAAGAAAGGTGTGAAGGAAAAGGCGAGGAAAGTTTGAAGGAAAAGGAGTATGAAGGTGTGAAATAAAAGGGAAGAAAGTTGTGAAGTAAAAGAAAAGGAAGTTGTGAAAAAAGAACAGGTAGCGTTGAAGGAAAAATGAGGAAAGTGTGAAGAAACAGAAGATGAATATTTGAAGTAAAAGGGAAGGAAGCTGTGAAGGAAAAGAGGAGAAAGGTACGATGTAACGGAAGAGGAAGGTGGAAAGTAAAATATGAATGTGTCAAGGAAAAGGGGAGGAAGAAGTGAATTAAAAGTGGTGGAAGGTCGGAAGAGAAAGAGGAATGTATGAAGTAAAGAAAGAGGAACATAGGAGGTAAAAGAGGAGGGTATGAATGGTAAGAGGAAGAAGGTGTGTAGTATAAAGAGGAGGAATTTGTGAAGTAAAGAGGAGGAAGTTGTGAAGTAAAAGAGGAGGAAGTTGTGAAGTAAAAGAGGAGGAAGTTGTGAAGTAAAAGAAGAGGAAGTTGTGAAGTAAAAGAGAAGGAAGTTTTGAAGTAAAACAGGAGGAAGTTGTGAAGTAAAACAGGAAGAAGTTACGAAGTAAGACAAGAGGAAGTTGTGAGGTAAAACAGGAGGAAGTTGTGAAATAAAGCAAGAGGAATTTGCGAAGTTATTAAGTAAAAGAGGAAGTTTCGAAATAAAATGGAAGGAAGTTGTGAAGTAAAAGATACTGTTTCGAAGTAAAATAAGAGGAATTTATGAAGTAAAAGAGGGGGAAGTTGAAAAGTAAAAGAGGAGAAAAGTGTGAATTAAGGTGGTACAAAATATGGAAATTGGAAGATAAGTTTGAAATGAAGTAAGAATGAAATTAATGGAGGTTAAGGAGAATTCGGAAGAGAAAGGTAAAGAGAAAAAGAATTGGAAGAAATGAAAACATGCTCAAAAAGAGTACGACGAGGACCTGAAAATGGAACATAAAAAATTATATAAAAGGAAGTGAAGCGGTGGAGGAGAGAGAAAAGAAGATGAAAAGGAATGAAGAAGTGAAGGATAAGAATAGGAATAGCGTAAAAATAAGTAGAATATATTGGGTAGTAGGAGATTTGAGAACGAAAGAAAGAAAAAGAATACAGAAAGCATGAGAACTTCTGAACAAACTTAATACCCTGAACACCATCACAAATTTCGTTCATCATTTATGAAATCTTGCAGATGAAAACGAGAATGAAGCGCATCTGGAAGGCAACACTTAAGTTTAAGACATCTCCAAACTCATACGCTGATAGTATGGAGATGTGTAGAATCGTACCTTCCTGCTTAGGAGAGCATAAAATATGAAACAGCTGGCAGGCGACTTCTTCACATTGTTATGCAGAATATCACGCTCAAAGACGAGGTGGAAGTGTCCGGGGTGGCGCTTTGTATTGAACGCAGAGTAAGGGGCAAAAAGAAAGGCTTGCAAATGGAGTAATTCGATATTCAGTAACTCCATTCCGACGCCAGTTTTATTCCGCATACGGAACAAGAGACTGCCGGCGCAGATTCCTTCAGAGTCACAACCTCTCGTCTTACGTGCATTCATCATGAAAACGTTATCCAATTTCACTTTGTAGTTGAAAACACTCAATTTAGAAGTTGACTACAAACCGAAACAACTTTATTCTATCCTGAATTTAGAGACTTAAGCATTTATCTATTTCAACCTCAATACACAAGTGGTTCAGAAACTATGATCATCACTTCAGGACTCACATCTGTACATCATTTTGAGCCAAAAATGTCATAAGAACATAAGTCCGATGTTCAATATTTATGGAGTTACAGCTATTCGGATTCTAAGAAAGTAGAAGCTATTTTCAGGAACTCAAATATACACAGGATTATTAAAAATACTATATTAGAAAGGAAAAAGCATACCCTAACCTCAGTTTCAAAGTAGATAATCAAATATTCCTCCTTCCACTTTAACGTACTAGCTCGCACGAATATGAATCGGGAGCGTAGCATTTCGTACCTTGGCACGGCTGATGAGCACAGCAGCGATCATAATACGAGGAAGCTAATTATTCTCTTGTTTGTACGTTCGTACGTGAACTGCTACTTCACGCGAAAAGTGGTGAGGCATGTTGATAATACATTTTCTGGTCTCTAAAGGGAAATCTTCAGATGTAGCATTATAAAATACCAACCTTAGACAACAGGGTATTAGCCGTGACTTAACAAAAATTGCCTCCCAAGTCCCCCGACTTCAATTGTCTGTATTTTTTGTTTGGTGATATTTGATATGTTTTGTGTATTTCAAACCTGTTGATGTTAACGAACTCCGGTAACGCATTGCCAGTAGATGTCAAGTTATTGGGGACAAGCCAGGGATATTCGAAAGTGTATGACTTTCTATCAGGAAAAGTGCTGATGCCTGCTTTATCACAAACGGTGGTCATATTGCGCACATGTTATAACGCTGTCTCCCTCCAGTGCATATAGGATGTTATGTTAGCCTAGAACACCTGTAGTCCACACCTGTGGAGTAACGGTTAGCTCGTCTAGCCGCGAAACCAGGTGGCCCGGGTTCGATTCCCGGTAGGGGCAAGTTACCTGGTTGAGGTTTTTTCCGGGGTTTTCCCTCAACCCAATATGAGCAAATGCTGGGAACCTTTCGGTGTTGGACCCCGGACTCATTTCACCGGCATTATCACCTTCACCTCATTCAGACGCTAAATAACCTAAGCTGTTGATAAAGCGTCGTAAAATAACCAACTAAAATAAAAAAAACACCTGTACTGATAACATATAAAACCACATAGGTTTCGAAAACGACGGATTTGCGAATCTATGTCTATTAGGACTTTTTGTCTTGTTTCACTGCCGTATACTCGATCCTGCAGTTTGTATCTATAATTATGAAACAAACTGTGTAGAACATGCACTGGTTTCAATACTATTTACTCGAAATCACTCTGAAACAAACAACATTCTTTATAGTTGCTGTAACCTAATGCAATCCCGCATACAACCCGTATTGCCAAATGCTACAACTACTGTTAAAAATCTGAACTGTTTATTTTTTATTTTTATTCCGAAAATCAGTTCGGTTTAATACAATTTTACTTAACGGTTGAGTGCTCAATTTAATTATGAAAACTGCAATCAATAGAAGAGAGAAAGGAATTTGCAGCCATAGATGCTACGTGCAAAGCAGATTGCTTGTCCCAATGTCCAAGTCTATTACGTACAACCTCATGATATACAGCATGAAACATTTATAATTCAAAATTAATCCAATGTCGACATAATTAAAGCTTGAATTAAAGGTTGTTGATACTTTTAGAGTAGCATTTTAACCAATTTGAGAAACACAGCAGAGACCACGTCAAATACAGATAAGAGCGCTTGTGTAATGCTCATTTTAAGAACTACAGCCCCTACCAAAAGTGTAAGGACATCCCTCCATAAGTGATGTTTCACTCCTGTCCTTATACTTATGTAAAACCTCCTGATGACTATATGAGGACGAAATTATTGTGAAAAGTGAAGTTTTTACTGCAAACCAAATTTGTACAGCTTCTAAACTGTGGATTATATAACAATTTGTCTGTTATGAAACTTATTAAAAAATTACATATTTTGTAGAAAAAAAATTCTTCAGCCCTGGAGACAACGGGTAAGTGGAACGGAACTCTCAAAAACCCCTCCCATAACCTTTCAGCTTCCACTGCCTTATAAACAAACGCACAGTGGGCACTGTGTATCAGTGATGGATTTCAGGTGACTTGCAAGAGCCGAAAATTCGTAAAGCTATGTTGCAATCCGTCACTAAGCAATGCTTAACTGCAAATCTACTAGTCTCAGTCGGAGAAAGTGAAGTGGGGAGTTAAGGGTAAATATGTCGTGACATATATATATATATATATACATATATTTTATATAAGTAATATATATTCAAATAATTTAGTTTTATATTAATATAAATCATATATATATATATATATATATATATATATATATATATATATATATATATACCTCTATCTTTCAACAATAATACTGTATTATTTATAGATAATCTGTATTTTATATAAGTAATTATTATAATATAAATAACCCCATGCTTCAGTAAATTAGGTTATTTTATGAAATAATTAATTTATGTATAAGATATTATATATATACATAATTTCTTATATTACTAAAAAAAATCAAATTACCAACAAGTAAGCACAAAACGCATTACAAAATAAAAAATCTAAACCAATAAATAAAAAAATTATCTTAAAACAATAAAAATAAGAGTGCCTGAATTGAGTTAATAGTGTCCAGGCCTGTTATAAACGATGGCAAAGGGAACGTTTTCTCTTCCTATCATCACATAGGCCTAGTATATTACAGAAATTATTTTGTCTTATTTTTATTTTCATCACTGAAATTGTCGTCGTCATAATAATAATCATCATCGTCATTATCCTACTGAGTGTAGTAACAGAAAGATATTGACCGTATGGTAAATTCAATGGGCACAATTCTCCCCAGAAAAAGAAATTCCCATCTTCCTATCATCACTAATTGAAGCGGTGAGATCAGTAACCATTCAAGTCCACTTCTGGCTAATCATTTTTTGCAAATTCGAAATTAAATTTTCGGTATTTGCACAAGTGTTATGACTTTAAAAGTTGGTATACTACTTCGTCTTGATCTCTAAAACAACCAGGAATATTACGTGCAAAAAATAATAATTAGGTAAGAAATAAAAAAAAGTTTTTTTCATTTTTCTCGAAACTTGTGTAAATAGACTCTTGAATGGTTATTGATCTCACCCCTTCAATTATTGCTATTATTATTATTATTATTATTATTATTATTATTATTATTATTATTATTATTATTATTATTATTATTACAATTTGCTCAGGATCATAGACATAATAAATCTGTCGTTAACAACTTTTCCCTCAAGTTATGGTGTAGTACAGCGGTCATCAGCACAGTGCACCCTCGGGCTAGCGTCTCTTACCCGCATATAAGACATTGCACAAGCGGGTATCCGTGCCTGCTGGCGGGTATGCTTCCTCCCTTTCCCTTCTGCACGACGGTGCATATTCATATATACTTCTTACTCGTTACCCATTTCAGCGAGTACGTGGAACGTTGATACCCTGTACGAGTGAGAAAGGCGTCTTTGACTAGAATAGAGAGCAATCCTACTGCACAGATGACGTCAGCAGCTCTGTATTTGTACCAGCGACTGCCGTTCCACAAACAGAATAGTCGGATAATAATGACCTTAAGAAGACATCTGGGAGATGAAAGGTGACGTAGACTGTAATACTACGTGTGCATGACATCGTGAGGCAGGATGTAGCCCATCTTGGACGGTAAGTCGCCGTGACTATTCACCAGACGAGTCTAGGGCGCGGGACAACCCGTGACAAATGGGGATCTCCATGCTGCGCCAGCCAGTCAAGTTATTAAGAAGTTGGCCAGGCTCCAGAGCGCATCATGATATTCGGCAGGACACAGATTAAAAGCAAAACACAGCCTAGCCTGCGTAATCCGACGTAAACAGAACTAAATGTGTGTACAGAGACGGCAATCTTGCACCCACTTCTCTTTGTAGGTTATGAAACTTGTTGTAATGCATGTAATTTTATTACATGTGTCGTTTCTACGATTACTGGACACTATATCCTTCGCTTCACATCACAATAATGACTCTGTATTTTATTATCATAATACAACGTCCTCTTAATATAACAATTTTTATCTTGAAAAGCAGCAAAACGCAGGAAAATTGTACCAAACTTTTTTATTTGAAATTTAACAAAGAAAACCCCTGAAATCACAGACATTATTTACTGTTCACTCTGGTATATGGCAATGAGGGAATTACGGAGTATTTTTGGGCTCCACGAAGCCCAGATCTAACACCCTGTGATTTTTATTTATGGGCAAAACTAAAAGGTAAGATTTATAGAATAAATCCTCATTCTGTAGATGAACTAAAAGACTATATACGAGAAGAAATCGAGGCTATCAATGATGTGAAACTTCAGAGTGTTGTTCATTCGTTTATCAGAAGATGTCAGTTGTGTGTGGCAGCAAACGGGGGTCATTTTCAGCAATGACTTCGAGCATGATAAGTCCAAATTATTGAATATTTCATTGTTATGTATTGTAGAAGTGCCGGAGAAATGGTTACGCACTCGCCGGAAAACACGCTAGCAGTGGACCACGAGTCACCCACCGTTTTCTCGCTTCACATCACAATAATGACTCTGTATTTTATTAATCAGGGAACGGATTTATATGGACTAAAAATATATGAAATATGTAAATATATATGTAGTTATTTTTACCAAAATATGGAATTAAATATGGATTTTTACCAAAATATGGAATTAAATATGGACTTAAAATTATAAAAAAATGACTATGTACGTTAAATATTGGTACATTTTAATCAAACTAAACAAAAAATATAATGGACGTACCTTATCTTCCAATGTAGTTTCAACAAAACACAATTTTTATTGTCTGTTACCATAACAATAGGTTACAAACATTTCTTTCAAGTGCTGAAAAGTGAATCTTCTTCTATTGTCTCTGAGGATAGATTTATACTGACTAAAAGAGCGTTCGACGTCACAAGAAGTAACTGGTACATAATTCAATTTCACAATGTCTGCTGGGGATAAGTCCAAGTTAATCTTCACTGTTGATTCACCACTCATCACAGCAACAACCTTTTGTAGTTCTTCATATCCAGGGTTTTTTGAAAGTACAGTGTCCACCTTAGCTCTTACTGCATCTGCAACTTTACCTCTACCACGATTCAGTTGTTCCACAGTACTATTTATAATTTCAAAACTTTCAGATAGTGAAAGGTGCCTATTTTGGAGACTTTTGAGCGTTTTTATGATGCATGAAAATGTATGCTGAATGTGAGCTAAGTCATTCTTCACACTTATGTCACAGGTAACTGTTTTCGCAGTATCAATTGAGACTGCATCTTCAGAGTCCAATGCAAGGAGAACATTGTTAATAGAGTCTATATGTTCGGCATAATATTCAACTGCTTCTAGCCATGTACCCCATCTAGTTAAAATTGGCTTTGGTGGCAATGGAATTTCAGGGTACATTTCTTTCAACACGTTAACTCTACTGGGAGCTTTGAGAAATACTTTTTTCACTGATGAAATCAACAAATCTACTTTAGGGAAATTGTCTCTGACCACTTCTGCCACACGATGAAATGCATGCGCCACACAAGTAAAATGAGTCAATTTAGGATATACAACAGATAATGCTTGTCCAGCTTTGACCATATAAGGGGCAGCATCGCTAATAAAGAATAACACATTATCGTACATAATACCCTTTGGCCACAGGATACCCATAGCTTCGTTGAACAGTTTAACTATAGTTTTGTTATTGCACTTTTCTAGAACATCACAATGTAAAAGAATTCGTTCAGAATATTGTTCACTTAACAAACCGATAACTACATTACCAACAAGTCTACCTTCTTTGTCGGGAGTCTCATCAATGGAAACCCAAATTGAACTATCTTTAATTTCATCTCTTATCTTCTGTATTGTCTCATCGTAGATGGATGGAGCATACGTCTTCCTAAGTGTTGACTCATCCGGGATTGTATGTTGAGTATATTTTTCAAGGAATTCCCTGAAGACCTTATTCTTTAGTTTGTAGAGAGGAATATCAGCAGAGATGAGAGAACGGCACAGGTCGATGTTAAACTCAGATCTTACATTCGATGTTGTTGGTTGTGTTAAAAACAATTGTCTCTGCTTGGAATTTAGTTGTTTGTTGGCCTGATGTTTACTAGTTGTAATGTGTTGTTGCACCAGGAACTTTTGTGTAGATGATACTGCACACTGACACAAATTACAAAATAATATTTTATTGTCAGTTGATAAACCATCTTCTTTAAATTCTGAAATGTAACTTGTTAGTTTTGATTTTAAATTGACTGAATGACGTACTTTTGGCATATTTACCGTCTTTATAGTATGATTTACAAAACTGAACCTATGTGTACTCTGACTGGCATTTAACTGTTGAGCTGCACAACTGAAGTCTGTTAAAAATTTTAAATTAAATTAATACAGTTTTGTAACTTACTTTCCCATTGTTGATAGGACTGCTAATTTTCAAATAACTCTGATGTTAAAGGGATTACTGAACATGTGTTTAAATCTCTATTGTTGAAATGTATTTTTAAAAGTTAATGGAATTTTGTTTTGTTTTATTGTTAAACCTAATATAATATGGACTGTTTTATATGAAATATGGAAAATATATGGAAATTAACGAAAATATGTACTAAACTCTAAAATATGGGAAAATATGGAAAATAAAAGTAGGATTTTTCAACCCTACACATTGTGAAACATAAAGATAATGCAAAATATAAATTATATTAGCTTTATAAGTAAATATGTATTTACATATAAATCCTTTCCCTGTTTATTATCATAATACAACGCTCTCTTAATATAACAATTTTTATCTTGAAAAGAAGCAAAAAGCAGGAAAATTGTACCAAACTTTTTTATTTGAAATTTCTCAAAGAAAGCCCCTGAAATCAATGACATTATTTACTGTTCACTCTGTATATAGGTATTTACTTCGGGACCTGTAAGTTAAGAAAATTGTAACCTCAGGAATGCATTCTCTGCCGCCTGAAGTCAAGGGCTGCCGAACATTGAAATCTTTAAAATCCAAGGTAGAAAATTATCTTATGACGAGTTGCCAAACTAACTTACTAAGTATTGTATTACATGTTTCCACGTATTCATATTGTTTATGTTCTAGTGATATTTAACTGGTTTTACCTTTTTATTTTCATATTTCGCGATAATGTTATATCTACAATGTGATAACTTGAGCTATATATAATCATAATTTTCCTTTCTGTGTGTACCTAAAAATACTGTATTCATTGTATGCTTTCTACTTCACTATTATTATTATTATTATTATTATTATTATTAGTATTATTATTATTATTATTATTGTTATTATCATCATCATCATCATTATTATCAATAATTGTTTTATTTTTTATACTTTGTATGTCTCATTTATTTTGACCTGCTGTTTAGATTTTATCATGCTTTTTCCTTTCTTCCTATATGTTATATATTATAGGAAGAAAGGAAAAAGCATGATAAAATCTAAACAGCAGGTCAAAATAAATGAGACATACAAAGTATAAAAAAATAAGACAATTATTGATAATGATGATAATAATGACAATAATAATAATAATAATAATAATAATAATAATAATAATAATAATAATTTATTATGTCTGGTTTCTACTTACTTGTTGTTTATATTATATTATTATTATCTTATTCAGTTTTGTGTGTAAAATTGTAGTGTACTTTGTAAATTTGTAGTGTTTTTTGTAACGCAGTTTTACTCCTGGTTGTGTGTTAGAGAAGGCAGTATGGCTTTAACTCTGCCAGGTTAAATAAATCATTATTATTATTATTATTATTATTATTATTATTATTATTATTATTATTATTAAATTTAAATTTAAATTAAATGTAGGCCTATATAAATTATTTACTTAATATAACAATTACAACTGAAAATATAAATGCAGCTAATTTATTATATCTTTATTCTTAAGTATACCAAAATTACTTTATTGATGTAGGCTTCGTTTCCTACAACGCTGATATTGTGATGAGTTATGGATGTGTTACAATATCGCACCGGAGCGTCATTCTTCCTTGTAGGTCGGGGCAGATGTTTAGTATTTATCTCAAAAGTTTCCCGTCCATTTCCCAGCAAATCGCGGACTCATTTGTTGCGTCCATCAGGACGATTAATCTCGTCCTATCATGTGGTTAACTTGTCCAAGCCGCGCATTCTCCTAGCACTCAGGTCGCCTGCATCATTAAGCAGATTGCCGTAGCCCACACCATTTTTTTGTGCGAGATAAATTGTTATAATCCGTTGTGAAACCACTTTCAGAGTAGAAAGTATTAAGGTTGAATGTAAAATATGAGTAAAATAGAAATTTTAATCACAGCTTTCCTATTTGTCCAACAATATTCAGGGCCACCAAAGTAGCTCAGTTGGCTGATCCTGAGCTGTGTTCGAGTGTGTGGGTTCCATTCCCGATTACGCTGTTTACCTAGTTGGGTTTTTCCGAGATTTTATCCAATCGAAAGACGAATTTTAAATAAATTATGGCGAATCCTTGGTCTCATCCCGCCAAATTTCATCTATCAACAATTCCATCGACGTGAAATAACCTAGTAGTTGATACAACCTACTAAAAATAATCTCGTGCTTATAATTGGATTGCACCCCAAATATTTTTTATGTTTCCTTCATTAAGGAAGATCACAGTGGTAATGCATGCTGCTTCCACAAAATCTGTTGTGAAGTGCGATTGATGTTGGCAAGTAAGCGCCAATTTTTAATTGCATGATTTTTAAACAAAGCAATTTTTAATCGCTCCATCCATTTCATCCATTTGGAAAGACAAAATAAAAAGGTGTTAAAAAGAGAACTGTTGCTGTTTACTGTTGAATAATTTGTCCAAATTAGACCTCAACGTGCCCACCATTACGAACCTGACACAGTTCATATCTTGAGGCTAATTGCTCCTATGTCTGGTCTAACATCTCAGGGGTAACTTTCTCAAAAACTGAGAAAATCTTTGCTATGAGATCATGAATATCCCTGGGTCGCTGTACATACACATCATTCTTCACGAAACCTCAGAGAAAGAATTCGGTTGGCGTCTGATCTGGGGTATTTGGCTCTCCTCGACCACACCAGTTGTTACCAAATTATCCAGATAATCACGGACGTCTGTTGCCCAATGAGGTGGTGCACCATCCTGTTGGAACACGATACCCATGTTGTTTTCCTATTGCAGTTGTGGTTCGAAAAAGTTTTTCAACATGTCCAGGTATGGTCCTGATCGAACTGTTTCCTCTGCGAAGATAAACGGCCCATACTGATTATAGCGACTTACCGCGTAGCTAACATTAACTTTAGGACAAACGCGTTCAGGTTCATATGAGAAATGCTGATTTTCACGTCTCCATATAATTGCTTTATGGGTATTCACATGGAATGTTGCATCATCAGAAAATACCCATCTATTCAAGAAGAATTTTGTTTATTCGGTCGTTGATGAGTAACTTCTTTTGTTTCTTATGCGGTAACAATGATGATATAAAACTCCCGTGCTTCAGTATCACGTTGGAACTACAGAACTCATATTATAAATTTTATAATAATTTTATTTTATATCTTCCCAAACAGATCATATTAATAACACATCTCTGCATTTAATATTCATAACATGTAGAGGAAGCTCCTGAAATGATTTCATATTGAGTTCAGACGGGAATGGATTATTAATTAGAAGTCATTAGTCATTAGAACTTTTATTGTCGAAGGCATAATATATGCATAGACATGGTCAAATATATACATTACATTAAATTTAAAATATGTCAAATATAAAATACATTATTCATTTCAAGGGCCAATGCGTGTATCCTCTAAATTGTAGGGACACAAATTTATTAATTTCATTTTTATATAATTCCTGAATTTGTAAGTATTTTTTGTAAATTTGATATCATCAGGCAAACTATTATAGATTTTGATACCATTTGCTATTATTTGTAAGATGATGTACTGGAATAGTTAAACTATTTTTGTTACGAGTATCATAAGTATGAAAATCACTATTTCGGTGAAAATCAGACAGATTTTTATAAATCAGTTGTAAAACATTAAAAATATATATACCATAAACACTGAGAATAGCTATTATACTGTAAAAAATTTTCCCTACAAGAAGTCCTACTATCAACGCCCGCTATGCACCTGACAATACGCTTTTGAACCATAAATATATCGGGGACTTTTGTTAGTAACAAGATGGGAAAATTTAACACAGTGACCTTTTAACCTTCACACTCCGAAAGAGGAGGGAAAGTTACTTAATTACTGTCGTTTTGTGCTAGAAAATGAGGGAAGTTTTAAAGCCGCCAGGTTTAACTGTGTAGGCAACAAAATCTAACCTTCGCAATACAAGACCTGTAGACAAAAGGTTCCCACTCAACAGCCTTAATAGTGAAGCGGCTGGAGAAAGAAGTTTGAAGTCTAAGCTTATATAATTACACTCTTTAACTCGAGCTTTGTGCGAAGCCAAATGTAGAGACTGGCATTCCTTGAGAGGTGAAGCAGCTTTTACGTGATAATCAAGATTAATTAACGTACACTTTTCTTGAATGAAAAGGAATTTTGTGACATTGTTACGAGGAGAACATATTTAAGAGTTCAAACAAATGAAAGGATGTCGCTTTTAAATATAGAGCTTTTCAGAATACCTCTAGTTTTTTTTTTAAGAAATAATAATTAAAGATGGTAGATTTTTACAATTACGATGAATTCGAAATGTCCTCATATGCTACAAAATAAGCAACTTTATGTTTTTTACTTGGTTATTTAAAAATGCTGTTTCAACTACTGGGTTATTTAGCGTCAATGGAATTGGTGATAGCGAGATGATATTTGGCGAGATGAGGTCGAGGATCGGTCTTAGATTATCTGACATTTGCCCTACAGTTGGGAAAAGCCTCGGAAAAAACCCAACCAGATAAACAACCCCAACGGGAATCGAACCCACTCCCAAGCGTAACTACGGATCTGCAGACAAACGTGTTACCGCCTGAGCTATACCGGTGGTGTAATTTTATGTTTAATGGTATGTTAAGCATAGGGTACAGGCTGGTAAACTGTGATACGAGTAATATTGTGATAGTTCTTTTTTGAGAAATTAATTAGACTACAATTTTACTTAGCGAGAGGAAGATCGGTTTTTTGGGTAAACGTATTAAGGGAATGTTCGTGGACAAATTGCTGAACAAAACCGGTCCTTCTCTCGCTCAGTAAAATTGTAATACATTTTCAAAAAGAACTATCACAATATTGCTCGCATCACAATATTACCAACCTTTACTCTAATACCGTAAGTTTTTTTAATTTGCTATAAACTGAGAAATTGAGTACAAAATGTGATTCTGGGAAATAAGACCGAAATTACATTTTATGGGACATTCTTGCGTTCTTGTTAAAACGAAATCTATCTATCTAAAGGTACGTTCACACATCGCTACCTTTGCAGCGCAACTTTTGTACTGCAGCTGCAAAAGTTGCGTGTCGTGTTCACACGTAAGCCAAAAGTAGCGCGCTGCACGCTACTTTTCGTGCCGCGCAATCCGAGTGCTGCAAAATTTGCAACTAGAGGTTGCGAGTTTGTTCTCAAACAAGGCGCTACAGCAGCCATGCTGCAGGTTTCCATCTCCGTGTTGACTTCTCAATATACATTTCGTGGTTATGTTCGCATTATTAAGAAACTCATGCAAAAGCTTCCTTATCTATTATTTGCTTTTCTGTCGTATCTAGTATTCAGAAATTGGCATTATTTTTACTATAAAGCTTTTAAAAACGCCTATATACTTAAATGATAACCAACAGTATATTCACGTAATTAATGTTGGCAACCCTCCTGTTTGGAACTACGCTACGGAAAATTAAAAAAATGAATTATATCGTCAGCAATTATGCTCAGACTGTGTTCTGTATTTAATAACCGTTACAAATAATTTTTCATCACATTTAACATTAAAATATATCCAAACAATAAAAGTATCATTGGCACATTTGGGTGGTAACACTGGTTGCAACCACAGCAAAAGTTTCAACAAAACCGATATCAAAAATGCTGCGGCTGCAACCCTGAGAACCCTGTTCACAAGTCGCTACTTTTAAGCTGCGCGCAGCATGGAAAAGTAGCGAGCAGCAGGTTCGGCAGCCGCTACTTTTCGGGTTACACCGTTGTTCACACGTCGCAGTACAAGAGTTGCGCACTTTTTTGTACTGCAACGTTGCAAACGTAGCGACGTGTGACCGTACCTTAAAGGTCCTTACACGTACATGTTCTTAAATGTTTTAAAATAATTTGGTCATCTCTCCATGCAAATAGGGCAAAAATGTGTCCTGATGCTCTTCTTGTTAATCTGTACCGTTATCTCGAATTTTCAACAGATCATGCACACCCAATAAATTTACTTTTACAGAATCGCAATTATATAATTTTATTGTGCCTACACAACTGCCCTTGGTAGTAAACTATGACTGAATTACTTAAATTAGATGTTGCAATGGATTTCTTAACGTGACATAACATTGGTTACATTCAGTACGCACAGGATTGTCTGAGGGCCTTAGAAGTTAGTATGAACATAGTATCTGATACCAAAAGTTACCCATTTCAATAGACATTACTCATTTGTATAGTATCAGGATCGAATTTTCAACACTCACGTTTCTGACTCTGTATTCATTTCACAGCATTATTTTTGGAGTATGATCACATTATTGTGTGCGTCGACAGAACTGAAAAGATTAAGTGTCCTGCTGTTGTTTGGAGCGCACGTATTTGTAGGAAAAGACCCTCCGCAAGCCTATTTATCATCACAGTGTCATCAAGCAGAATGTAATCCCACCCCTGAGGACGATCTACGGTTTCCCCAAGGACCGAGGCTAGTGAGGTCATGAGGAACATCTCCCGTGTTAACAAGCACGTACAGTACCCCATCCCGTCCCATTATAGAGCTGCAGAGACATCGTGGCTGGGTTTCGTTATATTTTCGAAGTTTTAAACATAATCAGCATACACGTAATTTGAGAATTTGTATTATCTTCTCCTAATTCAATTGAACCTAACGTACCGAACATTATACGCTCTTGAAGCAGTTATAAGCGTAGAAATATCGTTGCCAATAGGAAAATAAATAAGAGTGTGTAAAACTTATTCATCATTAATCATCAATATTCATTGTATTTTTAATCTTTTCTTGTAATTACATTGCATTTCTGGAGATGTGGAAGAGAAGGCCTGATGGCCTTAAGTCCACTAGAGTAAATAAATAAATAAATAAATAAATAAATAAATACATAGACGACGTAGACAGATGGACAGATATGCAGGTAGATAGACGGACGGACCGACAGAGAGAAGATAAATATATATATTTTTAATCTGTTTTATAAATGAATACATAAATAAATATATGGATAAATGCATAAATAAATACATACATTAATTAATTTTTTATAAATAAATCACCCCATGTTATTTTTATCTTATATTTACATAGTTATCTTCAGTAGCATAACAATTTATTATTTTGTTCGTAGGGTTACTACACTCGGCCTTCGGCTTTGTTTCGTAAACATCCTTAATGAGAAATAAAGTGTCATTTTTAAAACCTCTACTCGAGAGAAAAATTAAATGCAGAATAAATATGGGAAATGCCTGCTATTATTGGGTTGAGAAGCTTTTGTCATTCAGTATCATTTAAAAGAACTGAAAGTTAGAATTTATAAAACAGTTATATTACCGATTGTTCTGTATGGTTGTGAAACTTGGACTCTCACTTTTAGAGAGGAACAGAGTTTGAGTGTGTTAGAGAATAAGGTGCTTAGGAAAATATTTGGGGCTAAGAGCGATGAAGTTACAGGTGAATGGAGAAAGTTTACACACTGCAGAACAATACGCATTGTATTCTTCACCTAACATAATTAGGTACATTAAATCCAGACGTTTGAGAAGGGCAGGGCATATAGCACGTATGGGTGAATCAAGGAATGCATATAGAGTGTTAGTTAGAAGACCTTTTGGTGAGACCGAGACGTAGATGGAAGAATAATATGAAAATGGATTTGAGGCAAGCGGATATGATGGTAGGGACTGGATTCATCTTGCCCAGGGACCAATGGCGAGCTTAGGCTTATGTGAGGGCGCCAACGAACCTCCGGGTTCTTTAAAATCCATTTGTAAGTCCACAAGTAACATATATACAGGGGCTTTTGTTTACTGCACATGCGCAGTGTGTTGTAAGCGAAGCATACAATAAGAGAGCTGCAAGTTTTATTTCCATATCTGTACGTACCGATTGTTCAGGACGATTGTTGTACGTGTGTGATACGTGCGTATTGGATATTCAGGACTACTCTTAGGGATGTGCGTATGGATATTCAGGATGGCTATAAGATAGACCTATATGCATACTGAAAATTTAGCACGACTATCGGGCCGTATATGTTAGTGGATATTCAGAAATGATATCTGGCTGTTGCCACTGAATACTATCAGAAATATATGTATTTAATGTTATCAGTAGGGAACTGATTTCTAGTACCGTACCTATTGTTTGCTACGTCCTAGACGTATGTTATTCAGATATGTGTACGTTTCACATATACAAGATCCCTCTATTAAATTCTATAGGACCTAAAATGCTTACGTGAACTATATATAAAGTCCTATAAATATCTAAAACCTATATTTGTGCCTGAAAAGCGCCTATTTGTATTTTGCGTATATTTAAAATAAAAATACCTGTACTAGAATTGAAAAAAGAAAATAATAATAATAATACCAAGATAACTTACAAAAATGCTATTGAAAATGAAAAAATATATATATATATATATATATATATATATATATATATATATATATATATTGCAGACAAGCACTAACCTGATACGTTCCTCCAAAATTGGTCTTAGAGGAGAGAGACGACGAATTTACCTAATTTCCTGGAACTCAAATTCGTTTGGAAAAGTCCATCTAGCATAAAAGGAGTGATAGGTTTTTCATGTTTAGCCAGAGCTTACAAATTAGTTTTCACGACAAATCACCCCTGTTATGCGAAATGAAGCTGATCGATCAATAGTAAGTCTCTTCCACTAACTTGAGTCTTCAGTTCAGTAGTTCTTTGTACTTAAATTCCACCTAAAATGGAATATTTACTAACATTAAAATTATTAACTGTTGATTTTATATATACCCCTAAAAGTTCCAAATTGGATTTTATAAAGGCTGTCTTTTTTAGCACCTAGAAATCCGTTCCCTAGTTATCAGGTATGTGTGTAGGCCTATTGAATATTCAGGATGGTTATTAGGGATGTGGGTACTGAATATTCAGGAAGATTATCAGGCATATTGAGAGCTCATAATTTTTAACAGAACTGGACCTATAGAATTTTCAGATCTTTTATCACGTGTGGGCATGGTGCGAATTAACGGCAGGGTTGGGGGATTTCACCCCTGTTGGAAAGTTATCTCCCTCTCATAAATTCATATTAACATCTCTGCCAGGGATAACTTCTATGCCACCTCTCAAAATATAATTGTTTTAATTCGAGTAATACTTTATAAAGTACAGTATAAAGTAAGCAAAAAAAATAATATTGATGTATATATATATATATATATATATATATATCACCGGCAAGATGACAACAATCAGTAACTTAGGAATTACATATCTTATCTTAAGCCTGCTCATGATCAAGATGCAAGACAAGCAACTCAGTGCGACTAAGCGTTGAGCCGTATCGAATGAGGATAATAATAATTTTATCTAGAATTCTCCCCCTCCCCCCAACATAAATCTTAATTCGCACCTTGCGTGTGGGTACAGAAAATTCTGGGATTTTTTATCAGATATGCATAGAATCAATAGAATATTTAGTACCAATTAAAAAAAAATAAATTATGGTTTATTTAACGACGCTCGCAACTGCAGAGGTTAGGGCCTATATCAGCGTCGCCAGAGTGCCGGAATTTTGTCCCAATTTAATGTATGTCCGCACTTACAGATCTACATAGGTATCGAAACATATCAGTGGATATGTATTCGTGATAGCAGATGATGACGATGATGATGATGATATTCTGCTTAGAGTTTTGAACTTCAATTAATGTAACGGTAGTCTTTTTAATCGTAAACCCGATATGCATATGGGGATTTATCATCATCATCATCATCATCATCATCGTCATCATCATCATCATCATCATCATCATCATCATCCTGTCAAGTACTAGTCCCAAAATAACTATTACGGCCTGAAAAAGCGATTTTCTTGCCATCTTTTCGTAGGTCGACCAAGTGACCGTTTCCCATTTGGACGATATTTAATTATTGCCTTAGGGATCCTGGATGAAATCATACTTGAGACGTGTTCCTTCCAGTTTAACTGACATCTGGAGATATAGTCCAGTATTGATGACACATTAAATTCTTGAAGGATATCTTCATTTTTCTTTCGATCCCATTTAGTGTAGCCAGCTGTTCGACGCATGAATCTCATCTCGCAAGCTGTTAGTCTGCTTTCATCTTTTGTCCTTATAGTCCACGCTTCACTCCCATAACATAAGACTGGTCGAGCTATTATTTGATAAAGACGAGTACGAGTTAATTTTTGTACTAATGAAGGTTTTAAAATGATGCCCATTGATTTGTTGAATTTTACAATATTCTCTGATAAATCCAAATATTTATGGGGATTTATATATAATAAAAAGAATTCATTTAAAACCAGGAATTCTGGATACACCTGTAGATCTGTTGAATTAAATTAACGAATATAGAGGTGAGGAACTCCACTTCTAGTGTCTAACCATTAAATGCAAAACACCCTGTATATATACAAAATTATTGAATTTCTATTATTTAAATATAGCCTATGTTTTAAAGTTTTATTTTACCTTCCATAATTTATAAATAGCGTCGGATTGAAAATATGTTCTTTTTCAACGCAGTTCGGACCCATGACCTTTCATTTTCCTACTTCTCTTGACAATGGAGTGTGGGAAACAGGTAACACAAAGCGCATAATAGAGCTGAAACTAAATGCATACAAAATGTTTGTTCAACACTTAAAGTGAGCTATTGTGACAGAGAACTAATGTTATACATGGTGTTAACACAGAGGAGAACACAAAAACACACGAGAGAAGTGAAAGAGACGTGGGTACAATTGTGTCGACGTGAATGTTCGTCGATTAAATTGAAGTGAGCGTTACAAGACGAGAAAGTTTTTCAGAGTTTCCTCGTAAAATACAAAGCCAACTTAAGGTCATTCAGAAGTCAATAGATAATAGTGTACTCTGTTCCACGGAAATTAGTTATGTATTAGCAAGGACGGCCGCCTGTTGCTCCAGTTTGCTTTGTGGTTTCCTCTCAGTGTGTCATGTATATTTTCTATACACTAGAGCTTGTTTTCGAACATCTTCTTTTTTGAATTCCCATACACAAACTTAATTACCATAATGGTCGCTTTATGTGTTTACTCGCTCGCAGCACATCAACTAGAAAAAACGATGAATTTTTTTACAATATCGGGAAAACAGCAACTCACAAGTTTCATATGTATAATTGTTTTCATTTAGGATTAACCAAATACTGTGCGTGAGACGAGAGGTTAGAAGAGGCAGATAGAAATGTGAAGTGAAAGAGATCACTGAAAAAAAGTGACTAAAAGAACTCGTTATTTCGTTCAAAAGATTTTCCAGGCGACCACTAACTTAGCAACCAGATAGATAATGCTTTTTGGTTCGTGCTAAATGAAAAGAAAAGAAAAGAAAAGAAAAAAAAAACACGATTCACATTATGTTTATCGTTGATCGGATTATGGTCTAAAACGTATACTTAAAGACACGTACTAGCTAGGTAATCGGTACTTATTTACTTACTTACTGGCTTTTAAGGAACCCGGAGGTTCATTGCCGCCCTCACATAAGCCCGCCATTAGTCCCTTTCCTGAGAAAAACCAATCCATTCTCTATCATCATATCCCACCTCCCTCAAATCCATTTTAATATTATCTTCCCATCTACGTCTCGGCCTCCCTAAAGGTCATTTTCCCTCCGGCCTCCCAACTAACACTCTATATGCATTTCTGGATTCTCCCATACGTGCTACATGCCCTGCCCATCTCAAACGTCTGGATTTAATGTTCCTAATTATGTGAGGTGAAGAATACAATGCATGCAGTTCTGTGTTGTGTAACTTTCTCCATTCTCCTGTAACTTCATCCCTCTTAGCCCCAAATATTTTCCTAACCACCTTATTCTCAAACACCCTTAACCTATGTTCCTCTCTCAAAGTGAGAGTCCAAGTTTCACAACCATACAGAACAACGGGTAATATAACTGTTTTATAAATTCTTTCAGATTTTTCGACAGCAGACTGGATGATAAAAGTTTCTCAACCGAATAATAACAAGCATTTCCCATATTTATTCTGTGTTTAATTTCCTCCCGAGTATCATTTATATTTGTTACTGTTGCTCCCAGATATTTGAACTTCTCCACCTCTTCAAAAGATAAATCTCCAATTTTTATATTTCCATTTCGTACAATATTCTGGTCACGAGACATAATCATATACTTTGTCTTTTCGGGATTTACTTCTAAAGCTATCTCAAGTAAAATTTCCTTGTTTTCCCTAATCGTTTGTGGATTTTCTCCTAACATATTCACGTCATCCGCATAGACAAGCAGCTGATGTAACCCGTTCAATTCCAAACCCTCTCTGTTATCCTGGACTTTCCTAATGGCATACTCTAGAGCAAAGTTAAAAAGTAAAGGTGATAGTGGATCTCCTTGCTTTAGCCCACAGTGAATTGGAAACGCATCTGACAGAAACTGACCTATACGAACTCTGCTGTACGTTTCACTGAGACACATTTTAATTAATCGAACTAGTTTCTTGGGAATACCAAATTCAACAAGAATATCATATAAAACTTCTCTCTTAACCGAGTCATATGCCTTTTTGTACCATGTTGGATATACAACATTTATACATTTACTTCGTTCGAAGGCTTCTTCCCAGATACTATAATGTTATTTCGTGTTTTATATTCCTACCCGCTGTTCCACAGCATTTTGTTTTTCATAGTTCGAAGTCTAACTGCAATGCCGTCTTTAGCGGTGGCATTCGCCATGCTAAACTTACGGGGCTAGGTAATCTGAGTCGCGAGTAGCTGTTTGCTTACTTCCATGTAGGTAAAGTGAGTCCCTAGGATCATAAGCGTATAGATAAACTGAGTCCCATTATACCTGACAAAAATGCAAGGAGATATGAAATGTATGAATGAAACTTTTTATAGAATTATAAATTTTCACTTTTAATTTCATATTACTATCCAATTTTTTATTTTTGATATGTTACATGATTTATTTACTTACTTACAAATGGCTTTTAAGGAACCCGCAGGTTCATTGCCGCCCTCACATAAGCCCGCCATCGGTCCCTATCCTGTGCAAGATTAATCTAGTCTCTATCATCATATCCCAGCTCCCTGAAATCCGTTTTAAAGGGAGTGGTAGTGATGCCTGTGCGATTAAAGAATTTTAGTACAAAATTTAGTTCAATATTTCTAGGCTTTTAGTGTTCACAATGGAATAAAAATTTCCATGGTTATACAATGAATCATTGTGAATTCAGTGGTATAAAAGACAACTAATTAGTTTCTTATCCAAGTACAAAAGAAAGGCTCTAACTGATAACCTGTTCTCTCACTTTGATAAAAGTACCTCATCTTCAGGTGCACATTACTTGCTACAATCTTCACTCATAATCCTTGTATTTTTTTAAGTTATCAAGAAATGTGTATGGTAAATTCTAAAGCAAAAAAATTTTATTTAAATATTTCATTCTTGGTGAAACAGAAAAAATGTTAAACTTTGATTAACAATTTTTTGCCGTTTTTTAATGAATATATATTTTTCCTCATGTTAAATGTATAGTATTCATAAAGCCGTAGGTCTACTTTGTGCAACATAGTCTATAGAAAATAGTGAAAAAATTTCATGTAAATAGATTCAGTAGTTTCAGAGGAAAATGCACTTACTCGTAGGACTGAAAAGTATCAACTTACGGAAAACTGCATAAAAAATATAGCCTATTACTTACATGCGCCGCCAAATTTAAAGACGTGATTTGAAGGGCTTATCTACAAAGATACCCTCACTATATTTCTTTAAAGAGCAGGTTAAATACTTTGTTTGAAACACAAATTAAAAAAATCAGATTTTTAACTCCTAATCACTACCCAGTCCCCTTAATATTATCCATGATTTATATATGTATAATTTTATTTTTGAAAATGCCCCAACCTACTACAGAGAACGCCATTGGTCAATTATGTACAAATAACATCAGTATGCGTAATAATACACCAACTTTACAAATTGTCATTAACTGACATATTGATATAGTCTACATAGTCGTTTCCGTTCTCGGTTTATTGTCGATCAAAAATCTTCACGTTCACGTCCTTCGGTTTCCATTCGCGTTCGTATTATCGTTACCAGTTTAGTCTATTGTAGACCAGCCTTAAATCCCACCTCGGAACTGTTCGGGAATCATCGTGTACGCTGTGTTTACACGCGTGCGTTTTACAAAGAGATATTCGAACCCCTGTCTTTGAAACGAGTAGTGGTTTCGTCAAATAGATATACGTCGTTCGTACGACTTCGTTTAATCCTCGATGCTTAATTTTTGTCGCTTTGACAGTGAATCGCGCGTTAATCCGAACGTCACTTAGACAAATTCACATTAGAGAAGGATGTACAACCTTAGACACAAAAATGACCGCTTTCCTGTAGCGTAAAATTTGTCTAAGTCTTGAATTTATCTTTGTTATAGATTATTCATAACACTTGACCTATAAACAGAGAGAAAAAGCAACAAACAAACAAAACAAAGAAAAAACAGCGGAGTCGTGAATAAACTACCACGGAACCTACCGAAGTCTTCCGAAGGGGACTTAGCATATGGAAGTTGGTCTTCTTTTTATCTAAGACTGTACATGCAGCACTAACATAATCCATTGACAGTAGGCGTTTTTGTTTCATTTTGATCTAAACTCTAATTATTGTTAATGTTATTATTAGGCTATTATTATTATTATTATTATTATTATTATTATTATTATTATTAAAACTTGTCCAAACCTGTAGAGTAATGGCTAGCGCGTCTGGCCGCGAAATCAGGTGGCCCGGGTTCGATTCCCGGTCGGGGCAAATTACCTGATTGAGGTTTTTCCGGGGTTTTCTCTCAATCCAATATGAGCAAATGCTGGGTAACTTTTGGTGTTGGACCCGGACTCATTTCACTGGCATTATCACCTTCATGTCATTCAGACGCTACATAACCTAAGATGTTGATAAAGCGTCGTAAAATAACCTAATTAAAAGATTATGAAAGCGTCATAATCTGAAATTATTTTTGTGTTATGCTTGTTGACGTTTCACTGTTACAAAAGGATAGGCTACAATTGTTCAGCTATTTGGAACTTACTCTTTACTTTATACTGTGGAAATTTACATTTTCCACGGCTACAACGGCCGTAAGCACATTACAATGCAAAAGTCATGAAAGTGCCAAGTTCTATTTAATATCTGTTATTTAATATTTTATAGTGTAGGTCTATAAACAGTAAAGTGCTAAAGTTGTAAATATTTACATACACGTGCTGCCGTGCGAGGTTATTGATTCGTGTTTAGCTTTGGATTGCAGACATTATCGTAAATAACATGCTGTAAGCCAGGCTTTACTTTCTTGTGCTTTTTACCAGACGTCGCACATAAAATACTGATGACATGTTTTTGGATAACCGCCCGATGTATGAGGAGGAACGCACAGTATGTCATCTGAGATGGGAACATCATAAATCAAACTATAAGTTCTCGGTGAGCTTGATGCTTGCTTGTTGTCAATTTCGGCAGCATTTGAGATAGGTCCTATTCTATTATGTTAAATATCAGGTAGTATACATTTAAAACTTCTTCTTTAGGGCACAAGTTGCACTAGAATATAGTTTTGGTTCAGTTTCATATTGGCGAAGTTCTGTCGTAGTAAATATGTTATAGTAGAAAGATTTAAACCCAATTCAATTGTGTGTCAAGTTTCCTACGATATTTATCAAATAGTGATAAAAAATCTGGTGGTTAGTATATATTTAAGCGTACGGAAGAAAATGACAATCTGTTACTGAAAAAGTAAACGAATAAAAAAATGTATAAATGAATGAATGAATAAATAAAAAAAGAGGAAAAATGAATGAAATATTTACATACTTTTTATTATTCCAATTGAGACGGTCGGAAGTAAAGGGATGTAAGTGCACTTACGTTATTTTCCATAAAATTGGATTGAAAGTTATTAAGCATTTGTAAAATCCGTGAAGTTTTAATTTTAATTGATAATGTGCGATGTGGTTGAAAGATATATACCTTTACCACTGAAATGTTAAATGCTTTAGTTTACCCTGGATGCACTTAAATCATTTTTTTAAATGTCACTTTACACCCCTTTGCTTCTAACTGCCTCAATTGACAAAATATATTGCGTAAGAAAAGTCAATAGTTGTTAATTTATTTGAATTATTCATCAACAAAATAGAAAGTTTTTTCAATCAAAAACTTTTTATTATAATTTTAAAATGGGAAACATTACTTACATTCTTATTATCTTCAGACAATTTATTATGATTCGGTGCTAGTTAACACAAAGAATATTCACCCAAATGAAATTTGACCCATTGACGATTAACGTACAGGAGTATGTACTCAAATAAATTGACTCAAGAGAAAATTATAAAAAAAAAATTCAAATATTTTATTAATTTTTTTTTTTCAGTTGATAATGCAACAATTTAGGTGGAACGAAGTTTTTTCTCATATTGTTATGGTTAGGGTGTTAGTAGGATATGCGTGTGTAAACCGATGGATCTACAGAAGTCATATTCATGGACACGACATAGTGGGATATGGGTCCACCGGGTTTGTAACAATCCTGTTGACAACTCCTATGCAACATCCAACCGTACAGTATTTGTAACAATCGTGCCACTGTTGATAATGCCTATGCAACGTCTAGCCGTGTTTACAACAATCTTGTCACTGTTGAAAATTACTATGCAACGTCCAACCGTGTTTGTAACAGTTCTGTTACTGTTGACAATTCCTATGCAACGTCCAACCGTGTTTGTAACAAACCTGTCACTGTTGACAATTTCTATGCAACGTCTAACCGTGTTTGTAACAATTCTGTTACTGTTCATAATTCTTATGCAACGTCCAACCGTGTCTGTAATGCAACATAAACCGTGTTTGTAACAATCTTGATACTGTTGACAATTCCTATGCAACATCCAACAATGTCTGTAATAATCCTGTCACTGTTGATAATTTCTATGCAACGTCAAACCGTGTTTATAACAATTCTGTTACTGTTCATAATTCTTATGCAACGTCCAACCGTGTCAGTAATGCAACATAAAACCGTGTTTGTAACAATCTTGATATTGTTGACAATTCCTATGCAACATCCAACAATGTCTGTAATAATCCTGTCACTGTTGACAACTTCTATGCAACGTCAAACCGTGTTTATAACAATTCTGTTACTGTTCATAATTCCTATGCAACATCCAACAATGTCTGTAACAATCTTGTCACTGTCCATAATGCTTATGCAACATCCAACCGTGTTTGTAACAATCTTGACCGTTGACGATTCCTATGCAACGTTAAATCGTGTTTCTAACAATCCTGTTACTGTTGATAATTCCTATGCAACGTCAACCGTGTCTGTAACAATCCTGTCACTGTTGACAATTTCTATGCAACTTCAAACCGTGTTTGTGACAATTCTGTTACTGTTCATAATTCTTATGTAACCGTGTCTGTAATGCAACATAAAACCGTGTTTGTAACAATCTTGATATTGTTGACAATTCCTATGCAACATCCAACAATGTCTGTAACTATCCTGTCACTGTTGACAATTTTTATGCAACGTCAAACCGTGTTTGTAACAATTCTGTTACTATTCATAATTCTTATGCAACGTCCAACCGTGTCTGTAACAATCTTGCCACTGTTGACAATTCCTATGCAACGTCCAACCGTGTTTGTAAAAATCGTGTTAGTTTTTATAATTCCTATGTTACGTCCAACAGTGTCTGTAACATACTTGCCACTGTTGACAATTCCTATGCAATATGCAACAGTGTTTGTAACAATGTTGATACTGTTGACGATTCCTATTCAACGTTAAACCGTGTTTCTAACAATCCTGTTACTGTTGATAATTCCTCTGCAACGTCCAACCGTGTCTGTAACAATCCTGATACTGTTGACAAATGCAACGTCAAACCATGTGTGAACAATCCTGTCACTGTTGACATTTCTATGCAAGGTCTAACCGTGTTTGTAACAATCTTGTCACTGTTTACAATTATTCCAATGCAACTTCAAAATTCCTATGCAACATCCAACCGTGTCTGTAACAATCTTGCCACCGTCGACGGTTCCTATGCAACGTCACGAGAATATTTTAAATAATTATTCCATTAATTGTAGAAAGTAAATGCAGTGTAGGGCTACATTTGAAGAAAATACTGTGGAAACAACTGAAATTGATAATTCTGACTCAAATAGTGATGAAGAAGGAGTCATACAACGAATTTTATGCAGAGAATAACTTATTTTCAAATGTAAAAAATGTGAATATAGTGAGAGGTTTACATTAAATTTAGAACAATTTGGTTATGTGCTTCAGAAAACTGGTAACTGTTACAACATACCACTGTAAAGAATTAAGCATTATCCTCGAAGTAACAGTGTCAAATTGCTCTGTATTTTGACAGCATTACGAGTTTATTAATAGTGGATACAAATGATATAAACATATTGTAATCAATCTGAACCACTCATGATCATCCGCGACTTAACCTGATATATTATCAGCTGACTAATGAATTCTTAATATTAGTGTGTATATTTTTTGAGTTCTGTAGAAAGTTTATGAAACAGAATTTGGTCGACTAATAAAATTATTTGCATGAGTATAACAATATTCGTTAATAATACAATAGTGTGATCATAAAACAGGTCCCTAGCGCTTGAAAATACACGCGGAACAAAGTGTTCTCTTTTTGATAGTAATCAGCAATAACTGTTTGGCCACTAGCTATAAATTATTTGCGGAAAATTCCCCCACTGTCATAGAAAATGAGCATATTTTGAATTTGTATGTTTCTTGGCGAAGTTTCTTGGTTCGTGAATCGTTTAAAGATATTCATTCCGCACTTGGCGCTTTGTTTCCGGGTCACATTGAAAGCCAAGTTCGTCACCCGTAACTGAGTTCAGGAAATGAGGTTTCTCTTCAATGGCCTCAGTGACTTGACTGTACTGTTCAGCTAGAGTTGCTACCGATCGTCGTCTGTTCGCGAATGTGAAGCAAACCGCACACATCCCACAACTTCTTCAAATCATCAATTATTATGCCAAAAAGTTTCCTTGTTAATGCACAGATCTTTGGAAATAATTTGGAATGTTGCACATCGGTTGTTGGTGATTATTTTGATATAATTACTTTCAATCAAATCTGGTTCGAAATGTTTTCGCTGGACTGAGATCTTCTTTGCTTTCCGGCGATTCTCTTCTGTAGTAGAAATGGTCCTGACGCTCAAAAACACATAATTATAACATTATACTAGCTTCATAGCCTGAAACGTTTCCGTCGCATATTTGTCCAGCCAAGCACTAAATTTTATGTTTGCTCTTTGTTCCTGCTTCACAACACACAGATAACAGCCCTGTAGCTCTTCTTCATATAAGCTTGTGAACTTCGGTATACTCTCTTCTAAACCCCATTTCAGTTTGGTTGATAGTCTTTCCCCTCTACTCACACTCCTTACCATCAGTGAAGGGGAAGATGCTAATGTCCATCTCACAAACGTTCGAGTAATTAACTTTCTACATAATGACAAATTTTATTTCTGAATGTGTTTACCGGTACTCTATATTTCGAAAGTCCATACTAAGCGTTTATATAGAATTTTATTGCTGTTTATATCAACTGGTACATTAAAACGCTATTGGCAACAAAAGATAAATGTTTTCTCCACCGCTAGTCGCTACTCTAAAGCATACACAATGGGAAAATCTGCACTGTGTCACTCCCCCTGACTTCATAATACAAACTGACATTCCTAAATGTAATTAATTATTAGTTGAAAATATTGTAAGAACTATACAAAAATATACTCTAACATGTAATTTTAAAACATCTGTGACACTATTTTATAGTCAGACTTAAGTACTTTATTTAATATTTTATTTGCTAGTGTGCTACAGCTTGGGGGGTGCAGGTATAAGAGGTAACAGCCACCAGTCTGTCACTGTTGGACTCAGGGAAAGTAGAAGGGGAAAGAAATGCCTTCGCAGCCTCTCAACTTGTATGAAATGTCGTTTAGGTAGATGGTAGCGCCAATTCATGTCACATTGCACTAAAACTCCATTTTCCATTTGCTACATTAATGACATTTTTTGAAACATATTTGGCAGAAATGCGACTAGTTTGTTGCATGGGAGAATTATGTAAATGAATATAAGAGACTATAATAGAAAGGTAGTAAAATTATTGACGACTGGAAACAAATGAAAAACAGCAGTGCCTCACTAGTGGGTGAGAAATACAGTTTATGGGCGAGAGGACGGTTCGGGGAGAAATTGTCGAAAGAAATATTTTAAATTTCTTTATGAATGAATGAATACCGAGTATGATTGCACCTCATCATGAGACTTATGTTGCTTACTCTTGTTCTGTGAATGACATTTGTCACCGAACGGCGGAACGCTTGTACAAATCCAGCACGCAGCACAGTGAACTTAATACGGGCTGTGGTAATAAAATAATAATAATAATAATAATAATAATAATAATAATAATAATAATAATAATAATAATAATAGGCTTTGGTCCTGGACATAGAAATGCATGAAGTTCAGAACGCACGGACGATATAGTTGTGTTGGTAATAATAATAATAATAATAATAATAATAATAATAATAATAATAATAATAATTTATTTTAGCCAGCGGAGTTAAGGCCGTAAGACCTTCTCTTCCACTCAACTAGCAAAAAGTATACATACATATGTATGAACTTACAAGCTACAAAGAATTCGACAATTTGATTTAGATAAGAGTTACATGTAGGCCAGTACAAGAGATATTTTTTAATTAAACAGCAAAAGACTATTAACTATTAATTAAATAATTAAATACAATCTGTGTAACAGAATTAAGCTAAAATACATAGAATTTTAATATATTTCAAATAATGTTAGATAATAGAAAGAGATTATTATGAGACAATTTTGAAAATACAGCGCTATCAGGATGCATGTCTAAAGAAAGAAGTTACCATATAGTCAATGACCGTGTAAGTCAGTATAATTAAAGTAAATTACTAAGAAGATTATCCTTTAAGCTGTTTTTAAAAATGTTTATTGTCTTGCAGCCCCTAATACTTTGTGGCAAGGAATTCCATTGTCGCGAAGTGGCTACTGTAAAAGATGGTGAATAATAATATGTTCTATGAAGAGGTATACTTATCGTGACGCAGATAAGTGATCTGGTATTACGTCGTGGTTAGAGTGTAGGTAGGAGAAACGAGACGAAAGGTAATTTGGTATTGAGGTGTGCAGAATTCGAAAGAGTAAAGACAAAGAGTGTAAAGTTCTACGTTCTTTAAGTCGGAGCCACGAAAGACTTGCGAAGGACGGTGATATGTGATCATATCGTCGGATGTTGCACACGTATCTGACGCACATATTCTGAGCTCGCTGTAACTTGACTGACAATTCAGAACTTAGGTCACTTAACAAAACGTCACAATAATCGAAGTGCGGCATTACTAGGGTTTCTACTAGGATACAATGACAATGTCATTTGAATAAATGCTATCGAAATGCGTCTGAGGTCAATGTCGAAAGTTATCAAGCAATTCTGCTTCAGTTGGTTGGCGGAAAACGTCGGATAAATCCCAACCAGGTAACTTTTCCCAAATAGGATTTGAATCAGCCCACCCGTTTCAGTCAGATATACTGTTACTCCACGGCAGTGACATGGTTAGTTTAAGTTGTTGAGTTAGTTTAGGTTGTTTGGTTAGTTTAAGTTGTTTGAATGATTTAAGTAGTTTGGTTAATTTTACTTATTGTTTAGTTTTATTTGTTGATTAGTTTTCTTTGTTGTTCAGTTTGGTTTAGTTGGTTAGTTTGAATTAGTTGGTTAGCTACTTTTAGTTAATAACAATAATAATAATAATAATAATAATAATAATAATAATAATGATACTTTATTGCTAGAACAAAGATACATATTGTTTTTATACAGGGACATCATTTTATTTTTACTAACATTTCTAATATTAACCTGGCTATACCTTTGGATCAACGATTGAGAACCGGAAACACCGTTAGCTTCCACCTTCCACGACTAGAGTTCGATGATACTCACGTAATATAAAAACAAATATCTTTACTAGCTCATCCATTTACGCAAACTAGGAAATATCACGCTTTTGAGTTTCATAATTTTCATTAGGTTTCTGTTTAATCAAAATACAGTACAGTATTAATAATGAGTGTTTTTACTCACGAACTGAGTTATCCATGTGGACGTATTCATTATGCAGTGTATATTATACTGTCTACAGTACATTAGCGTACACTATAGAGTTAAATTGAAAAATAATCATAATATGGATATTTAAACACATTTTTGAAAATCGTGGTCATTCATTTCGATACAGGCTTCAGTTCTAATCTGCATATTATCGCACTATAGACTATTGTACGTAATTCCAATGACCAGGTTCGTACTTCGTATCAGTAACTCATGTTCAAATAATTCTGTACCTCTCTATAAAAGAATACCTTACGTACTGTAAATTCAATCTTCACTTCTGCCCGATCCGAAAAGATAAAATAACTCAGACATGCTATCTACTGTCCGTCTAAGTGGTTATGTCGCAGGGTCGTAGAAAGGGAGGAAATCACGTGACAGTTAATTACTTAACGAGGCCCTTTTATTTAAGTTATTTTAAACAATTGTATGGGTATAATATTACGTAGACGTTCAATTCTTAACAGAAATTAATGTTCTCAGAAAAGAGCTAAGACAGCCCAGCCACTAGCCTTTACAGAGAGACGAATAGAAGCAGGTGGGGGAAACCGGGATGCGACGTAGGCAAATGGGCGACAGTACCTGTGCGAAAATGATTCAATAGTGAAAGCTCTTTTGTCACTGGTAAACGCGAACATATTCTTGGTATGTACTGTTTACTATGACCGTAAGGCTACTATGACTATATATGGGGTCTTGGATCTGTGTGGAGGACGGTTGAACTTCATTAGTAGAAGGGGTGGGAGTGAAGTACATTAAAAAACTCAGGTACAATAAAAATTGACGTAAAAATATAATGATGTCCCTGTATAATTATAATAATAATAATAATAATAATAATAATAATAATAATAATAATAATCACTCTAGCACTCCTAGAAAGAATATTAAGTTACATACTCATGCTCAGGGGAAATTCCACACAATTCTAAGACATTTTATAAAAAGACAGAATAAAAAGTAAAAAAAAAAAATAAATAAATAAATAATTAAAAATAAAAACATATCACAATAATTGGAACTTTAAATTTTCTTTTTAAAAACTATTTTTAATTGATTTTTAAAATAAGGAGCATTAGCAAATTGTATGTTTGGGAATTTAGCTATTATATTGTTATAAAATCTTGAACCGAAATTGCTACTGTGATTCTATTCTACAGTTGTGGTACATTTAGGTTCTGTCAAGCATATGTTGTCTGATCTTTTAGTTTGATATTTATATGAATACAAATTAAATATATTTCGGTTTTTATGTACAAAATTCAATATGAAATTGTTATAAATTTGATGGATATCAAATACTTCAAATCCTGAATACAACAGTTCTGAAGGATATTCAAGGGGTTTATTAAGACATATTTTTATTATTCTTTTCTGTTGTATAATTAGCATGAGCGAGGTACTATAAGCACTACCCATCCTTAATGCCATATTGTAATATAACTTGTACTAATGTGAGGTATATCAGTCGTAAAGTATGGACAGTCAAGTAATTTCATAGGATAACAAATTTTCTTAATATATTGCACAGAAGAAGAACATGTTTACCTCAACGTAAGTGTTGGTCGATTATAATAATAATTATTATACCGAGATACTTGAGGAGATTCATTTATAATAGGACAGTTATAATTTATTAGAAGAACATATTATTGGATATATAAATTTTTAAATACAAGAGCGAATCAGGAGATTTCATACCAACAGATGTTAACGTTAATGGTACAACCGTAGTTTAAAATATTATAAGAATTTAAGATTGGTTAGCAAGTTTTAGTTGGTTAGCTGATTTTAGCTGGTAAACTACTTTTAGTTGGTGAACTAGGTTTAGTTGGTTAGCTGATTTTAGCTAGTGAGAGAGCTAATGTTGCTTTATTGGCTAGTTTCAGTTGGTTGGCTAGCTTCAGTAGGTTGGCTAGTTTCAGTTGATTGGCTACTTTTTGAGTGTGGTTTGTGTTACAAAACTAGATAACAGTCATATATATGAGACAGTATTAGATAATATAACCCTTAAAGCAAACAGTATATGCAAATAGTATCAGCATGATTATAACATGTAAATACTGCATACAGCATCAATTTGTTGACCAGAAATTTGAGAGACTTAAGTTCAAACATCTGCATTAATATATCGACGTATTGAACTAGCAGCGATGGTCTGGATTTGCATACCGACTGCGATGTTTTCTGGACATGGCAATCACGGATACCCGGGGGTTATAAATATCGCTACCCCGATGCGTGTATTTATTAGGACGTATGTTGTAATTCTGGACATGGTTACCCGCTGGGTTGTGGGATGAGTTGTCACAAATACACAGAACGTAAAATCAAATTGCTACCACGTATAAAGGGGATAAAGTAATGGGTCTTTGTGATGAATTGGCTACAACTTCAAAATTGTTACAACAACAATAGTTAAATAAAATATTGTAAAATGATCATAAATGACAAATCCATTGAGAGACTCTCGTTTTTTTTTTTTTTTTTTTTTTTTTTCAAATTTTTATTTACTTCATGATTTGAGGGAGGTAGGATATGATGATAGGGACTGGATTAATCTTGCTCACGATGGCGGGCTTATGTGAGGGCGATAATGAACCTACGGGCTCTCTAAAAGCCATTTGTAAGTGTATTTAAAAAAATAAATAAGTAAGTAAATAAATAAATAAATAAATCAGATAGTTGACAATTTTCCTTCTTCTCCTTCTTTACTGCAAGTATTAAGATTATAAACAAATCTTAACAATATTTCAGTCTATACTTATCGTTCCAAGTAGGTGAATATAATAGTTTTGCACCTCACATTATGTATTTTAAATTTGGACAAACATTTTCGCTTTTTACTGTGTCCACAGAAACATTCCGTGATTATAAACTGATATAATTTTGTAACTATGCGTATTACGAAATTCATACTGGTGCCATTAGAAAGAACGAGTCAAAGAATTTCAGGGGATGTGTAACTAATTGTTGGCGGAAAACAATAGGTGGCACCATAAGAAAAAAAACGCTGTTCCCGTGCTTTCGCTTGTCATAGTGGCATTGTTGGATAGAGGGAAATTGTGTTAAATGGTGTGAATGTTTACATTGTAACTCTGTGTGAATTCTACAGCATTTAGAGACTTACGGCGAGCCCATAGGAACATAGCTGGTGTGTATTAGGCCTACACCGCCTCAGAATCATCTTGTCAGTAGGTGCCGCACGTTGAAACTCCCGTCAGAAGACACGCTCCATCCGAAGACACGCTGGACTCTCACTACACTCCGTGTGCTATGGTGTTCCAATAGGCCTACATGACGATGATGATGGTAGTAATAATAGTACTAATAATATACATACTAGGTTCAAAAAGTTCCCGGAATTTGCTAGCATCATAGAAACAACGTACCTTAAACACTATTCTACAGCATTTCCTTCAAAATAGTTGCCTTCCGCAACAACACACTTTTGCCAACGCGTGTAGAGTTCCTGGAAGCAGGCCTGGAAGCCATTTTGTGAAACCCGTCTTAGTGCTCTCGTCGCGTTTGCGATAACCTCTTCAGCATTGAATCTCCGTCCTTTCAGATGACTTTTCAGACGGGGAAACAGAAAGTAATCAGGTGGTGAGAGATCAAGAGAGTATGGTGGGTGATCCAAAGCAGTTATGTTGTGCCTGGCAAGAAAATTCTTTACAATAATTGCGCGATGAGCAGGTGCATTGTCATGCATAAGGAACCAGTTGTTTTCTACCCACTTTTCTGGACGTTTCCTTCTCACTGCGTCCCAGAGGCGACGGAGGGTTTCTACGTACAATTCTTTCGTTACAGTACGACCTTCTGGAATGAACTCATGGTGCATGAGACCCTGAGAGTCGAAGAAAACTTCCAACATAACTTTGCTTTAAGTGAGCTTAAATGCGACAGGCTCATGTTAGTAGATTTACTGGCATGAAAAAGAACTCCTGCGGGACAAAATTCCGGCACATCCGGCGATGCTGATATAACCTCTGCAGTTGCGAGCGTCGTTAAATAAAACATAACATTTAAAATAACTTTGCCTTTGGAAGTGTGCCTAGGAAATTTTTGCTTCCGAGGAGATGTTTTCGATTTCCACTCAGATGACTGTCGTTTAGGGACTGGGTCGTACAAGTAGCACCAGTTTCATTTTGTTTAAGAAATCACCATCTTCATCAGCCATACTGATCATGTCCCCAGCAAAACACAGAACTTGATGTTTGTACTTTGCTCTGTGGACATAATTACAAAATGCGACGAACAAACGAAACACTATGATAAACAATTGCCTACAACTCAAAACCAATAATTGCCATTATCAACAAACTTTAAGGAAATGACATCATGAATGTTACCAACAAAACAAATGTATAATATCCCTTGTTATATATTAATACGAAAAATGGTAGTAAAATTCCGGGAACTTTTTGAACCTAGTAGTATAATAATAATAATAATAATATCATAATAATAAAATAATACCAGTAACAATAATTACCATCGTAATAATAATAATAATAATAATAATAATAATAATATTGTACGAAATGGAAATATAAAAATTGGAGATTTACCCTTCGAAGAGGTGGAAAAATGCAAATAGCTTGGAGCAACAGTAACAAATATAAATGAGACTCGGGTGGAAATTAAACGCAGAATAAATATGGGAAATGCGTCTTATTATTCGGCTGAGAAGCTTTTGTCATCTAGTCTGCTGTCAAAAAATCTGAAACTTAGAATTTATAAAACAGTTACATTACCGGTTGTTCTGTGTGGTTGTGAAACTTGGGCTCTTACTTTGAGAGATTAAGGTTGTTTGAGAATAAGTTTCTTAGGAAAATATTTGGGGCTAAGAGTGATGAAGTTAGAGGAGAATGGAGAAAGTTACACAACGCAGAACTTCAGGCATTGTATTCTTCACCTGACATAATTATGAACATTAAATCCAGACATTTGAGATAGGCAGGGCATATAGCACTTATGGACGAATCCAGAAATCATATAGAGTGTTAGTTGGGAGGCCGAAGAGAAAAAGGCCTTTGGGGAGGCCGAGGGTAGACGGGAGGACAATATTAAAATAGATTTGAGGGAAGTGGGATATGATGATAGAGAATGGATTAATCTTGCTCAGGATAGGGACCGATGGCGGGCTTATGTGAGAGCGGCAATGAACCTGTGGGTTCCTTAAAAACCATTTGTAAGTAATAATAATAATAATAATAATAATAATAATAATAATAATAATAATAATAAATTGTTTAATGTAAAATACGTCTATGAGCTGATTACTTTAGTAATGTAAATAGGTCTAGGAGATGATTAATGTAAATATGTCTAATGTGGAAGCGTGAATCAATAAAAAAACTACTTAAGCATAATGTCGTAATATAATAATAAGAACTAGCACTGTGCTAACTTCAACTGTCACTTGCTCATTAAGAGATACAGTACATTCTACTGTCCGACCGAGTGTTATGTCGCATCTCGATTTCCCCCGCCCGTTTCTGCTGATCTCCCTGTAACGATTAGTGACTGAACTGTTAAGCTCTTGCCTGAAAATATTTGCTGTTCGGAATTGGAAGTCTACGTAATATTATACAACTGTTTAAAATAATAATGGCTAAGACCACACCATACACGAGCCTGGCTCTTGCAGTAGTGGCTAGAAACATTTTTTGTTGTATACTTTTCAATTGTACTCACTTGGATTACTAGCTAAATAAATAAATAAATAAATAAATAAATAAATAAATAAATAAATAAATAAATAAATAAATAAATAAATAAATAAATAAGTAAATAAGTAAATAAGTAAATAAATGTATAGAAAAGGACTCCGTAACGTAAGCAACTGTCACGTGACTTCCCCCGTTTCGCCGATCCTGCGACCAGGGAATAGGGATTATAAAGAATGGACACTGAGCGAATTTTCCTGTGTATTGTTTCTCTGTGCGCCGGCGTTTAGTTTCACTTTCAGGCGCTAGAGTTTAGTGTAATCGAGCATACACTAAGTTAATAACTGAGTATAGAGTTGAGACACAGGATCCAAACATCGCCTACCTTAGTGCATAATCCAGTGACGCTTTGCTTCAAATAAATTCAAGTTAACAGCTTTTCCTTATTTCACAGTGACGAACTAGTTGTAATAATAATTTGTTTATATTTCAGATATAATAAATTTTATTATAAAATAATATAATACATTATAAAATTAAGTATCAAATTCGTTTAATATTTGTATATAATATGATGTAGGTATATGGTTTTACTTCTCATAAGGGTTTTGTTTTTCCATTTTCAGTGCTATTAAATCATTACATATTTTAATTGTTGTTGGGGTCAACGTCTCAACTCTCATAATAAAGGAACTCTAGAGGTCTAAACATTACAGTTAATGACGGATTTATTATTTTAATAAGCCGTACCCGCGCGCTTCGTTGCACTTGTTATAAATAAATATTGACTTAAATCTGTTAATTTTCAAATAAAGCTTTGTTATTGTTAGTTAACAAATAATTTATTATCAATTATAAATCGTTTGCTCCTGAATTACTATCAAAGTTGTATTTAGAACTATGAATGAAACTGTTATTACCATGCAATGGGTTATGGAGTTGTTCAATTAATTCTACTTTTAAGGTTGGTATTATGTTAGACCTAACAGCGTCTGAAAGGGAATATATTTGTAAGAACTGAAGGTGTTTACTCTCAGCTGCGAGAAGGTTTTTTCACCGAACGACACCATTTGAAATAAGGTGTTATACTACCCTATATTATTTAAAAGGTGTGTTGATAACGGATGTGCTACTGTAAGTACCTACCTAAGTTTTTAATTGGTTGTGAGGGCTCTTGAATCTCAGGAAGAAAAACTTTTCCAGCAGCGCAATGTATTCAAGACTACTTACAAACTTGTTAAACGAATTATTCTTGCAACGAAAACGGATGCTCCCTAGACCAAATAATCGTATTTCAATTATGTAATTACTTCATAGTTTCATCAGCCATTGTATAACGTTATGACTGAAATATCCATGTTGTTAATTGTTTTTATTGTAACATTCGGCTATAACTGACCGAGTATATAAGATCTCGCGCTCAGAGGAGTGGAGTTGGGGTTTGAGATGGTCTACAAACCACAAGTCATGCTAAAGATGTTGGTTTATTAATTATTCAGTAGGCCTATGGAGTATTGTACACTACATAGAACTGTTATCTCCTATAGATTACCCTAGCTCACCCAAATACGTAATTAAGCAATATGTACTGTTATGTTACTGAATAATTGATACTTAATATGTGCCGCGTGTATATTTGTAAAACATTTTCATTTCGACAATACTGTATATAAAGTTTTCTGTGCATAAGGTTCTGTTTAGTCCTCCCTTATATGCATTTGTGCCCAGTTCACGACGCACTCATGAGCTTCTGTATTGACATAAAGACTACGTCCATCTGAAGGAAATTTCCAATGATGAAAGAATTATTCAAATCTATTAAATAGTTCTCTGAGATTGCCTCATACAAACACACAAATACTCTCTCTTTATAATATAATAATATTTAGTATATTATAAAGATATATCATATCATCCATATATTAATCCGATTGTTGTCCAAGGACTCCAAGGCCGCCTTAAATAAATCCAGAGTCATTTATTTTATCTTTATTATTCGTATTTAATCAGACCTGGCCATGATATAAAAAGCATTGTTATTTTAAAACTGATGTAACTCGACATATTATGGTAATGCAGAATTCCTGCACGGAAATATTATGTACTTCGGTACATCAAGTAATATTAATCCTATCAAAATTTTGCATAGAATAAAACTTATCGGAAATCATTTTTAAAGAAACTTTTGTTATGTAATATTTTTCATAAAAATCAATAATAAGCGAAATATTTCGATTGATTTAATTAAGTCCCCCTTATAACCCGCCTTTTAAATAAAGTATTTTGAATGCCATATAGCCTATAATCTAAGTTACAACGAACTTAATTTATATTCCAATTTTCATATAAATCGGTTCAGCCATTATCGCGTGAAAAGGTAACAAACACCCAGACAGACAGACAGACATACAAACAAAAATTTCAAAAAAGCGATTTTCGGTTTCAGGGTGGTTAATTATATATGTTAGGACCAATAATTTTTGGAAAAGCGAAAATTACCAGAAAATTTTCGGCTACAGATTTATTATTAGTATAGATGGATCCAATTTATTTTATTTGAGTACATAATGTACCTAGATGTATTAATTATATGTGTTATATTTCTGCTATATCGACTGCTAGCTGGTGTGATGTCAGCGCCAACTTTAGGGAGAAAGCAGAATCTCACGCTCTAGCTGGCTTGAAGGTCATTGAAATCAGTCCGGCTACATCAGAGGTACCGACGCGAAGTGTCCATACTTAATTACCTATACGCTGCTGCGACATAACCACTCGGTCGGACAGCACATGTCACGGACCTCACAGGAAACGATTTGCTAAACTATTGAATAAGTCGCGATAAGTTAAGAACGATAAGAAAAGGGTAGCGAATCCCACGGAGCTTTCATTTCGAAACATCCAAGACTAAATAATTATTGATTTCAATTAAAATTAAATTAAATGCAAAATGTCTCAATTTAAATATTGAGGGGGAAGTTCAAAACCAATGTTAATTGTATTTTAGGTTTCACCTCTCATATTCATATAGCTCTACTATATTATGATTCAATTTGAAGGAATATTCAATTGTTCATACATCTCATTAATTTGTTTCACATCATTTGTTTTCTATCGTCGCCTGGCAACCTGAATTGCTCTTGTTCATTAGAGCTGAAGAGAATAAAACTACAAAGACTAATATGAGGGGGTCAGAAGCAAAGGGGGTATAAGTTCACTTAAGGTATTTGAGAGGAAACGTGGTTGAAAGTACTTAAGATTTCATAAATTCCGTGAAATTTTTTATTTCAGTTTTAGTGTGTGGTGTGGTTTGCCACTAAAATTGTAAATGTTTTAGCTCGTCACGGATACATTTAACTCATGTTCTTGAAAAGTCACTTCTATCCTTTGCTTCTGACCCCCTAATATTGATCATTGGTATTTCAGGTAGTAATAGAAACTAATATTAAGGATTATTGTGGTTGTGTATTATAAATATATTTTGAAAATAAAATAAAACAGGATAGAAAATAATAAAAACCGAAGTTTGAATTTAAGCTATTTCAGTGGCCTAGAATAAAACTGCACTTTATCCAAAATCTCATTTGTCAGAAAAGACGAAAAACTAATGCAGTTATAAACAAAACTATTTGTCTCCAAACGAGTAGTTTATCGCATTCCCTGTATAATTATGCATTGGAACATACGAGTATCTTAATCCCATATTTCATAATTTGGAAAAAATTCAGTTTGATTCTAGGCGACATATTTATGTACGGTTTTGGTTCTGGGAAATGCTAATAGTGTAGTTCCAAAATAAGATTACTGTGTAGCCAACAATGGAGCACATTTTAAACATTTAATTTAATAACCTGGATTTATTAAATGAAAAATTACCGAAAATAAACTGTGTTTTCATTTTATATCCTACAATAACAATAATCCAAGTTGCCAGGCAACGACAGAAAACAAAAGATGTGAAACAAATGAATTTAGATTTAAGTAACATGACATAGGGATATTATTTGAAATTTCAGATGAGATGGAAGGTGAGGGCACAATCTAGTATATACAGTTACGAAGCTCAAAACGTAGTAAATATGCATTCACAGGTAGTTGCTAACCACTAGGATCGATACTATCGCCTCATTACAAGACAATGCGAAATAGTACCTGCACAGTCTATTGTTCCTAGTACCCTCATAAACTGGACTGTGGTGTGGTGAACCCTAAAATAAAATAATTAAAATGACTTTAAACTTTTCCTTCAATATCTAAATCAACGTGTTTTTTTGTTTAATTTAAATTAAATTGAAATAGGTATTTAGATTGAGAAGTTCTGAAACAAAAACCCTAAAATGGTAAAAATATGTACTACTTTTAAAACTTCATAAATGGAAACTTCTATAACAGTTAAAGACTATTTTGGCTTACACCTCAATAGACTAAATTATTCTGCCTACTCAAATCTGCTTTTTACGCAACAAGAACGAAAAGCATGTCATCCTCTTCTGCTGTCTTCAGTGAAAATTGCGTCGTTTCTAAGTACTAGAAGGCTCGAAGACTAATGAATTTTTCGAAAAATGTAGCGAATTGAAAACAACATTTTCATTTGTAATACTAAAACGTGCAAAAATTTCATGTTGAATAACATTTATATGCGTGTCGTTCAGTATTAGAGATAGATCTACATATGAAGAGTACAAACTATATACACTACTGTATTATCGGGAAAATGGAAATCAAAGAAATCGGGAAAATGTTTATCGGGAATGTGGATTCGAGAATTTTTATTCGGGAAAAATGCTATTCGGGAAAATGTATGTTTGGGAATGCGGATTCGGGAAAACGTTTGGGAATCCAAACGTATACCAAAATTAAAAAACTTTAGATATAATACTCGCGACACTACAAGGTAACATACCGGTATACAGTAAATGTAAACTTGCCTCAGTTTCATTTCAAGACAAACTCCTCGAAGCTAAAATCTTGAACACAGTGGACAACACAGCTATAAGCTATGAATGTCACAGTACTGTAACATAAATTGGAAATCGTTTCAGTTATTTGTTGAAATTTAAATATTGAAATACAATCTATTCAACCATAATCATCTTCAAAAGATTTGCTTTACCATGAAATAAAATTATAGAAACTTCTAAAAATAAAAATATAAATTCAATAAAATAAAATTTACTTCATTGTTGAAATTCAAATATTCGAACACCAGCAATACTACAACGGTCATCATGAAGAAAAAGGGTTCACTAATAATTATTTCTAACAAAATCGTTTTAGATTAACATAACACTCATAAAACAAAGGTCAATTACATGCTCTTAACAACGATATTTGAATCTAATGGTTTCTTGCTTAATCAAGAAGAAACTATGAACATAACTTGTAGCCTAAATTATCTAATAAATAAGGACAACAGACAAACCTATACCAAATATCTAGGACTTTTTATAGAATCCAGTGTAACATGAGATAACCACATCGAATACTTATGCACAAAGCTATCAAGAGTTTTATATTTGTTAAAGAAATTAATGACTTGCGTTCTCAAAATTATTTAAGATGTGCCTACTTTTCTTTCTTTCAGCCGATAATCCTACCCATATATGCTCTAATTTTCTGGGGAATTGAACCAAAATTGGAAGTGTCTTGATTTTGTAAAAGAGAGCCATTAGAATTTTATTTCAATCAAACTATCTGGAACACTGTCGGCCACTTTTCAGACAGTCACAGATTTTAATAATAATAATATATTTGTATATATACGATCTAGTACTTTACACTCGACAAAATGTCGACAATTATTCATTAGTGGCCATTATACATAATCATAAAATTAGAAACAGTGAACAAATTAATATTCCATATTCTAGATTATACAAGAGCAACACAAACTTTTCAATTATGGGGATGAAATTATATAATAATACTACAAATTACCAATCAATAGCTTCAAAGCTAGATTTTACAGTTGGTTATTAAATAATCCTTTTTATTGTATTGGCGAGTTTTTCAACACAAACTTGTATGAAATTGTTTTTTAATAAATACATTTAATTGCTATTAGTTACAATTAACACATAAAGGGTGAACTTTTTTTTAAATTTAAAAGTTTCAAATTATTTCATGTTTTCATTGTATTATTTAAATTTTACTGTTTCTTTTATTAGTTTTTTTTTTCAAATGGATTATATGTTTTTCAATGTATTCTGACTAAGCCTGAAACTGTATGTCTAATAGACAAAATAAATTGATTTGAATTGGTTTGAATATAAATAACAATATGAGTAACACAAATAGCAGCAAAGTAAATAATTTAGAACCAGACAAACTCACAAACGAAGGTAATTAAGCTAAAGATTGAATTTAATATTTTCATGACACAGACTCCAAGTGGGGTAACAAGATCACCCCACATCAATAAAGCTAATTACTTCTTAAAGTAGATGAATTACATAATTATGTTATTCTTATTTCAAAATGTTAGACATATAAAAGACAACTACAAGGAATTTAAAGGATAAATATGAACAAAAATGAAAACAATACTCAGACGTCATTAGTGGGGTATCCTAATAGCCCCCCTTAGTAGCAGAAGGATTAACGTAAAAACAAAAACCTTTTTATGTCAAAATATTCCGGAATATCTAGATGAGCTGATACTTATTATTTAAATTAAAACATTTATCTTGCATAAACATTTGAGTTTGCGATTCATTCACACATATTTAGAAACATATTTGAGTAAGAGGAAGCAATTACAAAATTTAAAAATAAACTAAGATTATGTGGTAAATTTTTATAATCATTTGTTTTTCTGAACGCCTTATTAGTATGATTTCTTTCGAGGAAACACAAACCTGTTAGAACAAGTTAAAGGTTATGCTGTAAACTGTGACAAATATTTTCTCCATTAAGCAAAATTTCATGTGAGGTTACTAGAAAGTTAACAGTATTTATAACTTGTTCTAAAATCTCAGGTAACTTATTACCTGTAAACGCACGAGACAAGTTGGCATCTCACCTATAATGTATATTTTTCTACTGTTAAATTGGTTGACATCGAAAAATTCTGTAGTGAACCACACATATTACACAAGAGCTGAAGTTATCAAATTTGTTAACTATATGAAGACAAAAAAAATTTCTAAATGAAAGAAAGTTGAAATATCAGAGCCAAAATATATTCATATATTTCAATATTAGCTAGTTTTCAATTAGGAATATTCAAATTTCAATCCTTTGAATAACGTGGTATATTGTAATCTTAGTCCGTTAAATTTAAGCCCTTCTACAAAAACGAATAATTAAAATTCGTTTGAAGAAACGTTTTGATTGTCCAACTAAATTAATTTATTCTGAATTTAATGTACTTAAAATTTTATTATAAAAATCGTAATACGTTTATATTACAGACACATAATCGTGACACAAGACTGAACAATAATTCAACATTAGTAGAACCTGAATGTTTCACATCTGCTGGTCTAAAGCATAGCATTAATTTTGGCCCTCGGTTGTATAATTCTTTAGCTAAATTACTCTCAGAACTTCTAACATGTAACCCACTAACATATAACAATAAAATTATAAACATGTTAGGCTAATGTCTTCAGTTTGATTAAATAAATTTATAGCCTATGTGTATGAATTCATCAGCCTATATTATATTTGTATTCTAATTTCGGAATATGTGTTTTTTATAAATTGTCCTAGGCCTACTTTATTCACGTACGATATTCTTCTCTATTTAACTTCTATAGTCATTTTCACTTTGGTAAAAAATATCTCTTTCTTTTAGAAAGTGTAATTTAATATTCAAAACTCTGTAAATAGGTGAAAATAATGAGCATTTCTTTTACGTTATGGATGAAATAGTTATTTATGCTACGATCATATATGATAGCTATTGAGACACGAGTGCAGGAGTCAGTTTCGACGCGAGCGAATGCACGAGTGTCTTAGTAGCCATTAAATGAGAGTTACATACAACTGTTTTTTACGACCTTTGGTAAGGCTAGACAAAAATTAATTAATTCATTAAAAATTAAAATCAATGTTTAGATACATACTTCTTTATATTGACAATATGGAAGAAGGAATATGATTTTGGATAGTCTGAAGCAAAACAGTGACGTTTGAGACAGTGGGAAGCTAGATAATGCAAGTGATTCTCATTTGCAGTTCCAATAGGTACGGAAATAAATAAATGAAATAACAGTTCCTTTTTGTAAGTTTTAACGTGTACGAGAAATTGTGTTCCAAAATTCTACTTGTTATAATATGTATATCAATAAAACAGGAAATGTGTAGTTTTCTAGTTGTTTCCATTTTAATTGTGTTTACTATACGTCTGCAGTTTGGATAAAGCATTTAACATCTCGAAATCAATGGTATTTATGAAAATAAGAAATTGTATCGAAATGATAACTTCATTTCAGTTTTGTCATAGAAAAAATTATATTATGAAAGTATCTAGAACATGAGTGTTCAAACGCCTGTAGAACCAGGAGATATTGCACGTCAAGCATGCTCTGCTAAGGTCAATAACTTTTCATATAAAATAGGAAAAACGGCCTTAAAGAATATGCGTTGTAGGTTGCTTACGCCAGGGATTACCTCGTACGAGTTACAATTGGACATCTACGATTTAGAATCTAGATGCGTTTTACTTATTGTAATATAACCTTATGTTGCACATGAGGTAACTTTAAATAAATAAAGTTTGTTTTAAATCCACGTGACAGTACATTTGGTACGTGAGTACTGACAGACACACGAATAAGCAGAAGTAGCCTAAACACATGAAATGGAGCGGGCAGATGGCATTATTACAGCCTTAAACAAGTCTAACTTGAAGAGCGAAGCTAGTATGTTTCTTGTACACCTAACTTGTACTCAAAGGAACGAAATACAGAACTCTAGTTATGAGGCTTTCAGGTGATGATTAGACACCAAGGTCAGTAGGTCAGGGAATCACTTGATAGTATGAGACGTAAACTAAAGTCAAAGAGAAAGATCGTCTCTTGTAATTCCCATTTTAAATTTAATTTGAAGATACATTCGTTTTCGTGACATAATTGGTAACGTAACTAACTTAAGCATCGAAAATTGTAACAAAGTTATTTCTTCTGTTATCTTTTTTGCTGCTGTTTATTGTTTCAGTGTTTTTAATTAATGTATTTATACATAATCAAAAGTAACTGAATGTCATTTCCGTCAATTTTGTTCTTTATCTCTTTATTATTGTTTAAAATTATGTCTAAATTTGCAAATTTTTCATATTCTTGCAATATTTCTACACCTTCGTTTGTAATTTATAATTTATGTATTTATTTCTTTTTAACTGAACGTAATTTTTGTATAATGTATTTGGTATTGTTTAATGTCTATTAATGAACGTATTTATATTGTAACTATGACTCATTCCTAATTACTACTACATCTTTTAAATTCTATATTATATCTACATAAAGTATTTTACATGTAACAAACTACAACTCTAATATACCAAAGAGCCACCGACGTAGCTCGGTCGGTTAAGGCGCTTGCCTGTCGATCCGAAGTTGCGCTCGGGCGCGGGTTCGATTCCCACTTGGGCTGATTATATGGTTGGGTTTTTTCCGAGGTTTTCCCCAACAGTAGGGCAAATGTCAGGTAATCTATGGCGAATCCTCGGCCTCATCTCGCCAAATATCATATCGCTGTCACCAATTCCATCGACGCTAAATAACCTCGTAGTTGATACAGCGTCGTTAAATAACCAAGTAAAAAAATACCAAAGGGTAAAATAGGGTTTGAATATTTGGATAACAATAATAATAATAATAATAATAATAATAATAACTTAAACGTTATGTAATTGAATGAACCAAATTCAGGAAAGTTTACATCAGAGCTTCCCATATACGGTGTAAAACTTATCGTGTCACATTTATTCTCATTTGTGAATTATTAATCAGAAATAAAAATGTTTCCTGAAAGTCAATAACGTAATAATATGCATATTTAATCCAATCGAGATTGTATGGACTGAATTTTTTAGGGACAATAGGAAGTAGAATAGTTATGTCGCTCTCATATCAGATAAATATATTATTTACGTTTAATTATTTACGTACCGCGGAACGTAGTATTGATTTGAAAAGTTTTAACAGTACCGTGTATCTTATATGCTATCGAGGTGCTACGAGAAGGTATCCTTGCACGAAACACACATAAAGAAGACGTACACTAACCTGTGATCGCATGTTGCGGAAGCAATGGGATGGGGTCAGTCTTAAGGAGACACTGGTCACATTGTCCGATTCACTGCGAATGTCGTCGGTCTGTTACACAGTTAAGAGGTTTGCGTTATGCCCCGTGACGTGCTTTTAAAATGCTTCCACTGATGGAGCGGCGCGCGCCTTGTGTGTAGACCTGCCCGCAGTCGGCTCTCGTCTGAACTGCGCGACAAAACCACGCGGCATGGAGTTTAGCGGGAGATCCAACCTTCCAGGGGGGGAGGAGGGAGAGAGGGCGCACAAGCCGAACGTAATAAAGGCACGGAAACATGATGTGACTTTTTTTAATGACGCCGTCTCTGGTTCCCTTTGTGAGAGACTCTTATTGTCTTACGTGACATTGACATAGTAGTAGATAAATGAGGTTAGAAGGCTACAACTTCGTTAAGAGTCGAGTATTGTGACCCGAACGGTTAAAATACAGATATTGTGCATCCCTGAAGTTCAGATTCAAGTTCCGATGAATGTGAAATGAAATTTAGCCTCAGAAAACTTGTTGTGGAGGTAAGTTTTCTCGGATACATCGATTTCACTCCAACAACGTGAAAGGGAAAATGAAATGTATCTAACGTACTTTATAACAACACTCGTCACTCGTACTGATGACTATGCTTTAATTGACAAAGTAACAAATCATTAAAACTACGTCAAGGTTGTTGCCTATCTCCTAAATTATTTAAAATATCGATGGCCCAATTCAAAAGGGAAATAATCTAAATTCAAAGTTTTAGAAACCTGAATTATAAAGCTTCATGTTACTGTGAAAAATGCAATAATTGCACTTTTTAGAAAGGAACTCAGTCAAAATTTGCGATTTTTATTTTAACTGATGAAATGATTAATACTTTCAATGTGCACTAATTTGCGGAGAAAAACACTTAGTCAAACCTCTCCCTGTATCTTTAACATCAAGTTGATATTTATATACGGCGCTGGTAAACTGGTATTTATTCATAAAATAAGTTTCTTTTGCTCTTCAGAAAAGTAGCATATTTTGACTTAGTTCCTTTCTAAAAAGTGCGATTCAATTAAGGAGGGAAGTACACCTTCCGCCAGCATAATTTTACTATATTTCAACATTTTTTCCCCTCAGAATCTATAGATCTTCTGGAAACAAAAATTTGCATTCTTAATATACACTATCTGTACATCAATAAATAATTTTAATATTTTGGAAACCCAATATATTTTTTTTTTAATTATTGAAGTTTTTTTAGATTTTTTCAACCGGGCAGCGTTTCATTAGCAAATTACCGAACTCAAATATTTAAATTTTGATATTCTTCTTTTGATCTTTTTTGTAATAAACAGGTCTACAACATATACTAAAATCTGTAACATGTTACTTTTAAAAATATTTAAATTTTTTTATTTCATTTTACACTAAGTTCTTTTCAAAAAATTGTATTAAATATTATTTAAGAAAATAAACTATTCCTTCTGTCTTAAATATTTTACTATATTTAGTTCACGTGAGAAAACTTTACATGCATGCAAAGTGTCATTCAGATATATCAGCGGTTGCCAAACACCACGAAATTGTGACCAAATAGAAATGCAACCCGCACACCACTATTGCAGGGAGATGGGTGGGGTGGGTATCTCCTCAGATAAATAATGCAGTGAAGGACAGTACAGAGAAGGAATGTGACCAAAAAACAAATACAATATAATATTCTTCTACTTATTAACTACACACACTTTTTCCGTGTTAACTTTTTATCCTCCTATTCATTATTTTTGTATTATTAATAAAGTAAAATATATTTTCTTATTTATCATAAAATGAACGTGTACTTTAGATCAGCAGGTATTTGAAATTAGAAAAAAAATGTACCAGGCTGATCACGAAGTAATAAATTACACTACATACGTCAAAAAGACGTCGAAGTATTTTACTCCGATTAAGATATAGAAGGCGATACTTTTTATTGTTTGTTTATTCATGAAATATTCAAGTTACAGGTAAGGGCGTGGTAGTCTTTATAACAAGAAGAATAATGTCAACGTATATTGTTCTTTTATACTTGTTTTAAAATTTTACAACAAATTAAGTATCTCATATTTTCGCCATCAGCACTAAAGAAATACTTTTCCTCCCATTCTCCTTAAAATTAAGTTTTTACATATTATTTGTTTTCTGTTTTGAAGAAGACATCGAAACATATTAACCTACACACTTGTAACTTTACATGTGTACGTACGCTGCTGATACCAATCTTTACTTGTATCGAAGTGAAGGCTGTAAAAGAGGGTGGAGGTATGATGTCATCGTAAGGCTTGAGTGGAGGCAGGGGCATGTGTCGCGACACAGGTTTTGGCGATTACTGAGATACATCTATTTATTTTAGTAGGTTACTTTACGACGCTTTATAAACAGCTTAGGTTACTTAGCGTCTGAATGAGATGAAGGTGATAGTGCCGGTGAAATGAGTCCGGGGTCCAACACCGATAGTTACCCAGCATTTGCTCATAATGGGTTGAGGGAAAACCCCGGAAAAACCTCAACCAGGTAACTTGCTCCGACCGGGAATCGAACCCGGGCCACCTGGTTTCGCGGCCAGACGTGCTAACCGTTACTCCACAGGTGTGGACAAGAGCAATCTATTATCACTTAAACGCTGCCCTGCTCAAAAAATTTAAAAAATGCTTCACAATTTAAAAAAATGACTATTAGGTTTTCAAAAATATTAAAATGATTTTTTTGATGTGCAGATGGTGTATATCAAGCATGCAAATATTTGTTTCCAGAAGACCTATAGATTCAAGTATAAGATGTTGAATTATTAGTAAAATTATACTAGGGAACAGAGTGCGAATTAACGGGGGGGGGGGGATAGGGGAATTTCTCCCTGTTGTAAAGTTATCCTCCTCTTATATATTCATATTAATATTCCGCCAGGGATAACTTCTATCCCTCTCACAAAATATAATTATCATTATTTTATTATTCTTATTATTACTTCCAGTGTTTATATTTCATCACAGTAATGTCAACAACAACAGCAATAATAATAATAATAATGATAATAATAATGATAATTTTATGTACGGTATTCTCTATCTAGGATTCTATCCCCCTCCCCCATGAGAAATCTTAGTTCACACTCTAATTTCAGGCTTTTATAGTATATTTGAAACATCATTAATAGAATTTGAAATAATTCCAACAGTCTTTTGATTTTTCATAGCAACATAAAGTTTTACAATTCAGATTTCTGGAAACTTTAAATTTTGGGTTGATTCCATTTTCAACTAAATCGTCGATATATCTTCAGGAATCACTGAAAATGTGAGACAGAAATGGCCGCAATATAGCAAACGATATAATTATTTATAGCTCAGGACTAAGAAGACATGGAATGATTAGAAAACTGCAAAAAGAATATAAAAAATGGGGAATAAAAATAGATAGAAATAAATCAAAATGTGTAGTAACTAGACATACGGCACAAGATTTGAACATTAATGATGAGGAAATCGTAAGGCACCAAAAGAAAATAGAATATTTATAAATAAATATGCGTAAATCATGCTGGAGATTGAGGAGAAGATTTAAAACAGGAAATAATTAAGGTAAATTTGCGATATCAGTATTAAATAGGGTTTTGTGGGACATAAATATTGACAAGAAAACAAAAACCAAGATTTACGGTAGCATTACAAAGGCTATAATTACTTAAGGAACAGATGTTTGGCCACTAAAGAAAAGAAAAAAATTGAAATTACTTGCTATAGAAATGAATTTTTGGCGTAGAGAACCTCGTATATCTAGAAGAGACAAAATCAGATATACAATTATCAGACAAGAAATGAATATACAGGGTGAAAAACAATTAAACCGACAAACTCCGGGAAGTTGTATGGGATATTAAAACAAATGATGTTCTTTAATGTCATATTTTCCTCGGAGGCTTTATTAAACCGGCAGAAGGAGTATGCGTACGTGAATGTCTGGGTAGGTGTAGTTGACGACTGTCTCATTGGGCCATATCTGCTACCTGGACCACTAAATGGTGACCAATACTACAATTTTCTCGCGACAGCATTGCCAGACCTGTTGGACGACGTGCCACTAGCTACAAGACGGCGCATATGGTTACAGCATATAAATTGTTCTATTCCAAGATTCGATTAACTAATGCCGTTTACCTGTCTCTCAAAACTTCATGAACTCTTTCTAGCTTTCGAGAATAAAGATCCGCATCGACTGCACATTCGTTTGGAAAAAAATTCGCAGTAAGTCACATCTTCAAAATTTCACCAGACACATAACATTACTTTTGTGCGAGATCGTGCGTATTTGCTTGGTTTCCGCACAAAATCAATCCGCGGAAAGTCTAAAATTCCACATTCAGTATTCCCAACCTAACACACATAACAATTTCCCTCTTCTTACCGCTTAAGTGACATATTGATATTACTGCTTTAGGCTTTTAACATATTATTTTTAGAGACGTGCAATATAGTAATAATTATAAATTGGAAACTTATCACTGCAATTTCACCTAAATTGCACTGTTAATTATTGGTTTTAAATATTTGCAAAAATTAAGTAAACTCTACAACTCCACTAAAGTTACTGCATTCGTGATGCAAGTAACATTAAGGAAACCGTGAAAAAATCAACAAGATTCCAGACTCATCATAGACTGGGGGGAAGAAAAGACAGACGTATATCACTGCCTGCTGGAGTATAGTAAACACAGAAAACATTTTAAAGCAACAATGTTGAAGATAGATATTTTTGTTTTGCAAATTTGCTGTCATTGAACAGAAACCAAGATGGAGATTTCATTGCAACTAATTAGAAATTCCTCTTTCATGTATGTAATAAACGATCTTCGCACAAAATAATGTACTATACACGAGCGGTATGTTTTCTTTAAATTCTCGGAAATTAAAAAATCTCAACTACGTTTTGCTTTTTCAAACTTTTCCTCGAACATGAAAACTTCAACATACCGCTCTTGTAACGCATATTACTATTGGGGCATGACGCGCCTTCTAAACAATTGGCGAACGGCTTCCATCGATTGTCGAGCAGTATGTTGCTATGCTTGAAACATTCTTTGCACCGAAACTGCACGATCTTAACATCGGAAAGATGTGGTTTCAGCAGGACGGAGCCACGTCACACAGACAGGGAATGTACAAATGACAGGACGAGAAGAATAAGAAGAACAAGGACGTTATTTTGAAGGTAAAAAAGGAAATTAAGAATAAAGGGAAGAACCAAAGAGGACATGAATTTTCATTTGAGTAGTGTGAGAACCTTCTCAATTAATTTTAATCACGACATCGATTGCCATCTCCAAATAAGTGAGCTGCGACATTAACAGTAACCAAAAAATGTTACTTGCAGGTGTGCGCTTCCCACAGGTATATATCTCAGTGTGTCACGTAACAGTTTTCACATGACAGCCTGTTAGAGAATTGACGGTAGTGATTTTAGTGTGAGAGGTGGCGGACAAATGACATATATGGCACTGAAAATACGAAGCGACGTGTAACACGACAGTTTTCAACGTGCGTCAAGCTTGTTAGCTACGGCTTTGGTTGGAATACCTGACTCCCGCTTTAATTTTACATAAAAACTCGTTAGTGGACGATGTTGAGTGGAGTAAATAGTTAATTGAATTTTATGACGTCAGTTGAATTACCATTTTGTTGACAGAAAGTCAATATGGCCATAAATATTATTTCTTAAATTAGTTATGAAATTAAGCAAACAGGCCAAATCCATGTAATAATAATAATAATAATAATAATAATAATAATAATAATAATAATATTATTATTAATATCAATAAAATATAGATTAACCTGTAAAAATGATTGCTCACTATATGCATTAAATTACTCTTAAATTGCTTTATATTTTGGTAAAGTTTCCGTGACTTATCTCTATACTTCGATTCATAATGTCTGATAGGTGATGTAAACATTCCCGGCAGAGGAGGAGAGAAGTATAATGGCTATTGAAGGAATGACAGAGGTCTTATTCCCTGCTTGACTTGAAGTTAGGCGGTCTAAAGTATTCTACACCTGTCCAACTTCAAGATAAGCTTGGAATGAGATCTCTGCTATTGGTTGAATAGGAATTATGTTTCATCTTCTGCGGGCAATGCTTACATCTCCCGTTAGACATCATGGAACGAAGTATAGTAAGTTTTAAAACTACAAGGTACAATCAATATATTTCCGAACTGCACTGGTTTTTATGTACCGTTACACATATATGCGCGTATCACTGAAGATTATTGCTTCCATGTATGTTGAGTCAGTCTATCAAGCAGCGTCAGATTGTCCTCAAGAACTGATCATCACTGAACTCGTGATTTTGTGCAAACAAGTTACGGACCTATTGCGATTTTTTCATATAAGCCTTACGGGTAGGCTTCTTCTCTGCCTTTCTAGTGATGCATTTAGTATAGATTCCTGGCGTTTCCCTGGTTCTAGATAATTTCTCCGTTTCCTGTGTCTTGTCTAAATTGAGGCTAGTCCGGGAACTTATTGATTACCCCTTGTACAAGGTTTAAAATTTGCTATTTATAACAGATCTAAGCAGCCCACTAACTATCCAGTGACCTTAAACCTGCTAAATCGTATGACAGTAAACGTAGTCTAATACCTTTCCGTTTATAAATTGAGGATTGAATAATGTCAAATTTTTAGTATATTTATGTCAATAATAATAATAATAATAATAATAATAATAATAATAAAAATCCGTGGCGCTACAGCCCACGAAGGGCCAAGACCGACCAGCCGGCTGCTGGCATCACGGCCACATGCTGAAGCAGAGGTGGACGATCATCCAACCAGAATGGAGATATCTTGTGGTTAGCACAATGATCCCCCCAGCCGTTATAGCTGGTTTGCGTAACCGGATTTCAGTACCTATCGTAGCTTCCCAAGTGCATCACGATGCTGGGTGGGCACCGGTCCCATACACTGGCCGAAATTTCATGAGAAAATTTCTTCCCCCACGAGGACTCGAACCAGCGCGCATTCCTTAACGCGAGTCCCAGGCAGGATGCCTTAGACCACGACGCGGGACAATAATAATAATAATAATAATAATAATAATAATAATAATATTTTTATCATCGTCATTAATATTATTATTATTGTTGTTTTGTTGTCATCATAATCATCATCATCATCGTAAAGCAGCAGATTGCATTACGCTGGCCGGAATAGATTGTTTGAATTGCAATGCCAACAATTTTATATTCAAAGCTGGAAAGCTTTGTACCACGGTCCTGTTACGTAGCTTTGTGTGAGCTGTTCATGAATAGGTTATCAAGTTCTCCTATGTTCAACATGCAGCCATACCCGGTTCTGTAAAGCTGTTGTAGTGGTTTGTGTAAGGACTGCGTCGAGTATGCCTGGCGGTTCTGTGACCGACAGCAGTCTGACATGACAGTGTCAATTGCCACAGCCTTGTGGATTGATGACATCGCATTACTAATTTTCAGATTTTTAATTTGTTGGACAACTTGTCTGCACTCAACACCTGTCAGCTATGTCACGTTCTCGACGCCCACTTCTCTTAAATTTAACACAAGGTTTATCAGATTAATACTTACATAATACAGGGACATCATTTTATTTTTACTTCAATTTTTATTGTACCTGAGTTTTTGAATGTACTTCACTCTCACCCCTTCTACTAAGGAAGTTCCAACTCCACACAGAACCAAGACCGCAGATAGTAACCAGTACTGAGTGACTGAGTATAGTACGTTCCAGAAATATGTTCGCGTTTTCCAGTGACGAAAGAGCTTTCAATATTGAATCATATTTTCGCACAGGTACTGTCCGTTTGCCTACGTCGCATCCCGATTTCCCCCACCTGCTTCTGCTCGCCCCTCTGTAATAGCCGGGCTGCCTTATCTCTTTTCTGAAAACATTAATTTCTCTTAGGAATTGGAATTTACGTAATATTATACAGCTGTTTAAATTTAACTTAAATAAAAGGGCCTCGTTAAGTAATTAACTGTCACGTGATTTCCTCCCTTTCTACAATCCTGCGGCATAACCACTTGGACGGACAGTAGATAGCATGTCTGAGCAATTTTATATTTTCGGGTCGGGCAGAAGTGAAGATTGAATTTACAGTACGTAGAGTAGGTACAGAATTATTTCAACATGAGTTACTAGTACGAAGGACGAAACTGGCAATTGGAATTAGATGCAATAGTCTATAGTGCGATAATATGCACAAAAGAACTGAAGCCTGTATCGAAATGAACGGCCACCATTTTCAAAATTGTGTTTAAATATTCATATTATGATTATTTTTCAATTTAACTTCTTTCTCTATATTGTACGCTAATGTGCTGTAGACAGTATAATATACACTGCATAATGAATACGTTCGCATGGATAACTCACTTCGTGAGTAAAAACACTTATTCTTAATACAGTACTGTACTTTGATTAAAGAAAAACCTAATGAAAATTATCAAACTCAAAATCGCGATATTTCCTAGTTTACGTAAATGGATGAACTACTTTTCTTCCTTCCTATACCTAGTAGAGGGATTTGTGTTTTACGCCAGTATCATCGAACTCCAGTCTCGGAGGGGGGAGCAAGCGGTGTTTCCGGTTCTCTAAAGGTATAGACAGGTTAATATTAAAAATGTTAGTAAAAATAAAGTGATGTCCGTGTACTAAATGACATGAACTTTGAACTAACAGTTCAGAAGTTGTTTCTCATCATCATCATCTAGACCAGTACTGTCAAAGCAAGCACATTTTTCTGACCTTGACGTCGTGCGCGGGCATTAAGCGCTAGGTATGCTAGGAGGAATAAGCAGCCTGTTGAATTGAGAAAACAGTGGTGCACAAACTTCAAACGGAACGTGAAATTTTATGTCGTTATTTTTATATGGCTTCTTTCTGTTTGTTATTTTCTATATTGTCTATTGTACTAACACCTATTTCTTAGCTTAATATTGCAGTTGTGTTTTAAACGTTAATAACATAATAACGAGTAAAGAAGGAATATTCACACAATATCCATAATAACTACAACTATACTGTACTAAGTGAATTAAACAAAGAAAGTGTTATCCCAAAGAAAGACACTGACTATGACATGATAAATTGAAATTGATATTGATGGTATCTTTAACCTTATAAAAGTAATCAAAACAATATTATAGTACGAAGCAAAGTTGTCTAGGTATATGTTTTAACTGTAACTAATATTACATAATAAAACTCTTATCGCATTATGGTTTTAGGTGATATTGGTGCGCAACTTTCTGTTATAATAATATTAAATTATCTCGAAATCTGCTGAAGCTATAGAGCTGACGTTTTGCCAACACATAGGCACATATCTTTTGTTTGTGATGTAACAGTATTTGCTTTGTTAATTCATTTCCTTAAAAACATTTTCCATGCCAATAATTTCAAACATTTTATTACACTATCTTCAGTAATACGTATTTACGATATATTAGATTTACGAAAACATTGTTTTAGTACCTGTAAGGCTACTAAACAAACATATCTGAAAATTTCACTTTTCTGTTAAAAAAAAGTTGAGAAAATATTCCTTTTGAATAAAAAAGCAAACTTGTGAAAAATGAACATTAAACTTAAAACTTACATTCTTATAATGCACTTATACTTCTCAGACAAATCTAAAAATTAACATGGATACAGTTTTAATAAGTTTTCTTGCCTTTATCTATTGAATTAGTGCTGGTCATCCCTGTATATAGCTCGAGCAAGCGGCATATACTACTTCTTTCGTCTGTCTCTTTCCTTTCCGCTGTAAAGCGCTCAGGCTCTCCTGGGCTCTAAAGCGCGCGCTTGCTCCTATGGGCACCAGTTGACATCACTGATCTAGACATTAAAGCTCGTTCCTGTTCAATAGTTAAGAATTTTGTAGGTATACCAGGATCTCTTCTTCCCTTCGATCTATATTTTTTAATTAGTTTTGGGATATAGCGCTACAGAAGGACTTCGGTGATTCAAGAATAAAGAGAAAAATAATACAATATATAAATGAACCCAAGACTTGACATATGCGTACACTGACGATATTGATACCATTGCTTTCGTTTTCTTACTCAGATATTTCATTGTATTCAAACTAGTGGAGGTCGGGCTAATTTAGATATAGTGGGGGTAATTTGGATATAATGAGTTACAATTAGTCATTGAAAAAAACTTTACGGAATCTTCAAACGCATGCCAATGTAATATATATTGTCTATTTCATAATTGCCTATCATGGAGTGTTAAAAATTTGTGTTGATCACACTGAAACTGCGTGATAAAAAACTGTTCCTTGATTACAAGTCTATGAAATGACCCATCACATTCAAAGCAATACTTTTGAGAAACCAGCTGAGATACAGTAACCAAATTCATGCATGTGTATATTACACATGTTTAGAACGCGTTTTAAATAAATGTAGGAATATATCATTAGTAGTTTTTTAATAAATTACAATTTACAGACTTGGGTAATTTGGGCATAAGTTACAATTTATTGAATAAAACTTTGCCTAATCTTCAAACATATACCAATTTATACACAGAATGATTCACGAGGATTGACCGTCCCTTACAGAGCTTATTTCCGAAGACATTCTGAGCAAAGATGTCATATAAACGTTTGTCCTAATCTCAATATTTTCAGAATTACAATAATTTCGGAAATAAGCTCCGTGAGTGACTGTAAATCCTCGTGAATCACCTTGTATATTATATAGTTCACTTGTCTATCATCGAGTGTTAAACATGTATGTAGATTACAGTGATACTGCCTGGTAAAAAAAAATACTATCTTTGAAATGACGCATCATATTCAAAGCAATATTGTAGGGGAACCAGGTGTGCTACAGTAACCAAATTTATGCATGTGTACATTACATATCTTTAGAACAAGCTTAATGTAGCAATATATCAGTAATAGTGTGTCAATAAATTACGATTTACAAACTTAGGGTAATTTGGGTATGATTATAGCTTAATTGGTAACTAACTTTGTTTTCGTCCCAGATCATGTCAAGTACTAAATTATGGTTTGTTCAAAGACAAATACAATAATATCCTAAGTGTTTTTTGTCCGTGAGTTTAGTAGGAGATTTTTTACGTTTACAAAATAAGCTTATCAAGAACTTAAGTATTGACTACAATTTTTTTAATCTTCTTAGGTCTAATTAAAATGTTTAAATGTCTACCTAACCTCAGAATTCTGCTATAGGATAGATGCATTAACCAATGGTTGGGATGATTTGATTTTATAAGGAATTTAAAGCATGTTTTACTTCAATAATACACATTGTATCCTATCCAAATTTCCCCTTCTATGGGATAAATTGAGTATAGTTAAACTTAGGGTTATTATTATGGTAAAAAGAAGCCCACATACTTGAAAAATGCAGAATCATTCTAGAAGGTCACAGTGCTAACATATACAAAAATTGATAGGAAAATGTTATCATGGTTAACAGACTATGGGTCTCTAAACTCAAAAAAGGCTGTTCTTTATACCCAAATTACTGCAACCCAGTCTACAAAATTCTGTAAACAAATGCTTTAACCCCAGTATACATACCGGGCAGTTTATAAGTCCAAACGACAAGTTAGAAGAAAAAAAGTTTATATATTTTTTTAGTGGATATGAAATTAAAGAATGTTCTTTTTGTGAACATAACCTATAATGAAAACTTGTATAATAAGAATAAGTTACGAGTGTTTTAAACCTCACGTTGAAAATTACACTACGCCTACGGGTGATTCCGATCCCTTTTTGTGGGTGATTTCGTTCGCTTGTTCACGTTTATTTAACGACGTAGTTTTTATATTTTTATGTTCCTGTTGCAGCTGAGGAAAATATAAAAGTTGAAAAGAAGAAACGTGGATAGAAAAGGTATGGAAGAGGTTCCCGTTCCAGTAAGAAATTTTATGTCCATTAAGCTGGTAGGTGGTTTAAAAATCCTTATACTACGTTCCAGAATAGAAATAGTGAATGTATAAATCCTAAAAACACCAGGAAACAAGAAAATGCAGTGGTATCTGAAGTTTTCAGTGATGATCGATAACTTCAATTAAAACCCGAATTTTCAAATTCGCTCATTTCTGCTACGGCCTAACGAGGAATGATGTTAGGAAAAATGTGTGTCAGTTTTGGTTCCTGTCTTATGATGATCCACGGTCTGTTAAGAAAGGGAAATGGATTCAATGCTAGGGAATTCAAAAGGAGTGCACCCATGAGATTTGAGTGGGAACATGCGGATAAAACAGTTTATTGTGGCATATGAATATAGATTATAAGCTAAGTGACTGAATATTTGAGGCGGAGCTGAGCAATGAATGCGCTTGATCTTATGCTTATACACTATCTACCAAAAAGTAATTGGGCACTGTTTTTTCCCCTTTAGAACCTCGTAGTACCACCTCTTGTTGCTATAACAGCAGCCACCCTGTCAGGCATGCCCTCCACTAATTTTGTGTAAGATATCCACTGGAATGCGTCGCCATTCCTCTTGCAATATGGCACTCAGTTGAACAATGGAAGTTGGCCGCATCTCCCGAGACCTCAATCGCCGGTCCAATTCTTCCAAAGGTGCTCAATGGGATTGAGATCAGGACTCTGTGCAGGCCAGTCCAACCGGTGAACAATATTGTCTGCATACCACTGCATAGTAGCCGCCGAAACATGGGACCAACTTCCATTGTCCAACTGAGTGCCATGTTGCAAGAGAAATGGCGACGCATTCCAGTGGATATCCTACACAAACTAGTGGAGAGCATGTCTGACAGCATGTCTGCTGTTATAGTAACAGGAGGTTGTACCACGAGTTCAAAAGTGGCAAAAACAGTGCCCAATTACTTTTTGTAGATAATGTATTTATAGAATCTTTTCAAGGCCAATGATCAATTGCTCAGAAACACGTTGTTTGTGTTATTAATTTAGATACATGTTTCTCATTGTATTGGCATAATATAATATAACTTGCTTTTTGTGTGTCTTTCACGTGTCTAGTTTCAACGATCATAATCATTCTACATGCGACATGCGATCGTTTGGAAGACTCGTAAAAAAAATATAAAACAGCTAAATCAGAATGTTCTAAAGAAGATTTTTGGTACTGAATATAAGAAACAATGCAGCAATCTCTCAATTCACAACAGTTTTGTGAAAATATGGTACATTATTTAAAATACAGACAATTTCCCAAAATTCGATCTGAATCGCCCTAATCTATGACATACTCCAATTAATTATTACTTCTTCTTATGTGATTTAAATAGTTAGTTTTATAATAACCCTGACTAGTGTTAAAATTAATTATTGTAATACACTCTCATTATTTTCTCTTGCGATGTCCCTAGCTCCTAATTTTACATATATAGAAACATAACATTTACACATTATGTACAAACGTAGAAATGCGTACATATGAAACGGAAATACAGGTGAAATATTATGCCGAAGTTCTGTAATATAATTATTTTGTCATTCGTTTTTTCTTCAGAAAGTACTGTAGATAAAAATGTCCTATTTTTAATATAAATTATTACATCAGCGAAAATACTTGCAGAACCGTAAGATATGAATTTAAAAATTCAATTACAAACGAGTAACGCTGGATTAATGTGATCGTTTGATTGCGTTTCACATGCTTGGAGTATGGGCGTGTAGAATATCGGCTTTGAAAAGGCGACCACGTGACGTCTGCGATTGCTGTTATTTTAGGTACGGTCATAGAAAGCTATAAAACATGTAAGTTTGAAGCACTTGCGTATATCATCCACTCTTTCAACTCTCCCACAACCAATCTGCATGTACATCCACGTGATATTAATTGAATTTGTATCTGAATGCAGAAATTTTATAGCACCTTCCCTGCAGCAGTAATAATTGTATTAGATTTTTTTTCACTCCCACGTAGTTACATTTGTCCTTGTCTGAATATAGAATGTTTCAAGCTTTCTTCTCAGCATGCGATATTATTAAATGTGTGTTTCGTTTATTTCAGGAAATGGTGTAGCTGTGCTTCGTGGTGCTGAAATTGTTCGATCTCCTTCGCGCTAGGTGAGTACATAAATAAATCATTAAAATGCTTGCTGGCTGTCTTGTGAAATTACAGACAATGTGTATTGCTGCAAATCTGGCTTTCAGATAAAGCTCCCTGTGAAGCAGAAATTATTCAATGTGTATTGAGTTCGTTTTGAATAGAGTTGTCAATGTGTACTGTAATGTGTTAATTACGAGTAATAGTGTAGACTATTTTATTTGTATTCATTTCATGTTAGAATGACGTAAAATGATATTAGCATTAATTCTCCGGTTCTCGAGCACCATTCATTTATAATCCATTGTTGCTTATTACGTCATCACATCTCCGCTTTCAATTAAATTTTCAGTATCTTCCCTTACAGTTTAGCTCGATGTCTGAAGTATTTGGATGTAATTGTGACTCTTTTCTGTGTGTAATATTATACGTTTTGAGAATGGATTACAATTGTAATCCACGCGAGTGCTGACGCCAGTGTTTTTAACCGATGAGAAAAGAACCGCGAATTTTCTGTTTCCTTATTTGTAATTTGATTTATTCCTACAAGCCGTTCATAAGATAGTTTTACACATTTTCTGTTGTTACAGTGGTTATTTTATCTTACATTATAAATGATTGCATGGGCATATTTGATAATACAGAACAATAATTTCCTCTCATATGAAAGAGGCTTGAACTTGAACACCATAGTGACTTAAATTTTAGGAGTAGAAAATTATAACTGTAGAGTGCAGTTTATAATAACAAGAGTCCGGATTTTTGGCAAAATTCCTTTTTTACTGGGTGGAAGTAAATAATTATTTTCATAGATATAAATGTTATTTTGGATAACTCAAAGTGATAGGATCTATGTATATTTTGCCTTTTTAAGGTGTTTCTCACTAATTCAACAATAAATGCCTTTTTTTGTCATTTTAAAGTAATATTACTTGTTTACTTGCAATTTTTAATTAAATATAATGTAATGGGTATGAAATTTAAATATATGAAACAATGACTCACTTTACTAGCAATAGTAAATAAAAGTAACTTATTTCGGTACTTAATCTGTTAATAATCGTGCTTTAATACTATTGGTGTAATATGGATCATCATCGAAAATCCACAGTTACAAATATGTCACATCTTCACTATACCATCAAGCAGCTTTATAATTTTAAATATTAAGCCCGTTCTCATAGAAGTTGTCACGTAGAATTCTCAATCGGATAGCTGAATTGTGACTTCAGTTACAGTTGTTTTCATTTCTTAAAACTTATATTGCTTCTTAAAACATGTAATTACAACAGTTCATATTAATAATAGCGAAAATGTGGGTACATTCATAGAAATAGATTAAAATGTCTCAGATTATTCACTAAGAATATATTAGATGAATTAAACCGTTTTAGTTAGCTAGAATGTGACATTTCAATACATCATAAAATGCAAAATTATCTTTTGTACGTCTCTTAATATTTTCCCATGTTTGTCAGTCTTCGGTAATTCTATTACAGTATTTGTACTTAGCCTATACCCGTATTTATTGTGAGAAGAGATTTTGCAGCAATTAGCCCTCGATGTCTGAAAGAAACAATTCGACTGATTGTCTTAAATTCAGTATAAATTCTCATTCTGAGAAGGATTGGATAAGTTATGTCAGTTCATTGAAGAGACGACTTGACAAGGACTGCAAACAGTTTAGGTTACCAGTTTATTCAGAATGTTTGCTCCTATGGTTACCGTATGATATTTAGCTGAAATGACGTGGAAACCACGTAACTATTACAACCAGTCCGTTAAAGTCAATAAACTCAGTCTCTGTTCTTCTATATATGTTTGTTGGAGTGCTTTCGATGCCCCTGTACTTATTCTTCAGATGTCAGTTTACTTGGTTTTAAAATAATTTAACTAAAAGTGAAAATACAGATAAAAAATCAACTAACTTCTAATTCCATTGTGTGGAATAATATTAATATTTCAAAGAAAGATAAAAATAGTCACTGTTTTAAAATTTTATTAAGTTTTATCCATTCTCGCTCTACGTCTCGGAATACAGGATATTAACATAAAGAAACAAAAGAAGGATAGAAACAGCTGAAATGAGATTCAAGAGACCAGTATCAGGATATGAAAGAATTGACAAAATAGTAAATCATCTCATAAGAGATTACAAATACCGCTTATTACAAAATCTGTAAAATTAATTGATACTTTTCTTAATTTCAGTGTCTCTTGTGCTTCTAGATCGTCGGAAAAAATCCGCAATCAACGTAAAGGAAACACAGAATTTTGAGGACTATGCCAGAACAATGGAAGGAGTCCATTATCGTACCTATCTTTAAGAAGGGGGACAAGACTAACTGTAGTAACTTTCGAGGAATATCACTTTTGTTGACGTCGTACAAAATTTTGTCCAATATTCTTTTGAGAAGATTAACTCCGTATGTAGATGAAATTATTGGGGATCATCAACGTGGTTTTAGGCGTAATAGATCAACTATTGACCAGATATTTTGTATTCGACAGATAATGGAGAAAAAATGGGAGTATAAGGGTACATCAGTTATTCTTAGATTTCAAAAAGGCATATGACTCGGTTAAGAGAGAAGTTTTATATGATATTGTTATTGAATTTGGTATTCCCAAGAAACTAGTTCGATTAATTAAAATGTGTCTCAGTGAAACGTACAGCAGAGTTCGTATAGGTCAGTTTCTGTCAGATGCGTTTCCAGTTCACTGTGGACTAAAGCAAGGAGATGCACTATCACCTCTACTTTTTAACTTTGCTCTAGAGTATGCCATTAGGAAAGTTCAGGATAATAAAGAGGGTTTGGAATTGAACGGGTTACATCAGCTGCTTGTCTATGCGGATGACGTGAATATGTTAGGAGAAAATCCACAAACGATTAGGGAAAAAACGAGAATTTTACTGGAAGCAAGTAAAGAGATAGGTTTGGAAGTAAATCCCGAAAAGACTAAGTATATGATTATGTCTCGTGACAAGAATATTGTACGAAATGGAAACATAAAAATTGGAGATTTATCTTTTGAAGAGGTGGAGAAGTTCAAATATCTGGGAGCAACAGTAACAAATATAAATGATACTCGGGAGGAAATTAAATACAGAATAAATATGGGAAATGCCTGTTATTTTTCGGTTGAGAAACTTTTATCATCCAGTCTGTTGTCGAAATATCTGAAAGTTAGAATTTATAAAACAGTTATATTACCGGTTGTTCTATATGGTTGTGAAACTTGGACTCTCACTTTGAGAGAGGAACAGAGACTACGGGTGTTTGAGAATAAAGTGCTTAGGAAAATATTTTTGGGGCTTGTAATTCTTACTTGTAAGCACAAGCATCACTAATAAAAATGGAGTAGACAAATATACGGGAGCTAGCTGAATATTATTATAGTAAAATCCAATATTGTGGGATGCCTCTTGCAATTAGTATAAAACAGGACGAAAATGGTAAAATTGTTTCCATACTTACTTACAAATAGCTTTTAAATAAGAACCCATTACCGCACTCCCATTAGCCCGCCATCGGTCCCTATCCTGAACAAGATTAATTCAGTCCCTATCATCATATCCCATCTCTCTCAAATCCATTTTAATATTATCCTCCCATCTACGTCTCGGCCTCCCCAAAGGTCTTTTTCCCTCAGGACTTCCAACTAACACTCTCCATGCACTTCTGAATTCATTCATACGTGCTACATCCCTGCCCATCTCAGACGTTTGAACTTAATGTTTCTAATTATGTCAGGTGAAGAATACAAAGCGTGCAGTTCTGAGTTGTGTAACTTTCCCCATTCTCCTGTAACTTCATCCTTCTTAGCTCCAAATATTTTTCCTAAGTACCTTACTTTCGAACATCCTTTACCTCTGTTCCTCTCTCAAAGTGAGAGTCCAAGTTTCACAATAATATAGAACAAAAAAAAAAGTTTGCATAGTAAATTTAAAAAAAAAAATCTTCCTTTTGGCGGTATTGTAAGGAATTCTATAGACAGGATTAGGAAACAAGAATGTTTAAAATTAAAGTATATAATTGAATCCGAAAGTAGAATATTTATATTAGAAACACACTCTGTATATAAACGTTCTCTCGATTGTCTGTGCAATTTCAGGCCGTATTCTACCACAGTAAACTACACTCTTCTGTCATTAAAAAAGTAGCAGACATATTCCCTACTCTTTTGTCTTTCTCTTCAAGTAATTTCTCAAAGAAAGTTTATGTTTTTTTTAGATACTCTTTCTCCAACTACAAATAACAAATGTTCAAAAGTCTTGTGACGTTAACCTGGTAACGTTTATAAAACCTTCTGAAACCTCTCATGATTCTTATTTCCACCAAAAGTTTTCCTTCTTTGTACCAGTTGTCGAGTCCAAACCTTTTTCCCCCCCCCCCTCCATTTCTCTAACTCATGGACACAGCAAGGACTAGCCAAGGGTATCTTTTCCATCTCGAAAATGCTGTGTTAACTCTTATTTATATTTTGAGTGAACGCAGTTATGTAACAGACTGTTTCAAATATGTTATTAACTTCCCCTTTTATATCTCACAACTTATGTAGTTACTGAGACATGTTATTTAACAAAGGTTATGTAACTTCAGTCTGGACGTAGTCTTAGAGTCTTTATTGGATATTTCCCTATGGACATTTTAACAAATGATATTTATTTGCAGGTGTTGCGTGACACTGAATACTATTAACAACTGAGCTACTCTCTTTCCAACTAAAGATTGAAGTAGACGTAAACAAAACCGAAATGTATTACTCCGCAAATCGCAAGCTAGCTACCAAAGCAGCCACCAGGGCGCATTATTTTCAGCAAGTGATCACGCAGAGCAGTCAAAGTCTGATATATTGCAGACATTTCAACACATTCATTGAACTAACCCGTAAAAGGGTTAATATTTATTATTTCTCTACTGGGAATAGTGGATTTTCTTTTTCTGTAGATTCGTGATTAAATGTTATTCTTTGAAGAGTGGAGAATTTCTTTAATTCTACAGAAATTTATTTGAGGTTGGCAACACTGAATCTCGCACTCTGTTACACCACCTGTGTTGAAGCTGCAAGTCACCTTGGGAGGGATTTAATGTCTATTACTCATGCGCGTTGCCATAATACACGTCACAATGATTTAACATGCAATGTCTGAAACCACTAATATAAACATGTTGTTTAAATCGTAACAAAGTGTTCTTATAAGCATGTTTAATTCACCCGTATTCCATGTATTTTATACATTTTATTATTTTAGAAGGAACTATTTTAATGTGAGGAAGAAGATGACAAGCATGAGTTTGGAGGCGTTGTGCGTCCAATAGCCGATCAGGAACCATTATGCCACGTGCATTTATTTACATTTACTTCAATCTTTAGCTGGAAAGAGTATATACATGTCATATAGCAACAGATAATTTTATAGAAATAAAAGTACCATATAACACATAGAATTATTCAATTGTACTAACAGTAGGTACATAACTGTTAGCGTTTCGTGGAAATTAGAGATGAACAAAACTAACTGCCGCTCTCGCTTGCTGTGGTCGCTGCATTTGTCTTTCGAGTCTCGTCTCGTCTTTCTCGTGCGCTTCAAATCTCGCTCATCATTCTCGAAATAGAGTTTGGTCGGTGTAGAAAGGTTTCGTAACTTTGAATGACATGATTAATTGAAATAAATAACATTATAAATGTTTAAATGAGAGAAAAAGACAAAACAGAACAGTATCTTAGTTATCAAAATGTTCTGGTTCTATTATATGATATTACCTAGGGTTATATAAATAGAAAAACAATTATTTATTTACTTATTTATATATTCGAATGACAGGTACATAGATAACTTATCTTTTACCTAAACACAACCTCAAGATTAAAACAATTAACATAATACAACTTAAAATTAAATCTAATGAAGGAACTAAACAAAATCCTTAAAGAACTAAAAACTAAGAACTAAACAGAGGCAAGAGGCTTCTCGCTTCTCAGTTTCTGGCACATTCTGTCAATGATAGAAAAAAAATATTCTCAAATAAATTTGCATTTCTAAGAAACATAAAACATTACGTTAATATAATTTTACTTGAGTTTGCACACTTGATCTCAAATATATGAAAAGGAAATTCCTAGCCTTTTAATAAGAGCCTAGTAATGAAATAATGACTGGGGAACGAATTATTATACACTGAAAGGTATAGATGATGTTTCAAATACGCTACTTGATTGTTTATACATATATAAAGTTGCCAAACTTAATAAAAGTTCAGACAGGTATAAACAACTGTGGCGATTCAAGGCTGCTTGACGTTCGGTACTTCGGGAGTGATCAATCTCTAATCTCGAAACACTCACAAGCAGTCTTTACGTCAACGACGCGACGTGTAGAACGTTGTCGTGCGGATTTTCGGCTTTGCAGACGCTATTAGTCTTGCTTTGTCGATAGTTATTCATCTTAATGGAAATTGTAATAGTGGGTTCCAATTTAGAATGGGACATGACCGTTTGTTAATACGTTATCACGTTATCATTGTAGTGTAAGATAGGAAACTGTGTCGGACTGGTATCATGTTAAGGGTGAAGGTACCCCATTATCTTTCAAAAATTTAGTGAAGTTCATTTTTTTATGTCTTAGCTACTATAAACGTTAAGTGAACAAAACTTTTCATGCTTATTATACATACATTACACTTTATAAAACATTATTCAGAAGTATACAAATCTGGCTTTCAGGTAGTAGCTCCCTGTAAAGCAGGTTTGAATAATTTCAAGGAAAAATTGTTCAAATTCTTCAAACCTGCTTTACAGGGAGCTACTACCTGAAAGCCAGATTTTTATAATATATTCGTTACTGGAGGTACGTTAACAGAAAGCCACAAATTAAGTCACACAGAATTGGTGTGCGCTCATAGTTGAGTTCTGGCGTCTTGTCAGCTCATTTGAGTCGTGTGGATACAAAGGAAAAATTGTGACGGTGTCGTGTATAGTTCCTGGAGTAGCTCAGTCGGAAGAGCGTTCGCGCGCTAAGCGAAGGGTCCCGGGATCGATACCCGGCCCCGGAACAATTTTTCCTTGAAATTATTCATTATTCAGAAGATTAAAATAGCTATTAAATAGCTGTAAAAATAATATAAAACTTGCCTAATATTTTTTTACAACCGTAAAGTATTTATATAATAAAATGTACAATTAATTACATATCTGCGTGATTCTTATACTAGAATGTTTTAAAGACCTATAACAACATAGTCTAGGATCTTTTACTCGTTCCTTCAAGAAATATGTTTTCTTAGTCCTTACCTTCAATATTAAACTTTATAAAAATTGTAATGAGAAAAAATTTTTCCTGAAGAAATAGGTAAAAGATCCTAGACTATGTTTTTGATGTAGATCTTTAAAACATTCTAGTAAAAGAATCATGCAGATATTTAATTAATCATATATTTTATTATGTAAATGCTTTACGGTTGTAAAAAATGCATATTTGTTATGTTTTTACAGGTAATTAATAGCTATTTTCTGAATAGTGTATTATAAACTGTAATGTGTAAGAATATTTCATACTACTATGCATATTAAGCTGAAAAAAAATAATTTCACTAAATTTTTGCAGGCCAATAATGCACTTCCCCTCTTAAGGGAATTCTAATGTGTCTGAAAGGCGGAAGAGCTAGGTAGAAAATATGTACATAATAATTAAAATAAATTAAAATGTATAATTTAATTCTTTGCTGGTTCCATTACTCTAAAAATGTTAGTGCAAGTTCGTGTAAGAATATTTCATAGTACTCAACGTGGTGAGTGCATTCTGGCCTGCTGCATATCTGCTGCTCTCAGATAGAAATGTGAAACCACACTTTAGGTAGACTGTGTAATGTATTCACCTAAGAGCTGTGAGATTTGCGCCTCTCTACTTAAATGTTTTACCTAAGTGAACAGTCGTGTCGCGGCGCGTTCCTCGTTTGTTTCTCTCACTTAGCGGCTTAATAAATTCTGTCACTTAAAGTTGGGCGGATTATCGTTTCGAAAGCTGCAGAATGTGTGCTACCGCGACTCGGAATCAATTCTCAGTTACCAGGCATGGTGTGTGCAGCAGTTAAGCCTTGAGTTTTCTGAAACTACGCATGCGTCGATCCAGAAAAACCCAGGCTTAAAGGGATAGAGGTGGTATTTAATGGCAATCTACAGAGCTACATTTTCTTTTATTAATAAAAAAACCCACATCTTTAGCACGATGCTGAAATCGAGCAAAGAAGTAACTTTTGATAAGAGGACTTCCAGCTGCTTACATTCAACTCCAATTGTTACACTCTTACTTATAGGTACCGAAGAAAACGAAAGAGCGGATATTTAGGGAAGCAAGCAACCTTATCAAACTCAGAATATAAATATTCCACCTGTTCTATTTCATACATTAAGCACACAACTACACTCAAGTGGAATACATACTGGAACTCTAGTGTTAAAGGCTCTGTGACCAAGAAATTATTCTTTCCTAATGTACAAGACAGACTATGTTGCAGTCAGTTTTCACCCGACTTCTTTTTCACTCAATTTATGACCGGTCATGGAAAATTCGGTTCCTACTTTGAAAGATTTAGGATCAGAAGTGCAGAAGAATCTATCTTCATATGCAAAGACAGAGTGTTGAACATTTAAATTTTAACTGTCCACTTTTCCAAAGAAAAAGACACTTTTTAAGATATCATATCTCGGACTGCAATTTAAATTACTGCACACTCCTTTACCATTTACCATATCTACGCAAGACTTTAGCTATTAGCTATTAAGTGTATGTAAATTATTGATAATATAAAACCCTATTTCACTATCTAAAACAAGTTACCTCTCTTTGGAACATAATGATAGTAATAACAATAATAACTATGTTTGTATTATGTATCTTACTATAGTTCAGTGTTTTATGACAGGTATAATTGATCCAACTGTAAGGATGGAAACATACGAAAATCAACCTGCTGAGGTACATCAGGAAAAATGCGACATATACGACCCCACTATATCATATTATAAGGAAAAATATCATCTAACGTCGATCGAAGTTATTGGATTACTGATTGGGGCTAGAGGAACCATCACAAAACGTTTCGCGCATTTTTGTAAGCAGTTTGGTCTAGGACAAACTCTTGTCACTGAAGTATCTATGTCTGCAGTGAAGGGATCTATAAAAATCCTAAGAACCCATCTCTACAGTTATATAGATTGAGCTCTTTGCTATGGCGATCTGCTCACTTAAGTTGGGTCTTGCAACCAGTGCTAAATAGACGACTGTGATCATCCAATAGCTAATAGATACTAGGAAATTTTATGTTTCTTCTGGAATTAATGATGCTTTGTTTAGTCTTTTCCAATTATTTCTAATTGTGCTATTTCTTATTCTTTTTCTTCTCCATTGTTTTATTTTTTTTTCCATTATAACAACAATTTTATGGTAAGCTTTGTCTTCTAGACAGCCTTCACTTCGAGGAAGCTGAATAAAATTTAATCGAAATAACAGTTTGTAACCGTAAGTAATTTTGTTTTTATCTCTTTACTATCGCAAACCATGCATCGTTATTGTAACTAAGTTATTTCTTCTGTTATCTTTTTTTTCTGCTGTTTATTGCCTCAGTGTTTGTAATTAAGGTATTTTATAACCTAAAGCAACTGAATATCATTTCCGTATTCTTTCCTAATGTTTATTGTTACTACTTATATATTAGATATTTAATTTGTAATTAAGTAAATTTTGTTCATTATCTCTTTATTATTGTTTAAAATTATGTATAAATTCGTAAATTCATGTCATACTCTTGCAATCTCTCTAAACCTTCGTTTATAATTTCTAATTTATATATTTAATTTTGTTTTAACTGATTGTAATTATTGTATAATGTACTTAATATCGTTTACTATCTATTAATTAATGTATTTATATTGCAACTATGACTAATGCCTACTACTAATAATAATCCGTGGCGCTACAGCCCGTGAAGGGTGAAGGGCCTAGACCTACTAGCCGGCTGCTGGCCTCACGCCCACGTGCCGAAGCAGAGATGACGATCATCCAATGGAGGTATCGTGTGGTTAGCACGATGATCCCCTCAGCCGTTATAGCTGGTATTCGCAACCGGATTTCGCTACCTATCGTAGCTCCCCAAGTGCATCACGATGCTGGATGGGCACCGGTCCATACACTGGCCGAAATTTCATGAGAAAATTTCTTCCCTCATGAGAACTCGAACCAGCGCGCATTCCGTAACGCGAGTCCTAGGCGGGATGCCTTAGACCGCGACGCCACGGCGCGGGACAATGCCTACTACTACTTCTTTAAAATGTATATTATCTCTACATAATATATTTCACATGTAACAAACTACAACCCTAATATACCAAAGGGTAAAATAGGGTTTCAGTGTTTGGATAAGAATAATAATGATAATAATGATAATAATGATAATGATAATGATAATGATAATGATAATGATAATGATAATGATAATGATAATGATGATGATAATGATAGTAATGATAATAGTAGTAGTAATAATAATAATAATAATAATAATAATAATAATAATAATAATAATTTTATTTAACCTGGCATAGTTAAGGCCGTATTGCCTTCCCTTACACTAAATCAGGAGTAAATCTTACTTACTTAGTAGAACATACGACAGTATCCGATTCAAGTAATTACATATTAATCTTAAGTTAGACGGATACGATTTACATAATGAACTCAAAAAAGGCAGTTAAATAAAAATGTGCACAATAAAAATAAAAAGAAACACAGTGAAATATATATTATTGTTGTTAGAAACAAATACGATTGACTCAATAAAACCAGAAACTGAAAAATCCAATAAAATGTACACAATAAAATCTATACTAATATTAATAATAAATCTGTAGCCGAAATTTTTCTGGTAATTTTCGATTTTCCAAAAATAATTGGTCCTAACATATATAATTAACCACCCCACCCTGAAACCGAAAATCGCTTTTTTGAAATTTTTGTTTGTATGTCTGTCTTTCTGTCTGTATGTTTGTTACCTTTTCACGCGATAATGGCTGAACGGATTTCGATGAAGATTGCAATATAAATTAAGTTCGTTGTAACTTAGATTTTAGGCTATATGGCATTCAAAATGCATTATTTAAAAGGAGGGTTATAAGGGGGCCTGAATTAAATAAATCGAAATATCTCGCTTGTTATTGATTTTTGTGAAAAATGTTACATAACAAAAGTTTCTTTAAAAATAATTTGCGATAAGTTTTATACCTTGAAAAGTTTGATAGGACTGATATTTAATGAGATAAATGAGTTTTAAAATTAAAATAAGTGCCATCTAAGGCCTTGTAATGAATTAAAAAACAAATGACTTCGTCTATAAGGGGCCTTGGACAGCAACAATCGAAAGCTATGAAATATAGCCTACAGAGAATGTTTCTGAAGTATGAAGTAATATCGGAAGCTAAATTAACCGATTTGTATAATTAATTATTATTTCACCATTGGAAAGTGTAGTTCCTCTAGATGGACATAATGCTATAATGTTATTACAGTAACTTCTGATATAATATAATATAATATAATATAATATAATATAATATAATATAATATAATATAATATAATATAATATAATATATGTAATATTATATAATATAATTTAAGTTATTTGAAGGGTTCAGAACCATATTGGGCCAAGCGCCAATTACTGAATACAAGGGTTAAAATTAAGTTATCATAATTCAATGGAAACCTATAACAAGTAAAATAAAATATACACATTAAATCTAAATGATGTCAATCTTCATTAAACTATGGTTGCATGTAATAAAAATTAAGAAACATGTCAAAGGAATTGTCATTGCACCAAATGAGTGTCTCTGGACCAAAATGATCGCATTTTAATTATTTGGATGCAATTTAAATTAAGTAACATATTTAACGATTTATCCTTCTATCAAACACGAATGTTCCCTGGATCAAATGTCCTATTTATTTCTAACAGGTGCAGCGGAGCGCACGGGTACGGCTAGTTAAAAATGAAAACATTGAAATACATATTGGTATCTATTAAGTTATAACAAGCAAATACGATTCACAAAATAAAACTAGAAACAAACAATTGAGTAAAATGTATACAATAAGTATAATAAAAAACGAACACAGTGGAATATACAGAGTGATTCAAAACTAAGTTACAGAGGAATATGATAGTACTAAAACAAACAGTTTTATGAAGAAATATTTGTCCTATGTTGCACCGGTACACTTGTTTCAGTGTTGTGACTGGTAGGAAATCATTTATGCAAGGGCCAGTGGCTTGACGCTCTGATATGTTTGAGCTTTCAATGGAAAACAACAGACAATGACGGAAGTGCTTCGAACTGACGCCCCCATCTTGTAAACGATACTGACATCGCCGAAGCCGTATCCGTTCAAATATTCCAAGTGTAGTACGTATGGTGTTACAGGCGTCAACAATCTGTGGAAGATCATCGACATTGTCTACAGGTGTGTTGCACACTAGGGTCTTCAATGTCCCCATAAGAAGTCAAGTGGATTAAGATCTGGGGATCTTGCTGACCGTGGGACGGGACGTTGATAACCCCATCCATCTGTTGCCGTCAGATTTTGCCTCGCCGCAAGACTGAAGTGTGCAGAAGCTCCATCATGCTGAAACCATGTCCTGGCGCGTAGTGCAAGCGGCACCTCTTCCAACAAAACGAGAAGGGTGTTTTTCAACAAAGAAATGAAGGGGAAGAAAAATACCAGAAGAAGCAAACAACGAAATGAAAGGCAGAAAAATGTAAGAACGGAGAAACAAAGAAATGAAGGGGAAGAAAAATGCCAGAAGAAGCAAACAACGAAATGAAGGGGAGAAAAATGTAAGAACGCAGAAACAAAGAAATGAAGGCGAAGAAAAATACCAGAAGAAACAAACAACGAAATGAAGGGGAGAAAAATGTAAGAACGAAGAAACAAAGAAATGAAGGCGAAGAAAAATACCAGAAGAAGCATACAACGAAATGAAGGGGAGAAAAATGTGAGAACGGAGAAACAAAGAAATGAAGGGGAAGAAAAGTACCAGAAGAAGCAAACAACGAAATGAAGGGCAGAAAAATGTAAGAACGGAGAAACAAAGAAATGAAGGCGAAGAAAAATACCAGAAGAAGCAAACAACGAAATGAAGGGCAGAAAAATGTAAGAACGGAGAAACAAAGAAATGAAGGCGAAGAAAAATACCAGAAGAAGCAAACAACGAAATGAAGGGGAGAAAAATGTAAGAACGGAGAAACAAAGAACTGAAGGCGGAGAAAAATACCAGAAGAAGCAAAGAACGAAAAGAAGGGAAGAAAAATATAAGGAACAACGAGCAAATAAATAAGAGGGAGCCTAATAAATGAGAAGTAAGATCAAAATAAAAGGAGTAATAAATGTATACATACAGAATGAGTCATAAGTATGTTTGGAAAACGCGTGAGCGTGGTCCTGGATCAAAAATAAGAACAATTCCTTATATGAAAATTTGACGGAAAATGCTTATTTCTTGGGAAAAATAGTAATAGTGACTTTTGCTTTCATAAGTATCTGATCATATTATTATTATTGTATTGCTTTTATTTTGATTTTATACCAGTATTTGTTTACAAACAACACAGTGACAAGACAGTAGTACATTGTTTTTGTTTTGATTGGACGCTGTGGTCCAGTGCCTTGGCCACTCAGATCACCCGACCTCACCCCATTAGATTTTTACCTTTGGGGTCACTTGAAGGCTGTCGTCTTTGCAAAACCAGTGAATGATGCAGAGTAGCTATTGCAACGTGTTGAAAATGCATGCCAATTGATTCGTGATGACAACATGGTGTTTGAGCGAACTCGCCAGTCGTATGTGTAATCAATAGAGGGGGACACATTGAGCAACTTTTGTAAATATTAAATAACAAGTTTACAAACATATACTTGTGACACAACACAAAAAAGAACAAAAGAAAGTATGACCATTTCTCCAATAAATAAGCAATTTCCGTCAAATTTTCATAGAAAGAACTGTTTTTTTATCCAGGAGCACGCTCACACGTTTTTCAAACATACTTATGTCTCACCTTGTATCTATGAAAAGGGGAGGGATTAATAATGAGAGGAAAGTGAACGGAAAACAGTCAAACAAAGAACAAAGCGCAACAAAAATAAAAGTGAAAATAAAATTGTACAAAAAATGAAATTAAACGAGAGAAATTACAAAAATGGTAAAAAGGAATTGAAAAATTATGTATACGAAAGGAGAGAATCACTCAGGGGAAGGAAGAAAGAAAACATTTGGAATAAAATGGAGAGGGAAAAGAGAATAAACTATGTAAAGAAAAAATAACAGGAGTAAATAAAGATAGAAGAAAGTAATATAGCGGAATAGAGAAGTGAATGAAACGGATGGAAAGTGAAGTGAATAGTCGGTACTAAAAATCAGTAAAATGAAAGAAGTCTAAAATGAGCCAAAGAAGAAAATGGAAGGACGAACTAATTAAAACAGCAATAAAACGGAAAGCAAAAGAACTTGGAACAACGAATTAAAAACCGAGGGAAAAAGGAAAGAAATAAAAGAAATGAAGAGCGCACTTGTCTGCTACTTGCGGGCTGCTGTACTGTATTTCTCATTCCCGCCAAATGGCACTGCTGCGATACAAATGTCAAGGTCGGTGCATGTCTTCTAATAAAGTCTGCTGCTTCTAGGAGAGAGACGAACGGAATTGAACGTATCCACGCACCAGCTGTGGTTCCCCTGTCATGGATCACTCTTTTGTATCTGAAAAAGATGATAACCCAAGTCCTAAATATAGCTACAGGCTCAACCACACTTGTATTCTGAGCGACTCATATTACATTTCAAACCCCGCAAACTATTTCCGCATCAAGGACAATCAAAATACACACAAAAGAATAATTTCAAGAGTAGGGCTGTGTTGTGGATTACAAAATATAAACATAGTCCTTGCTGTGAACTTTTAAATTAAAATATTATTGATTCACAGATTAACTCTTAATGAAATGTTTAAGCCTATATTAGAATAATATTTGCTGTAAAATTTAACTTAAAATACAGGTACTTCCCTATTGTACAAGAGTATTTTCCAATAACATTTTCTAAAGTGCTTGTCCTCAACTTTGTTGAATGTTGGCCTGCACCACCATTTCGTACAGATCTCTGGTAAATTCTTCCGCTGACACTTAATTAGGCTACTTTTTGAAGGTAGATCGTCACATTCACTTCTTTGTATGAATTTTAAATGGTTTATATGTTACAGTGCTGCTGTAAATATAATATTTTAGAACAGATTATGTCAATCTTACATAAATTACACAGAATTATGTCGCCACTTACACAGACATACTGACTTCCGAATTCCTCTACTCACTGCTGTACTTTCGCACTTGTTTTAGACAACTTTATTTCAACTTTTTTTGCTATATATATATTTTTGTTTTCTGCTCCTTTTTTCATTTCTCTTTTTCTGTTTTCCGTTTTCTTAATCTAGTACGTACACAACACCCATGCCCGAGGCGGGACTCGCACCCACAACCCTTCGGACCAAGCGATAGAGACATGCCGTGCCCCTACCGCTTGAGCTATCCAGGCCGGCAACTACTGGGTGTTCATTTCAAAGTGTGTCATGACGTCACTGTTGTTGAGTCAGCGATTTGAAGCGAGTTTCACATTATATGTCAGAGAAGTTGCCTATTATTCAAGGCGTTCTTCAATCTGAACTTGAGAACGTGTACGGTCGTAGCAACAGATGGCGGTCTGTACGGTCTGTGTGCTACCATAACCTCTTTCGAACTGTGTTTTGCGCCGGCAAGTCGTACGCAGGGTATTTGTTACCATCGGTTGCGTACGGTAACATTCCACAACACAAATCAAGTACTCCGTGTCCATGTTGACCGTCGAAGTTAATGTCAACAAATATGTAAGTAATCGTCTTAACCCTCTCCCCATATCCCGACAGTACGTATTTCCAAACAGTTCACATTCCTGCTACTACCGGCGTTATCGTACGCAACGGTACGTACTCTTCAGAATGAACGCCGTACTTGTTAGGCAACTTCTCTGCCTTCTAGGTAATACACCTTTGCGGAAGTGTAGGAAGATTGAATTCTCTAGGCTCATCGGCTAGCCACATGACGGCATACAGCGAGCCATGACACATTTTGAACTGAATACCCAGTAGTAGTGCATAATATCATAAAAATTGCTAAAATAAAGTATACTGTAATTGTTTAGGAGTAAGAAACCTGTTGTAGAGTGACCCTGTAGTGCGCGTTGCTTGTGTTTGTGGGCAGGGTATCTACTGAAGGACACGTATAATGTATACCCGTGCACACTTATATTCATTCCAATGTTGTGGGGCTAAGAAAACGGTCTTTACTTATAAGAAATATTATCGCTGTTTAAGAAAATAGCCATACCGTTATGTTAATAATGAAAAATGATAAAAATGTGCAAATAACAGAAAGGCCATTTTTGTCTATGGTAAGCTTAGTAACATTGATTAAACGAACGGAATATTTCCAACCCACAAATCTCCGGACAGAATTTATTCGATCGCTTTTAGCATCAGGACACTAGTTTTGTTTTATCTTACGTTATTTTCGTTCCGTTGAGAAAAATGTAAATAACTTATCGTAGGCGGCATGCATCGTGACGTCTGTACGAGACACGAATATCCGTTCATTTGATTCTAGAAACAAAAGAAGGCTGAAACATTCCACATTTTGTTCCATTTATGCATTCCACCCGGACTTCTGAGGAAACATCTGACATTTGTTTTTATTTTGTTGCGCAATACAAGCCAATGCCCTATTGCATGTTCAATATCTACGAGTAAATTTGACACTATACATTGCGCATAAAATATAGTAATTACTTACTGGCTTTTAAGGAACCCGGAGGTTCATTGCCGCCCTCACATAACCCCGCCATTGGTCCCTATCCTGAGCAAGATTAATCAAGTCTTTATCATAATATCTAACCTCCCTCAAATCAATTTTAATATTATCTTCCCATCTACGTCTCGGCCTCCCGAAAGGTCTTTTCCCCTCCGGCCTCCCAACTAATACTCTTTATGCATTTCTGGATTCGCCCATACGTGCTACATGCCCTGCCCATCTCAAACGTCTGGATTTAATGTTCCTAATTATGTCAGGTGAAGCATACAATGCGTGAAGTTCTGTGTTGTGTAACTTTCTCCATTCTCCTGTAACTTCATCCCTCTTAGCCACAAATATTTTCCTAACCACCTTATTCTCAAGCAGCCTTAACCTATGTTCCTCTCTCAAAGCGAGCCAAAGTGAGAGTCCAAGTTTCACAACCATAAAGAACACCGGTAATATAACTGTTTTATAAATTCTAACTTTCAGATTTTTTGACAACAGACTGGATGATAAAATCTTGTCAACCGAATAATTACAGGTATTTCCCATATTTATTCTGTGTTTAATTTCTTCCCGAGTATCATTTATATTTATTACTGTTGCTCCCAGGTATTTGAATTTTTCCACCTCTTCAAAGGATAAGTTTCCAATTTTTATATTTACATTTCGTACAATATTCTGGTCACGAGACATAATCATATACTTTGTCTTTTCGGGATTTACTTCCAAACCTATTTCTTTACTTGCTTCAAGTAAAATTCCGTATTTTCCCTAATCGAAAATATATTAATTATTAATATAAATATAACGTATCACTTAAATTGATTACAGAAACGATTATATTTAGGTCTGCCAAGTTAGCCTCGTGACTAGCCGGCTAGGGTTAGATTTACAGCGGGATCAGAAAATTTCGTGTAAAATTTCTACCTCGATGCTAGGAGAGATGACTGTGTATAATTTCTAATCATAGATTGTGCACCAATATGCCTGGATTAAATACCAAATCTCTCCGCAGTGCATATGAAGAGAAGGCATATCGATGGCTCAGAGCCATACTATTCCAAGTCTATTTAAATTTTTTTTTTTTCAGGAGAGCTGTTTTAAGCTCCTGACATTCAAAGCTTCATGAAACAATTTGGAATAGCTTCATAGTAACCTTATGGAGAGGAATATTACAATGTTGTTTAATTCATACATGCTGACAAGAACATGAAACACAGATTTATTTCTTATGAATTTTGACTTAGAACAGTCTGGTTCCCAGCCATCGATATGCCACTGTTGATAGTGATTCGTCCGTCGAACGGAGATGTTAAGCCTGGCGGCTTCCCTTGGTGCTATTCGACAGGAGTAGACTACGTGCCAGCACCGAGTTTCCCCTTCTCTCTTCCTCATCATCATCATCGTCATCCATTCCCTACACTACACTCTCACGAACACTTACACATACACTCATCCTAGTACACGACATAACTCTCCACAGATACACATCATGCATAGCGTGGCAGCCGAAGTAGTGTGCAGCTTGAAAATTGGTCACAGTTCTGCCATCTGTCCGCAATATGCGGAACCCGAATCACGCAAGTGAAGTAACTGGGCATTAGATACATACATACGATTATATTTAGATCAAATCTAATAAAATGATACGAATTTCTCTGCAATTATTTTGTATTCCGCACACTTCATGTCAATTGGACATTTTTAATAACGAAAATAAATTACTTCTTCGTTAAATACTCTGACAAAAATTATTAGCACTCTTCGTTGCGATTTAGTTTCAGATTTATCTCCATGACTCACATTAGGACTGGATCCCTTTTCCCAAGGCATTAGGGGTCACTGATTGTAAACCACCTTAATATGCTTGGGGGACTTCCTACAAAGCCAATTAGTTTTACAGAGTTCTCAATGACCTTAACGCTGACTATTTCAAAGAAGATCGTATGAGAAAATCGAATATTTTTAGAGTAAAAAGTAATTCAAGAAGTGTCCGCTAGATACTGCACATTCAATGCCAGTTTAAAGCGTATGCATTCTGCCATCTGTCAAGTTGTGCGTAATCTACTTGCAGGCGAATAGGCGATGGACATTACCATATAAGCAAGTAGCATTATCTGCATATATCCAGATATATACTGTCACAACAAGAAAAACTATATCATATTTGTAATAATCAGAAAACCGAATCCTATAAGGAAACTACATCCCAAATGATGAAAGTACAAAATATGAAAAAAATATATACTATCGCAATGATTGGAATTCTATGAATCTCTGTTAGTTTTTATTTCATTCTCATGTTCTTTTCCATAAAATACAATTGGAATTTCATATTTTAAATTCTCAGATTAATTCTTAATGGTGACTTGTGATATTTTCCGAATGGATAAATAATAAACAAAATGAAGATTTCTACACAATGCGTGGGCGGTGTATGTATTATATCCATGACGCTAGATTTAGTTCCTTCTCAAGCTTCCTTTCTAACGTCAACATAGTTCCTTTACTAAGCACATAAATTTTGAATTGTGTGGTGATGGTATAATGGACTCCATCAGCAACTTGAGTGCTGTGGTATAGTTTGTAGTGCACAACTTCAGTTTTAATAGTGACAACATACAAGTAAGGCTGTTAAGAAGTTTCTTGAAGAGATGCTTAGTTTCATTAGTGAAATTTAATAGTGTTAACATGTTTCACGTTCCAACTATGACTCGTATAGAGTTTCTAGCCTGGTAGTTGTTATACTAGTCATTGTCTTCGATCTTCGCGAGTTCAAACACGACTGGAAGCGACGTATTTTGAAACTTAATAAAATCCGTAGCATATTTTTCCTCCTGGAGGAATGAAACGTTTTGATCACGTGTCATTTATTTACGATGCTTAAAATAACCGTAGTTCTAGTAGAGGGCCGAAGGAGAAATTTGTAAGCCATATGTCATCCACATTGAATTTCTACGCTGAATAAAGTCTGCAGATGAAAGCGTTATTAAAATAGTTCTAACTTATTGTTAACAGTAGCACTACCTAGCCACAAATTTAGAGAATATTGGAATGGAGATTCATGTCACTCTCTTAAAGACTGATCTTTGTCTTCTGTTTTTTTTCATTTCATTTCATTTATTGTATTCCATAGATCTTACATTAGCACTGAAGCTTTAATATGGTAAACAAGTCAGAATTGTACAAGATTACAATTTTTAGTGAGATGATCGGAGACCGAGGATTCACCATAGATTATCTGGCATATGCTTTACGGTTGGGAAAACCTCGGAAAAAAACTCAACCAGGTAATCAGCCCAAACGGGGATCCAACCCAAACCCGAGCGCAGCTCTAGGTCAAGAGGCTAGCGAGTCTGCCGACTGACTACGTTGGTGGCTTGACAAAAAAATATACAGTATATGATTCAGTTTACAAACCTAAACAATTATTTATCAGTTGAGCTATAAAAATATAATACATAGCAAGTAAATTTACACGAAAACCGTCACGCTATTGAAATACGGTAGAGGGATATATGGTTCTTTATTAGATTTTCTCTCGATATGGGCAAAAATCACGATCCTACTCGTTATAGTTACTGAATAAGAGGTTGTTAAACATTTGAAAAAAACATTCTTAGAAAATTATGAACTTTCCACCAATATTGTATTACACTTTTTGTTACATATGACATGAGTTATTCTTTCTGAATTTCTACAGGGTTATTTCGTTTCCACACTTGTATACTGGCATTAGGTTTTAGCACAGATTGTCCATTAACTGTAGGGTTTTACCACTAAATAAATTTTAAAACTCCAATAAAACTTATTTTTGTTAACAAATGCTTTTACTCCATATTGGAATTTTTTAGATCACGCATTTTAATATCATGTTACTCCTTTTTTGATAATGCGTATGGAAAATATGACTGCTCATATGATAAATAAAATGAAAAAGGAATACGATGGAAACAAATTCACAAGTGCTACATTTATCTATGGTCATTGGCATACCATAAAACGAGTATGGATATTGAACTTCGGTAATTCTAACCAGCCCCTAGCTCGCATTGAACAAAATAAATCAATATAAACATACATAATTCTCTATGGATATAAATGCGAATGAAAAGCTCCTATATCTTTTTATTCGTGAAAGCAGCGAACATGTAGCATTCTATTTGTTTTCTCGAGATAGTGGGTTGGCAAGGGAATGAATCAGTCGAATAATTTACGAAAGAATCGATTGAAATGGAAGTCGGTAATTATCTAATAATTCGTTAGTATAACTATCGAATTAGTTTTCATTCGTTAGCTCAAATTACTAAATTATTTTGAGAAACAAACTAATACATTACGAAAGAAACGTGATAATATTTAGAGCTATGAGGTACCAGAAAGAAAGAAATCTTCACTTATGAAAATTAAGAGTACTGTATATTCATTTTAATATGACGTGTAAAATATTACCGTTCAGGAAGCCTTGCATTACATTACATGATATTTAAATTGCTTGTGGTAAGGAATGATTCTCTGGATCTTAGAGAACAGGTAGAAGAGTACCAAGTTTTTTTAATAGACACTCAAGCTTCTTGTCGTTCCTCTATATTGGCAAGAAGTACAGATGCACTTGTTTTTACAGTCAATAATAATTATTGATTTCTATACGACCTAAAATTTTTTTCTGATTTTTTTTCATTTGGGAGTATAAATGTGTATATACATATTAATGAATTCTTTAGAGAGAGTTTTAATTTATTTCTTCACATTTCTGTAATTTGAATACGTACTTTAAGTCGCAAATTTTTATCTGCAGATAGGAGATGTTACTGTTTACTCTGACAAACATAATATTGTTGGTGATATATATGAAGGGTTCAAAACCATATTGGGCCAAGCGCCATTTACTAAAACCATAGAAAACAAGAGTTAAAATGAAGTTATTACCATAATTCAATGGAAACATATAGCAAGTAATATAAAGTATACACATTCAAACTAAATGATATGTCAATCTTCATTAAACTATGGTATTCACTTAACTTTAACCCTTTCTTTCTCCGTTTTTAATAAATGGCGCTTGGACCACTATGGCTCTGAACTCTTCATATAATATATTATATTTTATTTATCTCTCCAACTTTTGTAAAAGACAAAATTAATTAAGAAATATTTACTTAATATTCAGACAAATGCTGTTGTGACTTGAAATAAATCTCATCAAGTTTTCATTACGTGTAATTCTATTTGTTTCACATTTTCCATTCCAGATTGAAATGATTCGCAAATACTGATACTAAATGTAGACAAAATACTTCAGATAGCTATACACCTGGACGGCACGGCTGAAACCATTTTTTTCGGTGTCAGAAGTACAGGACGATAATCGAACAACTAAAAATGCAATTAAATACTAGATGAACAAATTATCTCCACACCGGGAAACGGCAACTTTGGCTATCGGCGAGCATGCTCCCATACACTGGGTATGAATACAGTGCAGTATTGGTGATTAAACAAAATCTGTCAATGTAAATATGATTTAATACAAATAATTAAACGTTATTTACTCGCTCAAATTAAGAAAGGAGATTCTGAAACCGTCTGCCTTCTTGTGTTGGTTTTCACTCACGTCAGACTAATGTGAGCTGAGATATTTACTGAGACTCCACTTACGATGCGCGTTCGCTGGTAGGATTAGAATACTAATTATACTGGTCGCTTTCCGGCCGGGAAACTATTTGCTCACTAAATAAAAATCTATTGGCAAAATAAACGGTGGACACTCTGAAATACAATTAATGAATCGATTTCTTCTCTAACTCCGGAACAAGCTGTTAAGACTTAATTGCTATAGGTGTCAGTGGGGTTATTTAAATCTAACCTATTTTAATATACAGATATTCAATTTTGTTGAATTCCTTTCCTCGTACTCCATAACCATACAATATCCACTTCATGAAATGAACTAAATATTTCGTACCAAGTTTGGTAATATTACATACATATCTAACTGCGCTGAAATTAAATACATTATAGAAGTTTGCAGATCACTATTTTTAACAGTGTGTTTTTTTTTCAGAATGTCACATTTTGTGGTTTAATTTTAAATCTTTTCTTTTATAAAGATTAATGAAGAAGAAAATAATAACCAAGAATTAATAACCGACGAAATTATTAAGATCAAAGATAAAATTAATTAAATTATTTCCCTGATAAATTACGTAATTTAAAATGTTTTGTTTTCCGCTCGCTATTCTTAAACTAATGAAGTTTGAACAAAGAGAAAAGTTAATTGAAACTGGGCGATTAATATGTTCACATGAAAGCAGATAAGAACTAAAGGAGGTGCTGACAAAACGCTGCAAGACAAACAAAACACGAACAAGGCGGAAGCGAAATTGGTCAAAGCGCATTTACCCATCCGTGAAGCACCTTCCTCAGCACTCTGCAAAAGAAACTGAATCAGAGAAAACTGTGTGTTCATCGAGTTCTTGTTTAGAGATTTAAAGGTAACAGACGCAAATGTTACTTATCCAATTTTTGCATAAATTCTTATTAATATAATATGATATGATATGATATGATATGATATGATATGATATGATATGATATGATATGATATGATATGATATGATATGATATGATATATGATATGATATATGATATGTTATGATATATGATATGATATATGATATGGTATGATATATGATATGATATATGATGTGATATATGATATGATATATGATATGGTATGATATGATATGATATATGATATGATATGATATGATATGATATGATATGATATGATATGATATGATATGATATGATATGATATGATATGATATGATATGATATGATATGATATGATATGATATGATATGATATGATATGATATGATATGATATGATATGATATGATATGTCAAGCCCCCGATCTAGTCGGATGGTAACGTGCGGGGCAAACGTGTTGGATATATTTATGTACTGAGGGAATGATTGGCTTAAAGTTGACAAAAATATGGAACACTGCTTGTAGATTTATTATTTTTAATTTCATGAAGAAAATCTGTGTACAAAGGTTAGAGAGTTTTAAATAGAAATATTTCAATAAATTTAAAAAAACTGTGTTTGTTATTTATAAAGAATGTGTCAAAGGATCCATTTGTTTTAAATGGCACCGTGTACTTCTTTTTCAACTTTTTGAATCTTCAGGTCTCAAATCTTACAAATTCATATTTTACTCTTTATTAAGTATTATTTTGTAAAAATTATCTCAAATTTATGATCCCATTGTATGTGTATATAACAAACAGAAATGCTTGAGTATATAAATGTATCGCTGTGAAGAATAAATGTGAAATTAAATTACCACAGGTAAAAGCTAATTAAAAAGAATTCAGTAACAGTGTTTATTTCATGCGATTAATCGTGGTGAATCAACCTTCAAGTATAGATTTTTTATTATGGGGTTATAATCCTTTCATCTATCTTTCAGTTATTGCAATAATTGTGTTGTAGCATATAAATTATAACCCTACGGTGTACCGTGTACCTTATGATTATTATATTTTGGAGTGAAGATAAATGCAGACAAGACGAAGACCTTGATTGTAGGAAGAAAAATAAAGAAGATAAACGTGCGAATACTAAATTAAGCAGTAGAGCAAGATGCCAGCTTCAAATAAGCTACTTGGAGTGTACTATAGGCAGTAAAATGAGCTGCTGCCATGAAGTCTAAAGGAGGGTAGGAATGGCTAAGGAAGCTTTTAATAGGAAAAGGAACATCTTCTGCGAAATTCTGGAAAAAGAACTAAGGAAGAGACTAGTGAAATACTTTGTTTGGAGTTTGGCATTGTATATGACAGAATAATGAACATTACGACGAAGTATAGAGAAGCGACTAGAAGCATTTGAAATGTGGATATGGAGAAGTATGGAACGTGTGAAATGGACAGACAGAATAAGAAACGAAGCTGTGATGGAAAGAGTGGCTGAAAAAAGAAAGATGCTGAAACTGATCAGGAAGAGAAAAAGGAATTGATTGGGTTAGTGGGTGAGAAGAAACTACCTACTCAAGGATGCACTAGAAGGAATGGTGGACGGGAGAAGAGTTCGGGGTAGAAGAAGATATCGGAGGATAGTTGACATTAAGATATATGCATCGTATGCGAAGGCTAAGAGCAAGGCATAAAGTAGGAAAGATTGTGGAATGCTGGGTTTGCAATGTATGTATGTATGTATGCATGCATATTTGGAGATATGTGCAAGGTGCAATCAATATATTTCTGAATTACACTTGTATTTATTATACTGTTAAACATACATGCGCGTGTCACTGAAGATCATTGCTTCCATGTCTGTTGACCTAGCCTGCCAAACAGCGTCAGATTGTCTTTGAGAACATACTCGTGGTTTTGTGCGAACATGTCAAAAACCTATTGCGATTTTTCCAGGACTCTCTCCATATACGCTCATGGCTAGTCTTCTTCTCTGCCTTTCAAGTGATGCATTTAGTATAGATTCCAGGGGTTTCCCTAGTACTAGATAACTTCTCATTTTCCTGTGTCCTGTGTGTTGCCTAAATTCAAGGCAGTCCAAGAACTTCTTGATTGCTCCTTGTATGTAATTATGTACATAGTGTACGTATTTCACGATCTAGTGATTATATATAAAAGCAGGGCTCTAATTATAATACCTTAAATTTACTTGGAGAACGCTGACTCAGTGAGGATGAAACAGGCTCTAACTCTAATCCGTAAGTGAGTCAGAAGAAAAATAAGAGCATTACAGTATTTTGTTTGTGTGCACGTAAAGCTCCGAGTAATTTTCCTTTCGCTCTTCGCCCCAATGAACCAGAGCCGGTCTTGGAATTAAAGCAGCTCTGTCTAAGTAAATTAAATTTAGGTAAATTGGATCTGCGACTTTTCTTTTCTGCCGGCCTTGCTCCTATTTTTCCGCTATTTGTCACTGTCTTGAACATGGCACGTTAATCTACTGTGTGCGCGTCTTGTGTTGCTCATCCGAGTCTATCTTCTCCCCTTCATTTCCGCGTCCTCCTTTGCCCTCCATTACCTCCTTATAAAGGTCGAACCCTCACTGGAACATCTCCTCTATTCGTGGAGGCTATCAGACCTAGAGGGCTGTATTGGGGCCGTCACCCCCGCCACCCCTTTCCCCGAGTTCCTACACACCCTGATAAAAACACTCCCAGCTGTGAAGCTTTAGATCGAGTTCCAATGACGGAAGTAAATTTGACAAGGCTCCCAACACTCTCTCAGCGCTCGTTTCTTGCTTTTTCGTTCCCTTTATTTCTTTCGTGATGGAGAATAAACACAGGATTGGCTTGTCGGCTACTCCGGTTGAATAAGAACAGATATCCTGTGTTGCCTAAGATGGCTGCAATATCATGTTGACTGATCGACACTAGAGTCAAACCACATGTGTTGAACTGTAAAGCGAAATTAATAATGGGATAGTAGTATAAGACGGCGCATTAATAAGTACAAAGAGGAAAGAAGGAGATTGGATAGAAGGAAAAACAGAAATAAAATTAAATAAACACGGAAATAAAAGAAGAAAAGAGGAACATAAAAACGTTAAAACAGAAGGTAAGGAAGGTAGCAAAAGAAAGAAAAGAGGAATTAAAAGAAATAATGGGAAAGAGAATGTATCTGAATAAGAAATTGTAAACAAGATAAATAAAAACAAAAGTAATGACATTTTTAGGACAAGACCCAGTCAGAAGTAAGTTAATACACAATAACCAATGCCTCGAACAAGTACAAAATTTCAATTATCTGGGTTGTGAAATATCTTATCAAAATGAAAAAGATGTGAACAAGAAAATTACCAAATTTACACAAATTCTAGGAATAATAAACTATAAACAATACATTAAAAGCTAAATTAGTACAAAAATCTACATAATAAAAATATATAATAAGCGAGATATGGACATTAAAGGAAAAAGACATGAACAGAATCAAAGCAACGGAAATGACATTTTTCAGGACACCAGGATATACTCTTTAAGACGAAAAAGGAATGAAGAAATTTTAGAACAATTAGAAGTAGAGTCAGTAGAAGAAAAAATCAGCAGATACATATTCAATTGGCTAGATCATGTAAGAAGAATGAAAAATTCAAGAATCCCAAAAATTATGATGCAGTATGAACCTAGAGGACATCGTCGACCAGGAAGACCTTTTAGAATAGTGCTAGATGGGACCGAAACAGGTCTACAGCGGCCTAATTCGTGAAGGATGATGATGATGATGATGATGATGATGATGACGATAAATAAAAACTAGGAAAAAATAGAGAGGGGAAATGAAGGAACAGTGGGGTTAAAACACACAAAGCATTAAAATAGAACAAAGGACAGAAAATAAATTGAATATGAAATGAAAAAAGAATAAAAGAAAGGATAATTAAAAAGCAATAAAGGGAATTAAAAGGAAATAAAAAAACTTGAAGGTTATAGAAGAGAAGAAGGAAAGAATGTAAGGGCTAGGATGGATTAAAGAAAATAACACATGAAGAAAAATAAGTATAAGGAAAGAAAAAGAGAGAAAGAATACAGAGAGAAAAAAATTAATAAAGGAATAAGGAGAAAACTAATAAGAAATGCAGGAAAGAAGAATAAAGAATAAAAAATGACACCATGGAGACAGGAAGGAAAAAAGAAAAATAATATCGAAGTAAACAGTTATTGTAAAAGAGAAGAAAAAAAATATCAACAATATAACAAGAAGAAAACTAGAGAAATGAAGAAGGGAAAAGAGGAGTAGGCCTACATACAATGTAGGAAAGAAAAGAAAGAAATATTCAATATTTAATTCCAGTTGCAAGGAAAATAAAATTTAAAATAGTTGTTGAAGAAAGCAAGCAGATAAAGATAGTTGTTTAGTTAACTGTCCGAAGACAGTTTTGAATCTGTGACACCAATAAGGCATAAGTAGTGAAGCAAATAAGCCAGGAGATAATGGGTAGGGTGGCAAAGTTTCTTTCCCTCCCTCCATTGTAAACATCGTTTACTAGGTAGAATGTATACAAATTAAGATAGGAAATATAGAAATAGATAATATATGAAAAAGGTAGAAAAATAGAGAACGTGTAAAAATAGACGGAGGAAAGGCAGAGAGTTTCAGTATATGTAAATGAAAAAAGAAAGGAAATAAAAATGTAAAATGTGAAAATGATGGCAGGAAATAAATAAATGTAGAATATGTAAAAACGAAGTAAGAAATAAATAAATAGAGCATGTTTAAAAATAAGATAGAATAAATGAAATTATAAAAATAAAAGAAACAGTTATGGAATATATAAACATCGAAATCGAAATGAAATATCTCGAATATATAAAAATTAAGATACATGGAAATGTAAGAAGAATATACACATAGAAATAGGAAAGAAATAAAATGGAATTTATAAAAATGAGAAAGGATACATAGATAAAATATGGGACGTAAAAAGGAAGGAAGCAAGATATACATGTAGAATACACAGAGATTAAGATGGGAAGCAAATAAGTACATGTGGCGCATAAAAATGAAGAAAGGGAAGAAAGAGAGAACATATGAATACAAAAATGAAGGAAGGAAAGAAAACTCAATATATAGCCTACAAAAATGAAGAAAGGACAGAAATATAGAACATACAAACATAAAGGAAGGAAATAAAAACTGAATATATACAAAAATAAAGAAAGGAAAGCATATAGGAATACAAAAAATGAAGAAAGGAAAGAAAAAGAAATGGAATATATAGAGGTCATGATAGAAGACAAATACATATAGAATATATGAAATTTAAGATCGGAAACATATTAAGCCAGAATAGATGAAAATGAACAACGAGAGGAAATAAATATAGAATATTCACATATTTCCGAAATTGAATAAATATAAGATACTTACATAAAATTGATAAGAAACAAAAAAAGCAAAACAAAAATGAAGAAAGGAAGCGAATATTAGTGTAATAAAAAATGAAATATAGGAGTAAATGGAATACACAAAATGAAGAAATGAATTAAAGATGAAGTACGTGCAAATGAAAAAATAAATAAGGAATATACAAAAATGAATAATGTAAATAAACATAGCCTATATATAATACAGTATATACAAATGAAGAAAAGAAATAAATTTACATTACACAAAAATGAAGAAACTAAATAAATGTAGGATAAATAAGAACTAAAATAAATAAGTCAATATAATATATCACAGAAAATAAAGGAAAACAATATGTACATATACAATATTTTTGAATGAAGAAAAGAGACGAAAATTGAATACGTGAAAATAAATAAGGAAAGAATACGAAAATAGAATTTATAAAAGAAAGACAGGAAACAGAGAAAGATTGAATATATAAAGGTGAAGAAATAAGCAAGGAATGGTAGGTTATAATTATAAGAATGAAGAAAGAAATGAAGAAATTAGTAGTGAGTAAATAAAAGAAATTAAGGAGGAAGTCAGGAAAAATTGTAAGGCAAGAAGAAAGAAGAAAGAAATATCAACGAAAGATAAGGTAAGAACAAAGATCGCAATGGAATTGAAACAGATTATTTCTCAGATATCTGCAGGGGCTGCTGAGCTTTACTGCTGTCAAGTTTCCAGGTTTGAAGAAACAAATTGATTATGGTACATTTTCATTTTTAGGTGAAGATACCAAATAAGCTACTTCTAATTATTATTTCTTACTGGATGATAATGTTATTCATGCCCACTTTGTTACAATTACGAAGATCACCTTTCATAATGATAAGTATATTTTTATTGCATATAAAAATGGAGGTGCATAATAACATAATTAGTTAAGTTGTCTGTGCTTGCAACAACCAATAAAATTTAATAATTATTATAATTGCACCAAATTTGATTTTAAAGTTTGTCTCCAATTTTGCCACTAAATTATGTTTAAAGCTTTTCTACCTCTATTTCCCCCCCCCCACATTACATAATCACATACTGAAATCTAATTATCGCTGCTACCTTATCATACTTGAAGCTTTATCGAATTTATGAGTTTATTCTTTCACTGAATGTAGTAATTAAATATTCCTAAAATAATATTGTTTCATAACAAGGAAGGGCGAAAGTGTTTGGAGATTATCTGTGGCTCAAGTTGTACAATAATACAATGGAAATTTTGCTACAAAATACAAAAATATAATCATACAGTAAAAATTTAAATACATATTCATAAGTGTCTTGTGCACTAAGAATGATTTATCGGGTGGACAATTTATCTCCCGTCCGAAAAGCGGTAATTTTGGCTATATACGGATGTCGTACAATACTCTGGTAACGGAAAGAGCACAGTATGGTTGAATAGGAAACTTTATATAGTGCTCGAGGAAAATTATTATCAGTAGCAATGTTTGACCCTCTCGGTCCCCCGACCAAACACCCTGTAAGCTTTATCCCTGGAAAACTTTATAAGATAAAAAATATGGAAACAAGTTTCAGAATCTCATTTCTTAATTAATGGAATAAATATTTATTAATGTAATGTAATATAATTTTTTATTTATGTAATCACCAATACTGCTCTGTCTTTGTAACCAGCGTGTGAAAGCACGCCTACCGACAGATGCAGTTGCCACTTTTCGGCCGGAAAATATTTTGCTCGCCCGTTATTTATTTAACATTACACACGATTCTGTTACACAATAAAAATTGGAAATTTAAAAATCCTTGTCCCATCCGGAGGTCTCATCTGGTGGTACATTTCTATCCTTGGGATATTTATCAAAATATCTGAGGTCTGTTGGTCCTTGGATCTGCAAAAAAAAAAATATAAAAATTGAAAGATAAATTTGTATAATTATATAGTATTTCATGTATGAATATTACCCTCTCTTAAAAAAAATAAATAAATGAACTCCATGCAACCTAGAAATCAAAAAAATTATTCCCTTCTTCCTATCTAAAACTGCTTGATTATCAGGAGCTTCTTCGCGTCAGTCACAACGCTACTGCTACTCAATACGTTGACGGAATAAAACTTCCTTGTTAAACATTCTGTTAGGCATCAAGACAGTAATTTTATTAATATACACAAAATAACGTCCATATTATTCATATCTTGAGCGAAATTTATTTTAGAGGTTATTAGATAATTTTATGTACGTTGTAATAAAATGAATCTCTATAGAGTTCTTCCTTTCGGCAGAGGGCAGTGTTTTAGGACGGTGTATCGCTGAGAGTCACAGACGATACGTCGAAACGCAACTATTAGACATTGCAGGATGGGGTAGAAAGCGGACCGTGGCATTTTTTGGTGATGTAATCGTGGAATATGTGAGGAAAAATTGAAAAACCTTGTAAAACTGAAAATAGTTTATCGGACCCTTGGGATCGAACCCCGGACCTTTCGAATACAAGACAGGCGTACTAACCACAGTACCATCCTGATGGGTTTAGTAATGATGATGATAATAATAATAATAATAATAATAATGATCATCATATCATCACCATCATCATAATCCATCTATCAAGTTATAGGTCTAATGGTCTGTTACGATCTCCTGCCAGCTTCGAAATGGTCGACCCACAAATCTGCTTTCTTAGGGGATGTACGATAGAATATGTTCTGGTATCCTGCAATGTTGTATTCTATTCAAGTGCTGTAACCAGTTTTGCCTATTACTCACGAAAGTTTGCAAAAATGATAGTGAAGTGCACTCCATCTATAACCTCTCATACCGAACCCCAACCTGACCTTCACGTGTACAACACGTTTCTGAACAAACGAGACTCTGGGGACCGAGTAACGGCGGTGTAGCCGTTCTATCAGAATTAGAGGAAATGCCAATCCATTTAAAGTCCTGTTCAGGGGCCAAAAGTGGCAGCCCCATCACTGGACTTACTATTTTTAGGGTAGCAACCGATTGGTAGGACATTCGCCTTTCTTTCACGTCACCAAAGAGAAAAATGCGGACCGATACAAATAATAATAATAATAATAATAATAATAATAATAATAATAATAATAATAATAATAATAATCACTTACAGGTCGAATGATAGGAGCTTTGATTTCTTGTTTACGGAGTGCCTCCCAGTTAAAACCTTCAAACCACCTGTAGTGAAGAAAGAATGTTTATTGTCACATGATGGTTGATAAATATGTAAACTAGCTTAAAATGAATTGCAGTTTGGAAAGATTAAGATATGTAATTGCTAAGTGATCGCGTTTTTCAGTGCTTATTTACAGTCCATATAACTATGAAGTCATAACATGACTGTCTTTTGGGATATATTTAGTTTGGATATTGCTATCTTCTCCTGACGTGGTGTCATTTACCGGAATGCCAATAAACCACTATTAATATATTTTGATCTAGTAGCCGTATCTAAGTAGTCTGCAGATATTGATTTTCAGGACCTAACTCGTTAGTGGTACGCAATGGATATGTGCAGAAATTACTCAGATATAATCAGTAGAAGGTAATATATGAATTGGTTTAGTTTTGTTGTAATCACATTACACTGAATTGTAATCCCCCAACATAGAGCCTCTGCATATACTTCATCATTTAGTGTTGCACTCCCCGACTTTGGAATAATCTCCAGCGCCAGATCAGAGATTGTCGGACCCTACTGACGTTCCAGAATAAGCTTAAAAAGTTACTACAAAGGAGCTAGGCATATCTATTATACTTATACCTGTGGGTGTAAGCTATTGTGCCATATTTTTTTCCACTGTATCAAATTTATTTATTTATTTAATTTATTTAACTAGCTAGCTAGTGAGTACAAATTAAATTATTAATGTAGCATTTTATTTTGTAACTTGATTTAGCTTCAGATTTCTTCTTATTTGTAATATTCTTTCGTACTTGTCTTATGTTATTTTTCTGTATTACTGTACAGGGTGTCTAAGTCCCGCATCATAGGCGATATCACAAAATTTGTAGTGTACGGACTCAGAGAATGGTCCCCAAGATCGCCAGATTTATATCCCCTTGATTTTGCCTTATGGGTTATCTGAAAGGAAAGGTGTACGAAGTGAATATTAGTGATCTGCAACATCTACGAGCATGAATCAAGGAAAAGTGTCGTGAAACCACCGCTGATATATTACACCGCATTCTCAATAGCATGAAGTTTCGCCTCCAGAACATGTTATGAACTTTGAGGCGCTCATATCGAGCACGTATTATAATTTACCCTGTGATGGGGGAATTGTCGAACACCCTGTATATTCTATATTACGAGTAGTATAAGTTTCCAAATTGTACTGTGTAATAGACTATTAGTAGAAACATCTGTGGTATTTATCATATAGCTATATCTTCAAATATTATAATTTTATTACATTGTACGAATTACTTTGTACCTCAGGTTGATTTTTGGTGAAGTGGAAGAGAAGGACTGATAGTATAACTTCATTGTAATAAATAATTCTAATTCTGAAGGCTATTGCATACACTACAACAAAAGGGGAACTGTACTCTATAAAGGAACATAAAAAATCAATACTCTTTCCAAATAGCTGAATCTATGTTAAAAGTTAGAAATATTTAAAATAAATGCATAATTTCATTCTTAAATGAATATATTTACCACCAGAATAATATATATATTTTTTTAAAATTACAGTGGTGTCTCGATTATCCGAGTTAATGTGGACCAAGACTACCTGGGATAAAACAGATGATTACTGAAACTGTGTTTTGATTAAAAATTAGACAAACTCTTCACTTTATAGACTAAATAGAATGAACTAATCAGGTTAATATGAACTCTAGGCGTTTAAAAATACAGTACATATAAACTTATATTTAAAAAAATGACTTAACATGCCATGCAATACAGTATTTAGAGTATTGTTTTTGGATTGGCTCGGATAACACGAAATCTTGGTTAATCGAGACTCCACTGTATTTTATTAAAATTGCTAGCGCTGAGGTACAGACGCGGTGAATGCCTCTCCTCAAATTAGAACTTTTGGATCCCCACTTCTCCGTAAGTGCAACACAGAAAGTCTCTTGCTTACATAAAGTTGATATCTGTTTGTTACATAATATACATACTTGTGTTTCTTTATATCGTCAACACCAGCCTTCTGGTATCCCAACCTCTCTGTAGCAACAGGACGACATAACCTTCGCACCAAGTTCCGTGCTCCCTTTGTCATATGTTTTGGGAAGCGCACCGATTCAATTCCGTTTAGAATCAGATTGTATGTATCCATGTGATCCATACCCCGAAATGGAGGTCTGTAACATCAATAAAAATGGTACTGAATCTTCTTTTGAGTAATGTCGTTATCAGCCCCCAGTCTACAAGTCCGACTTCTATACTTTATGTCTGGAATCTGTAGAGTTAGTGAGCGCATTTGGGAGGAGACGGAGAGAAGCGAATAGGCGGAGCATAGTAGAGCTGATGTGTTTTGCGGGCAGTATCGGCTCGCTGCCGCTAAGGCGTAAGAAAGAGGCAGAAAGTGATCGGTGGTGTAGCATCTTAACTGCAGTTGAGTTCAGATAGAAATTATCCTCTCTCTGCAGTCGTTCGCTCACTTCAAGCAATGCCTTCCCTCCAAAGCGATCATTGGACCAGCCCCCACTTGCGCAGAGGAATTATTTCCTCTCCTATATTCTACAGATCCCAGAAACGGAGTGTAGATATCCTTAATGCGACAATTTGTATTTGCTGAGCTCATTGAAAACTGTCACATTGCGTTGTGAAGTGGTTAGGAATTAATATATTTGATGAATGTACCTACAGATGGGTCCACAAACATAATAATTGTTTATTTAATTAATGTCTAAAATCAATAATTTAATTTACGTCATACACCTATGTTTTCACATCATGCATGACTGTCTCTAATATTGTACGGTCTGAAAATTAACACAGCAGTCTAGTTCCACATTACCAGTAAATAAATTGGGTCAAATATTACAAGTTTTTATTTTATTACTATAGATTCTATCTCTGATTGAGGTTCTGCCTGATATACATCTATTACCAGGCAATACATCTCACTTGACGTTATGTGTCAGAGGAAGAACAATTTTTATACAAAATCAAGTTACTGTCAGCGATGTATGCAATGGAGGGGGAAAGGAACTGGCCACCCTATCCCATTACCCATGGAGTCTAATGTCATGGCGGACAGTGAGTAGCAACGCTAGTTTGAGCTCGTGCATTCGCATATTTTTTTCTGGAGGTGTACCCGCATTTCGTCTATTACTTTTTGTATTCTTTGTTCTACCAGTGTTGTTTGATAATTTCTGCTATCATGGTTCGTGGAAAAAACAGGCAACAGGAGGAAAGCATTGAAGATTGTGTGAAGCGTGTGTTCGAGGAGTCTTGGCGCGATCCCACCATATTGGCGGGTCTTGCCAACCTCATCAAGGACTCTATAGTGTCGGAGCTGAAGTCTGCTCTCGCGCGCAACACGGAGGTGATCGAAAAGCTGGAGGCATCCCTTCGTGAGAAAGATGAGAGAATCGCCAGCCTAGAAAGGAAGCTTGAAGACAAACAGGACGCTCTTGAACAATATCAGCGCCGGCAGAGTCTCCGTATATTTGGGATCCCGGAAAACAACAACGAGGACACAGACCAGATCGCCTACGAAGTCGCGGCAAAAGTCGGGGTCAACTTGGTGGTGAGCGACATCGATAGGAGTCACCGGGTTTGGAGGCAAGGAGACCGACCTCGGCCGGTGATCGTAAAATTCGTAAGTTACCGAAAAAGAAGAGAAGTGTTTACTAATAAAAAATTGTTAAAAAAACTCAGGTGTAACGTTGAGAGAGGACTTAACGCAATCCCGGCATGCACTATTGAAAGACTGCATCACGAGATATGGACTGACTAATGTCTTGACCACAGACGGCATTATTTTTGTTAAAATTGGGAATGTAAAACACAAAATTGTAAAAGCTTCTGATCTGCCGTAGTTAATATGCAAGCACTAGGTCATAATATCATACACTACCACATTTTCTTAGTTAGTAATTCAATTTTTAGTGGTAGGCTTGCAATATTCACTATTACTGTTATCATATCAATATTATTATTAATCTCTGTCATTATTGCATTACTATTAATTTATACTAATTTAGTTTCTGTAAGTTGTCAGTATCGACTGCATCGAGGTGAATGACTTGCTGTCTGCAGCCCCTCACACAAACGACTTTCACTTTTCTGAATTCCCTTCCACAGCCTCACCCCCACCCACCCCAGCCACCCCTAACCCACTACCTGCTCCTTCGACCAGTGCCCTGTTAAAATCGTCTTTCAGCTCGCATCCTAACACTATAAAAGTAGCCCACATAAATTCTCAAAGCCTTCTCTGTCATTTCAATGAAGTTCAATCTATTTTCTCTCCTTTGTCTCTTCACGCTATTCTTATCTCTGAAACGTGGTTGAAGCCTTCCCTATCATCTTCTCTTGTAAGTTTAGATAATTACACCCTCTGTAGAAATGACCGAATCGGTAAACGCGGAGTAGGTGTTGCGATGTATGTGCGATCGGAATTACCGTTTAAAATTGTCTACCAGTCTTCGAATGAAGTCTTAGAACATCCTGAATATCTATTCATCGAAGTCGGTGCAAGCAACAAAAAGTGCCTCCTTGGAGTTGTATACAAACCCCCTAAATCAGGATTCTTAAGTGACCTTGAAACACCTTTGCTTAATCTTGTGCCTCACTATGACCATACTGTTACTTTAGGCGATTTCAATACAAACTTATTAAATTCAAGTAATTACGCTACAGTTCAACTTAAGAACATGTTTGAGTCTTACAATATATCCACCCTTCCTTCCGCAGCTACCCACCACACCCAGGAATCGGAGACACTTCTTGACATTATTGCCACGACTAATCCTCAGCTAGTATTAACGAATGGACAACTACCAGCGCCGGGTATCTCAGCACACGACATAATCTTTTTAGAATATTCCTTGTATTGTCCAAAATATAAACCTCGCATCACATCATACCGGGACTTAAAGCATATTGAGCATGATGAATTAATCAATGACGCACTTAGCCTGCCTTGGACTGAAGTGTGGAATTTACCAGACATTGACGACATAATCGAAAAATTTAACGACCTAGTAATTCAGTTATACGATAAACACGCACCCTTGAAAACCAGATGAGTTGGTAGACACCCTGCGCCTTGGATGTGCGATGCCATAAAATTACTCATGACAGACAGAGACACTGCTTATCGTAAATACAGACGGAGCAAGGACGAATTAGATTTTAATATTTACAAAGTTTTAAGAAATAAATGTAATCAAGCAGTAAGAAATGCTAAATTACGCCATGCACATTCCCTTATTCTACCTTCGGTTAGTGCGAAAGAATTGTGGCGTAACCTTAATAACCTGGGTCTAACAAAAGCAAAGCCTCGGGTAGATAACATCAACTTGTCACTCAATAGTCTAAATGAACATTTTGTCACTGCTCCACCTGAACCATTACATAAGCAAGAGACTCTTGAATTTCTCAGATCTTACCCCCAACCTGTCTGGGATAAATTCTTCTTTAAATACATTAACCCGACTGACGTAATGAAGACGCTGCGACGTATGAAATCTAAAGCCCAAGGTATAGACAATATAAATATCACTCTCCTGTATAAAATAATAGATGTGATCCTGCCGACCGTCACACATATATTCAATGCATCTATTATGACTGGGTCCTACCCCTCACTCTGGAAAATGGCATTAGTGAAACCTTTACCTAAATCTAACACACCTTCTACAGTAAACCAATACAGACCGATATCAATTCTTCCCACTCTTTCAAAAGCATTAGAACATATTGTACATAGACAACTTATGAACTATCTCGACGAACACAAACTCCTTGATGACTATCAATCGGGTTTTAGACATGGACACAGCACTTCTACAGCCCTACTTAAAGTGACTGAGGACATCCGTGAAGCTATGGATAGGGGTGAAGTAACGGCACTAACTCTTCTCGATTTCAGCAATGCCTTTGGTTCTGTTGATATCGACTTGCTTCTTGCAAAGATGAAGGCTTTGCACCTGTCAGACAATACCTTGAGCTGGATGGACTCTTACCTACGTGACCGCCAATAGTCTGTTTCACTTGACAATCAATTCTCCCAATGGAGATGCACAAAGGCGGGAGTGCCGCAGGGCTCCGTATTAGGACCACTACTTTTCTCTATCTACATTAATGACGTATCAAAGAACTTACAGTATTGCCGATATCACCTCTATGCCGACGACCTACAACTTTACATACATTCCAGACCCAATACGATCAATGAATCGATTGACAAGTTAAATTGTGGCCTAGCCACTGTCTCCACTTGGGCGGCCAATTTCGGACTCGCACTTAATCCAAGTAAGACTCAAGCCATAATTATTGGACATAAGCGTTTAGTTAACTCCCTTAATAACAGTAATCTTTCAGTTGTTACTCTTAACAACACGCTAATCCCTTATTCATCTGTCGTAAAAAATCTTGGCTTCTTTTTTGATAATAATCTAAGTTGGAATTTTCAAGTTAAAGAAACGATAAAAAAAAATCTGTTCCTCCATTCACTGTTTGAGTCGCTTGAGAAACTTCTTGCCCCAGCAACTAAAACTTACCATAGTGCAAACCCTAGTAACGCCGCACTTCGATTATTGTGACGTTTTGTTAAGTGACCTAAGTTCTGAATTGTCAGTCAAGTTACAGCGAGCTCAGAACATGTGCGTCAGATACGTGTGCAATATCCGACGGTATGATCACATATCACCGTCCTTCGCAAGTCTCTCGTGGCTCCGACTTAAAGAACGTAGAACTTTACACTCTTTGTCTTTACTCTTTCGAATTCTGCACACTTCAACACCAAATTACCTTTCGTCTCGTTTCTCTTATCTATACTCTAACCACGACGTAAATACCAGATCACTTATCTGTGGCACGCTAAGTATACCTCTTCATAGAACATCTTGTTATTCATCATCTTTTACAATATCCACCTCGCGTCAATGGAATTCCTTGTCACAAAGTATTAGGGGCTGCAAGACAATAAACACCTTTAAGAACAGCTTAAAAGATAACCTTATTAGCATTTCACTCCAATCATACTGATTTAAACTATCACTGACTACATTGTTACTTTTTTCTTTAGATATCATCCTGATTGTGCTGTATTTTAATTGTCTCGTAATAATCTCTTTCTATTATCTAATATTATTTGAAATATATTAACATTCTATGTATTTTAGTTTAATTCTGCTACACAGTTTATTTCAGTGTTTAATTAATAGTTCATAGTATTTTGTTGTTTAATTTGTAAATAACGTTTGTATACATGCAACTCTCATCTAAATCAAATTGTTGGATTCTTTGTAAGTTCATGCATATGTATATACACTTTTTGCTGGTTGAGTGGAAGAGAAGGCCTTACGGCCTTAACTCTGCCAGCTAAAATAAATCATTATTATTATTATTATTATTATTATTATTATTATTATTATTATTATTATTATTATTACCTCAAGGCTTAGTTTCCCTATGAGTGATACCTTATTGACGTTACTTATGAGGTTCCAATCTATCTTGAACTGTTGACTAAATAACTAGCGGTCTTACTAATAAAATCTCTATATACAAACGTTTCACTGTCTTATACTTATACAATGAGTAGCTCGTTTATAAGTCATAAGTAAATTCCTTACTAATAATCACTACATACATCGTGTATAACAGTACAACTGTTACACAGCTACGTCATAGTTTCGTCATTACTTCATTATGAAAGATAGTAGAATATCTGAGATTCTCTATTGCATCCGGTAGAGCGCTCTAGTGTGCCGTGTTAAGTATCGATAGTACAACTGGCTCTGATCGATTACCACACTATAATTTGGTCAAAGAGTACAAGCTACAGCAATATTATTGTAATTATTCTATGCTCTTGGGTTTGTTCTTCTGTGATTACAAGGCAGCCATCATCATAAAATGACAGTCGATACGAACAGCTGTTGGAGGGGCGGCCATTTTTCTCGATATACAACGCTTAAACAAGGGTTTCGTGTATATAACTATTTCAAAACAATTCCTATGTATAGTTACAGACTGTTTATACATCCATTGCTTAAGCATGGTTTATTAGTAACGTTTTCTGTCCCAACTCTGCATAAGTCTCGTATAAAAATTATACACGGTTTATTAGTAAGACCGTAGGCCTATTAGATTCGTATTAAGCATTGTAGGTGGAACTATACGAAGAGCATTAAAAATCAGTGTCAGGAAGTTTACAGAAAGTTTTATTATACAACATATAGTTAATTTCACAATTAATTTTCCTTGTCGTGTAGTGAATGAAGTAATTGTTCATAAGATGAACTTGCTCTTTTTGGACTACACAGAAAAGAGAATAGTTACGTACATTGACCGAAATTGCTGACTCTATTCTTGGGGTTACTCAGTCACCTATTGGTGTACAGTGAAAACAAGATGCAAGGCCCTTGAAGAATAAATTTGTCCTTATTTTCAGTTCAAAAATTGTCCTGAATATTATACAGTATTTTTAATTATAAAAATATGATCGTGCAAAAATAGTATGCAATACACATGTGGTAAGTGTACAACGGAATCTCGAAAATAGAATTAACTTCGTCTCGTCTTTTCTAATCCTCCGCGATTTTCCTATAATCCACTTGTCACTCTTGTATGGAATATACTATTGCACAAGTAGGCCTATAGATTTATAAAGAAAATGGCCAAAAATAGACTGCGGAAAACTCTCGTAACTATCTACCTAGAGGTAAACGATGTAACTTATAGGTCGATAAGGAAGAAGCTAGGAAGTTATTCCCTTTTGAAGTTGGAACTCGCTATGAAGCTTACGAATGATGTTGATTATGACAGTGATGATGATGATGGTAATGATAATAATAATAATAATGATAATAATAATAATAATAATAATAATAATAATAATAATAGTAATAATTTATTGTTAGTATTCATTTGGTACAACTAAATTTTTAATCTGAATTGACATAAGGAACTTCATTATTGGTACAAACATAATTTACCTTCCGGTAACCAGTTCATGTATGAACACGCCCAGTGCCCAGTAATCCACAGCTCTGTCATGTCCTTTGTTCAGGATGATCTCAGGAGCCACATACTCTGGCGTACCGGCAAATGTCCACGTCTTACCATTATGACCCACACGTTTTGCAAATCCAAAGTCAGTCTGAAAGATACCACGTTCATTTTATGTGATCAGAGATTAAAGAAATTTCAGAAAAAAAAAAAAAACATTATAATACATTGGTCTTCAAAGCCTGAGGTGCGAGTCCCTACAATATCTTGGTTTCTTCATCAGGGCAAAATAAAAGTTTTTGGCCTAGTTACAATCGCTCGCCATGATAACGAGATTTTCTCTAGTGACCTATAATTAATTTCTTAATAATTTGTTTGTTTTTCCTCCGTATTTATACAGTATAGACCGTAAGTAATGTCATCAATTTCAGGGGCTATTCTTTGAGATCTTTTAAACAAAAAGTTTAATGAAATTTTGCTCGTATTTCCTTACCTTTAGAGATAAAAATTCTTTTACAAGAAATATTTCATAGCTTATTTTGGAAAAGCCATTGATTTAATTCCTAATATGCTCAATCAATTTAAGGGAGTAGTGTATTGCGATAATAAATTATTGAAAGAATTTTAGTTTTGCTCTTTAAACGTGCAGAAATTTGATCCGAATAAATATAACACTCTAAACTTCTTTCAGAACTAAAAGTTACATTCGTTCGGATCAAATTTTTGCACATTTAAAGGCCAAAATTAACATTCTTTCAGTAATATATTATCATTACACTGCTCTCTGAAATTAAGCATATTATGGAGAATGAAATTAATGGCTTTTTCAAAATACGCTATGAAATGTTTCGTATAAAACAATTTTGTCTGGAAAAGGAAGAAAAAACGAGCAGGAAAATTTTATCAAACTTTTTCGTTTGAAATATCTCAAAGAATAACCTCCTAAATTAATGGCATTACTTACAGACCACTGTGTATTTGACATCTAGAAGTTTACGTGCAAATTCAGCTATTTTCATGATTTCCTGAACAATGAATCCAAATTCTATTAAAATTTATTACACACAAATTTGAAGAATTGTGTTTCACTTTCAAACTGTTTATTAATACATTTGAGTCCAACATATTTTCGTAGAGCTCAAGATGCTGTGACCCCAAGAGTTTCAAAATCACTGTTCTAAGTTGTTTCATGTATATAATTGAATCATGTGACACCAAACAAGAACTTAAACTTGAAAATAGTTATTAATAGGAGTATAATATTTAACAACGTTTTCAGCAGTAGTGGTTGTTCAGTCTTGAAACGTAGTCAACGTAGGCGACATTTGGCTAATATATATTGCCTGGAAACTTCTATCATGAAGTTCTTCTACGTGCCAAAAACCTACGACATATCAATAGCTTTGCTTCCCCCATGGAGAAAACCAATCTATAGATTTTATCACCCTTTGAAATGCAGATTTGGATCTGCGACCCTCGGGTTAACAATAGCCCTAATCATGATAAATTCTAGACCTAGACTGCAGAAAGTGACAAAGCTTCCACTAATTAAGGGACACTAGGACAGTTTTTAAAAAAATTGCCAAAAAATCAATTTTGATTTTTTGTGAAAATATTCCCTGGGCACTTAAAAGTTTGTGAGTAATTAGTTTTTCGTCTCTACAGTACGTCTTTTGTAAGGTCCGGGAACGATTTTTATATATACCTGCTCCATATGTCTTTATTGTATCTCTTTTCTAAAATTCTTGTCTTTTTCTCGCAACCACATTTTTTATGTTCAGAATTTTCCATGCGCATGTAGTTTTAACGAAATTCAATGAGAATATTCGTAGGTGTGCAAGCGTATATTATCTGAGATCTCATGTTGAGAAATGTTAAGTATCTTGAATATTACGGGTAGAAGCTAAACAAATTGTGTGAATCAGAAATATAAATAAGTGTCTGCTTTTCAAAAATTTATTGCGCGTAAATTATCCTAGATATCGTGACTTTATCAACGTTAAAATATTGTTCGTAAATCATGGTCCCCATGAAAAAATATAAACTTGCTGTATTGAAATGTAATGCGCGTGGAATATTTTGATTACATCACTAATTTGGATAATTGACATACATTTAACTCCGAAACTAGCAGTCCGATTGAGTTCAAAAATTGCGCAAAACTTATTCTTAATGCACCTAACAAAATATAATTTAAAAATTTAATAAATCGGATTAAAATTATAAATTGTCCCTTAATGAATGGTTTGAAGACATGTTGAAAATTTATTTCGCAATAACAGTCCAAAAGATATCTTTATTAGTTTATTATTAACAAAATGATGAAGTAAGCTTGTTATTACTCGACCAAGGCCAGTGGAATCCTGCAGCCCGGAGTGCCACTTGTACTTCTCCTACGTTCGTATAGCGTTATCACGATAGCTCACATTACGCCCGCGTGTCCAGTCGCCTCGGTCGAGTTATACTAAAAGTTTATTTACCATTTTGACATATCCCTTATAGTCCAGCAATAGGTTTTCTGGTTTCAGATCTCGATAAATAAAGCCTCGATCGTGAAGATAATGAAGGGCCTCCACTACACATCCTGTCATGAAGCGAGCTGTATCCTCCTTGAAGAATTTGTGCTCTTGTAGCGCTGTGAACACATCTCCTCCAAGACAGGCTTCCATGAGGAAGTACACATATTTGTTGTCGCGATATGTACGGTACAGCCTAGAAAAGAGATTATTTCAGTTTTTAAAATGTTCAATGTATGTGTGATACAATCTTAAAAATGAATGTCTTGAAGGTGATGCACACCAGCGTCGTTCATTGCGCTATGTTCGATTCAAGTTCGTCGATTATGGTAAAGTTCGATATTCGCCGATGTTCACTCTGCAGAAGGAAGCCTGTAGTGTTTGTTCCACTTTATAAAAATATTCCCAGTCCTTCACTACCACCTCTTCATGTTTTAACCGCTTATGAATTTTAGCACAGATTTTGCGGTTAGTTTTTCATATGAAATAAGACATAGTTTGTAATTTCTTGGTTGCCTCTCTAATCTACGAAAATTGCAGGACACTAATTCATATCTTTTCATATGTTTCACAGATTTCGTAACAATTCAGTTACAATAGGTATCATGTTGGAAATTATGTTACTGTCTATAGTTAGCGTTTCAGCTAACATTCAGCAAAGACATAGGTAAAAATAAATTTAAAATTAAGATATTTTGTTTGTTGCATAAATTATACGGCTTCAATATTAATTTTGTACCAATTACATGAACCAGCTACAGATAGCCTATAGGCTACACTGTGTCCACATACAAGCTCACCAGTTTTAATTGGCTATAAAATAAAGTAGAGGCCTTCTATAATATTGTAAAAATGTCAAAACTCTGTTCTAGTTTCCCTTAAATCAGGTATAAATAAACTCAACAAAAGAGAAGAAATGTCACTGGATATTTTCACGACAACAGGAACTACAGTCATACCAGGCGAAGCAACAGATTTGTTATCTACTACACACAGTAATAGCACAATATCTTCATAACACGGTTTAATTTCAATTGAAATTCAATTCAATAAACGACACATTTCTGCCTGTTTCTCAGAAACGGATGAATAGAATTATTATTATTTTTTTGGTAGAAAGATGGAGATTGTCATCCCCTTTAAAATGATGATGTGCTTGGAGATAAAATTTGAAATTAAAAAGTGATGGTGGAGGTGAAGGGTGGAATAGAAAAATAAGTCAGCAGTGGTTTCGAACTTCGCTCTAGAAAATTAATCGACGTGTTTTTCCTCAAAATCGTGTCCCCTGCGTATCTAAAATTATCGAAGGTGGGAAATTCTGAAATGAACATTAATTGTTATTTATGTTAATTATGTCGTTTTTGTTATTGACGAACATTTACCTCACTGTATGCACAGAACTCTTCTTTTCCCAATAAAATCGAGTGACATGTTTCATACGGATTTCGAATTCTTATCCCGACTCGACGTAGAAGCTCGAAGCATAAATGAAGGGTTCAGAGCCATAGTAAACCAAGCGCCATTTATTAAAAACGGAGAAAGCAAGGGTTAAAGTTAAATTAGTTTAATGAAGATTGACATATCATTTAGTCTGAATGTGTATACTTTATATTATTTGCTATATGTTTTCATTGAATTATGCTAACTATTACACTCTTACTACGTCATACTACTTTTGACCAATAAAACGGTACGAAAGGACGTATTTCAACCAATCATGGCTGCTTAGCGCACCATTTTATCGCGTCCCTAGCATTTGTTTAACTTTATCGCGTCCCTAGCATTTGTTTAATTTTATCGCGTCCCTAGCATTTGTTTCTTTGTTTGCCAACATTTGAAACTGCGCTGATCTGGACGTCAAAAATATATATAAAATTACAAACCACTCCAGTCGATGCACAGCAGTTTCAAATACGACTCGCATTGGCATTCAAGAACAAGAATTAATAAAAATCACTGATCATACCTATGCATCTTCTGAAATCCGTTTTACAAATAAATGAAGAGCACCATTCGGAAATCCTGAATAAGTTCAATACACCATGTAGGCCTAAATCAACGAGTTCCACTTCTATTATGCACATGTCCAATATAACATCAATTGAACCACCAACCACATTCAAATTTGAAAATTGTACATTCAATAATTATTCCTTTTAAAATTATTCATGTTTATTTTTATGTCATCGTCGTTAATTAAAACTTTTCTAACACTTGTGTATATTAGTTAGGTTATGTTATAGCTTCTGCTCTGAGAGGATAAAAAGAACTTCTGCTATATGATATTATGGACAGTCACGTATCAGAGATTGTTTAATATTAAGATTTAATGAATAGTAATCAGTACAGTGTCTGTATAAAGACACTACTGCCATCTAGCATGCATCTAGCGTAATATTTGTAATGTTGAGATGGTACAATAATACATTTGAAGACAGTTGTATTTTCGTAAGTCAATTAATATTTTATTGCATTGGAGTACTTCGTTACTTCTAATTTTATATGCTTTCTTCTAATCGTGTAATAGTCAATTAAATCCCACTCGAGTTTTGATTTTCTCTAGATAAATCAAAACGTCTAGTGAGATTACTGTTGATAAATTCATTTTAACCCTTGTTTTGTACGGTTTTAGTAAATGGTGCTTGGCCCACTATGGTTCTGAACCCTTCAAATGTCATCTGTCTGTTGGCCTTTATAATACTTTTCCGAAGAAGGCTTGAATGAGGTCAGTCAGCCATAAAGAAAATAAACTTATTAAAATTAGTAGGTCAAGATGTACGAATGAAGTCTGAACACAGATTATGGTGAAAGACGTTAAATAACTAGATTTAGACATGAATAACTAGAAATATTAACCCATCATTTTCCCCACTCCTTTCGTCAGTGTCTGTGCTAAATATCGTATATCTATACTCTGTTTCATAATGTCTGACAGACAAAGTTAACATTGTCGGCGAAGAAAGGGAAAAACATAATTGCTACTCAACCTATGACAGAGGTCACATCCCACGCTTATCTTCAAATTGGGCGGTCTGAATCGTTCTACCTCCACCTAACTTCAAGATAAGTCTGGAGTATGACCTCTGCCATTGGTTGAGTAGCAATTTGTTTATTTGTTTATTTATTCATTTATTTATTTATTATTTTCCTAATAATTGTAACATAAAATATATTATATACAGAAAAACTTTAGCTCGCCGCTTAAAGAGTAGAACTCGTGCTCAGAGGCGGATTCCTGAATTGAAATTAATAATTATACAATACAATTTGTCTTATGTCTACTGTGCAATTATAGTATATAAATTTAAATTCACAATTTTTCATTTTTTATAAAATCAATACATAACTTTTTAAATTTAATACTAGAACTATTGGAATTGACAAGATTAGGATATTTAAATATAAATTTGTTATATATTCTTGGGCCTAAATTACTACTGTGATTAAATACTGTAACAGTGTTGCATTTCGGTTCAAACAGTCTTAAAGAATTCATACCTTTTGTTTCATAACTATGAGAATAAAATTCGAAATTATTTCGATTTTTATGTATGAATTTTATTAATACAATATAATAAAGTTGTCTTACGTTAAGTACATTAAAGTCTAGAAACAAATTTTGAGATGGAAAATCAGTAGGTTTATGAAGATATATTTTAATTATTTTCTTCTGTAATAAATAAAGTGGATTAAAATTGGATTTAAATGAGCTACCCCATCCTATAATTCCATACATAATTACCGATTGAAATAAAGTTAAATATATTATACGTAATAAACTTATTGACAATTAATTCCTCAATAAAACAAAATAATATACTAATTTACGTAATTTATTACAAAGGTAATTAATGTGTTGGTTCCATTTTAAATGATTATCTAAAATTATGCCTAAATACTTAACTTCAGAAGACTCTTTAATAATCGGACATTTACACTGTGTAAGACAACAATCAGAATCAGAATTATTCTTCTGCCGATAATGTTTACTTTGCCTGTCAGACATTATGGAACGCAGTATAGACAACATCCTGTACTGATGTTACTTTAACTGTTAACTAAATTGTGTTTTTTAATGACACTTAGTTCGTACAAAAATTCAACATAAATGCTTACTTCGTTATGAATGGACTGCCTGAGCAAGCCAGCATCACGTCTTTCTCGTTGTACGCGTGCTCCTCTTGCTGTTGCTCCACTACGTAATGTTTCTTCAGACATTTCATGGCAAATGTAAGTTTCTTGTCTTTCCTGTATTGCACAAGCTCCACTCTACCAAAACCTCCCACTCCGAGGGTGCCAACGATGCTGAGATCTTGTAGCTCAATATGGCTATACTCTGAAATAAAATTCGTTTTCACACTTAAGAGTCATTCTCTTACACTTAAGAGTAAACAAGAGGGGAAAATGTCAGACTTTCTCTCCTCCGTTCAACCGAATAATTATTACATACATTGTTTAGGGACATCATTTTATTTTTACTTCAATTTTTATTGTACCTGAGTTTTTGAATGTGCTTCAATCCCACCCCGTCTACTACTAAACTTCCAACAGTCATCCACACAGAACCAAGGCCGCATATGCAGTCAAAGTCGCCTTACGGTCATAGTAAACAGTACTGAGTTAGTGAGGATAGTACGTTCCAGAAATATGTTCGCGTTTTCCAGTGACGAAAGAGCTTTCAATATTGAATCATATTTTCGCACAGGTACTGTCGTCCTTTTGCTTACGTCGCATCCGGGTTTCCCCCACCCGCTTCTGCTCGCCTCTCTGTAAGGGCTAGTGGCTGGGCTGTCTTAGCTCTTTTCTGAAAACATTAATTTCTCTTAGGAATTGGACGTCTACGTAATATTACACAACTGTTTAAAATAACTTAAATAAAAGGGACTCGTTAAGTAATTAACTGTCACGTGATTTCCCCTCGTTCTACGACTCTGCGAAAAAACCATTGGACGAATTTACAGTAAGTAAGGTACTCTTTTATAGAGTAGGTACAGAATTATTTCAACATGAGTTACTAGTACGAAGGACGAAACTGGTAATTGGAATTAGGTACAATAGTCTATAGTGCGATAATATGTACAAACGAATTGAAGCCTGTATCGAAATGAACGGCCACCATTTTCAAAAACGTGTTTAAATATCCATATTATGATTATTTTTCAATTTAACTTCATTGTTTATATTGTACGCTATTGTGCTATAGACAGAATAATATATACTGCATAATGAATACGTCGGAATGGATACTCAATTCGTGAGTAAAAGCATTTATTGTTAATACAGTACTGTATTTGATTAAACGAAAACTTAATGAAAATTATAAAACTCAAAATCGCGATATTTTCTTGTTTACGTAAATGGATGAACTACTTTTCTTCTCTCCTATACCGATTAAAGTGACTTGTTTGTATTTTACGCCAGTATCATCGAACTCCAGTTGTTGAAGGGGGTAGCAAACGGTATTTCCGGTTCTCAACCGTTAATTCAAAGGTATAGCCAGGTTAATATTAGAAATGTTAGTAGAAATAAAATGATGTCCCTGTAGCATTGTGAACCAAGATTGAATGTCGTAGAATTATTAATTAGTCTCAATTTTCTTCCAATTGAATGCAATTTTTATATATTGCATAATCAAAAATAAGGTTCACAAGAGATCAGACGAGCCATGTAACTAACCATATCTGAATTTGGACTACACACACTTGTTTAAAAGGACAATTTAACGACATATAATTCCGGATTACAAAACGCACATACAAACGAAAAAGCTGTTGAGTGGTTCCCCTAATTGGGTGAGTACGAAGAAAGTCTAAAAACTATGGTTCTAAGTAATTAGTATGTAATTCAGAATTATACAATTATTAATTACAATTTTCATGTATTGTGAAGTTTTCCTCGATCTTCTGCAGTCAATTGTTACCGCTCGGCCTGAAAATTTAGTTACAGTCTAAGAGAATGCTAGTCAAGAAAGCCAATCTTTTAGGGCTGGAGATCACCGACCACTCTATTTCGAATCCCTCTATCAAATTTAAGGCGACTCACAAAGTTAATACACATTCTAAATTCAAATTGAATCTGTATTTCAGCAAGAGTACTCTATTAATGTGAGTAAAGAGAAAAAGAAAATAGACTACAGCATTAAAGCGAGAGCTATGATACGGTGTCGAGGAACTATGAGGCTCCGAATGCGCGAAAGAAGCGGCATAAGCAGCATCGATTTTCAAGCCGTATTTCGTAAACGAGGAAAAAGTGAAACGAACGACATCATCACGTTTCTTAAAGAACAAAAATTAGGTTAAATATGCATTTTCATTAAATTCAAGCTACACGACCTGGGACGGTTGCCTTGTAAGCGAGATCTGTTTCCATATATGCACACGTTACGGCCTATGGAAAGAAGTCTTAGATCTAATAATATATAATAGTATAAATCGTAGACTTATATGTCATTATTAACTTTAACATCCTCACATTTAGCGTATTAATGTGTTATGTTCATGTAGATCATTCCACATTCATTGACTCGTCAATAATGAATCAGGGATGCTGTAAATATTTCCTTTTCCATTAAAATTACTTTGTCCATACCTTTCATGTTCACAATGGATACACTTAGAATCTTCTCCTTCTGTTCTCAAACATTCAGATAAAATTTCTGTTCAGGTGTATTGTGGTGTATTTTCACACTGTAGCTGTGGAGTGAAATAACTCAAATTTAATTTTATGACAATAAACAGATTTGAGATTCCTCACCATTATTGGCATTATGTTGTATAGTGCGTTCCAAAGATTCTCTCTTCTTATTGCTGTACATATCAACATTGTTCTTTATTTCTTCTATATTACCCAGCAACTGGATAAACGGTCTGAAAAAGAATATCATGTAGCCTATTAAGATCTTATGCTTTCATCGTTACAACAACAACAACAACAAGAATAATAATAATAATAATAATAATAATAATAATAATAATAATAATCAGTCTGCTCTCAAAAAAGCTGAAAGTTTGAATTTATAAAACAGTTATATTACCGGTTTTTCTGTATGGTTGTGAAACTTGGACTACCACGTTGAGAAACAGAGTTTAAGGGTGTTTGAGAATAAGGTGCTTAGGAAAATATTTTGGGCTGAGAGGGATGAAGTTACAGGAGAATTGAGAAAATTACAGAACTCAGAACTGCACGCATTGTATTCTTCACCTGACATAATTAGGAACATTAAATCCAGATGTTTGAGATGGGCAGGTCATGTAGCACGTGTGGGCGAACCCAGAAATGCATATAGAGAGTTAGTTGGGAGGCCGTAGGGAGAAAGACCTTTAGGGAGGCCGAGACGTAGATGGGAGGGTAATATTTAAATTAATTTGAGGGAGGTGGGATATGATGGTAGAGACTGGATTAATTATTTTGCTCAGGCTAGGGACCGATGGCGGGTTTATGTGAAAGATGCAATAAACCTCCGGGTTCCTTAAAAGCTATAAGTAATAATAATAATAATAATAATAATAATAATAATAATAATAATAATAATACGGTCAATAACTTATTCTTTTTCCACCCCTGATTATTTTTTAATGCTCTACTATACATAGGTGCAATCGAAACTCGAATATGCGTCTGTAGTTTGGAACTCGATTACAACTACTGATTCGACTAAATTAGAAAATATAGGAAGAAAATTAGTATACTTAAATTCATTTACATGTCTGCCCATTAATTCCGAGTAGCCTATAATTGTGAACTTATGAGAGAAAATGCGAATACTTTAATTATGGAAACCCATATGCTAGACGTCATGGGCTCCTTTATGTGTTCTTTTGTAAGATCGTCAAAGGTTATATAATAAAAATTCCAAATTTATTTCACCAGTCTCCAGATGTATAACAAATATCAACATGCATGGCTTCTAATTCGATATTTCCAGTATAGACTTAGTTTGCTCTTGGCAAAGACTTATCATTTATGTAATCTTTTAGAAATTACATTTATTTTTCATTGTATCATATCTAGTATTTTCATAGTATAATGTATCGTAGATTAGAGAAAAATTATTTGTTTAAGATGGCTTTATTTTTTTATGCACCCGTTAATTGACATTACAATTTTTATTTACTTATTTTAAATTTTGTATTATTATTATTATTATTATTATTATTATTATTATTATTATTGTAAATTTTTTATTCTATTCAAATTTTAATTCCGTATATTCTGTGTTATTATTGTATCACTTGTGCTGGCTGTTATTGGCCTATGGTTGTTGACTAGCACATTCATATAATAATAAATAAAAAAATACATCATAACATAAACGCAGAAATTACCCCAAATGAGAGAGTTATCTCTCTCAAATGCACACAAATTAAAAGTTAGATTCTCACCCTCTATCTAGAACAAGACATTCGGCACCGGGTTGGATGGCTGTTACTGTTGCCTGCCTCGTATCTTCGATTAGTAATGCTAGTTCACCGAAGTATTTACCATTAGATAGCGTCCCCATGTCTTGTTCTTTTTCGTCACCTACAAATAACACATTGGTTACAGAACGTAACTTACCTTTATTATTATAGAAAATTCAGTTCATCTAATTTTGTTAGACATTTAAATGAAAGGAAATAATATGTGTAATTAATGTGATACATAAAATCATGGTTTAAGTTTTACAAAATTTAAGAATTATCTTTTATATAATTTTACCAACGATATTCATCTATGTTTACACATTTTCATAGAAATTGAGATTTTCAGCATCCCTAAAAGCATACGCAAGTTGCCTGCTTGTCTGGCTACCTGCTTGCTTGTTATGCAGCGATTTATTCTAGATTTTGAAAGTTCTTAATGTCGTAGATGTGATCATGAATATATTCGTTTGGAATCTAGTTACAGACCTGGCTCCAGTTTACTGATCTTTACATTTCCACCACTGATCATGTAGAATTTGTCCCCTTTATCGCCTTGTTTGATTATACATTGTCCAGGTGAAAAGAACTCCTGAAAAGAGATTGGAAAATTGAGTCGTTTTTAAACTTTCTTTAAAACTTGTGAAGGATATATTTGAATATAACTTTCAACTTGTACGTTACAATGTAACATTCTTAGTTTTATGTTATTATACTGTACAATAAATACTTATTTTAATGTAATGAGAAGAATATTTTAGACAATTTCATCCAGTAAGAAATGTAAATTGATGCTCTTGTACCATAATCGAAAACGTACGACAAATTCCACTGTAATATATATATATATATATATATATATATATATATATATATATATATATAGGTTATGTATCCTAGGAATTACGCTAGAATTATCATTACCTTATTATATTTATACATTACTACCACAGCCTAGTATATACAGTCACGAAGCTCAATACGTAGTAAATATGCGTCCATAGATAGTTGCTAACCACTAGGATCGCTACTATCGCCTCATTACAGACAATGTGAAATAGTACCGGCACAGTCTATTGATCCTAGCACCCTCACAACTCAAGCTTCGTGACTGTATATACTACACTGTGGTACTACCTTTCCGAATAACATTAGCATCGATAAATCGTACCTTCGTGCACAGCGTAACAATACCATTGTTGTATGCGTTTTATAACATTTTTTGACCGATGGTGTTTTTTAATAACCTTACCGATGTTGCTAGTAGACCTTGTAAGTTGAACTTATAACACACGTGCGGTAAGTTAATAAATGAAATCAACATTTTTATTTAGCTTACTTAAAAGTAACGAACTATCAGTGTCGCGCACCACTATGTGCTATGAAAAAGTAACTGAATGTGTTATTATACCTCTATGCTTTTAAAAATAATTTATTGGAGTGGAGATTTGTAAGAAAACAGGAATTAATGTAGATAAGACGTAAGCGTGGAAACCATTTCTGACGACTTCCGGCTGTTATCCTGTGCGCCACTCATGGGGTTGTGGCTGAACGCGAAAACATCCATGGGAGAAAATACGTATTCAAGCATTAACCTATACCGGTATGCAATGTACGTACGTATAATTAATGTGTCAACTAAAACATTTTGTATATGCTATTTATTTATATTGATGTGTAATTAATGTGCCACCTACCTCCTTCTTTGAAAACAAAACTAAACTTTCTGTAATTTATTTGATTGAACATTTTCACTATCGCCGCCGAATAATAACAAATGAATAACACCTATCGACAAATAAGAAATGGCGATTACACATGAAAGTGTTAGCTGTCCAAAAAAAAAACTATTTGTTTAAATAAAAATAATAATTAATTTTTTAATTAAAATCGGCCGAAAATAGTATGCAATAGCCTACATGTGTTAAGTGCATAACAAAATCTCGGAAATAGAGAAGACGAGACGAAGAAGACTCGACTTCGTCTCGTCTTCTCTAACTTTTCCTCGATGGGGAGCTTTATAATGCGATTAATGTTAATATTGGAGTTCCTCAAGGATCTGTTGTGGGTCTTCTACTGTTCCTTATTATGATAAATGATCTACCTTTTAATACAAATTGTGACAGTCCTATTTGCTGATGACACTTTTTTGTCTACTAAGTTATGTATGACATACATCATCTGTCTTTATTAATGAATTCCTATTTATGTGATACTGCTGATTGGTTTGAAGTCAACGGGTTGAAACTTAATAGAACTAAAACTCAGCAAATCCTATTTTCATTAAATCATGTTCCCTGATGAAATGATTTCAGAAGTTAAACTCCTTGGTATTATATTACACTCAAAGCTTACTTGGGCGGGTCACATTACGGCTGTGTGTAAAAGGTTATCCCGTGTACTTTATCTCTTGTGTAAATTAAAAGCTATTATATCTAGTAGTTATCTGAAACAAGCCTATTACGCATTTTTCCACAGTGCACAGTGCATTAATTTTTGTGGGGTAACGGTGCTAATGTTTACAGTGTTACAATTTTGCAGAAAAAAGTATTATGAATTATTACTAATTCACCCTCCATTAATACTTATTGTCGACCTTTATTTCGCAATACTAAAATTGGTACTGTTATTAATCAATGTATTTATGATTGTTTAGTCCATACTAAGATTATTTTAAATAGTCATTCTTCTCAATTTCAGCTTCACAAGTATTTTACAAGGAATAATAATTATATTGTAACAGGTACGGTCAGATTGAGAAAGACCAAGAAATGGTTCAGTGTTATATCTTTAGATATGTTTAACAGATTGCCTAAGAATGCCCACTCATTTGGCTTATTTAGATTCAAAGTTGTTTTAAAACAATAGCTTATAGATAATCCTTTTTATCATATTAATGAATTTTTTGACAGCCATATAAGCTTGGAAATTTAACATTTTAAATTGTGTTTCTGTCGACTATTGTCTATAATTACGTAATTGTAATTCTGACAAATAAACATTATTGATTGATTGAGTGATTCACTTACCACGTTTGTATCGTAATATACTAAGTTTACGATCTGAGTTACAGCGGAGGTCGTTTAATAATTGGTGTCGTCTTTCACAGAAAGGTAAAGGAGTGGTGACTTAGAGTGAGAATCCAAAAAACAACTCTTGGATTAATTATAGAAGAGGGATATCATCCTCAAAGTGCAAGAATGCCATAAAGATGTCCACAAACATCGCAGTAGTACGATCTATGCCAGGTCGTTCCTTCCAAGATCAAAATTGTCATCATCCAGGATGCACCGAAGTAGAAACCCTTGGGCATGTTTTGGGTTAATGCCATAAAGGAGAACTACTGAGGAACAATCGCCACGTAAGTGAGAAGCTCCATCGCAACCACTCTTCACAAGGCAAAGTAGGAGGTTTACGAAGAAGTGCACTGCTTGGCTGAGAATGGGTGCACGAGAAGAGCAGACATTGTAGCCATCGATCACCGGAATCAAAGAAGCTTCATTCTTAACTCCACTGTCCGTTTTGAGAAGGATGATCAACAAGCCAATAACGTTAACGATGAAAAGAAGTATATTTACAATCCATGTATTCCTCACTTCAGTAAGAGATACAAATGAATATTAATACATGGGAAGTGAAAGGACTTCTTTTTGGCGCTAGGGGAACTTCATTTCAGTTAACCATAACCATTCTCCTTTCTCTTAAATTTTCTAATGAGGACATTAAAAATATTTGTTTAATAATATTGAGAGATTCATTATCCATTTTACACAATTACTTGTATAACACTACGTAATATTATTTACTTCATTTCATTATTCTTCATTGTACTTTCATCTCATGTTTCTCCGAAATCAAATTGTCCTTTATTTTTAAAATTATCAATGTTTTGCATTCTCTCCGCAAATCTTATTGTATTTTATTTTTAAGTTAACCTCTGTTTTGTATTCTTGATCCTAGTAGTCAGCCGTACGTGTCGGCCAGATGTCCCAAATTGTGGAATCAGTAGTAAAACAGTCATAAATTCATAGCGCATAAATATAATATAATATAGTATGATATGATATATGATATGATATGATATAATGATAATGATAATGATTGTGATGTGATATGATATGATATATGATATGATACTATGATATGATATGATATGATATGATATGATATGATATGATATGATATGATATGATATGATATGATATGATATGATATGATATGATATGATATGATATGATATGATATAATGATAATGATAATGATAATGATACTGATTGTGATGTGATGTGATATGATATGATATATGATATGATACTATAATATGATACTATGATATGATATGATATGATATGATATGATATGATATGATATGATATGATATGATATGATATGATATGATACAGTGTAGTGTAGTACTGCACATGGTATAGTATAGTGAATTTAGGGTCCGAAGAAGACGGTCATCCACTTGTGCTACTTACCACTTTGAGAAGATCTGACATCTTCGCTAGAATTTCTTTACTAAGATCCTTAAGAAGGGGATGACTTCGCAGAAACTTCACTTTTTCTTCTATATCCTTGAGTCGCGTACGCATCATAATTTTTTGGAAAACTTGTCTGTTGAGTACCCATACTTTCGCGTTGGTTACAACTGTCAACATATGTCAAGTTACAGTGTATAGTAAAAAAGTGCACATTTGTTTCAAACATTTCATCTCACAGACAGCTGCAATACAGTGACAACAGCGGGAATTTTAAGTCTTTAAATAGATTCTTAATTGAATACGTTTGAGAATTTCTGAAGATTGTAATGGTATTATTTATGTTTTAATTCTGGAAGCAGCAAATTTGTACTTTTCCTTTTGCTGCTAATGGAGAAAAATCCGCTTCGGCGCCGAAGATCGAACCCCGGACCCCCAGTCCTACGCACCGGGTGCTCTAACCACTGAGCTACTCCGAAGTTCAATCCACATCACACAAGAAGCGCATTCATTTGAGTTAGTTGGTGACCAGGTCTTCACAATATATAAATGTACTGTTAGGCGAATAATATATGTAAAGATTAATTTTTTGGTCCTATAGAATTACCTGTTATGGTTAGTTTCCATTCGTTATTCATGGAGAAAAACTCGCTCCGGCTCATGGTTAGAGCACCCAGTAAGTAGGATGTGATCCTCGGGGACCGGAGCAAATTTTTCTCCGTTAATAACAAATGGTAACCATAACAGAGAATTCTGTAGGACCAAATATTAATAATTAATCTTTACATAGATTATACACCTTACATACGTGCCGCATAGTGGAGTACCGGCCACAAAGTCACTCAAATGAGTGCGCTCCTTGTGTGATGACTTAATATACAGGGTGAACCGTAAGTAATGCCATTAATTTCAGGGGGTTATTCTTTGAGATATTTCAAACAAAAATGTTTAATGCAATTTTGCTCCTTTTTGCTTCCTTTTCGATTTAAAAGTTGTTTTATATGAAACATTTCATAGCTTGTTCTGGGAAAGCCATTGATTTAATTCACAATATGTTCAGTCAATTTAAGAGAGCAGTGTATTATGATAAGAAGTGATTGAGAGAATTTTAGTTTTGTCCTATACGTATGCAGAAATTTGATCCAAACAAATGTGACTTTTCATTCTGCAAAGGAATTTTACAATGTTACATTTGTTCGGATCAAATTTCTGAACATTTAAAGCACAAAAATGAAATTTTTTCAAAGCATTTATTATCATAATACACTGCTCTCTTCCAGCATATTGGGAATTAATTCAATAACTTTCCCAAAACACACTATGAAATGTTTCATATAAAACGAGAAGACAAACCAAAAACGAGCAAAATTGTATTAAACATTTTTGTTTGAAATGTCTCAAAGAATAACCCCCTGAAATTAATGACATGTATGTGTAGAAGTTGCAGTGTCCAGTCGATCAGTCCTAGTGAAATGGAGTAGTACACGAGAGCGAAATATGTAGACATGATTTTCGAATACGGATGAGCCAATGGGAACAGTAGACAACTCACAGATTGTATTCTACAAGTACCTACGTAGGAGATATCCGCCCCATATCATCTTTCCATGGCTGTTCCAAAAGATAAGATAAGGAGAGCACGTGGTGCCAAATTTCAATTCCATTTCCACACAAATATTTTTGCTTATAACTTTCGACTTAGTCATTTCCGGACAAGGTTTCCTGATCTCAAATTGACACATGTGCCCTTCCCCATCTTCCCTCCGGAAACACCCTGTATATGTCGAACATGGAGTAGGGCTACTGAGGGAAGAAACCAAAGGTGCTGTGGATTTAACTTCGGCATAGCTATAGTTAGAGCACCCAATGCGTTGAACGGGGTTGTCTCGGGTTCTATCTTCAGGGCCAGAGCGAATTTGTCTCTATTAATAACAATTGGTAACCATAACAGATAATTCCATAAGACAAAAAAAAATTACATATAATTTTTTCCTGCCTTAAACAGCGAATCTTACCTCGAATTGTAGCATTACGCTTTGTATTGTAGAGGATCGCAAGTTCTCCAAATGTCCTCCCAGGTCCAAAGCTGGTAACTTTATTTCCTCCCTTGTACACCTCAAATTTTCCCTCAGCTGATACATAGAGATGAGAACCTGTAATGTAGAAAATCAACAGCAGTATATAAATAATGCATGTATTGACATGTGGTCCGAAAACGATACTAATATTTCTGAAAAACTAGAATTGTTTACTTCACCTTTTGCTCCTTCAGTGATGACATTTTGAAGCGCTTCGTACCCTTTCATGTACATAGCCTCCACTATCGCCTGTACCCGATCTCTGTCCAAATTCTTCAGGAAATGGTTGCTCATTATAGCATTTCTGATCAACTCTTGTGACCTGAAATATTCAACACAGTTATAATATCCGTATGCGTTGGAGGTATATTTCATGCAACTTGACAAATAAAGTTTTATCTTATTTTACATGTAACATTTTGTTTTATTAACCAAAAGTTCAAACATGCGCAACACGGAAGAAATAATTGTAAATTGTCAAAGATATTTCATAGAGATGACAGTGAAATAACTTAATTATATAAGTGAGAATAGAGTTCAGTTATCTTAAGAATACAAAGTAGTTAGAAGGCTGTTTAAAAGTTTGAAAATTGTAATAGTTTAAACTTTTCTCTTTTTATTATTGCTAAAGATAATTAAATGAAACTTTACCACCATAGGCTATAGAGCAGTTTAAGAATCATTTAATGCATATAATAAACATTAATATTACCAGACGTTTATTCATATAACAATATTTCTAGTGCAGAATTTAATCGTGATTTCATTTTTATTGCACACATTAGGTAAACTTTTCTCATGTACAGTTTGATCTAGGACTCTAGAATTTTATTTTTTGTGGTAAACAATTTAGACGTGAAATATACTCAAATGATACATATTAGTTCAAGAATAAAATGAATTGATGAGTACACAGGAAAAACAATCGAAGTTACATTTCTCTTAAATATCATAAGATCATATCATCGTCTAATGCAGTATATTACTACTAACTTTAGTGTTTTTCTTATCAAAATTGGTAAAGGATAATTATCACCATGGATGCAGTATTCCTTTCCCACTTTTTCATTAGGAACAACATTAAATCCTAGATCATATATAGGCCTATCCAGATTTGCTCCGCGTTATAGATTTTGAAGTTAACAACTTTTGTCAGGTTTACTATGCTGTCATCTAGTTGTTACATAAGGAGTCACGTCATAACTTTCATTTGAATTGCATTAGCGACTGTACTGCCCTCTCGTGTTCGTTTACGGCGGACGGGTGGCGATCCTGGCGGTTGTTCTCTTGAAAGTGCAAAAGATTTTAACAAAGGAACGAACAATCTATATATGATCTGGGATTAAACGTTGCAGTAATATACTGAATTAGAAGATGACATCACTCTTCAAAGAAATCTAACTTTGATTCCTTTTCCCCTGCACTCTTCAATTAAAATATCTTGTTCAGAAATATTTAACTTTTTCTAATAAAAGACTAATGGTTTAAAAATAAAGAACTAAATCGTACTGCTTCATAATTTCACCTACAAATTGTAGAATTTATCCTTAAAATAAAAATAAATTTTCATTAAGGCAGTGTCAAACATTAAAAAAAAAAATGTGTCAATTACTTGGGGTGTAATATAAGCAGTAACATGAGTTCCTGACAGGAAGTCACAAGAAGAACAGCAATGGAAAATAGAAAAAGGAGCATCTTCAGTGGGCGTCTGGAAAAATAACCAAGAAAAAGACTAGTGAATTGCTTTGTGTGGAGTGTAGCATTGTATTGAGCAGAAACATGGACATTACCACGAAGTCAAGAGAAGCGACTAGAAGAATTTGAAATGTAGATACGGAGAAGAAAGAAGTGTGTGAAATGGACAGAGAGAAAAAGAATGAAACTGTGCTGGAAAGAGTGGGTGAAGAAGGAATAATGCTGAAACTGATCAGGAAGAGAAAAAGGAATTGGTTGGGTCACTGGCTGAGAAGAAACTGTCTACTGAAAGTTGCACTGGAAGGAATGGTGAACGGGAGAAAAATTCGTAGCAGAAGATATCAGATGATAAGACGACAGCAAGATATATGGATCATATGCGAAGACTAAGAAGAAGACAGAAAATATAAAAGATTGGAGAATGTCGGGTTTCAATGCAAGACCTGTCCTTGAGCAGAAAACTATGAATGAGTTAATGTTTATTTTTTAAGTGAATTTCATAATTCAATAATACAGTATTTATTATATATAACCGAAACAAAATTATGCATTTAATATGAATCGTACACCCAGTAAATTGTGTTGTAAATCGAAAATTGTGATTTGTAAAGAAATGTTATTTTCTATCAAATTATTGGTGTAGAATATTTTAATTGTAGACTATTTTACTATTAGAATTTCATACCGTCTACTAGTAAAACAGCGTTGGACATAAATTTATAAAAGTAATATGTGATTTTCGACATACAACAGTATTTTATTAGATAATCCTCATAGCTCATTCATTTTAAGTACACTATGCAACACTCTACAGATGGCAGCAAACGTACACTTTTACATGTGCTCCATGTAGTGAAGATTTTTTGAACATCGTGTTTAGCTGAAATGTTAGATTTTATCATCAATTGTATGTCCAACATAAACGAATTCATGTCAAAATAAAGGATCATGATAGCATATCTACTATCTTTTAACTTTAAATGGACATTGAATACTTTCGCACTCTTATGTCTTGCATACACAGTTGTTTGATAACGCAGCACTCGACGGTTGGGAGCACGCCTGAGCTTTCGCATGTACATACAAGCTGTCAAAAGAAAAAGTGACCGCTCTCCAGAAGCTTAGTTCGTTTCGGGTATCTCCGCTACAGTTCGGAAACAGTCGGTGTTACATGTTGTTGGACCACGTGGCCTGATATCTACAGTTATAATTGAGGTGTTCTGCATGTAACTATTCTAGCGTAGTGGTAGCGTTCCGGGATGTATTAATGAGGTCGTACGTTCGAACACAACCTAGTGATTTTTATGTTTTTTTTTGTTTTGTTTTTCGGAGAGAGAGAGAGAGCGAGAGAGAGAAAATTTAATTGCTTCTGTCTGTTTTATGACTGTTTTAGTAATTATGATCAGATTCATGAATGTCTTATGCCATGACTTTAGCATTATTTACTGTGACATTATGACTGTAAATGGAAAGAAAGATTTTATTCTCAACAAAAATATATATCGTGGCATAAACAAAACAAACCTACTGGCGTCTGCCACAGAAAATTCAAACAGTTAAAAGTTAAAAAAGAAGACAAAACAAAAAGCCACGATTCAATATTTAGTTCATCTTCCTCCCATCTAGATCACATCTTGCAGTCGAGTGGGCATGGAATGAACTAGTCTTTTCAAATAGCAACTGTTCTCAGTTAAGACATCTCAAGCATCCTGGACGAGCTTCCACAAATTATCAGGATGTCTTGGAGGGGAATTGGACCAATATTTCCGCATATGCTTCATTATTTGTGCCCCCGTAGCTTAATCGGAAGAACGTCGGAATTTAGGTGTCAACATCTCAGGTTCAAGTCGTCGTCACTCCTCTTCACTTTATTGTGTTGGAGGATTGTAGACTATAATATAATAATAGAAGAAGAAAAAAGCCTATTGTTCAAAACCTAACATTAAATTTATTTTACTTATATCGTTAAAGAACGATAACAAAATATAAATAATAACTTGAATATTATTTATATCGCTAAAGAACAATAACAGAATATAAATGTTAACTTGAATAGGCTGTTATTTATATCGCTAAAGAACGATAACAGAATACAAATGATAACTTGAATGTTATTTATATCGCTAACTAACGACAATAAAATAAAATGATAACTTGAACAAGGATCGGACTCACAACCTTCGAATCATTAAGCGAACACTCTACCTACCACTGCTCTACGAGACGCAAATGTCGAATGACTTCTGTTTAATCATAATTAGTTCCGAAACTGCTTCTATAAGCGCATGCATCATGCAACATCACCGTAATCCGAAGCAGATTTAGGAAATATTCGCTGTTCACGAGTGCGGTAGAATTTGAAGACATTTCGAAATTCGCATTCTCTGAAATGATAGATTTTTTCCCTCAATGTACTTCGAGTAAAGACATTTTGCACTGTCTTGTCTGTAGAAATTGCAACGTTTCCAACCGACTTGTTGGCTTTTCGTCAGGAAACACAAGACCTGATAACCGGCTCTTATAAAGGACTCAACATACATTCCTACCTCCTTCCTTTCCCTTCCTTCTGATGGAACCCACGTGGAGCTCCAAACTTTGGATACCTTTATATACAGAATGAACCAAGTAATGTCATTAATTTCAGGGGGTTATTCTTTGAGATATTTCAAACAAAAAAATTTAATACAATTTTTCTCGTTTTTGCTTTCTTTCCGAGATAAAAATTATTTTATATGAAACATTTTATAGCTTGTTTTGGGAAAGATATTGATTTAATTCCCAATATGCCCAGTCAGTTTAAGAGAGTAGTATATTATGACAATAGTTTGAAAGAATTTTAGTTTTGTCCTTTAAAAGTGCAGAAATTTGATAAGAAAAAATGTAACATTTTAAAATTTATTTTCAGGACGAAAAGTTACATTTGTTCAGATAAATTTCTGCACATTTAAAGGACAGAAATAAAATTCTTTCAATCATTTATTATTATAATACACTGTCTTAAATTGACCGAGAAAATTGGTAATTATTTGAGTACTTTTCTCAAAATACACTACAAACGTTTCACATGATTTTTATTTGTTCAAAAGTAAACAAAAAATAGCAATATTATATTTTACTCTTTTTTTCTTTGATATTTATAAAAGAATAACCCCTTGAAATTATGGACATTAATTACGGTTCACTCTGTAAATGACAACAATGAAGTACTAATAATCCTCGCTCATATTAACACTCTGAAAGCCTTTTATTCATCTGTCAAAAAGCTTGTCATTTGCATAGCATTGTTTATTAATTCTTACTGAGCCCTCAGAGTGATTTTGACGTACAGATAGATTTTATCATAAGCTTCTGAGTTGGAAGTTCATTCTTAATATCTTGGTATGAAGTCACTGCAATTTTCGTCATATTACAGCATTGTAATTTGTCATATCATATCAGTGTATGTTTTGCTAAGATTGCAATTACAATACTTAGGTTCATCCTAAAATTAACACTGTCTCTGTGTGGCTAAAAATCACGATTCAGTTACGTATCTATAATGACCACGCTATCTCGTCACTTAATCTAATCTCATTTCTAGAAAGTGTGTTAATTTACTTCTCAAGAGAAGAGATATCATTCTTACTCAATTTTCATCGTAAGTAGCAAAAACATTCCGATGCTGTGAATTTAACGAGTGGAAGGCAAATGAAGAGGGTCATTTTGAAGATAAATCAAAGAGGAGAGTTACACATGAAAGTTTAATATCATTGTGGTCGTTTGTGAAATGTGTTTAAAATATTGATACAAATAAAAGCTAACAGATGACAACAATGCAACAAGTGTTTACGTAACAATGGAAATAAAATCACCAAATTATATAGGTCCTACGTAATTGCTCGAAAGATTCACTAACCTAATATGTCACAGAGGGACATTGGTGGCTGTGTATTTCCTCCTTCCACCTTTAGTCTTGCTTCCGACTTGCTTCTACCGTTACTGAATGCACGGTTACCACGTTGCTGTAGTGGGGTGATGTAAATTTCCTCCAATGAGGCTGTTTACTTTTTTATATGCATGTAAATTGCCTCCTGTTTACTATTATTGTATGCGAATTTTTTATTTTTATTTAATTGGGTTATTTTACGACGCTGTATCAACATCTCTGGTTATTTAGCGTCTGAATGAAATGAAGGTGATAATGCCGGTGAAATGAGTCCGGGGTCCAACACTGAAAGTTATCCAGCATTTGCTCGTGTTGGGTTGAGGGAAAACCCCGGAAAAACCTCAACCAGGTAACTTGTCCCAACCGGGATTCGAACCCGGGCCACCTGGTTTCGCGGCCAGATGCGCTGACCGTTACTCCACAGGTGTGGACTTGTACGTGAATTGCCTCTCATTTGCCTAGGACAGCGATTCCCAAACTTCAGTATTTCTCGCCACCCCCCTTCTTTGCCTTGGATAATTATGTTCTCCGCCACCCCCGCCATAATATAAGATAGAAAGATAAATTAGAATAACTCAAAGGCGGGAATTTAAACTGGATTGGCAACATTGGCTATCGCTGCCGATGTAGTGCAGTCGCGCCTTATTATGGCATCATTTCCTGTTCCCCGAATGTTCACGGCAGATACCGACGAGTCTCGAACTTTCTGGATTGAAAATTTGAGACTGTGAAAGCAGCGCGTCTGCGAGTGACTTATTAGTTCTATTGCGACTGTGTTGTGAGTTTGTCATTCGTAGTTCCAACGCTAGTGTACGTCTCGAACTTTCTGGATTGGAAAAAAAACCTGGTCAAGCTGTGTATTTCAAAGCAGGCACATATTAGTCATTAGATCTATGCCTTAGGAATGTTTTATTATTGCAATGCTTTCGTTTTGATTATATTTTAAATTGAAAATTTAAATTTGAAATAACAATGAAAAACGAAATTCTTGTCTTGCTCATTTATTTGCCTCCCCTGTCAAACTACGGTGCCCCCCCCCACCCCAGGGGTGCGAGCCCCACAGTTTGAGAACCGTTGGCCTAGGACGTCGAATCTTCCAAGTCCACCACTGAGTACATCTCGCACGGTCCTACTTGTTCATCCGCCGAAATGACGTCATTTCATAGAAAACTTAACTGTATTTTCAATGCAAGTCATTCAGATACTTTATCACTACATTGATGTTCTTAAACAAATACAGAGCGACACCTATGTATCGTTTAGAAGCCTGGACAACAGGAATAAAATCTGTTTTCCACAAATAAGTATTTTCACAGGTGTGGAGTTACGGTTAGCGCGTCTGGCTGCGAAACCAGGTGGCCCGGTTTCGAATCCCGGTCGAGGCAAGTTACCTGGTTGAGGTTTTTTTTCCGGAGTTCTCCCTCAACACAATTTGAGCAAATGCTGGGTAACTTTCGGTGCTGGACCCCGGACTCATTTCACCGGAATTATCACCTTCATCTCATGCAGACGCTAAATAACCTAAGATGTTGATAGAGCGTCGTAAAATAACCTACTTAAATAAATTCACGAATAAAGTACTTGCACTTTGACAGAAACAGTTTAATAATAATCCGTGGCGCTACAGCCCTCGAAGGGCACAGACCGACCAGCCGCCTGCAGGTCTCACGCCCACATTCCGAAGCAGAGACAATTTACTCGACTTGAATTTCTAAGGGCTGTTTGTTTTAAATTCGTGCATCTTTGAAGAAATCAGTAATTAATGTTTTAAACACATTTTAATTTTATGATGAAATTTTTCTATCTGAAGCCGACCAATTTGTAATCATATTCCGTAACATTTTTCATCATAACAGTAATTTGTGTGAATTATAGAATTAAGCATCTATGTATTACTGAGAATCCAAATTCTGGAAATTAAAAGAAAAAATTCATTACAGTGGTGTATTAGCAATGGGAAACGCGTTTACTCACTCAGGTAAAGATGAGGCAATTTACACATCGCAAGATCATATAAACAGGAGGCAATTTATGTATTTTACCTTGGGAGGCAATTTACGTAATTTTTACTTCGGGAGGAAATTTACGTAGCGTAAGCTTATATAAACAAGGCAATCTACGTCATTTTTGGCCCTGGGAGGAAATTTGCGTAATTGTTTTACCTGGGAGGCAATTTACCGTATCCGTATGGTAGTCGAAATGTTGTCATTGTAGTAGATTATCATTTCTCTATTTTGTATCATTAACCTCATTTGATTCGCTAATTAGTGTTCACGTGGAATTATCAGTGGAGTGTTGACGTTGTGATATTGAATTCTGTGTTTGCTTAAGAAAGTGAGCTAGGAACTCTTTGTATCAGTAATCAGGCAGTCCGGGCAAATTAATTAAAACGATTTACCGATAGCACAAGGAATTTAGAGATTAAAACATCATCCAGGAAAACATGTAACGACTCACAAACTACACGGAGTTGTGACGGTGAGAGAGACAGAGATTGATCACAAACGTCATTAATTGAAGATAGAAGTTTCTTGGTACGGGAATTGTCTTTGTTCTTAGAGGTTTCACGAAAGCTTATATCGTAATGAAATTCCTTATGATAACTTATTTATAAGGTTATAAGCCTACTTGGTATTTTGGAAAAGGGAATTGTACCCGACAATGGAAGAAGTCCATTTACTATAGCTACCTATCTTCAAGAAGGGGGAAAGTACTATCTATATTAATTATCGGGGAACAACACTTTTGTTGATTTTGTACAAAATTTTGTCCGACATTATTTTGAGAAGATTAACTCCATATGTAGATGATTCATTGGGAATCGTCAGTGTGGTTTTAGGCGTAATAGATTCACTATTGATAAGATTTTTTTTGTATTTGACAAAAATTGGAGAAGAAATGGGAGTATATAAGGGCACAGTAGCCTATATCAGTTATTCATACATTTCAAAACAGTATACGACTCGGTTAAGAGAGAAGTTTTATATAATATTCTTATTGAATTTGGTATTCCCAAGAAACTAGTTCGTGTAATTAAAATGTGTTTCAGTGAAATGTACAGCAGAGTCTATATTGGCCAGTTTCTGTCTGATGCTTTTCGAATTCACTGCGGGCTAAAGCAAGAAGATACACTATCACCTTTACTTTTTAACTTCGCTCTAGAATATGCCATTATGAAAGTCCAAGAAAATGGAGAGGGTTTACAATTGAACGGGTTATATCAGCTGCTTGTTCATGTGGATAATATGAATATGTTAGGAGAAAATCCACAAAACGGGAATTTTACTGGAAGCAGGTAATGAGATAGGTTTGGAAGTAAATCCCGAAAAGACAAAGTATATGATTATGTCTCGGAATCAGAACGTAGTACGAAATGGAAATAGAAAAAATAGGAGATTTATCCTTTGAAACGGTGGAAAAATTGAAATACTTTGGAGCAACAGTAGGAAATATAAATGACACTCGGGAGAAAATTAAACGCAGAATAAATATGGGAAATGCGTGTTATTATTTGGTTCAGAAGCTTTTGTCATCCAGTCTGCTCTCAAAAAAACTGAGAGTTAGAATTTATAAAACAGTTATCTATAGCCTATATATAATTTGAACTGGTAATGGAAATTACGGGAAAACGGCTGAATGGATTTTAATGAGTGACCCCTCATTTTCATGCCTGGCATCCAAAGTTTTTCGGAAAAATAGTAGTTTTCAGTGAAATGTCAATTTTCCTACATAATTTTCCTATTTGCCAAAATTCATCTGTTGTCAGTTTTGAGAACTAATTTTATTGAATCACGGCCGACTTGATTGAATTTCAGAACAAAACACACACTACAATAAACTATAGGCTATTACACGAAGGCCATGACCTGCAGGATTGCCGACATATTTAGAGCTCAATTCAATTTGTTATTAAAAACTGATTCTGCCGTGTATAATTTTCTGAGTACAGCTGTGTATTGGATATTCAAATCTATTTTTTTATTTTATTGGGTTATTTTACGACGCAGTATCAACATCTAGGTTATTTAGCGTCTGAATGATATGAAGGTGACAATGCCGGTGAAATGAGTCCGGGGTCCAACACCGAAAGTTACCCAGCATATTCAAATCTACGAAACTTGAGGTGGCTTGATGACATTATTACCATTAGAAATTAAATAGGCCTATTATAGTTAATATCATGATGCGTCTATTTTTCATTAATTGTACATAATATTGATGCTATATTGATGACATGAAAGTGAAACGTTTTGAGGTTATATAAGTAAATGTAGAGAATATCTTAATTTAGATCTTCATTTCTATAATTTACTGAGTGACTGCTATATATAACTACAAAACTTAAGTAAGATAATAATATTGTTATTAAAAATCAAATATTTTTATACTTATTAACCCAGTGGGGTTGGGTCTTTTTCATATACTTAATGGCGGTGTAGTGTAGATATTGATATGTGTCATTGTCTTCAGTATTGGCTCGAGTGAGCGCAAAAATTACAGTTCCTAAGGAAAGATAAAAAGGTATTACTTACTGATAAAATAAGAGGCCTAGAAAATTTTGTAGTCTCCAGATCATTTCAGCAAGATCTCTTAGTAGTATAAAATGATTTTACGCTCTACATTTCAAGTTCTACATCCAGCAGCTACATGAAAATGCTATTGTTCGAAAGCTTAGCAAACCTGACATTTTTTAAATTTTGCCTACAATCTACAATGATCTGAAATAGCTACTGTTATCGTTCTGACATTGATACTTGCGTTTTCGCGTTGAAACTCGAAACTGAAGTTGGATAGGTTCAAGAAAAAGTATTTGGCCTAAAAAAAAGTCCATTCGGAGGGAGTATGTTTCATTATTATGGAAGCAAATAACAATCAAAAAGACAAGTATTCTTCATTGAAAATAAATCTGAAAAATTTTTATTTGAACGCCTAACGAACTTAGTTTGCAGCAGCATTTGCTGCAAAAGCCATTAGTCTATATATATAATTTGAACTGGTAATGGAAATTACGGGAAAACGGCTGAAAGGATTTTAATAAATGGCCCCTCATTTTGAAGCTTGGAATCCAAAGTTTTTCGGAAAAATAGTAGTTTTCGGTGAAATGTCAATTTTCCTACATAATTTTCCTATTTTCCAAAATCCATCTGTCGTCAGTTTTGAGAACTAGCTAATTGCATTCAGGAGAAGCGAAGCGAGCATCAAGTCGGCCGTGTTGCATTTCAGAATAAAACAAAACACACACTGCAGTAAACAATATTACATGAAGGCAAGAATGCTGACATATTTAGAGCTCAAATTAAATTGGTCATTAGAAACTTAACTTACTAAAAATAATTTACAGGTTCGATTCTGTGGTGTGTAATTTTCTGGGTACAACTGTGTATTGGATATTAAAAACTACAAAACTTGAGGTGGTTTGATGACATTATTACTATTATAAGTGAAATATTATTGTAGTTATGCCATGATGTGACTATTTTTCATTAATTATACATATTAATGCTATATTGATGATATGAAAATGAAACATTTTGCGGTTATATAAGTAGATGTAGAGAATAACTTAAATTAGATTTTGATTTCCATATTTTACTGAGTGGCGGCTATATAGTATATGTTACTGAAAGCTATAAAACTTACGTAAGATAATAATATTATTAAAAATCAAATATTTTTATAGTTATTAATCAAGTGGGGTTAGGTCTTTTTCATATATTTAATGGCGGTGTGCTGTAGATATTTATATGCGTGGTTTTCTTCAGTATTGGCTCGAGAGAGAGTATCTTTCAATATTATGGAAGCAAGTAACTTTCAGAATGTCTGGTATACTTCACTAAAAATAAATCTGAAAAATGTTTTTTGAAGTCTAATGAACTTAGTTTGCAGCATTTGCTGCACAAGCCACTAGTATAGCATAAACCGGTTGTTCTCTATGGTTGTGAAACTTGTACTGTCACTTTGACAGAGGAACAGAGGTTAAGGATGTTTGAGAATATGGTGTTTAGGAAAATATTTGGGGCTAAGATGGATGCAGTCACAGAAGAATGGAGAAAGTTACACAACGCAGAACTGCACGCATTGTATTGTTCACCTAACATAATTAGGAACATTAAATCCAAACGTTTAAGATGGGCAGGCATATAGCACAAGTGATTGAATCCAGAAATGCGAATAGAGTGTTAGTTGGAAAAGCTGAGGGAAAAAAGACCGAGACGTAGATGGGAGGATAATATTAAAATGTATTTAAGGGAGGTGGGATACGATGGTAGGGACTGGATTAATCTTACTCAGGATATGAACCGATGGCGGGCTTATTTGAGTGCAGCAATGAACCTCCGGGTTCTTTAAAACCATTTAAGTAACTATGGCAACTTATAAGTGAACGCATGGAAAAACCATTATAAATCCTATAATATTTGAGCCGTTCAGAGCAGAAGTGGTGTAAGTCAAAACTGGGTAATGAGGGTTAAAGTAAACATTTTGTAAAATACAGCGCAAAGTAGCAATTAATATTTAATTTATTAAAACTATTAGCAGTCAGTGGATAGCGAGAAGGCCATATTAATTGCTACTTTGCACTGTATTTTACAGAATTTTAAATTTAAAACTCATTACCCAATTTTGACTTACACCACTTTTGCTCTGAACGGTTCATTTAATCTGCGCATGTTCATCTCCTTAGAGTAACGTTCAGTATGTCCGATTGTGAAACGAGAGGACCCGAGTTCAAATCCTGGTTGGGGCTTTTCCGTGGTTTTCTCTCAACACATTAATGCTGAGTGATTTTGAGCGCTAGGTCTTAGATTCCTTTCACCTTCATTTCACTCAGCCTCTAGATATCTATTGCAGTCTCGAGGTTGCGGGTTCGATCCCGGCCGAGGCCGATGGCATCTAAGACAATATTTATATGCGACAGGCTTATGTCAGTAGATTTACTGGCATGTAAAAGCACCACAAAATTTCGGCACATCGGCGACGCTGATATAACCTCTGCAGTTGTGAGCGTCGTTAAATAAACCATAATTTCAATTTTCTATTGCAGTTGATAAAGCATCTTAAAGTAAATCAATTTAAAAAGTGAAATAATTTACACATGGAGAAAAGTTACGACCACAAGTAAAAGTGATTGTTACAATGCTATAAAATCTTTCGTGAATTATTTAAAGCATGAGACACAATATTTATATGCATATTTTTTTAGATACGCATAAATGAGCATGAGCGCACACTTCACAAAATTATATTATGTAATAAGTGTCAACTTTTTAACGGTACTTCCAAATGATATCACTTTTAAAATAGAGTGTGATTAGTTATGTTTAATTCTTTTCCATTTAATATCAAAATTCACTCATGTTAAAATTATTAATTTATATCAAAATACTTCAAAATCTTTACATCAATATCATAACGTACAGTCTTCGAAAAAAATTTGTCGCACAGATACTTCATAAGTCCCAGAAATGAAGCAGTGCGCATGATCAGACATACAACGAAACAAAACTAATTTTATTACCTCAACTAGTTGTTCTCTTGTGAACCAGGTTGCTCGTCCTCTGATCATGCGCACTGCCTTCTTTGTGGGACTTAATGAAGTATCTGTGGGACAAAACTTTTCGCTGGAACTGCATGTTTAACGTACTTGATTTATGAAAGTGTACACAAAATTTCAGTCTTCTGACATAATTTATTCTTGAGAAACTTACACTATATACGAATTTAAGAATATATATTTTTTAATATATTATGGAATAGTAAAAAAAATGCACCTAAATTTAGGGAGATCCTTAAGACGTGTATTGAGAAACTGTGTGTCATATTCAATAATTTCAAGCCAAAATTGTTCCGCGGGGCCGGGTATGAATCCCGGGACCCTTCGCTTAGCGCACGAATGCTCTTCCAACTGAGCTACCCCAGGAACTATACACGACACCGGCACAACTCTTCCTTTATATCCACGTAACTCAAATGGGCTGACAAGCCGCCAGAACCCAACTTTTAGCGCACACCAATTCTGTATGACTTAAATTGTGGCCTCCTGTTAACGTACCTCCAGTAACGAATATATTATGCAAATCTGGCTTTCAGGTAGTAGCCCCCTGTAAAGCAGGTTTCAATAATTTCAAGGAAAAATTGTCATATTAACAACACAGATTATTTTCTTTAATCTAGAAGCAAGGATTTACTGAAATTTTGTATTATTATGTGCGACATGGTCTATGGATGATACATGTAAGTAGGTAATGATATGAATAATGAAGATAATGAAATGCAGTTTAGTTAATGGACACCACGTGTTAGCTGACTTACTCTTTGTCCTTCTCGAAGACGGGCGTCTTGATACCGCTGGCTGAGCTAGTCTCCGAACTTACGCCGAACCTGGGCACCTCTGCTGACACTTCCTCCTTGCGACCCGTCTGGCTGTGAACCTGTTCCTCGGGTGACTCACGACGATTGTGAACGTTTTCTTCAGGCAAGTCACGAAGGTTGTGGGACTGTTCCTCTGGTGACTCGCGCCGACTGTAAACCTGTTCCTCGGGTGACTCGCGCCGACTGTAAACCTGTTCCTCTGGTGACTCGCGCCGACTGTAAACCTGTTCCTCGGGTGACTCGCGCCGACTGTAAACCTGTTCCTCTGGTGACTCGCGCCGACTGTAAACCTGTTCCTCGGGTGACTCGCGCCGACTGTAAACCTGTTCCTCTGGTGACTTGCGCCGACTGTAAACCTGTTCCTCGGGTGACTCGCGCCGATTGTAAACCTGTTCCTCTGGTGATTCGCGCCGACTGTAAACCTGTTCCTCAGGTGACTCGCGTTGAATGTAAACCTGTTCTTCGGGTGACTCGCGACGATTGTGAACGTTTTCTTCAGCCAAGCCACGAAGGTTGTGGAACTGTTCCTTTGGTGACTCGCGCCGACTGTAAACTTGCTCTTCGGGTGACTCGCGCCGACTGTAAACCTGTTCCTCAGGTGACTCGCACCGACTGTCAGCCTGTTCCTCGGGTGACTCGCACAGACTGTTAACCTGTTCCTCGGGCGAGTCATGTCTGCTCTGGATCGATATTTCGGGAGAGTCAAGCAGGCTCTGAACAGGTTTTTCGGCTGAGTTAGGCCGTGTCTGGGCCTTTTTCTCGGGTGAGTCACGCCGTCCCTGGACCGGTTTTTCGAGTGAGTCACGCCGTTCCTGGACCGTTTTTTCGGCCGAGACATGCAAGCTGTGAACCGGTTTTTCGGGCAAGTCACGCCGTGTCTGAACAGGTTTTTCGGCTGAATTAGGCCGTCTCTGGGTCTTTTTTTCGGGTGAGTCACACCGCCTCTGGACCGGTTTTTCGAATGAGTCACGCCGTTTCTGGACCGGTTTTTCGGGCAAGTCGCGCCGTGTCTGAACAGGTTTTTCTGGTGAGTCGCGCTGACTTTCGTCCGGCTTTTTCGCAGTGTCCTGTCCGATATAAGTATATTTTTTTGGCGAGTCGCGCTGGCTGTGAATTTGCTCAGGTGGATAGCGCTGCTGTGGAAGAGGTGCGATGGTTTCAGCCAAGCTTTTATGGCGTCCCACGAGCGACCCATCAAAGGTATTCTTTTTCTTCCTCTTCACATCCTCAGTGCCCTGTCCAAATATATAGAACAACTCATTACTTTGCGAATCTAATCTTTCAGGTAAAGCTTCCTGTAAAGCAGATTTGAATAATTTGAAGGGAAAAATTGTTCCGGGCACGGGTATCGATCCCGGGACCTCTGGTTGAACGTACCAGCGCTCGCGTGTTGTGTGGATATAAAGGGAAAAGTTGAGACGGTGTCGGGTAGAGTTCCCGGGTAGCTCAGTTGGCAGAGCGCTGGTACATTCAACCAGAGGTCCCGGGATCGATACCCGGCCCCGGAACATTTTTTCCCTTGAAATTATTCAACTCATTACTTTGTTTTACAGGGATAGGAGTTTGTTTGCCGTCTAAATAGCTTATCAAATACAAAGTGAAATGTATTCACTAAATTAGCATGATGTGTATGACAAAGTTACATAGATGAACGTTTTCGGCAAATGTTTTGCCATCTTCAGATGATTTTGGTATAAATGTAAGAATATACGAACACATTACTGGATTAGAATACAAACAATGTCAAAAATTAAAACAGTTACATATAAATAGGCTAGTTAATATAATTACTGTTCATTGATAAGTTGTTTATAATATAAGAATAAAACAATAAATAAAATTAGCTTCCGTTAATGCATTGTGTGACAAATAGTATTGTTTGTAGCTATTTTTTTACGTGGCACATTTGTTGGCTCTTATAACTGAAGTTAATAACATAATTTTTCATAAGGAAGATCGTTGCAAGTTGTATAAATCAACCAGCTCATATGCAAGTATAGTCATTGATAAATATATAATAGGATGCGAAACTGCGGTCAGCACCATCTGGCAGTGGGGGGCTGAAATAAGATGATCAGCGCCCAACGTCGTAGATGGTGTACATTAGAACTACATGTTGGGTACATTACCCAGAGTTCTCTATTTATCCGTTCGAGATATTGCTCTCGAGGATTCGACGAGGAGCCAAGATGGCAGACAGAAACTTGCTGATAAGTCAATATAAAGTGATATTACGTGTGTGTATAAGCAGTGCATGTTAAACAGTGATGTTTATGGACGTTGTAAAAATAGTGTTGTTGAATGTATTGTAAAGTAATAGTAATATAATAAATTGAACTATCTAAGTAGTTCTTGCAGACTTTTCCATTGCGCTGTACAATAAATACCCAAAGAATACAATCCCAATTATCTAACCTTTTGCTTTATTTCTTTTGTCTCTGTCTGGTTATATTTTAATCGGGTAGTGTAAAATAGATCGTATCTTTTATCTTCCTGTTGGCTACGGTAAGAATTTTCAGTAGAAGCTGCTGTGAGGAATAAAAATGTAAATATTTTATTTTAAGTTGGGTTAGTTTTGAATATCGATGAGGGTGGGAGGGAATACTTTCTGCACAGTTTAACATTTTCGTCACCAGATGCGCTGCTAAATGCATGGAGTAATTACTCTTTTCGCTACTTGGTGCGCTGCTAGATGTAATAACGCCCCTCCCTCTAACAGGTGGCAGCAAGATCATTTTCTACAACAGCGCCTCTAGTATGTGTTACGGGAAACTCGGTAAGTTTCACATCCTTTTATATATTCATCCATGGTATAGTGTTGAAAGCTGCGAGGTTATATCGTGAAATGATGAACGATCGTAAAGTATTGTATATTATTCAATCTCAAGTGATTTTGTTATCATCTAATTTGTTTATTCTCATTATTTATCCCGTGCGTCTATTATTGGTATAATACAGTATACGTAATCCTCGAGTTTTTCTCCACCAATTTATATGTCTTATAAAATGAATATAGGCCTATCGCCCTTATATTTTGTAACTGATTTTGATTGTATGTAATTTTCTACTTTATTTTATGTAATCTCTAAGGTATCTACTTTTGTATTGTTTTGTATTCCGTTTATCTATTTTATGTATATGATTCAAACCTTGTTGAGTGACAGAGAAGACCTTATGGCCTTAACTCTGCCAGGCAAATTAAAGCTACTACTACTAATACTACCACTACTACTACTACTACTACTATTGCTATTGCTACTGCTATTGCTACTACGACTACTGTTTAACACTAATGTAAAAAGTATGCTACACCACACGATACTCCACAATACTGTATTACACTACACTGTACTACAATTCAACACTTTACTCTGACACATTTCTAATCCGCGCTACATCACGTTGTACTGCACAACACTGATTGCTTAACATTATAATGTAAAAAATGTATAAAGCAACATAAAGTATCGTACAACACTAACACACTCTACTGTACTACAGCGCACTGTACAATACAACATTGTACTATGCCACCTTTGTTAATCCGCTGTAAACTGTACTCTACACCACACATTATCCTACAACACTGTACTACACGGTACTGTACAATACAACACTCTACTATGCAATGTTTGTTAATCCGCGCTAAATTTTATTCTACTCCACACATTAACCTAAAACACTGTTCTACAGGGCACTGTACAATGCAACACTGTACTATGTCACCTTTGTTAATCCGGGCTAAACAGTACTCTACACCACATATTATCATACAACACTGTATTACAGGGCACTGTACTATGTCACCTTTGTTAATCCGCGCTAAATTGTATTCCACATTACACATTATCCTACAACATTGGCACTGTATTACACTGTACAATACTATACAATACCACCTTTGTTAATCCGCCCTCTACTGTATGCTGCACCACACACTATCTTACAACACTGTACTATACCACTTTTGTTAATCCGTGTATTCTACTCCACACATTATCCTACAAGACTGTACTATACCACCTCTGTTAATCCACGCTCTACTGTATGCTGCACCACTCATTATCCTACAACACTGTACTACAGCGCACTGTACACCACAACACTGTACTATGCCACCTTTGTCAATCCGTGCTAAACTATATTCTACTCCACACATTATCCTACAAGACTGTACTATACCACCTTTGTTAATCCACGCTCTACTGTATGCTGCACCACACATTATCCTACAACACTGTACTACAGCGCACTGTACACCACAACACTGTACTATGCCACCTTTGTCAATCCGTGCTAAACTGTATTCTACTCCACACATTATCCTACAAGACTGTACTATGCCACCTTTGTTAATCCACGCTCTACTGTATGCTGCACCACACATTATCCTACAACACTGTACTACAGCGCACTGTACACCACAACACTGCACTATGCCACCTTTGTCAATCCGTGCTAAACTGTATTCTACTCCACACATTATCCTACAACACTGTACTATGCCACCTTTGTTAATCCACGCTCTACTGTATGCTGCACCACACATTATCCTACAACACTGTACTACAGCGCACTGTACACCACAACACTGTACTATGCCACCTTTGTCAATCCGTGCTAAACTGTATTCTACTCCACACATTATCCTACAAGACTGTACTATACCACCTCTGTTAATCCACGCTCTACTGTATGCTACACCACTCATTATCCTACAACACTGTATTACAGCGCACTGTACACCACAACACTGTACTATGCCACCTTTGTCAATCCGTGCTAAACTGTATTCTACTCCACACATTATCCTACAAGACTGTACTATGCCACCTTTGTTAATCCACGCTCTACTGTATGCTGCACCACACATTATCCTACAACACTGTACTACAGTGCACTGTACACCACAACACTGTACTATGCCACCTTTGTCAATCCGTGCTAAACTGTATTCTACTCCACACATTATCCTACAAGACTGTACTATGCCACCTTTGTTAATCCACGCTCTACTGTATGCTGCACCACACATTATCCTACAACACTGTACTACAGCGCACTGTACACCACAACACTGCACTATGCCACCTTTGTCAATCCGTGCTAAACTGTATTCTACTCCACACATTATCCTACAAGACTGTACTATACCACCTTTGTTAATCCACGCTCTACTGTATGCTGCACCACACATTATCCTACAACACTGTACTACAGCGCACTGTACACCACAACACTGTACTATGCCACCTTTGTTAATCCGTGCTAAACTGTATTCTACTCCACACATTATCCTACAAGACTGTACTATGCCACCTTTGTTAATCCACGCTCTACTGTATGCTGCACCACACATTATCCTACAACACTGTACTACAGCGCACTGTACACCACAACACTGTACTATGCCACCTTTGTCAATCCGTGCTAAACTGTATTCTACTCCACACATTATCCTACAAGACTGTACTATACCACCTCTGTTAATCCACGCTCTACTGTATGCTGCACCACACATTATCCTACAACACTGTACTACAGCGCACTGTACACCACAACACTGTACTATGCCACCTTTGTCAATCCGTGCTAAACTGTATTCTACTCCACACATTATCCTACAAGACTGTACTATACCACCTTTGTTAATCCACGCTCTACTGTATGCTGCACCACACATATCCTACAACACTGTACTACAGCGCACTGTACACCACAACACTGTACTATGCCACCTTTGTCAATCCGTGCTAAACTGTATTCTACTCCACACATTATCCTACAAGACTGTACTATACCACCTTTGTTAATCCACGCTCTACTGTATGCTGCACCACACATATCCTACAACACTGTACTACAGCGCACTGTACACCACAACACTGTACTATGCCACCTTTGTCCATCCCGTGCTAAACTGTATTCTACTCCACACATTATCCTACAAGACTGTAGTACAGGACACTGTATTATGTTACCTTTGTTAATCCATGCTGTACTATATGCTGCACCACACAGTATCCTACAACATTGTAACACACTACACTCTACTACAGCGCACCATGCAGTACAACTATACTATGCCATACTCTGATAAATCTTGTTGTATCACTCTGTAATGTACAATATTGTGGTGTCCATCACCACGCAACACCAAACAACACCGCATTACACACACTACTGAAAAATAGGCATTATACCACACTGCATCGTACAGCAATGTAGGCCTACATCACACTACAGAACAACACTGTACTACACTACACTACTGTACAATACTGCACTACACCTCGCTTTACCGTACAATACTGTATTGCTGTACAACACTACACTACGCAACACTTTAATGAATAACGCTATACTATGTTACATCAAAATCTATTGTACAGTACAACACTGTACTACATGATGCTATTGTACTGCTATGTACTGCTGTATAACTTTTCAATACTACACCGCATACTACTATAGACTATTGTACTATAGAACATTTTATGTACAATAATACACTTGATCACATTGTATTTTATACTGATGTATTTTATACTTTTGTATAAAAGAATGTATAGTACAATATTGTACCAAATTTTACAATATTGTAATATAACACACTGTATTATAAAATACTATACCATAGTTCAATTTACAATAATACACACTTATTCTATCATAGCATACAATACTAATATGAATAACGTATTATAATAGAGTACTCTCTACTAATAATATACCTACTGTAAGTTACTAATAATATAACAATATCAGGGCTCCAAAATTATATTATTTCTTAACATGTAACAAATCTTCGTAACAATGTTTTACTCGCATAATCGGATGTTTTAAAGGTGCTTTTCGTTGTTAGCAAATTAAAGGCGATAAAAGTCTACTGTTCTATTATGTTTGATGTTTACGCGGTCTTTAGCAAAGAAAGTGCTGGACTGGTTGAATATACAAGAATACAAAAAGTAACATCCATGTTATTTCATTTGTAATCAGTTCTTTAATGGCCGCCGTATATGCCTCTGCACCAAAGGATGGGTTTGAAACTATAAAACTTACTTCAAAGAATTTGTTCCTACCGATTTCGAAATAATAGTTTCACATCACACTATGAATATAATATTTGATATGTATGGTCTAAATCAGTTACCTTGAGAGTAACGTCAAACGTCCCTTTGGAGTTGAAAATCCCAAATGTTTTGAGCTTCATGTTGCCTGCAAGAGAAAAAATAATTAAAGGAAGAAGAACATCGCTGGATAAATGATATGCTACGTACTCTTGACAATGGATAACCCACACACGAGATTAACACGTCGATATCGCGGAATAGTGACCTTTATCAGATGCAATTAAAGTTGATATCGCAACTACTGTTCCCACCCTGATACGCGGCAGATTAAAAGCGAAATACGCATGTTCTTTGGGCAGGGTAGCTTTATTGATAAAATCATCGTCCGTTGTCTAATGGTCACCATGTTACACGTTCGACCCAAGATTTATATCACTAAAACTTTAACACCATGCTGCTGAAATATTTTTGAAGACGAGATATGATATGAAATGAGCGAAGAATAAGTTTGAAATTTAGACTTCTGTTGGACTGAAATGTTAAGGAAACCCAATAACTCCGGGAAAGACCTCATGCTCCAATCTTGTATACAAGTATAATTGCCCTTAGTTGTGTTGTGGTTAACTTGTTAAGAGTTGTATCAAAGGTTCGCGTGTTCAAATCTGGCTAAGGCGAAGGAATTAAAAAGCCATTAAATGCTTAATGTGACAGGACTAGAAGAGATACAAAGTTGAGAGGGTCGTGTTGTAAGTAGAAATACAAGGCTCTATCCCTCAGGCAAAATTTATCGGTCGTTCTTCCCCAAGTTGAAGTTCTACTCTGAATAACTATTATCAATACTGCTTTTGCTGCAACTTCTACTTCTGTTGCTACTACTACAATTACTGCTATTACTTCTGCTGCTACTACTTCTACTACTACTATCTCTGCTACTACTGAAACTACAATCTCTAGTTCTACTACTGATATTAATATTTCTATTACTACTATTTCCACTATTACTGAAACTACTAGCATTACTATCGAGGGAAATAGCATATCTAACGTTAGTGCGACCGTTAATGGAATACGGAACTACATGTTGGGATCCCTATAGAATATACCAGATAAATTCCTTAGAAAGAATCCAGTATAGGGCAGCGAAATTTGTTAAAGGTAAAAGAGAAGATGGAAACGATACGATAAAAGAACTTAAATGGGAAACTTTGGAAAACAGACGTAGGAAAACTAGAATATCATCATTATATAGAGCACATCTAGGTCAGAAAGCATGGGCAGACATAACGGCTCGGTTAGAAAAGCCAACGTACTACGTACTATGGTAGGAACGATCATGATTTTAAAATCAAATGTAGGAAACAGAAAACGGATGTAGGTAAATTCTCATTTTTAAATAGAACTATAAATGATTGGAATGACCTACCTGCAGCGGTCTTTGAGGGCTGTCCTTCCTTAAGGAGATTCAAGAATAATTTTAAAAGTTGTATATAAAGTGAAAATTAAAATTAAGGTGACATTCAACATTTAATTTTTTTAAGGTGACATGTATTTATCTAGGCTGACGAGTTTACTTCCTTGGTTTGAATTGTAAATTATTGAAAACTAGCGTGTAAGAGGGCCTTAGACTAGAAATGTTTAGTTTAAATGTAGTTCTGTTTATAAGTATGCATAAGGATGTAATTATTTGACTTATTTGAACTGTTGTATCAGTGAAGCGAGGTGAGTCAGTGAAGTTATGGTTTTACAGTGCAGTGAACAGTTCCGATCAGTGATAATTTATAGCGTCAATGAAATGTGTTCTATAGTGTCAGTGAAATGAGTTACAGAGTGTCAGTGAAATGTGTGCTAAAGTGTCAGTGAAATGCGTCATAGTGCCACTACAGGGAATGAGATGAGAGTAAAGTGAAAGACTATTGAAACTTATGTAGGACCTATAGATAATTATGTAGGTTGTATTGTAAAATTGGGTATTTTATTTTATGTTTTATTATTATTGTGTTAAATTGTATTGTGTGTAAAATTGTATATGTGTTGTAAATTTTATTATGTATTGTAAATTTTATTGTGTATTGGTTATCATTTTATTGTGTATTGTTAACATTGTATATACCACTGCCACCGGGTGCTTGCCCACTTGCAGTGTAAATAAATACATACATACTATTTCTGCTAATACAACTAATTCTGTTGCCACAGCTACTACTGCTACTTCTACTAATACAACTGCTACTACAACTACTTACATTACTACTCCTACTACTGCTGTTACTATTTCTAGCAAGCCTACTACTACTTCCATTATTACTAAAACTACTAGTACTACTACTACTTTCAGTATTACTACTGCTAACACAAATACTTCTGATTCTACAACACCTTCTACTACTCCTACTACAATTATTTATATTATTACTGCTACTACTACTACTACTACTGCGGCTACTATTTGTAATACTACTACTTCTACTGCTACTATTGTTACTGCTATTACTACTACTACTACTACTACTACTACTACTACTACTAAAAAACCCTGCTACTACTAATATAACTCTGCTACTACCGCTACTTATACTACTTCTGTTACCACTGCTACTTCTACTGCTACTATTGTTACTGCTACTGCTATTACAACTACTACTACTACCACCACTACTCCTGCTACTACTTCTACTTATTGAATAAAGTTTGGCAACATTGTGATATGAGCAATATTGTGATAGTTCTTCTTGAGAATTTATTACAATTGTACTGAGCGAGAGGAAGGTCGATTTTTTGTGTCAACGTATTAAGAGGATGTTCGTGGACAAATTTCTGTACAAAACCGGTCCTTCTCTCAGTCAGTAAAATTGTAATAAATTATCAAAAACAATTATCACAATATTACTCATATCACAATATTAAGCAACCTCTTACCCTACTACTTCTGCTAACTTCTACTGATGCTATTGTTACTGCTACTACCACTCCTACTACTACTTCTGTTTATGCTACTACTGCTTCTACTACTTTTACTGCCACCACTACTATCATATTATTGCATTTTCATATAATACTTAGAGCGTGGTTGAGTGGAAGAGAAGGCATAACGGCCCTAACTCTGCCAGTTTAAATAAAACAATTATTATTATTATTATTATTATTATTATTATTATTATTATTATCATCATTATCTCTACTACTACTACTACTACTACTACTACTAATACTACTACTACTACTACTACTACTACTACTACTACTAGTACTACTACTACTACAGGCACCACCAAAGTATTATTACAGCCTATGTCGGAATTGAAACAAAGTCAGTGAAATCATAATTCCTTTCTCTAGAACTGATCTACGGAAGAGAATCGCTATCTCTTTTTCTCCTTATCATGCAAATGACGACAAAAGATAGTTGTAATGTTTCCTGCAATATATAATTACGTTTGAATGAAAAGCTCAGAGTTCAAGATTTGTATTTTTAAAGGTGAGAGCTACCGTGAAGTTGATAGTTATCGTTGGACCTACTCTTGAATAAAGAATTCAGCCACTCCCTGACTCTGAAATACCTGTCATCAAATTACACATCATTATTTTTAGAAAGACATATTTGTCACCTAATCATGTCATTTTGTGGGAAATTCCCTGTACCAAGTAAAATCTGTTTGAATAATAAAATAATAGAAAGAGTAACTATTTTCACTTACCTTGGCTATACACTATCACCTTATGATGAAGTAGATATTGCTGAAAAATATATGAAAATATAATAAAACAATGGGGATCATTAATAAAATCATGAAACCTTCACTAGTACAAAGACACACAAGAACAGGCTTGTATATTAAGCTATGGTAGTGAAGCGTGGACTGTGAAAAATAAAGATGTCAGTAGAATAACAGCAAGCGAGATGAGGTTCATGAGAGCAAGAGCTGGCTATACTCGCTGAGATCACAAAAAATGAGGATATAGTGCAAGAACTTCAAATAGAACCCATTATGCAGTTCATCAGTTAATATCAACTTCAGTGGAAGGGTCATCTCGAACGAATGGATCGATGCAGAATTCCAAAAGCACTGTTTCATTACCATCCGCATGGCAAAATATCTCTTGGTCGTCCGAAGAAGAGATGGGCTGAAAATTCTAGTTTGAGACCGTAACAGGCCACTCGGCGTAATACTTGTTAGGAAGACGACGACATTTGTCACCTCTTTCTTTTATCGCCTTAGAGTAGCATATGTGTTTCTCTTGTCAATGTTGTTAACAATTTACTTTACCTGGAGACCAGTTTAATCATATTGGTACCTTCTTGCTAAATATGTTTTGGAATGCATTTTCTAGGAATTAACTTTCTCTTCCTTCAGCATTGCAGATTTAATAAGTATAAAATAGGAATGCGTTTATGTGATGTTGTACATGGATTGCGGAGCCATTTCACGAAAAGAAGGTAGCGAACAGAAATAAATGGCAGGACACAATCAGAAAGCAGAAACATGAAGCTGGCCAACCGTACCGTATAGCCTGTGAGTAGAAGGGGAAAGATAATAAAAAGAAATTGTAAAGTGCAATGTGATCTAAAATTCACCTCTAAAGTCAGTGATAATGAAATATATATATATATATATATATATATATATATATATATATATATATATATATATATTCTACTCTTATTATACACGAATTTATAATAATGAAAAACGACACTTTCTTTTTCATTCAACTGAACGTTTCTTCACGAAATGTCCAAGAGGTAAATAATAACAGTTCAGAAAGAAAACGATAAGAAGATGGATGTAACTGAAAGAGAAAACAATAAGGGGAGGAATGTTTCATTCTTAAATTTTGACCTTGAAAAATGGTATTAACTTTCCAGAGGCTGAGATAAGTTCTATCTGCATTAGGAAACTAAATATTTACAATCCTACGGGTTACTTTGCCACAACGAAAACTACTTATTGCACTTTATGGAACGACCACAGTCTGACAGAAGTGTTAATGATTTGTCTAGTGCTTTTGAGAAGTTATTACAACAGTATATCCAGTTGCTTGTTGAAATTAATTTACTGATTTGATTGTGTGGTGTGGTTCCTAGTTGATATATTTCGAATGCAGTACTTGAATTTCTGAAGGAAAGCTTTGGAATAAGTACTGTAACCAAGAATATTCTATACACGATCATTCTTGCTGCCAGGAAGTAGACAGCCGATACGGTTTAATTGAAAAAATTGTACAACTCTGGTAAACAGGAGGCATTTTACGTACTTATAAAAAGGTAAAAACCCCCTTGCAGAGAATTTACATCACCCCAATGTAATAATGAAAAGCAAATTTCATTCACACTTCCTAAAATTGCGTCATTTGTGTGTATTGTTGTCAGCTAAAATGGAGCGATACACTAATGCTCAACGCGTCCAGATTCTGAAAGTGCATTTCAAGTACGGCGAATGTTAGGCATAGACTGTTCGAAGACTTCGTGTAATTTTTGGTAAGTGAAATGCTCCTAACGAGTTAACAGTGCAAAGACTGGTAAGGAAATCTGAAGATACAGGATCGACAGAGAACATCAAATCATTAGGAAGTCCTCGTTCTCGGTGATCGGTAGAAAATGTCGCCCTCGTCAAATAGAGCGTTGCTACGAGCATGATAACAGTTTTTATGGCCGCAATTGCAAGAATTGAATGTGGAAGACATGTGGTTCCAAAATCGGTTGTAACGCTTTTTATGAATTTATTTTCACAAAACTCCAGTTACTAATAAAGCAGTGTAGATGACATGTTCTCAATTACTTTTGTGGCAGGTAAATGAGAATTTTTTGGCAATATGTAGTGAGATGAGGCCGAGGATTCGCCAGAGATTACCTGGCATTTGCCTTATATTTGAGGAAAACTTCGGATTAAACCTAACCATTTATTCATATCAAATGGAGATCTAAAGAAGCCCGAGAGCAACTCCTGATCAGAAGGCTAGGGAGTCTGCCGACTGAGCTAAGTTGGTGGCTCTACAAAAAAATATACAGCACATAGTAATCAGATGATTCAATTTACAATTCTAAACAATTATTCATTACTTGGGGGGGGGGGGTGAAACCTACAAAGTAGGATTTGTTTTGTAAAGTACTTACAGTCCAAAGACACGTGCATTGGATTTAAGAGAAAATTCTGATAGCGTAGTGCAGAGGTCTCCAAAAAGCGTATCGTCATTCGTGCTCTCGATGCTGCCCGCCAGACACAGTGTGCTGTAATGCTAGAGAAGGGGGAAAGACTCGTACCTCAACAGATGGAAGCGATCAGTGGGGGGATCGCGGCAACAGTCTGTGTTTACAAATAATAACATCAAAAGAATAAGAAATACCATACGTTTGTATATTATTTTGACATACTATGAAGCTGGAGCGCCGTCTGTTGCTATTGACACAATCCATTGCAAATTCAACCTCTTCTGTTCTATGGTGCCTTTCAATGCCTGGAAAAGATCTTCTCCATTTGTATTTTGTAATTATATCCAGAAGACATTCAGACACAGTAAAATGTTCATTAAATCCTCGGATGAAAATGGCTAGGTGAGGCTTTAAAAATTTTCTTAATTTAGTTTAATAAATTATTTCAGGTCAAGGTGCAGTTTATATTTTGGTGGAGATGGATTGCATTTATATTTATTATTTGGAATTTATCCCCAACCCAAAATTAAAAAAGGGTTGGAATAAGTCTACCCTCAAAAAATAAATAAAATGAAAATATTCTTAATCTCGCAAAAGTATCCTGCCTTCGTCCAATGCAAGTGAGTAAGCTACAAACTGGTTAATTGTGGTTTCGACTTCAGATTCTATTACATTTACAATCTGTAATTGGAAACAATTTAATTTCCTTGAACTTTGACTTTGTTCTGGACACAGAATTTAGTAGTCTAACGTCCTGTATGCATGATTTTATAAATGATGCTTCTCTAAAGGGCTTCATTAATTTTCCAATATTCCAAGTTAGAACATAGCTAGCAAGAAGCTTTTTTTTGTTTAAGACTGAGGACAAGTATGTGATTTGTCTTTGTATTTTCTTGTTTTATATTTATCAAAATATTTGTAGGCCTACGCATTTCACCTAAAATTAAACGAAAACTATATGTTTGACATGCGGAACTGAGTGTAAACGTATTGTAATATAATAATTATTTATTATGTATAACCAACAGTTATACAGATAGCCCCAAAATAAATTATTTCCACATGTCCAAGATATCTGTAACTGTATGATATTCTTTGTGAAGAATCGAGTAGTGTCGTCGCATGTTGAATTTTAACACACTCTTAAGAATTTTCGAACAAATTAAGCATTTCACATTCTCCCCACTATCACAAAAAAAAAATTCTCTTCCTATTCATCCTTGAATGTACTACGTCCATGATTAGAAGACATTGTGAAACGGTGGAACACTTCGACCAACATAATGATAATGGCAGTCCGCCACTGCTCTTCGTTTGCGAATAAACACTGAGTACAGTACAGGTGGGGATGGGTGAGGCGGAGCGCGCTCATTACGTACTGGCTTCGGTTCCGTTCAGGGGCTTACTCGCTAGTAGGCTTTTGGAGACGTTTGGCGTAGTGTATCTGTATGTGTAATATTGCTGAAAAAAGTCCTTCTAACAAGATAATTCAATTTGAAAGTCGAAACGATTCAATCAATTAAGATATACAAAAATTTATGATACATTTCATGCAAATTACTACAGTTTACAAGCACAAACAATTCATCTCTAAATCCATGCATACCATAATAATATAGGGCTCCTACAAAGATCTATCCGGTTTCGAACACACGTGATTTACGTTCGATGAATCTGAGATGCATGAAAATGGCATCAATGGAAAGACACTCAAAAAGTTTAGTTGTAGCAACATTGTTTTCCTAGTTGGTGACACTGCCTCATAATAGCACATATAAACAAATTTGTTCATTGTTGAGGCGTATAGAGGAGAGAAAAGCTTGATTTTCATGTGAACCAGTCGGTTATTGATGTGTAACGGCATTACTGAACAAAGTTTGGTGCAGTGGGCCTGAATTTAAGGCAAGATTCTTCGAAAGCGGTTGCTTTATCATCGGTACGACTACAGTTGCCGCAAGCCCTAAAACCAGAGGGCAAAGTACTACGAAGAAATTTCTGCATAAGTATGCAGACTTTAATTGATAACGATGATGAATTTGTCGTTCCGTAGTGTTTTCTGACGAAGCTACTTTTCATCTTCCTGGTAAGGTGAACAGACATAAACTCAGAATCTGGGAGTCAGAAAATCCGCGTACCTACGTGGAACTTGACTAAAGGGTTGATGTGTGCCGTGTTACCAATGAGGGACACATTGAACATCTGTAAGGTAAACTAAACTTTGAATTTATCTTTTCATTGGCATTATTTTCATGCGCCTCAGATTCCGAACCGGCAAGATCTTTTGTAGTAGTCCTATATAATAAATGCCAATAGAAAAATAATCTCGTCCAGTTTTATTGAATAAATTACAACTGCGTATGTGAATTTTGATTACCGTACATGGCATATAACTCGATGATAGTCCGGAACTACCGGTGTAGCTCAGGCGGTGGTTCAGCTCCGGCATGGGTTTTATTCCCGGTTAGACTGATTATAATTACCTACTGTTTTTTTTTTCGAGGTTTTCCCCAACTATAAGGCCAATTGAATTTACACAAGTAAGGTCAAATTAAACAGTGTTCATAAATGAGATATTAAGCATACAGAGAAATAATTTATTACAGTTGTATGAACACTTTTTAATAATTAAATTAAAATTAATATAATCAGTTAAAAACCAGACATGTTTCGGAGGAATGCTCCTCCATCATTCTTGTACTTATTTATATACAAGTTCTTTATTATTAGATAGTATATTTTTGACAACTATTAAGTATAAGTTTCATTTTAATTTAATTTATTTTAGTTATACTTTTCATACTGAATAATACTTGTCATTTTATTTTTAACAATTATTGACATTTAAACATAGCATTTTTGTACTTCAGTATTATTCACGATCTTTTTACATACTCATTTTCTTTTTGCATTCGTGGTATTGCCACTGAAGATGGAGGAGCAATCCTCCGAAACATGTCTGATTTTTAACTGATTATATTAATTTTAATTTAATTATTAAAAAGTGTTCATACAACTGTAATAAATTATTTCTCTGTATGCTTAATATAAGGCCAATGTTAGGTAGCTTCATTGCGAGTCTTCGGCCGCATTTAACCAATACCATCTCTCTAATAGCAACTTCATCGACACCAAATAAACTAGACTTTATTTTTCAACAGAAGGAAACTTACCACCGTTGAATTTAAACGTTAGGGTGAACCTTACCAGTCAGTAACAAAAAGGATTTGGAGGTTTGCTACTTACTACTGTACACCTTTTCGCGGAATGTTTCTAGAACACGTTAACGTTCTTTGTTATCCTCCTTCAGTCTAGACCTGCTTGTAACCTAGTTAAATTCAGTTTTTAACTACCTCATATATAACAATTAATTTAGTTTGAAGAGGCGCTACGGTGGTGTAGTGGCTAGAACGCTTGAAGTATAATCCTGTGGACTCGGATTCGATCCCAGGCGTAGCGTACCCTAGATTTATAACTTGTGTTCGGCAAGTCCGTGGTCCAGGTAACACAGGTGTTTTCTCGGAGAGCTCCGGTTCCACTGTGGCATCCCAACAAAATTCTCCATCAACTCATCTCTTCTCATTGCTGGTGTAACGTAGACCAGCCTCCTATGTCGCAGCCTGGGGAACGACTCTGTCGGTAAAGTGGCCTACAAAACTGGCTTCGTATAATATGTGAATAACGACAAGTCAACTATCCGCCATTAACAAAAAGAACCTTTTCTTTCAAGACGGTGGATATTGTGATTAGTATTAGTATTACTTTCTATTTAATAGGCTGTAGAGGGCATTACATACACTCTGATGCCAATGAAGTCACGTATCGTGTTGATATGTATTTCCAGAGCAATTATAACAATGCAAGAAATGGAATAGTCTCTTTTGGTCATTTTTGCAAAGAAAACTTAAAACGACAATTATGTTGATTTGTGTGCATATGCATATTAAATTAATTCATTTATACACATGTATAATAATAGAATAACATAGGTAAAGAAAGTATACGTATACGAATACTAATAATCGTATGAGGAGACGAACAGGAAGGCAGAAAATAGGAAAGACTGGAGGATGCTGGGTTTGCGGTAAAAGACTTGCTCTTGGGCAGAACACCATGAATTGAATGAATACTAATATCATTCGCAGCAAGGAAAGGAAACTGTATTGAGACACACATTTACAGATCTTTTGAAATATCATATTCCTATTTTACCAGCAATGGAAAAATCTAGTCCAGACCTGTTATGGATGCTTACGACTATACTGTATTTAGAATAATTGAACATGATTTAATTTTACATTTCGTTATTCATTGATACCCATAGATATTTAAATCCAGTTTCATAAAAAAAAATATATTACCAAAAATCTCGCAGAATCACTACAAGCCATCGATAAAAGTTTTGTCGATAACAGACCTAGATGGAGTAGTAATAGCAACATTTACAAGCAATCAATCATTCTTGATTGATAGGGATAAAAAAAGCAGCACCACCTTGCATTTTTACCGTGATAATTTTACATAGTGTTTACCCATCTTCGATTTCGGCTTCTTACATATTATCTCGAACCACATTTTATAGGCTTATTATCCTGACAAGTCGGAGGATTATTTTTTATCCTGTGTTACCAACAGTGTAATAGTAATTTGCGAAAGGAAATGTCTCATATATATTAATCATTTCCTTGTGACGTATCTAGTTTTGAGGAAATTTGTTAAATCTGTTTAAACGCTTCACGAATATTCAATTACTTCTTTTTTCTCAAATAAAGCTATACTGACATCACGGAACTAACTTCAAATTCAGAAATACTGATGTTAATCCGGACACGTAACGTTAACATATCCACTTTTAAACAGTTCTCACATTAAACGAAGAGCCGAGAATATTGTACTGAATTTCAGTGAACAATAAAATTCAGTTCTCTTTGTTTTCCATTTCTTCTGTTATTGAATTAATCATATCAGAAAGAGCTTTGTTCAATTTCTTTTAGTAAATCGCTTAAGGCCATGTATTGAGGGTCCCTATCACCACGGCATGGCGCGTCCTCAGGTTGCGGATAGAGGAGACGGCCTCCAGATGAGAATATATTGAATAAGCAGTCGTGGACAGCCGATAAGGGGTGGTCCTCCAGCTTGGGGGTTGGGCGAAGGGCTAACAACCCATCACCGTAAAAAAACAGCTTGTTACGAATCCCTACAATAAGCCTCGGAATAGGACTGATTCTCTGGCACGACTACAGCAAAGGAATAAGGTTTTGAGATTTGGCACTTGGAACGTAACTAGTCTTTATAGAACAGGAGGGGTAACATTAGTAGCTAAAGAACTAGCTAGATATAGAATGGACTTCGTGGGAGTACAAGAGGTAAGGTTAGATGGGAATGGCATATCACAAATAGGAGATAACTTGTTGTATTATGGGGAAGGAAACAATAATCACCAATTAGGAACAGGATTCTTTGTTCATAAAAGAATAAAATCAGCAGTAAAAAAGGTCGAATTTATCAGTGACAGGTTATCATATTTAGTACTTAAGGGTAGATGGTGCGACATCATAGTTATAAATGCTCACGCCCCTACAGAAGAGAAAGACGGCCATATAAAGGAGAGCTTCTATGAGGAATTGGAACATACTTTTGATCAGTTACCTAGATATCACATGGAAATTTTATTGGGGGATTTCAACGCTAAAGTAGGACAGGAGGATATTTTTAGACCAACTATTGGAAAAGAGAGCCTACACGTAACTAGTAGTGACAATGGAGTTAGATTAGTCAACTTCCCCACAACGAAAAATTTAATTGTCAAAAGTACAACATTCCCCCATGAGGATATACATAAATATACTTGGACTTCTCCAGATGACACACGACCAAATAGATCACATCTTAATAGATAAACGGAGACATACTAGTATAGTAGACATTCGAACTTTCAGGAATGCAGACTGTAATTCTGACCATTATTTGGTAATTGGAGAATTAAGAGAAAGACTATCAGTAGCCAAGCGAGTAGAGCAACAAGTTAATATTACTAAATTCAATATTTTGAAATTAGAGGAAGAGGAAACTAAGCAAAATTATCAGGTCGAAATTTCGAATAGATTTGCCAATTTAGAAATTTCCGACGAAGTTGAGAGAGAATTAGATGTTAACAGCGTGTGGGAAAATATCAGAGATAGTATCAAAATTGCAGCTGAGCAGAGCATAGGTTATTATGAAACTAAGAAAAAGAAACCGTGGTTTGATGAAGATTGTTGCATCGTAGTAGAAAGAAGGAAACAGGCAAAATTGAAATTCTTACAGGGTCCAGTTGAGGAGAAGAGAGATAATTTCAATGAAAGACGGGAAGCAAGTCGTACACTTAGGAATAAAAAGAGAGGTTACTTGAAGGAAAAACTGAATGAGGTAGAAACAAATAGTAAGAATAAAACATTAGATATTTATATAAGGGTATAAAGGAATTTAAGAATGGATATCAGCCAAGGATAAACGTGATCAAGGATGAGAATGGTGACTTGCTTGCAGACTCTCCATCAATCCTAAACAGATGGAAAAAATATTTTGCGCAACTACTAAATGTACATAGGCCAGATAGAAATGATCGGGACGAAATTGAAATACAAACTGCTGAGCCATTTATACCCGACCCACGCTTTCAGAAATCGAAATTGCGATAGAAAATCTGGACAAGTACAAGTCTCCAGGTATCGATCAAATTCCAGCAGAATTAATACAAGAGGGTGGAAGTGCATTATATAGCGAAATTTATAAACTTGTACTTGCTATTTGGGAAAGGGAAATTGTACCAGAACAATGAAAGGAGTCCATAATTGTACCTATTTTAAGAAGGGGGACAAAACCAACTGTGATAACTTTCGAGGAATATCACTTTTGTTGACGTCATTCAAAATGTTGTCCAATATTCTTTTGAGAAGATTAGCTCCGTGCGTAGATGAAATTATTGGGGATCATCAGTGCGGTTTTAGGCGTAATAGATCGACTATTGATCAGATTTTTTGTATTCGGCAGATAATGGAGAAAAAATGGGAGTATAAGGGTACAGTACATCAGTTATTCATAGATTTCAAAAAGGCATATGACTCGGTTAAGAAGGAAGTATTATATGACATTCTTATTGAATTTGGTATTCCCAAGAAAATAGTTCGATTAATTAAAATGTGTCTCAGTGAAACATACAGCAGAGTCCGTATAGGTCAGTTTGTATTTGATGCTTTTTCCAATTCACTGCGGGCTAAAGCAGGGAGATGCACTATCACCTTTACTTTTTAACTTCGCTTTACAATATGCCATTAAGAAAGTTCAGGATAACAGGCAGGGTTTGGAATTGAACGGGTTACATCAGCTTCTTGTCTATGCGGATGTCGTGAATATGTTAGGAGAAAATCGACAAGCGATTAGGGAAAACACGGGAATTTTACTGGAAGCAAGTAAAGCGATCGGTTTGGAAGTAAATCCCGAAAAGACAAAGTATATGATTATGTCTCGTGACCAGAATATTGTACGAAATGGAAATATAAAAATTGGAGATTTATCCTTCGAAGGGGTGGAAAAAATCAAATATCTTGGAGCAACAGTAATAAATATAAATGACACTCGGGAGGAGATTAAACGCACAATAAATATGGGAAATGGCTGTTATTATTCGGTTGAGAATCTTTTGTCAGCACCTCTGTTGTCAAAAAATCTGAAAGCTAAAATTTATAAAACAGTTATATTACCGGTTGTTCTGAATGGTTGTGAAACTTGGACTCTAACTTCTAGGGAGGAACAGAGATTAAGTGTGTTTGAGAATAAGGTGCTTAGGAAAATATTTGGGGCCAAAGCGGGATGAAGTTACAGGAGAATGGAGAAAGTTATACAACGCAGAACTGCACGCATTGTATTCTTCACCTGACATAATTAGGAACATTAAATCCAGACGTTTGAGATGAGCAGGGCATGTAGCACGTATGGTTGAATCCAGAAATGCATATAGAGTGTTAGTTGGGAGGCCGGAGGGAAAAAGACCTTTGGGGAGGCCGAGACGTAGATGGGAAGATAATATTAAAATGGATTTTAGGGAGGTGGGATATGATGATAGAGACTGGATTAATCTTGCACAGGAAAGGACCGATGGCGGGCTTATGTGAGGGCGGCAATGAACCTTCGGGTTCCTTAAAAGCCATTTGTAAGGAAGTAAGTAAATCGCTTAAGGGGTTAGGTACAGCTTACAGCAGTAACATTTTTAGAAATATTCAACATTTTTTCCTCCATTACTGTATCTTGTACAGTAATACAAATTGGTATGTGTAAAACACTGTTCTTCTACTATATGCAAAAATATTTTTACGATTTAAAATAATTATTTATATATTTTTGCCATTCAGTATGGTGGCAGTTCACTGTGCAGTGATGAAGCGTTTCCCTCATAACTCATAAATTTGCTAAGTTTTTCATGTTCTCTTTATTTTATTATATTGCTGAAACTCATGTTTACAATATAATGCTTTTTCAACTTCATTCCTTTAAAAATAACATATTTTTTATTTCGTGTTATTAGAAAATATTGATATTTGACCATTTTTTAAATTAATTTATTTTTATCCGACAATCTATCAAAGGTAGAGGAGTGGTTTTCCATCATATTGTAGATATGTCATGCATAAATACACACAAATAAATTTCATCACAGAATATTAGATAGTTTTTGAGTCGTGAGGGACACTCTTCATCACTACACAGTGAACTGCCACCATTTTGAATTTGGAAAAAAAAATGTAGCCTAAATAATTTTTTTAATCGTAAAAATATTTTTTTCATATAGCAGAAGGACAATGTTTTACACATACTAATTTTCATTATTGTACAAAATACAGTAATGGAGGAAAAAAATTTTGAATATTTCCAAAATTTTACTGCTGTAACCTGTACCTAATCCCTTAATAACGCTGTCGTATTCGCTTCACTTGAATACATATTTCTGGTAAGAAAGGACACTATTTCATGTATTTATTAAGATCTAGGCCTTCTCAGACTTCACGTTATTCACAACACCTATGAAAGGGCCCAATTCCTGGAATAATCCCATGTTTATAGAGATAATAACAATAATAATAATACTTACTTACTGGCTTCTAAGGAACCCGGAGGTTCATTGCCGCCCTCACATAAGCCCGCCATGGTTCCATATCCTGAGCAAGATTAATCCAGTCTCTATCATCATATCCGACCTCCCTCAAATCCATTTTAATATTGTCCTCCCATCTACGTATCGGCCTCCCCAAAGGTCTTTTTCCCTCCGGTCTTCCAACTAACACTATATACATATCTGGATCCGCCCATACGTGCTACATGCCCTGCGCATCTCAAACATCTGGAGTTAATGTTCCTAATTATGTCGCGTTAAGAATACAATGCGTCCAGCTCTGCGTTGTGTAACTTTCACCATTCTCCTGTAACTTCATCCCTCTTAGCCCCACATATTTTCCTAAGAACCTTATTCTTAAACATCGTTAACATCTGTTCCTCTCTCAAAGTGAGAGTCCAAGTTTCACAGCCCTACAGAACAATCGGTAATATAACCAACATTCAGATTTTTTGACAGCAGATTAGATGACAAAAGCTTCTCAACCGAATAATAACAGGAATTTCCCATATTTATTCTGCGTTTAATTTCCTCCCGGGTGTCATTCATATTTGTTACTGTTGCTCCAAGATATTTGAATTTTTCTACCTCTTCGAAGGATAAATCTATTATTATAATTATTGCTATTATTATTATTATTATTATTATTATTATTATTATTATTATTATTATTATTATGTAATAAAGACTTTTTAGAAATGATTGAATCTATCTATGAATATACATAAAAATACCTAATAATTTGAGAAAATATTAGTTGTGATTATTCAGTGAGGATGGCGATATATATATATATATATATATATATATATATATATATATGAATATAAGTATAGATAAAAATATTTAATATATTCAATATAAAACATTTTTCATAATCTTCAACATTACGGTTCAGGCAAGTAAGCCTATTTCGTATTAACATCAGCGAATTTTAAGATAATTGGGAACTGATGGCTCCATCTCGTACTTAGTCGCCTTCCTTTCAGTTTATTCTTAATACGTCTGAGGCATGTTGGCACGATAATTGACCGACCACATGCCGGGCAGGGAGCCACTCGTCTGCCGCTAGGATAGTAAGCGTGCTGTCGCAATTTAACTGGTTAAAAATAGGACATCACTTGGTACTCATCCTGCTAACAGAAAGAAGACTATGTACGTGATGTCCTTTGTTTAGTAGGTTATTTTACGAGCTGTATCAACATCTTAGGTTATTTAGCGTCTGAATGAGACGAAGGTGATAATGCCGGTGAATTGAGTCCGGAGTCCAGCACCGAAAGTTACCTAGCATTTTGCTCAAATTGGGTTGAGAGAAACCCCCGGAAAAAACTCAACCAGATAACTTGCCCCGACAGGGATTCGAAGCCGGGCAACCTGATTTTGCGGTCAGACGCGCTAACCATTACTCCACAGGTGTGGAGGATGTCCATTTTTTCGTAAGCATATTTCTGAAGAAATTATCATTTACACTTAGTAGTCCTTCCCTTGTAATGGACCAGAGTGTTCTTTGTAGTTTTTCTTTCAGTTCATCTAGCGTATGAGGATTAGTTATACACTTTAATTTTGAACGTTCTCCAGAGATATTAATCACAATACGTGAGAACTGGCGATTTGACGGACTATAAATTCCTACTTATAATTCTGTCTCCAAATATCCGGCGCACTTCGATCATGTATTCGAAGGCAATATGGACTTCGGGATAAATAATAAATGAAGTATAGTAGGCCTATAAATGACATCGTAGGCAGTGTTTCCAACTGAAATGTACGGTAAGTAGCTAAACCATAGTTCAAAAATCGCTAGATACCTCCTTATCACTGGAGAAAGGTTTTTTTCTAACGCTAGAGAGTGAGGAAAAAAATCGCTAATTTCCTATTTAAGCAATAGAAAAGTTAAAGAAAAGTTGGACCGAAAAACGGTTAAAAGTGGCTAAATTTACACATTAGAGTTCGTGTGAACATAATCTCAAATACTATTTGTCGACTTTTTTTTTTTTGCCAATTTATTGATCTGAATCAAATCTAGACTCCGCAAGACTCCTGTAATAAATCATTTTCAGTGCCTACAAACGCGATCATCTCAAGCAATTCTTTCTTTTCTTTTTTTTTAATAGTATCCAATCACTCGTAACTGGGGGGAAAAACTCTCTCATGTTAAAGACAGTTATATAGTACTCGTAGTTATCGAATTGTATCGCGTGACGTTAGAGTTTACCGTATCAAGGAACACGTTAGTGCAAGAACTCTCGAATATACCGGGTGAGGCACTTAAAACAGGCCACCCGAATAACGCGGCCATTTTTAGTGATAGAAGAACATTCTTCGGACAAAATTCGCTTGGACTGAATGCGGATATAATATGATATTAATAGTTTTTGCATAGGTGGATGTGTAAAGGAGATATGAAAGTCAACTTCGTGATTTTAAATGGATCGATAGGTTTCATTGTTGACATCTTAATAGTGCCTTTGAAGGGACATACGCCAACTTTGTTTGAAGGGTCATTCAAGATAAAGATAAGCGACTAAGAAAATTGGTTACCGGTACTTCAAGGAGCTGATTAACAACTTGGTTGCCCTGGTGTACAGATGGATCCGTATAAATCGAATGTAAACATTAAACTTGCTGTATATTCATGATCACCATTTTGAATATGCAGTATGATGTAAGTCAGGTATCGAAATATTTGATCTGTATTCTTTTTATAAAAGTTTTGTTCATCATTGAGTTTCATCGACTTTGAATGACCCTGAAACATATGCATTATAAGCGTCTTTAAAGGCATTATTAAAACGTACAGCTTGATTCAGGGATTTCGGCCCCTGCAAAAAGTAAGTAGACTAAGAGCGAGTTAAGGTCCATTCACAATGAAAATTAAACACAACCGTAATATAAACACAGAAGTTTGCGCTCAGGCTACCAAATGGGATCATTCACAATGATTCACATAAGCATTGACATAAACATTACCGTTAGACGTTAACATGAAAGTTTGCAAACTCCAAACTTTCATGCTTATGCTTACGTGATTTGCAAACAGAACACAATCGTGGAGCGCTGAAGTATACGACAGAATATGAGGGAATGGCGTCGTTGTTATGTTTCCATGGTTACCAAGTATCTTAGCGGTTATGTTTATGTTCCCATCGTGAATGGTCTTGATTTTACCGTAACGTTTACATTTAAGTTAACGCTTACGTTATATTTACTTTTCATTGTGAATCAACATTTATTCATCACTACTGGCAGGCTGGGTCACACAGGTCAAGGCGCGTAGACATAACACCTAACACTTCCTTCTTATCATGTCGCGGTACATTCCGCCTTAAAATGATGTGTTTTGTTACATATTATGTTAAAGATATCTTTCTGCACTTTTTCATAGAACTTTATACTTGGTCTAACTGTATTATTTACACCCTCATACCTTATTATATGTTGATAGATTCTTCCGTTTATATGTCTATTTTTTGCATGGTTTAGCCTACATTCTTAACTTGTTTTCTGTAGTTATATTTACTTAAAATTGTATTTTAAAAAGTTTATAACAAATAATTGAGAACATTATTGTTATGATCAGTGGCCAGGTTCAAATCAAAACTGGCTTCCTAGGTATCTGAAATATTTATAGAAAAGCACGACAGATAATGGCATGAGATTGAAATGTATGTGATATACTAGACCAGTCATTTCCAACTGGCCAACCTGTGACGTCGGAGCGCGTTTCCCCTCTCGGAGCAGAGCTAGTAGAACACCGTAGGAGGGTAGTGTTGTGTTTCCGGTATTTAAACATCTCTATCCTTACCACTGTCACTCCCCTACTATGTTCTTACAGCTATGCTTCCCATCTCAAGGACCTCCAGACCAGGGACGTGTGACGTCACAGAGCCAGCAATTTCTCCGTGATGCACTTTATTCAAAATCCTTTAACATAATCCTAGATGTAGGATCACCCGGTTTAAGTTCTTGCACCATCGAGGTACATTTAGGCATATAAAGTTTTAACTTAAGTAACTTCATAGTACTTTGTACAGAACTGTAATAATTTCCCATTTGCTGAGAAAGACGGCTCAGAGATTTCTTAGGGAAATTTTTCAGAAGTTGTACAATGGCTTCAAGAGTTTCTTCTGTAAGACTGTTCGTCGCCTTCTTCGCTTCTTATCTTGAACACTTTCATTTCCCAAAATGGATTAACTAATTTATGAATCGTATCACAACTTGGAATTCGATCACCTAGGAATTTCTCTTGAAATAATCTCCTGACACATTGAGCAGATTCTGTACGGACATATTAATCGCAAATAAACACCCCCGATGTGGAATAGAATAATTTGGCCTATTATTTGCTGTTTATTCTTAGCAGACTGTACACGTGTAGTTGCTTGCATTGTTCAAACAACATTAACTGTGTCACGTGAGACGGGTCAAAACGAGTTATCCCCGCCCACCCACTTCCCCGTCCGGCCGTAGGCGTTGCCTTATCGGCTGAGGCAGTTCCCGCAGTTGATCGGATAATCCAGTATTTAATGATTATATGTAAGTTCAAAGTAACATTAATGATTTATTCAGAAATATCATCTTTACCTTCTTCTTGAAACGTTGACTTTCGAGATACATTGCGCTTCTAGTAGTCCAAGCCATTTCCTTAAGTGTTGCAGTCGCATGATTCTCATCTTGACTGCTTCTTATCTCCTTTTACTTTCTCTCTAACCCACAGACCTGTCTCGCAGGACTTGGTTTTTTTTAATACTTTCGGTTTATGAACTCTTTGTTGATCTCTCTATAGTTTTAAATATTCGATTTTGTTTCCAGTTTTATTCTTTATACGAGCCCTGCCCAAGTTTTACGCTCTCCGAGTCAGCTCACAGCTCGAGAGCGGAATGCAGATATTGGCTGCGCTCTATTTAAAGGTGGACTGGAAGAAGGGGTGATCTTGTACAAAATGTACATCAGAAGTACTAGTACGAGTGTTCAGAAAATGAATTCCCGTTCAGTGTTTACAAAACTGTCTTGGACTCATAATAATTAATAAAGAAATACTGTATTTATTTTTTATTTTATTATACGAGCCCTGCACAAGTTTTACGCTCTCCGAGTCGGCTCACAGCTCGAGAGCGGAATGCAGATATTGGCTTTGTACAAAATGTACATCAAAAGTACTAGTACGAGTGTTCATGAAATGAAATCCCGTTCAGTGTTTACAAAACTATCTTGGACTCATAATAATTAATAAAGAAATATTTATTTTACAGAAATAATAAAAACTGTATAGCTACTTAAATATACAATATCATTTTGTAATATTTTTATTTATCAGTACATGAAAACGGGGTTTTATGCTGTAGGCAGCTTAAAGGAACAGTACTGATCGTAATGAAACAACAGTTACAGATGTTCGATGTCTGCCTTTATTAAAGTTGATAATAGAAAACAGTTGCTCACAAATATAGGCCTAAATGTTGATCCAAACTTAGCAATCATTTTAACAGCCACCTTGTATAGTCGTGGATATTATTGCTGAGGTTTAGTCTTGTAAAACTCAACCAGACTAGTAGTATTATTCAAACGGTCTTTAGCACTTAGGCCATATTGAATATAAATAACTTCAAAATGTAAATCGTATGACATTGTTTCAACTAGTGTTAAAGGAATTTATTATGATAACTTTAAACTTCTTTCCAATTAAGACAAGATCTTGGAACCTAGAATTAAATTCATTTTGAATTTCAATTAATATTTCCACATAATCGTTTAACATGGCTTCATCAGTAGCAGTTTCTATCGTTCGAAAGTGAGCCACATTACCTTCCCGAAACTGACTTACGAGAAGTGTACGTTTACGACTGAAATTCCGTAATTTATTCAACATATCAACAATGAGCTCGCCTTTTCCCTGAAGAGAGATATTTAAATTGTTGAAGATTAATAAATTCTAACGTACCCTACCTCATGTAATAATGCAAATTTCAACTCCTGAATCATTTTACTGCGATCTTCACCAACAAAACCGTCGTATCTGTATGTGTGGACTAGTAATGACGCATTATATTATGTTTTCCTCTTTCTTTCAAACTTTTGTGGTAGACAAGGATTGACTCCAGCTGCTGTGAAAAAAAAAGCATTTTTACATGCAATATTGAAAGAATTTGCCTGATAATCACTTTTCCGTCTTTTAGATTCCTCCAATATGTAGCCGCAGATAGGCAAAGTGATAATACACACTACACCAGATAGCAGCGTGGACTATCTTCTACCTAAAGCAGGCTTACGTCATTCCGACGTATCTTTTCGGCGAGGTGTTAGACGGCTCAATGAGCGCCGTTTGTGAAGGGCTGCTTTATAACAATCTCTCTGTGTGTGACGGAAGGAAACTTAGAATATAATAACGGTGCTGTTTTGTAGATTTTTGTTATCAAAGATGAATTTTTAATTAATTTCACTTTTGTGCCACTATTTTCTGTATATATTTTGTCTAGTTATATTCGAATTATTATGATTAATATAAAAATATTTCTGTAGAGTTTTTATACTTTTGACATAACAATACATAGTTGTCTGCTAATACAAATGATTCTGTGTTGTTGCCATTTTATAGTCGTCTCGAAGTACAAATAATTTTATTTTGTTGCCATTCATTCAATTCAAAGCAAACAGCTGCCCTTAGCTTGAGAGCCACACAAAGAAATAGCGACACCAGAACCCAGCTAAATTCGAGATGTCCTATTAGAATTTTTATTTCTCAGAGAATTTGAAACAATTTCCTCCTGGATATAGTCTATACAAATATAAAGGGAAATGAGTAATACAATATCTCATAAATACAAACAGTGGGCAGAAGTGTACTATTGCATCGGCTCAAATGGTAGAAAGGCTGCCTGAGAATATACTGGTGTTATTCGAACATGGCTGATTTTATCGGCATGATTCAAAATATTCAGTTTTCATTACAAGTTTATCACTTTTTCCAAAATTCATACACCAATTACTGCTCTTCAAATAGTCAGACATTTTTCTTTTCTAGAATTTAGGATTCAAATATTCAGACTTTTCTTATGCCAATGTTATTATTCTGATGTTTAAATTTTAAATATATATACTCCAGATAATTTATGATGTAATACTATAAATTTTTGTTTTAGAATTTAGACTTAAATTATAAGAAAATTAATTTAATTTAATTTTTTTCTTTGCCCTTAGGATCCTTTTATGCCAATATTATTATTCAGATGTTTACACTTAAAATTTACATGCTAAAGAAATATAATGTAATACAATAAATTTTATTTTAACTGAAAACGTATCTTCGAAATACAGAATTAAAAAACCATTATACTAATTAACAGGGAAAGATGCACGGATGTTTTAGAGCAAGAACTGCTCATCTTCAGGTGTACACTAGTGATAGGTTTGTACAAATAATACAAGTGTACATAGATATATACATACAAAGTCATAATCAAAACAATTAGTCGATTACTCACAAACAAACACTCAATCACTTATAAAAACACTAAATTACCTATTCCTTCACACTAAATAGATTATTTACAAATATTTACAAGTATTTACAAATAATTACTAAGTCGCTTACTCATTAACACTAAATCGATTATTTACATATAAACACTAAATTACCTATTCCTTAACACTAAATAGATTATTTACAATTATTTACAAATAATTACTAAGTCGCTTACTCATTAACACTCAATCGATTATTTACATATATACACTAAATTACCTATTCCTTAATACTAAATAGATTATTTACAATTATTTACAAATAATTACTAAGTCGCTTACTAATTAACACTCAATCGATTATTTACAATTATTTACAAATAATTACTAAGTCGCTTACTCATTAACACTCAATCGATTATTTACATATATACACTAAATTACCTATTCCTTAATACTAAATAGATTATTTACAATTATTTACAAATAATTACTAAGTGGCTTACTAATTAACACTCAATCGATTATTTACAATTATTTACAAATAATTACTAAGTCGCTTACTCATTAACACTCAATCGATTATTTACATATATACACTAAATTACCTATTCCTTAATACTAAATAGATTATTTACAATTATTTACAAATAATTACTAAGTGGCTTACTAATTAACACTCAATCGATTATTTACAATTATTTACAAATAATTACTAAGTCGCTTACTCATTAACACTCAATCGATTAGTTACATATACACACTAAATTACCTATTCCTTCACACTCAATCGATTTACAATTATTTACAAATAATTACTAAGTCGCATATTCATTAACACGCAATCGATTATTTACAGATAAACACTATCTATTAATTCACACTCAATCTATTATTTAAAAATGAGCATTAAATGACTTATTCATTCACACGTCACTTTATGTTTAATATGCTGTTTGTTTAGAGTAAATCTGAAAAATACTACAGCATGTGGTTTTAAGGAAAGATTAAAGAATTAAAATTGGGTTAAAATTAACACGCACCTAACAATATTATAGTATGGCATACTACATCTTGTTAGCTACACGTTGATTTTCATTCACTTTTTTATTTCTTAACCTTTACTTAAAATCATATGCTGCTTGCTTATGACTTTGCATGTCCATATCTAGGTGTAGGTACTTATGTTAATTTACAACCATGCCACTTATGTAGATATGAAGACGTTTGTGCATGTCTGATTGGTATTAATATAATTGGTTTTAAATCCATAATGTTAAAGATACGATTTTTGATAGAAAATCCCTCAAATGAGGAGGTGGAGGAGGAAATTGTAAATATTCACTGCTATTTTAAAATGTCTACAGAAATGTGACAATGGACAGAAGAAGTCGAGTGAGTCGAGTGTCAATATCAGATTTGGTGTAGAAAGGTCTCAGATTCTGTATGCTTGGGAAAGCTGCATGCTGTACTGTTGTGCTGTACATGACAACAATTTAACATCGCCGTTAGACAATTTCTTTGAAGATAGCAAAACACCAACAAATAATTTGCAGCTCGGCAGTAGTTGTTCTAACGTTCATCTTCCCTATCCGCACTACAGCTCGGTTGTTGGGCTGTCTGGCTTGCATCAGGTAGGAGCATCTGAAAGACAAAATCCGCATGAAGCGATTAGACAGTGACGAGGAGATTTAGGCAAAGTATAGATGCAGCTGAGAGGAAAACCAGGAGACTGGTACACCTATCGCGACAACATGCAGGCTCTAACATATAGCTCACGTGGCGTAAGGCCTTAGAATTTATTAAGGTTATTATTTACACACTTCAAAAAGTCATTAATTAAATTTATTTTTGTCGCTGTTTTCCTCAAAACGGCTTTTTACATTCTGCAATGTACGTTTTCTCAGAAATTGTATGACCAATTTAATTCAAATTTTTACACAGTTGCGTAGTTATATACTTTATTTCACCATGTAATTAATAGTCATACTGATATGGTCATTCATACTGCATGTTAAATACACTGAAAGCGTGTTATTTTTCTATTGGAAATGTAGAAAATAACAAATAATATTTATTACTATTATTATTACTCTAATGAAGACACAAGTTTCTCTGTTCCTCAAATTGTTCCCAATATGTGTGTGAAAAAGTATTCACGCTTATTCTACGTTAGCTTTGAGAAAACATACATTGAAACCAATGTTTTGAATTAACTGAAAAACAGGAGTTTCAAAGAACTCATCGTAACTAAACGGCTAATCTAATCAGAATAAAATTCATGTAACATTTGTAAGATACATATAAATTGATTGTTTTTTTTTTTTTGTAAATTATGGTCATTATTGATGTAATAATTTCAGAGATAAAAAACGATAACCTGTCATTATTGGTCATTTCAGTCTTCAACCTTTCTTTGAGTAGAGGCTGTGTAAAAAAAGTTTGTGGACTCTATATTTGGGTAATGAATTGGGGAAAAACGTAGAGAAAGACTTAGTATTTCTATGTGGAAAAAGTGGTATTTATAGCCAATGAATTAGGAATATCATGGTAAAAATAGATATTTATAGGCGGAAAACATAGGTGTTTGTAGCCAGTGACTTCGAGAATCAAGCATTATATTTGCAACTGCAATAAACCAAATCTTGAATAAGATGAAAAGAATATGTGGTTTATTACTTACTGAACGATCCACGTATCTAGGGTCTGTGATTTTATTATGTAAAATTTATGATGTCGATAATGATGGTTATTATCATCTTCATCATCACCATCACATTCCACTAGCAAAATGGAGAGTTCATTATACAGGGTGATTCAGGAGCATATTTTCGAAGACATTTTGAGCAAAATTGTCGTATAAACATGGGTCCTATTCTCAATATTTTCAGAGGTACACTAACTACTGTAGAAGTTGTTTGTAAAATACCTTTTTTCTTTAGTTGTAAGTGTAAAAAAATATTACAGACAAATAATAAATTATTCAAAAGAATCATTTCTTTAATTAGGTAGTATTCTGAAGCTACAATTATGTTGTGAATTCAATTGTTGCTTCGTACAGAATTTTTTATTGCTATTTTTAACCACAAAATTACATTTTCCTTACGGACTTATCACAACAATAATTGCTACAAATCACGCCAACCTTCTAAATTCTTTAAGAATGAAATTAGGATACAAAATTTAACTGTAAAGAATTATGTTTCTAGAAGTCATGTGATCTGTAACAATTGTTGTGATAAGTGCGTAAGAATAATGTCATTTTCAGTTTAAAATTAAAAAAAAAAAAGTCTGTATAAAGAAACTAAAGTATTAACAACACATTTTTAGCTTCAGAATACTAGTCAATTGAAAAATTATATTTCTGAATAGTTCATTTTCTATTTGTAATATATTTCACCCTTAAAACTAAATAAAAGAGGTATTTTTCAAACAATTTCAAATTTGTGTAACAGAGAAAATATTGAGAGTAGGACCCACGTCTATATGACATATGATAACGTATGTAATATGCAGTATACTACAGTTTTATTGCCTTATCTGATGGAAATCACGTACATTTTTTGTCCGCCTAAAATTCCATTCTTTTCGGTCGAAACAGAACGCGCGTGCTTTGAGTAAGAAGCAAACCCGGCTACACTGAGGCATTGAATCTTTTTTTAATCTGGTATTCATTATAATTTATCTTTAAATATATATCGTAATTCCTTTGATATCTTCCTACCTAAAGCTAGTTGTTTTCACGAGGATTATATACCTTCGGGCATTCCAATGTATGCTACATCTTAACGTCTGCAATGTTACAGACTTCATCTTCAGTGAAAATTTGCACTATCCGGAAGGTGACCTACATTATGTCTGGCTAATCTAAGCAACGGAGCGTCTTTAGATGAGTTTCCATGTCATAGAGACTGATGATGATATATTTTAAACTTCTGCATTGATTGTGCTGAGAAACAGATTTTTGGGTAGTACGGTGTTCTACTGCGTGCTGGAAAGTAATATCGCCAGCGTTTCGGAACTGAATACAGGTCTCATCTTGAAGGCATCCGCCTTCAAGGTTTATCCACAATGTTAGACTTATAACGTCTGGCTACTCCATACAACTGGGCTTTTGTCGGTGAATTTCCTTCCCATATACGCTGATGACATAAAATGTTACGCTTTTATGATGTTTGCATTGAAAAGGATTTTCTCCCTTTTGCAGGAACTTAACATTTCCAGCGTTTTGGAACTAATTACAGGTTGAATTTTCACGATAAATTATTAATACAAACTGAAGGATCAAAGGATCACCTTCTCTCTTGCCCAATGTATGCCTAGCAAATTCAAGCAACAGGGCTTCTTTCGGTGTGTCTTCTTCCCACAGAAGTTGATGTAAAATTTAAGCTTGCACGGTGATTGTGTTGAGAAGCAGAATCGTTTATTATTCTACCCTATGCTAGAACTATCATCTCCAGCGTTTCGGAATTGTATACAAATTCCATTTCCAAGGTAAATTAGTGCGACGCGAAGGGTCATTCCATTTTGATTCCAAAGAAGCTATCTTTTTCGGTGAGTTATCTCCACATTAGACTCGCACAGTTATTGTGTTGAGAAGCACTTTTTGTTTGGGGTTATTTTACAATACGTTAGATCTTAACAACGCCAGCGTTTAGGACCTTTTCACAGGTCCCATTTTTGGAGACACATTTTTACGTACTCAAGGTCGTATATTATTTTGGGCTAATTGTGCCCGACTATTTAAAATAACTGTATAATTTTTAGCGAGTTTCCTCACCTAAAAGAGTGATTACATGAGATTTTAGGGTTTTAAAGTGATTGTGTCGATATAATTGTTTGGTATTTCACTATATGCTGGAATTTATCATATCTAATATTCAGGGACTACATACAGGTTCTATCTTCAGGATAAATATTACTATGATCATTACACTTTTACTACGTCTTTCAACTAATCATGCCTGCGTATCGCACAATTTTATCGTGTCCCTAGCATTTGTTTAATTTTATCGCGTCCCTTTCATTTGTTTATTTTTATCACCACCCTAGTATTTGTTTCTTTGTTTGCCAACATTTTAAACTGCACTGGTCTGGACGTCAAAAAAAAAAAAAAAAAAAAAAAAAAACAGAAAATTACAAACCACTCCAGTCGATGCACAGCAGTTTCAAATATGACTCGCATTGGCATTCAATAACAAGAATTAATAAAGATCACTGGTCATAGGTATGGATCTTCCCTGAAACGCTATTTGCAAGTAAATGAAGAGAACCATTCGGAAATCCTGAATAAGTTGAGGAATACACTATGCACATCAACGAGTTCACTTCTTTTACGTACACGTCCAATATAACATCAACTGAACCACCAACCACTAAAACATTCACATTTTAAAATTGTACTTTCAATAATATTGTTTATTTTAAAATTATTCATGTTTATTTTTTATTTCATCATTACTAATTAAAAATTGTCTAATATATATTTATATTATTTAGGTTATGTTATAGCTTCTGCTATATGGTATTATGGATAGTCACGTATCAGAGATTGTTTAATATTAAGATTTATTGAAAACCATCTGTCAAGTGACGTTGTTTACTGAGATCCGGATGATTGAAGTGGAATGCAACTGTTTTAATAAAAATGAAACGGAATCAACAAAGCCTTCTTGACTAGTAACCTTCCACAGAGTTCAATGAAGATTCCATAGTTGGCACGACTGATAACAAGAAAACAGCTAATCACGTTGCTTACGAGATGGTATATAATCTCGTAAGCAACAGCTACTGCCATCTTGCCTGTCTCATTTGTCAGGAATCGCCAGAAATAGAAGGCCCAACACATTAGATGATTCTTTAGGTCGTTCTAAATTCCCCGAAGATTGAACCTGAAGAGTTTAAGTTCCATCACACGTTGAAATTCCCAAAGTATGCTTTGTCTTTGATTAATTTATGATTAATAGGCGAACAAATAAGAACGTAGTGGAGCTTTTAATGCAAAAACTTCTGTCTTAGGGTTGTTACGTCACTTCCTCAATTCATAGGCAAATTATTTTGTTGATTCCGATTGTTATTTCCTAAGTTACGTGTACTTTACTGTATACGGAAGGTTTTTGTACGAAGGAAAGTAATTCAATCGAGAATTGTTTCATTTTATCTATATTCTATGGGAACTGGAAAGCGAAATCCAAAATGTAAAAACACTCAAGTCTGTGTTTTTGTTATCTCCAAGCATCAATTATTAAAGTCAACGTGATTTAAGGGAGGAAGAATCCCAAAAGACCAAGGGAGACATACATCTCTCTTATCTCCTGACTTCTTGTACATGATTTCCGACTTCACAACGCTCCTTCTTTCCTTCATTCTGCCTCACCATAAAGCCTAATCCCATTTTGTATTCCCTGAAATTCCATTTTAATGTTATTCTTTTATATCCTATATATATATATATATATATATATATATATATATATATATATATATATATACACACACACACACACATACGACTATTTCGGCGGCCATGATTATGCATCATACTTCGCATTTTTTATGATGGCGGTGAATAAACAGTGATAAGGCCATACAGGAAGTGTGTAGCTTAACTTTCAAACTGAATGATTTCTTCTCTGGGACCGTTTACGTTTCTTCATTTATAAATTTCGCAACTCATCAAAACTTGTTGGCTTATCAATATGAATACTTTGTGAATAATCTTTCCGGTTTCTCTTTGCCTCATTATAACCGAAAATCATCGCTTCAATAGTTTGTTATAATTGGCCATCCGTTTTCTCGCACTATATTTCTACGAAACCGTGATTTTGCAGTCCAACAGTTCCAATACATGCATGCATGCATGCATGAATACATACATGCATGCATACATACATACGTAAATACATACATACGTACATACATACCTAAAATTTAATATAGAAAATATATTAGTAATTTGGATTCGCAGTTGCGATTTTTGTTATTCGAATCTGGCTGTAACTAACTGAACAATTCAAGTGAATTCGAATACAGTAGTTGAATATTAAAAATGGGCCAAACTTTCAGTGTTATAAACTCGTTTTAAGAGACTAGACTGAATGTTAATCTCGAGAGACAGCGAAATAGCGGAAGTGTGAAAGAGAACGACGGAAACAAAGTGAATTCGCAACCCTAGCAGAATAACACAAAAATTGAAATCGTACAAAAAAAAAAGCGAATATAAATATACACATATGCGTTACTGTAGAGGTTGTCCTTGTCTGTGTGTCCATATTTTTATTGTATTATTTGAGTACAACTTCTGCAATCTTGTTATTTCTTAGTATGAAATAGAGAGGAAAAAGTTATATTTTCTAGGTGTTGGTAATAGGAAAGTGTTTGGAGATGTGTGTGTATAGTTGAAAGGAAACAAAGACAATGAAAGACCGAGGGAATGAGAGTTTCGAAATTAAAGTAGACTTTTTACACTTTTGGAAATAACTTGAGTAACGCTAAATAAGACAAAAGTAGTGCCTAATGTACGAAGTGTTTATACGGTACGATAGTCTGTAACTTTTCGTGGACAAAATTCTACCGTGTCGATCCATCAATCCCCCGTCACTCTCCATTTCAATATCCATTGTCATTACTAAGACAGTATTAACGAAAACGGTGTCGGCGTGATGTAGTATTGTGACTGGCGTACAGATGGCATCATTGTGAGCAAACTTAGTACACCTTCGTGGAGAAGGATGGAAGGACACACCTTAGGTCTACCCATAGACTTACTAAATAACCGCTAGACCGCTCACTGGCGCTAATGTTATGCTCCCAAATTGAACAGGCAAGAAGCGGCCATTTGTTTGGTAGAACTGAATAAGTAGAGTTCTTTCGTGTGCTGCTTTTAATTATAGCAATGCACACGGATGTAAAGATAAAGAAGGAAGGAATGTTATATTTTACTGGTTAGTTAATCCATAATTTCTACGACGAATTTTTCTCCATATTATGTTACAGAAGACAAACTATTGTACTTGTCATGTGACTCTTCATGCTTCAAGTTTCCTCGAGTAAAGATTAACCGAAAGTGGATAGGTGCAAAACGCAGAGAGAACTTCTACTCTACAATGAATCATTCAGTGTGTTTAACTCATTTGAAGATAGTTGTTACCTTTCGAACTACGTTATTACACATTGTTATTGCCCTTCATTCACTCCATATCATTCATTTTCTTCAAACAGCTGTTGTTTCAGTGCATACATGAACAATTATTCACCGAATTTAAAGATACCGAAACTGCATAAATTATAAAATGGTATCTTTTTAAATACAAATGATTGCAAGTAATTCTTCTTGTGTGAGTTACGGATTAATGAAACATTTTCTTCTGCTGCTGCTGCTGCTGTTGTTGCTACTGCTACTACTGCTTCTGATGATGATGTGATGATGATGATGATAATAATAATAATAATAAATAATAATAATAATAATAATAATAATAATAATAATAATAATAATAATAATAATAATAATGCTTTTTAACTTCATACAGCAGTTTAACCCACAGACTGAATAAAAAAGTTGACATAGTAATTCTTTTATTAACCGAGTTTATGAATATTCACATTCAGAGTTCCTATGAAAATGATGCACGTCTGACAGCCAGGATTGCCGGGTATCGCTATTTAGGCGGGATTTTCCCAATTTCCTTATTGAATCCCGATTAAAGTCAGGATTGACAAAAATCCCGATTTTACAGATATTAGCCTACAATATATTTAAATTATTTCTATTTCCCATTATCCGATATTTTTATTTATATATTGACTCAGATGGTAACATTGTAAACATAGAGGTAACTCGCGGATATTTAGTAAGTCTATGACGTAGCCCAGCTGATTGCCGTAAGGTAACTTAACTCGAAAAATAATACTTCTCCTAGTTCTACCGCATTGTTTATTAATCCATTTCGGTCCCTAGTCACTGCTCTCGCAATTAGTAAACATTGTGTATTTTAAGTGCGTTGAGTGGCAAGAAAGACAGCGTTTTGATATCATATTTTACACTAATAACAGACACATATAATTGCTGCATTTCATAGTTTAGTGAACTATGTTTAAACATGGATTCATCGTCAGATACTGAAACTGTTGCAGTACCGGTTCCGAAAAAGAAAAGTTGCAAAATTAATTTAGTAGAAAATAGTTAAACATATTCGTGGTTAATAAAAGAAATAAATTATTATAGTATTCACTGTACTGTGTGTCCTTCGTATTTTAGTGTTTCTCACTAAGGCGAGTAAAAAGCACGCAAACACTACTTTACAGAAAACTGCTATAAGTCTTATAATAAAGTGTTGATAAGTCTAATATCTTAAGTTAGATTCTGATATCCCGATTTCCCTCGCAGAAAACCTAGAAACTCTACAGACAGCAGAAACACTCGTATTAAAGGTATCTCGCAAAGGAAGTATTGTTCCTTTAAACAAAAACATTTAGCTTTCGGATACGCAATACAGCATGTGTTCAAATAGGCTTAGCGGTTTCGAAATCCCGCGCGTTTTCTTCCAAACAAATGGCGGCTTTCCGCTGCTTCAATTTGGGAACATATTTCTCGCTTCTCCGCTACGGCGTGGTAGGGGCTCGGGTCTACCCGGCTAAATCTACAGATGGAACTATAGTCCGAGTCAGCTTACTTCATACCCTATGGGTGAAACCTAACATTTTTACCCATTACTACATATGCTAGTGGATTGTGGTGATTTCCTACTTTGCAGGTTTAATTTTCTTTTGTCAACTTCGTTTCGAATTTCGATACTGACAAATACTACAAATGGTAGTGATTTTGTAATTGTTATGTTGGCAGCTGAGACAGACGTTGTCAGTATTGAAGTTCCATGAAATTAAAATTCTACTAGATTTCTGAGCCGGTTACTGGAAACTAGTGAAATTTGAACATACTAATTGTCAATTGATATCAGTATTAATATTAATACGAGTACATACTAGTTATTTTATGTGTTGCATTGGGGCTACAATTCAAAACTGTAGTCAGTTAAGTGTATAAATAAATAATACATACTTGGGTGTGATAATCCAGGTGGGCAATCGATAGAAATACCATTTCACATTTTAATGAATTTCTTTCGTCTTTAGATTTTTATTACAATAATGTCCAAAAGAAGAAAAAGCAGGCAGCGATTCCAACAAGAAAGCGTAAAGCGTGCTGCGAGAGTCGGGTAACTTCCCCTACTGGCGCTATTTTTTTTTTTTTTTTTTTTTTTTCAGATTTAACCGAAAGCACATAATGAAGAAGGAATTATGCTCACGGAGAGAGCAATTATAACTAGAATAGCAAAATTATTAAAAATAAGTATTCTTAAGCGTACATTTTTATTTTATGGTGGAATTTGGTTTTCGGAGCTAGTACTAATAATTTCATATGGTCAAACAAAATATAATTTTAGGATAGGTCTCGTGAATTGTTTAGTCAAACCAATGAATTTCACATTGCCAGACAAAATACCTAACATGATCATCCCTTACCCGTATAGTTTTCCTAGGAAAATATGGTACACATTATTGAATTATTTAGAATAAACTTCCAAAAAAAAAAGGTAAAGTACGGTAAGTAAACAAGTCATTGAATAATTTGAATAAGTCATTCATTATCATATGGTGATATTTGGTAACAATTGGCAACACTGACAAGACGGCAATATTTGTTGTTTAGGAACTGTTCTTACGTGACCCTGACAATACACAGCTGAGTTCAACAACATATAGGTTGGTACGATACAATAACCCCTTTAAAGGCTGTGATTCTAGCCCTCAGGCTCCTCCTCTAGAAAGTTAAAATATACCTTAACAATTTATAAATTGTATAGTTTAAGTAGATATAAGTAATATTTTTTCAGAAATTCAAATAAAGTAGCTTATCATACAAGTGATTTGCCTCTAAAGCATGGGTGTCCATACGCCTATAGAACCAGGAGATATTGCACGTCAAGCATGCTCTGCTAAGGTCAATAACTTTCCTTTTAAAATAGCAAAAAAAAAAAAAACGACATTAATGAATATGCGATGAGGGTTGCTTACGCCAAGGGTTATCTCGTACGAGTTACAATTGGACATATTCTATGCTCTAAAGTATTTAGATTGTTATTCAAATCTGAATAATAAGAAGAACTAATACTCGTATTTAATAATAAGATTCTAAGTACACACTTGTCAAGTTGCTGTGAAAATGATACGTTTGACGGGATTGCAAAACACTATTTTATTTCAGACATTTCCTAGTAATTTGTGGTATTGGGAGAGTTGAGGCTTAAAAATGATATTTTTAATTATTTTTTCCTTATATACGGCAATTTCTTTTGCATTCCTTGTAAGAAAAGGACTACATATGTAGCAATAATTTTACTACAATTTACGGATATATATCAAAACACAACCATGAAGTTTTGTGCAGAGTTATTTTCTATCTTACATCTATCTTCTGCTTAAATTCTTACAGTAAATTGTAGATGAAGTAAAAAATAAGAATATATAACAAAGTCGAATTTATTTATTTATAAACCTGGACAGGACAGGGACAAACTGACAGAATTGAGGCACTCAGAAGCAAAGTAATATAAGTGACATTTTTTTAAAAAAGTGAGATAAGTACATATTCTAAACCTTTAACGTCACTTCTGTTCAGAGAAAAAGTAATATAAGTGCAGTTCCAGTCAGTGCTGGTCCATGTTGGCCTTACTCTTGTATTACAATGCATACAGAGTTTGACTGAGAGGCAAACTAATACAAGTGCGTTGTTTACATAGTGTTGTTGCGTTTCTTCTGTGTATGACTAATTCATTTGCCATAAGGGAGAGAGGTAATAGATTACATATTCGAAACATCTCCGTGGAAGGCCTGCACACATTGAGCTGGACCAACTATACAGTGATCCAATAAGGATAACTTTTGCTAAGTGTAGCAACTTGCAATAGCTAAAGAAATTCATCCCACTCATATACCACTCTTTCTTTGATGACCTGAAGCATTAGGATGGGCCTATAATAAGGACTGTAGGACGTGGAAAAGTGCGTGGAAGAGGAAGTTGAAGGAATATTCGCGGTAGGAGCACTATAGATGCACTTCGTGACAGATACATAGATATTTCAGCAGAGAGAGATGTGACTTTATTAGATGAGGCTAGTGACGTAATGAACAGCGACTAAGGCTGAATTTCATTTAAAATTTGAAAATTTCTTAGCCCTATTCTTTCGGGGTACCAAAAACCGCATCAACTGTTGCCCTAGGAATTGAATATAACATTCAACCAATCAGGCACTATGTATTAAAAAAGGATCTAAAAATACATTTAAAATTGCAAGCCTCACCCAGATCTCAGATGTTCTTCAAACTGTCAGATAATATCCTATGTAATTTCTACAAAATAAACAAAGAAGAAATACCAGTCTATATTACAGACATATTCATTGCTAAAACTCCAGTTGTAAATGAATTTCCTCTATGAAAATTGATAATTCCAGAACATAGCCAACAAATTCCACGAAATCCTTTCAAAAATGATCATCCACACATTCTTAAGTTAGATGCCATGAAACTACTCTACAGCACATATAAGGATTACCTTCAAATTTATACAGATGAATCTCTAAACCCTGATGATGGAACATCAGGAGCAGGGTATTATATTCCAAAATATCAAGATAATTACTTCATACCATGTTCAGCCTCCTCCAGTCTTGACACTGAATTGCTAGCTAATGATGCTGCTCTTTAGTGTATTACTCAAATTTCTGAAAGATCTATTTGAATACTTACCGACCCCTATATTTAATATAATCAAATATGTACCACACCTATACGCACATAGAATTATTGCAATTCAGAAAGAACTAAGTGAACTAAAAAAACTCCAAAAGAAAATAAAATTTCAATGGATACCTAGTCATTGTGGTCTAACTGGAAACGAGAAAGTCGATAACGTTGCGAAACAGGCAACATATTTGCAACCAAGACCTCTTCAATTGATATCTCTATCCAGTGCCTTTACTTCAGTAAAGTTTCATTTTATAAACATGTTGATCAACAACTGGCTCTCTTCTGATACAGGAAAAATTTTACAGTCCGTTAAAAAAAATCGAAAGCCCTGGAAATTTACAAAAACTTGTCCAGACATGTTCAAATATTTTTAACAAGAGTCAGAACAGATCACATTGTCATATAATTGTACCTACACCGATTTCACTTTTCTGATACTGCTACTTGTATGTGGTGTAATAATCATGAAGAAGATCTGGAACACATTCTTCTATACTGTCCATCCATAAACCACAAAAGAAATAAATTAAAATCATCAGTATCAGTTGCACAAGACACATCCCTGCAGTATATATTGTCTACACCCTACACCCCAACTCTGGCTACTAGCAACAGGCGTCTATAATGAACACAGATCAAAATACTCCTAATTTACTATGAAAAAGAATAACTGAAAATACTACAGTAGAATATAGTTGACTTTAAGTTGTCTACAAACAACTGGATACATTAAGAAAATTGATTGATTGATTGATTGATTGATTCTTTCGGTTATACAGACACATTTTTTGTTATAATATGATAATAAGAAAGCTCAAGTGCTGTTAAGACAGAAATGTTTCAATGTTGTAAGCAATGTCCTTGTTCTTGTTTTAAATAATATAAAAATACTGATAACCATTGCACAAAAATATTTTCGTGGCAAAATAATACAAGTGACTTTAGGACCCTATTTTACCTAAACTGTTTTAGAATAGAAAATTTCTATTTAGAAGTTAAAAAATATAAGTACCAACATATACAACTGTAAATTTACAGCAACATAGTCCTGTAACAGATTTTTAAATTTCTGTTTCAACTTCAAAGTCACTTATCTCAAAACTTACTAAATGTCACTTGTAGCACTTTTCCTCTGAGTGCCTCAATTCTCCTTGTAATTTATAATATTTCAGTTAACTTTGTCCAAAGCACATCATTATTTATCTCCTAAAGCCTTGGTTGAACGTTAATATAAATACAATAATGCATAATGAGGGTTTCAGGGTTTAAAATGAAGAAAATATTTGTGTGTACTTGCCCCTCCATTGGCATTGCTTACCTGTAACTCGTCAAGAAGCCGTGAGATTCGCTGATTTTTTTCCGTGAGCTTGATAATTTGATCATCGCGGTCAGAGTGGGCAGATAGAACTTCATTTTCAGATTCCAATGTGTTTTTTAAGTATTCATCTTTCAAAATTAAATTTTGTGATCTCATTCGATCTTCTAAGTCGTGTACTCGTCTTTTATATTTATCAACTTCCTTTTGTAGTGCATTATAAATTTTGCCAAGATGTTCTGTTTTGGCTACCAAAACTTTCAACCGGGCCATAACGTCCTCCTCTTTCCTTAATTTGTGCTGTAAAGAATTTCAAAATTCAACTGTAAAATTTTATATTCAGTTTCCTCCTTTCAAGATTACTACACTATTGCAACGAAACAAAGGCGTGAGATTATAAAATATTTTCATCTTATAATCATATCTCGTTATATGGTACACAGAGTGACTTCACTCATCCTGTTTCCTTCTGTCTCAATTTTAATGATCACATATCAATGTATCAAAATTATAATTAGATAAAACTATGTAGCGTGTGTCATGCTATGCTGTAGGACTATAAAGTCTAGAACTTACTGTAAAACTTTCACATAGGTAACTGGTGTAGTTTAGACAACGCAAATTAGACTCGAGATTTGACGCTGTGCTCGGGTAAGAGTACAAATCACATTTGGGTTTCCTTCCGAAATATTTTTTTAAATCTAAGGCAAATGTTAGGTAATTCCATGGTGAACCCTGACATTCATATCCTATCAAAAAGTAGAACACAAAAGTGTGATACATCAGGAGAACACATAATTCTCCAACATTCTCTTCGAGCATTAGTATGGACAATGATTTCGAGTATGAACTGAGGTGCGGAAGGAACGTATTAGTAGTCTTTTTGAAGGAAGCTAGAAAAAATGGACACCATGCGATATTATTCAAAGAGAGACTGATAATCAATGGAGAGTTATTCGTTGTGCAATGCGGTTTGGGAAGTATTAATAAGTCTGATATATGCGATAATACAGATGATAGAAAAAGAACAGAGATAAAGGACAAAGTTAGGGGTATAGTCAAGAAACATTCATTGAAAAGTAATGGTGAAGTAGTGGAAAGAAAAAAACAGGAATGCGAGCTAGTACTGAGGTAGGATTCCAGCAGAATTCAGCAACTTCCAAACAGGCGTCAGATGTGAGAGCGAAAACCTCGCGTAGCCTTCTTACGTCAGAAGAAGATAAATGTTGTGACGTCAGGAGTAGTGCCATTAAAAGTTTGATGGATACTTGGGTGAAGTCAGTGATGACGTCATCTCAAGGCCATGCTAAAATGAACTAAACTAGAAAAGTGAGAGAAATAGCGGATACTTCTTTGGTGTCAGCATTCGACTCCAAGAGAATGTAGGTCGCCAGCTGAAGAAGAAAGAAGTGTCCAGGAAAGATGGGGGGGGATAGAAGGGGTAGTGAATAGAAGAGGAGATATTGATAATGATAATAGATCAGATAGTGAGAAAAAAACGAGTACTAAAAAAAGACAATAATTTAAGAATATGATATAACAGTAGGGGAAAATAGCAGAGGAATCTGTACGGCGAAGAGACTGAGAATAATGATTGAGTAATTGTAAAAGATCGTGGTATATTTAATAACAAGGTGACAGTAGTGCGTAAGTTAATGAATTAAAAAGTAAGGTGAGCTAGCCAAGATATGAGTAGCTTAATATCAAAGACGGACATCTGAACTCAATCGAAATTTAGATAGCTGTGGTTTCTTATACAATTTTTCATGCTCTTTCCAGTTATAGTGAAACCATATGCAAACTCTAACACTACATTTATAAAATAAATTGTGTTAAATATTACAAAGAACAGTGTGAATTAAAAAATTGCCTTTAGATCAAAACTATGGAGACGACAGATGTCCGTCTTTGATATTAAGCTACTCATATATGTCAGTAAGGACTAAGAAGTATTAAAGATGAAATGTAGTATCAGAGTGGAAGAGAACATGAAAGATAATTTATGCCACATGAGTAAAACAGTGAAGAGAGAGGAACGGGAATGAATAGCAAATGTAGAGAATATAAAGACTGAATCAAATAGTAAATAGTACTGTTAGGATTAGTACGATATATAGTGATAGATGATTAAAGTACGAAATAGAGGAAGTGATAAGTGAAATGAATGGACACGGAAGGACTCAGTTGATAAATGAAGGAAGAGAGGAGCATGAGTGGGTCACTAAATTTATAAATGATGTAAATAGTGTATGAAAGGGAATGCTGGCCCGAATACTGCAATGTGAAGGGCCAGCATTCATTCATTCATTCATTCATTCATTCATTCATTCATTCATTCATTCATTCATTCATTCATTCATTCATTCATTCATTCATTCATTCATCCATCCATTCAATCATCCATCCATCCATCCATTCATCCATTCATCGATTCATCCATTCATTCAGCATTCTGTCCAAGGGCAGATCTTTCACTGCAAACTCAGAGTTTTTCCAATCATACCTATTTTCTGCCTTCCTCTTTGTCTCCCCATATTATCCATGTATTATCTTAATGTTGTCAAACATATATCTTCTTCTGCTCCCGCACTCTTCTCCCTTTCACAATTCCTTCCAGTACATCCTTCAGTACACAGTTTCTTCTCAGCCAGTTACCCATCCAATTCCTTTTCTGATCAGTTTCAGCATCATTCTTTCTTCACTCACTCTTTCAAACACAGCTTCATTTCTTATTCTGTCTGTCCACTTCACACGTTACATTCTTCTCCATATCCTCATTTCAAATGTTTTTATTCACTTCCCTTCACTTAGTCGTAATTCCATGTTTCTGCCCCCATACAATGCTACACTCCATACAAAGCACTTCACTGGTTTCTTCCTTGCTTCTTTTTTCAGAGGTCCGCTCTTTTTCTATTAAAAGCTTCCTTGGATATTGCTATCCTCCTTTTGACCTCTTGGCAGCAGCTCATGTTACTGCTTATAGTATACCCCAAGTATTTGAATCTGTCCACTCTCTCAACTGCCTCATTCGGAATTTGCAAGTTCACCTTTATTTTTCTTCCTATGACTATGGTCTTCGTATTATTTGCATTTGTCTTTATCCCATACTGCTCACAGCTGTCATTTAGCTCCAGTAGCATACCCCTTAGTATCATCTCCTCCTCTGATAATAACGCCATATCATCAGCAAATCTCATGCACTTTATTTTTTTCCTCCTACTATCACTTCTCCCATGTTCTGAAAACAGTTCTTTACTAAATTCACCAAGTAGATGATGAACAGTGTAGGTAATAAAGGGTATCCTTTACGAACTGTTCTCCCAATTTCACTTCCTTCCGACATTCATTCTCCTATCCATCTTTATTCATCTCTAATTCTTCATCACTTTGTATTGCTTACAAATAACTGTTATATGAAATTGTTTTATTTTGTTTTAATTATGGACATATATGAAGATTAATTATGCTGAATTTGGCATATAATGTGAAATCGACTGCATATACAGTACATGATGTTCAATGTATAAGTTTTCAAGCCCATATACTAGATCTAACCTGCTTACTTCCAGCATGCTAGGAACGGGGGGGATTTGAATATATAGATTAATACATAGCAGTCAGTTAATATATAGCATGGGAGAAACATATTTTAATTGTAGATACAAATAATTCATAGCAGTAAATATTGTTGTCTATGTAGGCATCCAGTCCAATATTAGATAAGTTTCCAAAGAAATTGAAGTTTTTTGGAACTATTAATGGAATGTAATAAAGAAATGCTGAATATATTGTTCAATTAATATCAACTACTAAATCAACAAATAACATGAATGTGTGATTTTCATTTATATAAATATTTGAATACCTTGTCTTCTGGCAGGATTAGAATTTTGGTTCCAGGATCTGTTGTTCTCTCCTTGGCGTCTGTCCTGTTTTCTAAGGATGATATTTTCTTTATTAGCTTAAGCTGATTTGTAGCTTGCATTAAATATCTGTCCTGATCACAAGATTCTTCCCGCAAAGCCTAAGTAACAAACAACAGAACTGTTCTGTAGCTTAACAATAGGATTGACAAGATACACTCTTAAATATTGATATATACTTGCATCAACTGATAATTTTCAATGTAACAGCAACAGTTTTGAACATTTTTCATTGATGTAGTAATTTTGTTACGTAAATTTCAAAACCAAACTTTGACTGTTAACTCACCAATTTCAAGATATTTGTGTATATGCTCTAACAGGTAAATGTAGGCATATTTATATATTGTGCGTATATTAATTTCTGTTTATTATAGCCACGAAAAATCTGTTATCGATTTGGTCATGCGAATTACACAGGGTTGCGAAATTAAATTTTGGTTCAAGGCTTTTAATATGGAACGTTGATTTTTATTAATTGTTGGCTTGTGTTGAAGGATCTGCCTTTCACGTATGAAAAAAAATATTGTAATGATTTGAAAAATTGCCATATTTATAGTTCCATTCATGCAATATAACAAATTTAAATATATAAATCAAGTGAGCTTTGAAAGTATCTATATAGTAAACAAAAATCAAAATAAAACTGTGAAGTTTAATGATTGGTGGCCTTCCTATCAAGATTCTTTGGATGTCTATATGCAGAAATTCGAAATCAGCATTAAAAGATGGTTTCACTTTTATAATTAACGGTTTCTGTTTCTCGAAGCGCATTCAGTGAATTAATGACCACTTGAGCTGATGCCCTGATTCATCCCTGCATGTAGAAGGACTTATATCAACATTGGAACCCATTGCATCACTAGAAATGAAATCATTCTGAAGCCAGTTTCGCTATCAGTTGCCATCGTAAACTTCCCAATTGAAATATCAAGCATTTTGGGGGGAAGAAGTTTTTACATATCCTCTGCCCCATTATATGGATTAATTTTGTAGTCTTCTTATAAGAAGTAGCTCTCTTGCTATGACGTGATGGTGGTTTCAGTGTTACACAAGACACTGTGAATGAACTTTGTAGTTCCCAAGAACTCAAAGCCCAAAACGCATGGAAGATATCTCTTCATTTTCTTCATCTATATTATTGCTGTGATGATTAAACTGCTTTAATCCTCTCCTCCCTTTCATTTTACCCTCATGACCACCATATTTCTGACCACTATTCCGTAAATGCTTGGCTATATTACGCTTCCAAGAACTACGATCTCTTTTTTTCTTCCATTTCCCTTGCGATAATATAGATTCTTCTTCAGAACCTGATTCGTCAGAACATGTAGCATTTGAAACTCGAGTATCTCATGAATATCACTAAAATCACCGAAGTTCACGATTTCCATGTCACGCTGTTCACCTGTTTTACTTTTTCCATCAGTACAATATTCTGTAATAATACATGTGTGTTGAAATATTCCATTACTTGTATAAATAATAGTAATTATGGCAATAATAGTTACCGTATTATTATATATCACTATTTATTTATTTAGAAAAGAAGAGTTTGAATCTCGAAATGAAGAAGTTATGTTTCCATTCATCGTAATGACATGTTAGTTGTGGCCATTTATTATGAGATAAAAATGAAATTGTTACACAGTTAAAAAAGTAATAATGAATAAAAAAACATCTTACATTTCATAATTATTGATAATCCATCACATAAATCACATTCTTCTTGTATTTTTCATTTTACAGAAGACATAAAGGTCTGCAGAACACAGTCCAATTATACTATATTTTTTCTGAGCATTCGACTGTTTTTCCAAAGAGTCAAAACTTTAGCTAAACAGATCGCAGCACCAATCGAAGATTCAACTGTACCACTTTTTCCCTGAGCTTTTCACATAACATGCAGTACCGATATCTTATAAAATCAATTTTTCAAATTTTTCCACATGTACCACCTTTTTTTCTGAGCCCTTTAATTTAGGTGGAACGAAGTTTTGAATTCTTTACATATCTTCCGAAAAACTTTAGGCCTATTTTATTGGAGAAACCCGAGTCTTGGATGGATTTGAATGTTGTAACCAAAGGCATGCAAATATTCAACGACACGTCCTTCGTCTTTGAATTCATCTTACCTTTGAGAAATATTTTGTAGCCCTATATTTAAGATCTATATTTTCGCGTTTTTGTGGTTCTTTTACTCTTCGTCCTAGATCCAACTCTTGGATCATTGTGTCAACAGTGCATTGCTCTTTCTTTAAATAATGCATGAGTTTGTATACAAGGTGTTTCAAAATAAGGACCGAATTTCTTAGGGATGATAGATTATGTCTGATTATTCATATTAAGGATAGGAACCTGATGTCCCTGATGAGTCGCTTTTATTCTACGTGATGCCGAAGTTAGCATACCGTACTCTGGGGAACAGACAGCCCTTAGTGCTTTGCAACTAAGTAGGGAAAATTACGTACAGATTAGGCTACTTTTTAACATCCCTCAATGGTATGGATTTCGAAGCACAAGATCTCTACTTTGGTTAAGAAGAGAAGACACGAGAAGTGACGATCAGTTTTATTCAGTTTACGTTTACTTGAATGTAACTCACAGAAGGTGTTCAAATTGCCCGCCGCTGCCGTGAGAACACATTTCCATTCGTCGGACCAAGAACCTTTGGACATCATGTGCGGTAACGCTAACTTCGCCTGCAGCAGCGGCAATTATTGCCACTATGTCGTCCTCAGTGTCTACCGAGTTCTGATACACCAAAGCCTTCATGTGTACCCACAAATAAAAATAAAGAGGCGTGAGATCAGGTGACCGTGCTGACAAATGAGCCGGCCCACCACATGTACTCCGTCGAGATGAGAAACACAACATTAACTGGAGAGCAGTCAGCAGATACACTGCATAGCACTACGTAGTTGAAAGGTGGCTTAGCAATGTAAACAAATAAAAGGTGTTCTTTTCAAATCTGGCTACCTACCTTCCATACCGATAGACAGCATATTGATATTGGATAGCGAGAGAATGAGTCATCGCGGACACCATGTTCCTATGCAGAACATAATCACCCAGGCACAACCTATCATCCCTAAAAAATTCGTCACTTATTTCTGAAAAAAACCTCTATAGTGGGATGTTTCTTGCAATGTTCTGGAAGCGTTTGTGCCATGCTTATGTGTTATTAGTGCGTGCTTCATTCGATCTAGCCGCTTCGAACTGATTCTATAAGTGAGGAGGATATCAATCTTCTGCAGCAGACCGACTTCTTGCAGTAATCCCAATGTAGGTGGCTTTGAAATATTTGACGAAATCTGTCATTCGTCTGTGAATGGTTTCGAGAAGAGTATAAAAACACATCTTCGACAGGGACAATTAATGCTGAAGACAGCAATTCACCGAAAGATTGTTTGATGGTAGCATCATTTTCATCAGTATACGCAGACTGAAGTCCTAGCTCTTGTATCTTCATCCAAGCTCTTTGTTTTAGGTGGAAGAAACAAAGTCAAAGTGTTGCATGTCGAAAAACACGTTGAACTGCTCTTATTATACTCACAAATAACAACAGATGGTTCTGAATTATCCGAGCCATAATCTAAGAATTGCTGTAACACCCATCGGAGTATAACGTAGTACGATTATTTCCTTTTATTTCCCGTTCCCTCCACTTGGAATAATTTCTCTACGATTATAAATTTAATTTTTTTTTATTTATTTTGTTTTATTAGGTTATTTTACGACACCTTATCAACATCTTAGGCAATTTAACGTCTGAATGAGATGAAGGTCATAATGCCGGTGAAATGAGTCCGGGGTCCAGCATCGAAAGTTACCCAGCATTTGCTCATATTGGGTTGAGGGAAAACCCCGGAAAAAACCTGAAGCAGGTAACTTGCCTCGACCGGGAATCGAATCAGGGCCACCTGGTTTCGCAGCCAGACGCGCTGACCGTTACTCCACAGGTGTGGACTTGAAAATTTTGTCTTCAAAATATTCAATACACTAAAGAATTTTGTAATAAAGGTATCGAATTTTGAATTGTTAAGAAATAACTTCAAAATATTGATATAAACTTAAACATTTCTGAATACAAATTGCTAAACGAAACGAATTCCTAAAAATGTATTTACTATGAAATCAAATAAACTTAATCGCAATGGGTGAATTTTCCGTGAATGAGAGTGAAAATAAAAGTCGTTGGGTATAATCAGTTTGGGCGAATATTCCTGCATCAATATTCTTTGGCGAATTTCTTTGGGTGAATTTTCTTTTTGGCTAACTTCCACTGTGCAGTCTAGCCTGGTTCGGGAATAGCCGTACAGTCGCCTACGCTGTCGAGTTTGTACAGCTGGCCGTTCCCGGTGCTCATTTCAAATCACATAATCTCACTAAGGTGAATAAAACCGCCATGATGTTATAGTGACAGAGCGCTGGACTTATAATTCTGTTGAACCGGGTTTGATCCCCGATGTACCCCCGATTTATTACTTATGTTTGTCAATCCCTTATCCAGGTAACTCAGGGGCTCCGGGAGCTTCAGTTTCTCCTCTGTGGCATCCAAACAAATCACTATCATCATCATCATCATCATCATCATCATCTCATTGTGGGTGTAGCGTAGACCAGGTCCTAGACATCTCTGTCGGTAAATTGATGTATTTAACTAGCTTCAAGTGGGTGAATGACGAACAGTCAAGTATCCGCCATTATTAAAAAAATTAATTCAACTAACGCGAATATCTGTCAGTTTTTTATTATTATGAACTAAAAGAAAGATGAGTAAAAAAGAGGCAACATACACGCAAGTGGAATACAATAAAGTTCTTAATGGAAGGCATACAGTACTATATATCTGGTCTAAAGAGAATGTATAGTGTTTAAAAATTGATTTCCATAAATGTTTGATCCACTGACGAAGATCAGTCGGCTAAGACGGTGACCTGCCGATCTGAGCTGCCCTCGGACTCGGGATAGATTCGCGCTTGGCCTCATTACCTGGTTGAGTTTTATCCGAGGTTTCCCCAACCGTAAGGCGAATGCCAGGTAGTCAATGGCGAATCTTCGGCCTCATCTCGCCAAATATATCGCTATCACCTATCCCATCAACGCTAAATAACTTAATAGTTGATACAGCGCCGTTAAATATCCAAGTAAAAATATAATAGTTTGTCGTTTTGTATTTGGTTATTTAATGACGCTAATGGCATTGGTAATAGCGAGTTGATATTTGGCGAGATGAAGCCGAGGATTCACCATAGATTACCTGACATTCGCCTTAAGGTTGGGGAAAACCTCGGAAAAAACTGAACCAGGGAATCAGCCCAAGTGGTTAATTGAATCCGCCCCCGGGCGCAACTCCGCATCGGCAGTCAAGCATCTTAGCCGACTGAGCTACGCCCGTGGCTTAAATGTTTGTCATATGAAGAACCATGTTGTAACAATTAGCCTATAGATAGCCTATAGCAGAGTCGTGCAGATTGGCCCTCCGCACAGCACTGTCAGTCCTAATGCATATGCAGCCCAGACCACCCAAGACCAACACTGCTTGGCGCGGCCGCTTCCTAGCACGTTGCGATGGGCTTCGCAGCCCAGCTTAGTCCACCGCACTCCTCAGCGCTCGTCTCAGCATTGCAGTGACGTCATCCCACCAGTTGATTGCATTCTACCGTTTTCCTGCTTGCGCGCTAGTTGTGCTTTCGCTTGATGTGTGGCATGAGCACAACGGACACAGTACAAAATTAAAATATTTTCCACTGCTGTCGAACACAGATTTAAAAACTGTCCCTATGTTACTTTTTAAAATTTTTATCCGACTCTGTATTTTTTAAATTTCTAGCAGCTATTTTCTCCTTCACTACTTTTTCTCTAAAGAGATTGTATTTTAGAATGTATGTTTTAACGGCCGGTGCCTGTGATAAAGTTTTTTCGGGCTGCTATTACATTATAAAATTTTTTTCGCAAAGATCTTTTTATAAAATATATATTATACAATATATGACAGTGTAATGGGTTTTCTTTTATAAAAGTTCCTTTGATGAAAGATCTTTTATTAAATGTGACTGCAGCTTGTTATCTTTGATAAAATATTTCTATACCGTGAAACAAATATGGCGGCACGCAAATATAACTGGTCTTTTGCTACCACAAAAATTCTGACATCGGAGTATGAAGCAAATGAAATTTAAATAAATAATTTTTATAATATAATATCAATATTATGGGCAAATCCAGAAATGCATATAGAGTGTTAGTTGGGAGGCCGGAGGGAAAAAGATCTTTGGGGAGGCCGAGACGTAGATGGGAGGATAATATTAAAATGGATTTGAGGAAAGTGGGATATGATGATAGAGACTGGATTAATCTTGCACATGATAGGGACCGATGGCGGGGTTGTGTAGGGCGGCAATGAACCTGCGGGTTCATTAAAAGCCATTTGTAAGTAAATAATATTTTATAATAATTTGTATAACTTTTCAAGTCCTCTCGTTATAGCTCTTTCAATAAGTTTTGATGTATACCTCTCTTATCACGTCTTGCAATCCATGGTTTAACATCTGACCAGATATTTATTCACGGTGTTATAAACTTAACGCGTAAATAACAGTGTAAACAAATCGTAAACTTTCCGCGTAAATATTAGTATCAACAAATCCACGGAACGCTTGTTCATTGTTGTGGAACAAGTGTTAGGAGAGATTTGTTCCTAATTTTAGGTCATGTTTGATAAAATCTCCAACTCCTATCTTTTATTAAAGATCTTTGATGTAATATTTTATCATAATATTCTTTGTCAAAGAACTTTGATAGTGTAATAGCAGCCTCACAGAGACTGTATTTTCTTTGCGAAGCACTATTATTTGGACTGATCTTGAACAACAGAAATCAAATGTTTGAAACAGTAGTTGATCGTTGATCGAACCGCACACACAAGTACAAACCCGCACCAACTCAATTCATAAGTAACTGATAGAAGCGGAAGCTTGGGCTCATGCTTTGATACAAACAAGTTCACCGCAGTAAACAAGCAGTCCGCCGCGACCCGTGAGGTGGTGCAGGGTGACGGCACGGGCTAGTGCCGTGCGACACTGCTTAGCCCGTTGCGGTCAGCGGTGCGCAAACCTGTGGACTTGGACAAATCTGCACGACTCTGGCCTATAGGCAACATACATTATGATGTATGTATGTATGTATGTGTGTATAATAATAATAATAATAATAATAATAATAATAATCATATTACGAGGCACTACAGCCCATGAAGAACTATTACCGACCAGACGGCTGCTGGCCTCACGTCCACATGCCAGAAAAGAGGGGACCATCATCCAACCAGAGTGGAGGTATCTGTGGTTGACACTTTGATCCCCCCAGCCGTTATAGGTGGCTTTCGTAGCCGGATTTCTGTATGTATCGTAGCTCCCCAAGTGCATCACGATGCTGGGTACGCACTATTCCAATACACTGGCCGAAATTTGGTGACAAAACTTCTTCCCCCATGAGAACTCGAACTAACTTGTATTCCGTAACGCGAGTTCCAGGCAGGATGCCTCGACTCCACGGCGGGACATGATTTATGTATACTAAAGGTTTACTTACTGCCACTTCATGTTTCAGAGATATTATCTCAGCGTCTTTCATTATAACAAGTGACTTGAGGCTGTTGTCAGTCAGATCTATTTGGGACTGTGAAGAGGAGGCAGCACAGTCACTTGTGGATGTCTATGAAAAGAAAACAAACTGTTAAAATTATTTTGAAAAGATAATGCTAGAATATATTAGGCATTGTGGATATTAGGCACAAACTGGCGATCGAGATTCTTTGTTTAGTTTAACCGCAGTACACGCAGTGTCTGATATATTCTACTGCATTATAATTTTCTTGATATAGCTACATTGAGCTCTAGTGGCCTCGTTGTATCACTTAATGCTATTGAATTGGTTCTCTGTCTCTTAGGACTGAAACAGACAACTTATGCTCCAAGTGAAGTAGCTTCTTCTGATCAGTAAATGGCTAGAAATGTATTAATAATATACGAGACTCATCTTAACGGCCCTGCGAAGAATCCAAAAGGAATGCTTCAACTGTTACTCATTTCAGAGCTACTTGAAACCACGTCCCTATTCATCAGCTTCTAAACTGATAACGTCCGCAGCACATTCATTCATAGTGTTCTGTCCAAGGGCACATCTTTGACTGCACCGAGGTCTCTCCAATCTTCCCTATTTTCTCCCTCCTCTTTGTTTACACATATGACTCATATCTTAATGTCGTCTATCATCTCATATCTCTTCTCCCCCAAACTCTTCTCACAATTCCTTCTAGAGCATCCTTCAGTATGCAGTTTCTTCTCAGCCAGTGACCCAGCCAATAACTTTTTCTCTTCCTGATCAGTTTCAGGATTATTATTTCTTCACAGCTCCAACAAGTTCCATTTTTTTTATTCTGTCTGTCCATTTCACACGCTCTGTCCTTCTCCATATCCACATTTCAAACGCTTCTAGTCGTATGTCTTCACTTCGTCGTAATGTCCATGTTTCTGCCCCATACAATGACACACTCCACATAAAGCACTTCACTAGTCTCTTCCATAGTTCTTCTCCCACAAGTCCGCAGAAGATATTCCTTTTTCTAGTAAAAGCTTCGTTTGCCATTGGTACCTTCCTTCCAGCAGCTCATGTTACTGCTTATAGTACACCACAATTATTTGAAGCTGTCAACTTGCTCTACTGCCTTGCCTCATTTAGAGTTCGCACGTTTACAGACTTTATTTTGCTTCCGATACCATGGTCTTCGTGTCCTTTGCATTATATTCATGCCATGCTGCTCACAGCTGTCATGCAGCTCCAGTAGCATATCCCTCTTCTCTCCTCTTCTGCTAACAACGTGATGTCATCAGTAAATTTTATGCACTTTATTCTTTTCCCCCTCCTATCATTCCTGCCATGTTCTGAAAACAGTTCTTCGCTAAATTCTGCAAGTAGATGTTGAACAGGATGCGTGCAACTTTGTCGTACTCCTCTCCCTATTTGACATCCTTCTGACATTTCTCCTCCTAACCTAGGTCCACAGTAAAAGCTTTGTAAAAACATCAACGATTCACTATACATGTATTAACCGCTGTGGCAGCTGAATGGTCAGACCATATAGACTAGGGGGTTATCAGCACAGAGTACGCTGGGGCTAGTCTCTCTTACCCGCGGAAAACGCAGTGCACTAGGGTGCACTCCGTAGCTGCTAGCGGGTATGCTCTCTATCTCTCCTTGTTGCACGACAGTGCACACGGGACAGCACCGCGTACGCTTTGCACATTTCAGCGAGTGCTGATGACCACTGTTATAGACTTTATGTGCCAGATTGTGTTGTAACATTGAACGAATCGAAGAAAATGTTTCTCTTTCCTTTGTTTATAAGTAACAAATGTGATATTTAGGATCTGAGAAACGGATATTTTAGTTAGGATTTATCAGCTGTTAGTCTCGGTAAATTGAGAGAACGTGATAAATTATTCAATGAGGATAACTCCTAATACAGACTGTTCTCTTTCGAAAGCAAAGTCTGTGGCGGACCCTTTTAATTTATTAAGTGTCTGTTAAATTTCTTCTGAAATCTTACTCTTTTAGAAGTAGAAGCACTTTTTAACTAGTTTTCTATTCGATGTAACAATTTTAAAGTTTATGATTCTCTGTCTGTCTCTCTCTCTCCCTATAACATAGTTCTAGTAAACTTCTATTAAATTAATTCCCATCATTTAACCAACTACTTACTTCAACTTAATTATAATTCTTTGCATATTGCACATAAACTGAATTGAATTACATTAGCTCATAAATTAAGTAATTACTTTTTCGTATAGGTTTTATCTCAGATTAAATAAACATGTACTAGTCGTTAAAACTTAATTGAAGAATACTGCTGGAGAATCTTCAGTGTATTTCTCTCCCAGAGGGAAAATAAAACATTGTGTTCTATTCTCTCTCTATCTCTTTTATGTATGAGTTTAGGACGAAATACATGAATGCGCTCAATGCAGAAAATTACCATTTATTTTTTTGTTTCCAGTTACAGTACCTGGAAACAATAAATTTCAAGAAATAAAATAAATGCAACCTCACCATGTAGTGCATTTTCAGTTTTATGCTTCTTACTTGCAATGATACGCAATAATATATTAGAAATTGCACAAATACAATATAATGTGTTTTAAGCAGATAGTCTTTAAATTTGTTTTAAGAAAAGTCATCGTTGTGTATACGTGTGAATCCTTAATAACAAATAAATTTTACATTCCTTCACCAATTGCAATATATACATATACTCTTGGAAGATACTTCTTTATGTTCGTGTGTCTATTCGCATGTGCGCATAAAAGCATGTAAAGCATATAAAGAACCCTGTAATTACATTATTTCAATCAGAATTAATCAAATATATCTGTTTCTCTTACATGAAATCAAGTACTTTAGCGAAGTCTATTAAACTAGGGTAAACCATACAGTTATTGGACACTTAAGGAAAGTTTTATGTTTGAAAGTCGAGGATTTCAATGCATTATATTGTAAGAAGGAACTGTTTGTGCATCTGTAATTGTCAATTATTTCTTTATTCAAAACATTGTTACACAAATGGTTTCAATAATACTGTGTGATACTAGTGACCATATAAAATTAATATGTATGAAATTACAGTTATTGGCCACATCTTGACAGTTATTGGCCACTGACTGTATAGTTATTGGCCCCTTCACAATTATCAACTATAACAGACATTTATTTTTGTTTTGGCTGCAAATATTATTTTAAACTGTTGCTATTATTTCTATTAATTATTTACACATGCATTGCACTGCCCTAACACCAGTTTTATGTAAAATATAAATCCACATGTCTCTTTGCTCTGTAGTCCCTTATTTATATGTTGCTAGTTTACCAAGTTCTTCAAGGAAATCATCATCCTTCGAACTACCCTTAAGGTCCATACTGTTATGTGAATCTTCTTCTTTATAAAAATGAGTGACATAGGGAGATATCACCATCTTTTTCAGGAATGTGTTGTCTGTGTTTACGTGAAATATAATTTACATAAAATACTTTTTTACAATCTTCACATCAAATTTCACTGAAAGCTTCTTTCAAATGTTACAAATTGAACTTGATTCATTTTGCAATTCTCTGAAAAGTGTTCCTTTTGTCATTTGTGTTTTCTCTTTTCTTTCTTTCGCAACTTCACGTTTTCTCATTCTTTTTTCTTTTCTTGGACAACTTTCTGTTCGCGTTCTTTCTATGCATATCCTGGTAGCTCTGTGATATTATCGAAAACTGCAATCTTTCTATATCATGTTTGCCTTCTCTTTTAGGTGTCTCTGGCCACACCAGAGACTTTCCGATTGATGTATTCTTGACTCTTTTGAGCATGGAAGATATTTTCTTACTTATGTCCTTTTTACTTCGTTATTTAACGACGCTCTATCAACTATGAGGTTATTTAGCGTCGATCGGATTGGTGATAGCGAGATGATAATTGGCGAGATGAGGCCGAGGATTCCCCATAGATTACCTGACATTCCCCTTACAGTTGGGGAAAACCTCGGAAAAAACCCAACCAGAAATCGAACCCGCGCCCGAACGTAACTGCAGATCGGCAGGCAAGCGCCTTATCTGACCGAGCTACACCGGTGGCTCTCACTTACATTTATGTTACCACAACCAGAATGTTGACTACTACAACCTGCATTCACACTTGTTGTACAGTATTGTCATGGAGAGTCGGATACTGGCGTAGTTCAGTCGGCTGAGGCACTTGCCTTGTGCCCTGGCATGGGTTCGTTCCCGCTTGAGATGATCATTTGGTTGAGATTTTTCCGAGCTTTTTCCCAACTGTAAGGAGAATGTGAGGTAAACTATGGCGAATCCTGGATCTCCTCTATCAAATACTATCACCAATCACATCGACGCTGAATAACCTAGTAGTTGATACAGCGTTGTTAAATAGCCAACAAAAAATACAAAATATAAAAAAACTGTCATGGAGAGTCAGATTCCGGGGTTCATCTCTTGAATTTTATAATAGGTATAATTGTCAATATTGTCAGCCAAAACTTCTTATTGAGTACAGGGTTGTTTCTGATCTCTGATAACGAATTTGAATGACGTTATGTGCGTCAGGAATCACACCGACAGCTGAATTGCAGCGAGAGGTGACAAACCAGTAGTGAGTGAATTCATAATCAGAGTGCACAGTGTATCACAGTAGCAATTCCCAAGAAAATTTAACCTTTCTGGGAGGTGTACATAACAACTCTTTCCGATGCCAAGTACAGTTACATGAAAATCATAGGAGCCTGCAAAAACGTGGTTTCATTATTTCCAAGAAAGACATCTTATATGTACTTCATAAGACTGGCAAAGCTCGGATGGGATTAATTCCAGAGTGGAAAAAGCAAGCAAATCCCTCCCCCCCCCATCACAAGTCGCCGCACCCCACGAGATGATACAAATTAATTCCATTCGAGCTTTATCAATCTTATTAAGTATACAGAAGATGCCTTTCTTGGAAATAACGAAATCTCGTTTATTACAAGCTTCTTTTATTTTCACTTAACTGTACTTGGCATCGGAAAGAGTTGTTATGTACCCCTCCCAAAAAGGCTCGGTTTTCTTGGGAATTTCTGCTGTGAGTCGCCGTGCACTCTGATTATGAAATCACTCACTACTGGTCTGTCACCTCGCGCCACAATTCAGCTGTCATGTGACTCCTGACGCACATGATGTCATTCAAATTCGTTTCAGAGATCGGAAACAACCCCGTGGATTTGTCTGCATTCAGTGTTCGATATGAAATGACATTTTCAGAACACTCATTATCAATTTCCTCCTAGGCTATAAGATTCAAATCACCTTTCCGTTTTAGCATTATTTATTTTTATTTTTAAGGTTGCCTTAGGAACCCCGTCTTTTTAGCAATGACTGTAAGTGAGGTCCTGTGAGATTCCAATTCTTTCAATGTTACCTTCATCGCCTTTGGCTTATAGTCAGCCCATTTTGGAATCTTAAAAATAATCTAACCAGGGTATAAAATAAACAAGAATAGTTATTGGCCACCCATTAAGACAGTTATTGGCCACGTGGCTAAAAACTATGCACACATTTAATGGACTCAAAATAAAAATACTAGTGAAATAGTGGCATTTAATAAGTTAAATGAAGGAAAATAATTGATTTTTAAAATTATTTTAAAATTACAGTTATTGGCCGGGGTGGCCAACAACTGAAAAATGCGTTATAATTAAACAGTTATTAGCCAGTAAATTTTCAAAATTTAGGGATTGTATTTGATTACGTTTTATAAGTGTAAAGTGAAAATAGAGATGTACGTACCTCATAATTGGAATAATAATGAATACCAATTAAAAGAAACAGTAATTATTACGACTCAACCACAACACAGTTCTTAAGAATTTCACAAGAAACCAAAGCCTGGGAACGTGTGTTTTGCAAAAACATATTTTTCATCTCACAGTGCCATCTGTTGAGCATGGAAGATATTTTCTTACTTATGTCCTTTTTACTTCGTTATTTAACGACGCTCTATCAACTATGAGGTTATTTAGCGTCGATGGGATTGGTGATAGCGAGATGATAATTGGCGAGATGAGGCCGAGGATTCCCCATAGATTACCTGTTGTTGAAAATTAAAGTAACTACCAAATAAGAAAACACGCTGCTACCATCTGGCAAAATATTAATTAATTATTTGCATATCCTGTCTTATTATAACACATCAAATTTCAAGTGGCCAATAACTGTAAGGTGGCCAATAATTGTATGGTAATATGCAATAGTTCTATTAGTAGCAATTAAATTGATAATAAAATTTTATGTAATGGTTATCTAAGCTAAACAGTCTATATTATTTGTACTGTATTCAAATAGAAATAATATAATAAGCTTACATTAATTTTTATCAGTTTTAGAGTTAAATAGCAGTGAATATATGATTAATTTTATTAATTTCCGCGGTTATGCAAAGGAAAAGAGGTGATTGGTTATCAGCACTATGTTTTGAACTTATGAAGCACTTGCAATATATCTAGCACGTGGAAGTTTTCCTGCGCAAATATAATTTGGCTTATAATAACTAATGATTTATCAGTTCGTTGACATACGAGGAGGATCCAGGAAATAACGACCGTTCGCGCATACCCGCCGCGCAGCTGACTTCCCTTCCTTGTTTGAAGGTCAACTGGCTTCCTTAACATGTGTTCTTATAATGTTGTGAGTACTGGTTGCAACAAGTCGCCATTGTGCATTTTGTGTTACTTCAAAATGAACGACGTGATTGATAATCCCGCCGACTGTGAAGTGAGGAGTGTGATTCGATTTTTGAATGCCCGACATTTGAAACCTGTAGAAATTTACCGGCAATTGAAAGACGTGTATGGTGATACTGTAATGAATGAAAGAAATGTGAGAAAATGGTGCGAAATGTTCAACAATGGGCAAACAAATGTCCACGATGAAACTCGACCCGGACTTCCATCACTCATCACAGAAGACCTGAAGGCTAAAGTGAACGACAGAATCTTGCAAGACAGGCGCACATCACTCGACGAATTGCATATTGCCTTTCCTGACATTTCTCGTTCTTTGCTTTGTGAAATTGTGTCGCAACATCTTGGCTACCACAAAATCTGTGCACGACGGGTTCCACGGGAACTGAGTGACCAACACAAAACTCAGAGAATGGCCTCAGCATTGACATTCTTGATGCGATATCACACAGATGGAGACGCCTTTCTAGATCAAATTGTGGCTGGTGATGAGACCTGGGTGTCTCACAACACCCCAGAGACCAAGCGCCAATCACGTCAGTGGCATCATCCCTCATCACCCAAGAAACCGAGCAAATTCAAACAGACTCTGTCAACACAAAAAGTCATGGCTACTGTCTTTTGGGATCGTTTTGGAAGTGATGAAGAGTTGAAGAAGACAGTAAACACCTGGCTTAATGAACTGGCGGCAGAGGAGTATAATACAGGAATTCTAAAGCTAGTGAACAGATACGACAAATGTTTAAATGAAGGTGGTGATTATGTAGAGAAGTAAAGGAAGCTTCAGTTATGTAACAGACTTTGTTTTTTTGAAATAAATATATATATTTTTTTAATTATCCCCCTCGTATCTACAAAAATGTTTCAACTATTTAAATTTTTATATTGTTACTATAACAGTGTTCGTCAAATAAATGTATCCATTTCTCTCTATTAAATCTTCCTATTCGTGTATGTTAAACATAAGAAATATGGCTACATTAAAATGAACTCAAGAATAAAAAGCCTGCTACGAAAGATTCACATTTCAACACAAATTACTTTTTCATTTCATGGATATTACCACCTTCGAAATCCGCCTAAAAAATATGCTCACCCCTTCTTCTAACTTTACTTTCTTGTATTCATCAAGAACTTTGTGTGCATGACGAACCTGGTCTTTAGTTTCTTCATTGCTTTCCTTTTGCGGGATGACACATTCCGTTAATGATGGATCATGAAATTCGGGTATATATACCCCTCCAACACATCTTGCTGTATTTATCTGCAAATCAATGACAATCACATTTGAAGTTGTACCTAAAATTAGTTCTGTAATAAGGCCGAATTTTATGACCGAAATGTTCATTACATTAGCCTATACCAGAGTTCTGACTGGAACAACTATATAAACAACTCATTTATTAAAAGTCTTTTTACTTTTTCATTTCATTGGATATTACCACCTTCGAAATCCGCCTAAAAAATATGCTCACCCCTTCTTCTAACTTTACTTTTTTGTATTCATCAAGAACTTTGTGTGCATGACGAACCTGATCTTTAGTGTCTTCATTGCTTTCTTTTTGCGAGGTGACACATTCCGTTGATGATGGATCATGAAATTCGGGTATATATATCCCTCGAACACATCTTGCTGTACGCCTTATCTGCAAATCAATGACAATCACATTTGAAGTTGTACTTAAAATTAGTTCTGTAATAAGGCAGAATTTTATGAGCGAAATGTTCATTTATTAAAAGTCTTTGGATATATTACAGGGTTACTATTTGAAAAAAATCTAAGTGGGATATTACAGACTTGAAAAATAAATATTCAACCAAATAAATCATAGGCCTATGTAAATGAAAAAAAAAAAAAAAAACTTTTCTAGTTTGAACCGTAACACGAGAAATGTTTTTTGATGATGAGTTAATAATGTCTCCTGAGTGTTTTTTCCCTAGATTGGCATACTTGCATCTTCTTATGGATATATGTATTGGGAGGGTGCCTGCTGCGCGCGAAAAGGTTAAAATTAGACCAGCAGCCCGCAAAAAGTTAAAATTCCGTAATTTGCGCGCGAACATGCGTACTATAAACAGACCAATTGTATGCAGGTAAGCGAGAACAAGAGGAAAGTAGCGCAATAATGAAATTATTGCAATGTGTGGTAATACCGATAACGTTAGTCAGTTGTTCTTAGTTTACAATGTATATGGCAACGTGCATGAAAGTAAGGTATGGTAACCTTCAACTTCATATATCATCTTCAATAGTTTCAGCTCGACCAGAAGATCCAGCAAATCTGATACCGTGATTCGCCTGCAGGCGTCATCTGTCTAGAGTAGCTGGACAGAACCCGGGAAGTTGTAAAGACTTTCATAGCGGTCTGCGGCAGACTAGGGAGTGTAGCTCCCTCGGACAGATAGCGCCTTGGTGAGTCAAGGTACCTATGCTGCTGCGATCTTCAGGTCAATGAATGCAGCAGGATGTATTATGTGAATTGCAAACAGACGCCATCGATTTGAGGAGGCGGCGCAACATCACATGGAGACGGAGAAGCGTTCCTGGCTATGCTGATTCCATCAGAACTGGATGCTATAGCTGAAGCAAAATATGACATCACGCAGTGAATCACGAACTCACAGAAATTCGGTTCTGAGGATTCCAACAACCATCCCGTGTTACAAAGAGAATGCACAATAAGCCTCAGGCTGAGGTGCTAGCTTTCTGACCTTCCTTCGACAAAAAGAAAATATGGTAACACTGATAATATCAGTCAGTTGTAACATAGAACACTGATAATGTTAGTCAAATAATCCGAGACATTGGTGATTTATAATCTCAATTGCGCTGTTATGTGCTATTTAATATTAGCGTCAAGTTTCTTAAATAGTGTTCGTAAGGTTGAAGATCGGTGATAGGTTAGGTTTGGTTTTTGTAGCTTTTGAATTAGTTCTGTAGTAAGACAAACTGGCCAGATGGATTATAATGGAATTTGGGTATAAATTCTCCTCGAAGATCTTGTGCTGTATTACTTATCTGCAAATCAATGACAATCACATTTGAAGTTGATACGTTGATAGAAATGGACGCTCATCTGCAACATACGACGGTTGCTTCAATAATTCGTGGCATGACACACAATTTACACTGGGATTATTCTGAAACAAGCTTTATTTCTCAGTCCCCTGAGACTCACAGACTTCGTCCACCGGTGCTGCATTGCTGCTTTGCCATCGTTGTATATAGGTTTCTCGAGGTCTGCAAAAGAGTCTAATTCTGCTGTGACAATCTCTTCATTTGAAGATTTTTTTATTGGGTTATTTTACGACGCTGTATCAATATCTAGGTTATTTAGCGTCTGAATGAAATGAAGGTGATAATGCCGGTGAAATGAGTCCGGGGTCCAGCACCGAAAGTTACCCAGCATTTGCTCGTATTGGGTTGAGGGAAAACCCCGGAAAAAACCTCAACCAGGTTACTTACCCCGACCGGGATTCGAACCCGGGCCACCTGGTTTCGCGGACAGACGCGCTGACCGTTACTCCACAGGTGTGGACTTATTTGAAGAAAATTTCTTTCCAGCCAAATGGGTTTCGAGCTTTGGGAAAACAAAGAAGTCTGACGAGTAGTGGGTGTGCGACATTTCGGACCATAGTTCGTGTACTTTGCCAACAGCGATAATAGATTTGTAAACAGGTGAAAAGTCGTGATAGAACAACGCATTCTTCTTGGCCATACTCAGCGTCTTCTTAATAATTTTCCCTTTCACTTGCTGCAGGAGATAGTTAATCATTATTATCCTCTTAGCATCCCAGAACACGCACGCCATGACTTTCTCAGACGATTGAACAGCTGTTGCGTTCTTTGGATTCGGAGAATTACTGTTCTTCCATTGTTTCCACTGCTTTTCTCTCTTTGGTATATAATAGTGGATCCAGATTTCATCAGTGGTCACAAACCGCCTCAAAATTTGGACATATTTTTCTCGAATCAAGCCAGACAATCCCTTTAAATTTTTCACATCTGGTGATTCTGCTGGTAACAAATGTGGAATCAACCTTGCGGAGAACTTGGATATGTCCAAGACATTGACTAAGATGTGACACGCCCGTTCAGTTGAAATACGCATAACTTTCCTAATATTCCGCACTTTGAGCAGACGGAACTTTTCAAACTTAACTCCTATTGCTTCTTACGCAAGTAACACAAAGTAATCTACGATTGTTTTGTCAGAATATTACAATTTCTGTTGATGTTACTCTCGATTACCTATGTAAATATTTAGTCAGTTCTTTACAATTCACGTTGCTTAAAATGGCCAATACAATCCTCTAGTACAGCGTTGTCAGTCAGAGACTAAACAGAGCGGAACGCTCCACTATGACTCCTTGCGTGCTCCGGTGTTTCCACAGACATAATAAATTTCAAAGTATGGCTGCGTCTACAGTAGGAGTGCTGGAAGAATCGAGCTCAAGTTCTAGTTCCTTCTTTGACCCAAGCTGGGAGAAAGTGTTTTTGTTCACAAAAAATGAGGAATAATGTACAGTGTCTAATTTTGTAAAAGGTTCCTGTCAATGAAAAGCGTCATTACGAGAGAAAGCATCAAAATGGAACGTGTTGATCTGGTAAAACGTATGAAATTGGAAAGTGATGAAGATGAATGCAGTGTATTTAAACTCTTTTCACTGGAGAATGCTATATTACAGTATTATCTGATCTTCTTCACGAATTTAGCAAATTAGGCAGCCTTGACACTGAATTAGCTATATTCGAAACTCCACTCTCAGTAGATATCAAAACTGTGTGCGACCCTGCTGTACAGTTGGAACTCATTGAATTTAAATGACATCGTCGCCTTTGTGAAATACTGCAGACAAATGCTATTCATATGGTGCAATTCAATAAAGACCTTGATAAAACACAATTTCAGCACTTACGTAAGAATGCCGCTGAATTTATTTCTATGTTTGGTGGCACTTATGTTTGCGAACAAGGGTTTTCCATGTTGAAACGGTTCAAAAACAACAGAGGAAAGCTTTCTGACATTAATCTCAGAAACAGTCCTTGAATTTGTTTGGCAAATAGCATCTCAGCTAACATAAAACTATTAGTGGACAAAAGAAAATATCAGATTTCAATAAGCAAGCGTACAGTTATTGGAAAGTGAATGAACAATGATAGTTGTTTGTGAGAATTAATAGAACAATATTTCTGGTTTTATAAATTATAATAAAAATAGGATTAAGAAGTTAATTTATTTTACTTTTTCCTAACCAAATGTTTACTATTAAAACTCTGAATACTGGTTAAAAATGTATTTTATATTCTATTAGGCCTATTATTTTTATTATTAATTACGGCCCTAATATACCATCGGGTAAAATAGGATTCTATAAACTTGGAAATTCAATAATATTACTTTTATTATTATTATTATTATATTACTTTTATTATTATTAATAATAATAATAATATTATTATTATTATTATTATTATTATTATTATTATTATTATTATTACTGTTATATTGTTATTGATATATGAGCATCTGAAAATTTATTAGCTTAACACTGCAGTTTTGTTTGACTCCGTTTTTTAAGCTTAACTTTTTTCCTTCCTTATGTAAGTTCATAGTTTCATTACGAGAAAGATTTAAAAACAGAAATCAAGCGAATGCTGTATACAGCTGCATCTGATGTTCAGGATACACTGTCGAACTGACCCAAGCGGAGAATGTAGGCCTACACAGCGGAGGTCGCGCTCCGACTGCAGTCTCCAGCTCCACAACCAGTTTTGGAGCTTACAACTGTGACACTACTGCTCTAGTATTTAGTATACTGCCTAACAAAACAGCAGTCACGTACGAAGAGTTGTTTGTTAAAACTCTAAGTGCTTGTGATGATATTGATATTAAACTTCAACCGACGCGGACTCTTATTGTGGGTGATTTCGATGTAGCCGCAAGCTATACATAGAACTTTTAGTCAAGTATGGCCTTCTTCATAGGTCATAGATTCCATTTGAGCAAAATTCAGACTTTAGGACAGAGGTGGTTCTAGCTCGGGGTTGGGCCTCCCACACCAATTTTTATAAAATAGCTATTTTGAATTTTCTTAATTACTGCTAAATAGATTGCTAATTTACTTTATATAAAGCAAACTAATGAATTTAGTGAACTTAATTTTATATTAATGTTAGAGTTTTATTTATTATATATATATATATATATATATATATATATATATATATGTCATTTTTAATATAGGCTACCATATATTCTGTTTAAAAATACAATGAATGAAATAAAGTTTAAACGTAACATTTTAACGTGCATAGTACACCCAGTATATGCAAACCATAACCAACATTTTTAGATAGTTCTATACAACCAACAATACTGTCTGCATTCAAAATATGGTATATCTGACAGTGTCGACTATCGGTTATTTTAACAATTTACAGAAAGAATTTGACGTTTCGCAACAGTTTTCAATAGGAAATGATTAGTCGCTGATGCTAGTACTGTTATTGTATTAGTTGCGTTTTCCCTAAACATTACAATATTTTGAAGTTTTTTTTTTCCCGTGATAAGCATAAGTGCAATGAAGGTGTATGTGACCCCAGTGAATGCAAGTTCAAATGTTTCTAATGTAGACAAACTTCTATGTGGTATAAATACATTGATATCTTCCCAAATCTGTGACATTCATGCCAACCACGTAAGTCAGTTTACAAATAAACGTTATTATATAATAACTGAAGTCATAACAGTAAATGATTTGATAATTATAAATTCATTGAATACTCTGAGCAGAAAGATCCAGTTTTCTGTTTTCCTTGCCGCCATTTCATTCCATCTGATTCGAGCATGTTGTCACTAAATCTGGATTTTGTAATTGGAAAAAAAAATAGGAGAAAAACTTACAAAGCATGTTGATAGTGAACGTCATAAATCTTCAATAGTAAAATGGAACATTTTTCTGAAAGTGAACGAACGTAGCGGCACAGTGATTTCAAAGCTAAGTAAGCCTCGTTTCTCAAACCTACACTCCTGTCAAAATACTACCCACTTCACGAACTTGTATCATAAATTGCCATAATAGCAATTTTTGTCAAACAATCTTATTCATACCCTATAAAATATTCCAGGTACTTTCATATTAATTAGTAAAGAAAGGAGTGATTCTAATAAACAGTAGGCATATTAATGTGTTTCAGTAATTCTTAGGTGATCGCATTGTTCTTGCCAACATCAGTGCGTGATGTGTTACTGTACCTCAATAATCATTATTTGATATTTGTCTTGATATTTTTTAAATAACAAGCTAGACAAATATTTTTCATGTTTCAAATATAATATTACAGGGTTAATTAGCAGAAATTGACACCTATCACACACTGATCAATCAAATCGTCTTAATAAGCCCTGTATACTTTGAGAATACACTTACACATAAGCAGAACAATTGAAGGGTTCAGAGCCATAGTGGGCCAAGCGCCATTTATTAGAAAACGGAGAAAGCAAGGGTTAAAGTTAAATTAATGCCATAGTTTAATGAAGATTGGCATATCATTTAGTTTCAATGTGTATACTTTATATTACTTTCTAAATGTTGCCATTGAATAATTGAATTATGGTAATAACTTCATTTCAACCCTTGTTTTCTACGATTGCAGTAAATGGCGCTTGTCCCACTATGGTTCTGAACCCTTCAATTATTCTTGAAAATAAGAGGTATCAAACGTAAATCGTGATAATTCGCTCTGTATCACTATTATACCCTTCCGAACCTTTCGTACGCCTTAAGATAATTTTTCCGATTGATGGTGAGATGCGGTTGATGAAATTAGAAAAGCTGTCTGCTTCAAGGTCACTCCATTTTTAGTATATAACCTATTATTAGGCATTCGGTTTTCTGGTAGTTTTTTTTATTGATAGATCATTATTATTATAATCTAAGACCAGACATGGATTCAAGTAGATATTTCATGTATAGTTTTTTATGATTAATTGAAATAGATTTGAATTTTAAATTACCTAAATCAAGAAATAAAGTAAGTTGCCTACCTATCTTTTTGAGCCATAATTTATTTTATCCATGACCATAACAAAAAACATGCCTTATTAAACTTTTGTGTTTGTAAAGTAGGCTTTTATTCAACATTACTTTATTCCACTAGTGAAATAAAGACTTTACCTCACAGTTTATACTTTATCTCACAGTCCATTAGTATTTTCCTAGTTTCCGAGCACACACGTATATTTTTCTATTAAGTTAATATATTAGCCACTAAATGTCACTAAATCTACTTCTTTATTACCATTTCACAGTCTAGTATATACAGTCGCGAAGCTTGGGATGATTTTTTGCATTTCTCGCGATAGTTGCTAGCCGCTTGGAGCGCTGTGTGTACTAGGAACAATAGACTGTGTCACTGGCATCGTGACTCGCTTGACCCGATCACGAAGGGCGGCGTTTCAACCATATAAATTAATTCTAATGCATAAAAAGTAACATATATTTCTCTAAAATGTAGTGTAATTAGGAGACACTTCACACATAATTCCTTGGGAGTTCAGGTGTAATATTATTTTTGGTGTGAAATTTACGTTGTTCGTATGTGTAATAGACCTACCTGCCTTTATTTCGATTAAATATTGCGAAATTATTGTACATTCATTTATGCACGATTCAACAATTTTCAGTTGCACCGCACGAATATTTAGATAGGTATGTTGAAATTATAAGGTTATGTTTACTGTCCCAGTTGCCCCTTTCTGTCAATTTTAGTGGTCTCCAATGCCCTGCCATTCATATGGAAATATTATAGGTTATGTTTACTATATCTTATATTCCTAAATTCGCAATTATACATTATACATAAATAGTAAGTATATACCCTGACCTCCAAAATATTCTCTCCAACCAGAATCAAATACTTTATATGACTTATAGCCCAAAAATACCAGCCTGAAGTCGTTCAGGCTGATAACCCCAACCCAAAATCAAAAAAGGGTTGGGATAAGACTACCCTCAAAAAATAAATAAAATGAAATTCTTCAATTATTGATTTTCTAATAATTAGAAATAGTAGAGTTGATGATGCCAGAGCTTGTATAATAAAGTACTAAGCATAATGTTTATTTGTCTGTATTTTAATACTACAATTGAGTATTGAATTATTGTATTTATCTACTACATAAGAGACGAAGTAACAATCGTACGTACACTAATTTCATAAGAGTGGTATGATAAATTTTCTGTCTTTATCAAGGAAGGTAGATGTGCTGTTATATTAAAATCACAATATAAATTCTATTTTATTAAACCTCAAAATAGCTTCCATTCTAAACTTAAAATGTTGATGCGAAAAGATTATGTTAACATGTAAAATTCTCTTCACATTAAAATAACACAGTTTTGTAATTATTTCTGCAACATATTATGCAACAAGAAGTAAAGGGAACTTATGGACACATTACACTAAATAAAACTTAGCTATGATACGCAATAAAGTTATAATATAATAATTCACTGAGCTCCATACACTGAAATAGAAAACCTGAACATATATTACGGCCTGGTCTAGATCGAAAAGGCATTGACTGTGCAGTATTTCGTATTGTTGTGAAAAGTTGTGTAAACTGTGAAATGTTCGTTATCGATTGTAATAACTGTAAATGGCTAAAATACAATAATTTGAGTAATAATATGGGACAAGGAGACGTTTGTTGCACTATAAATTCTAAGAAAAAGAGGTCAGATTTATCCTTCCGAAAGATCAAGGAAGGTGAGTTTATAAAATATAATATATACTTTATGAAAATAATATATAAACCTTATGAATTTCGTATTTCAATAGTAGAAGGAAGGTGTTCATTTTTCAAAAGAACACGATATCAAAAATACAATACATTTTATCGTCTGCTAGGGAAAGAGTCTGTGATGAGGCGATAGTAGCTATCCTGGTGGCTAGCAACTATCTATGGATGCATATATCAACTGTCTATGTTTGCATATTTAGTAAGTATATACGCAACTGTATATACTAAACTGTGACCATTTCTTAAATCTCCATAAACTCATCTCCTTCTCCTTTCTCTATGTACTACTACTACTACTTCGTCGTAATTTGTGCATTGCATCTATATCGAGTATGTGTTTCTTTTTAATTTTGTAATAATTTACCTTTTGGAATGAGAGGAGACTTGAACCTGCGCAGTTGGGTTTATAGGATTTAATAACAACACGCCTTAGTCCTTAGTCAACTGAGCTAAACAGACACGATGATTAGTTAGGTTTCAATATTCCTCTTGAATTTACAGAATTAAAATGGGAAATTATTTTAATCACATTAGTCCCGTGAACATTTTTAAATAATCCCTGAAACTACAAAAAGATTAAAATACATGTTTAAAATGAAAAAAAATATATATTAAAATTATATAATTAATTATAATTTGTTATTTACCCGCGCCTTAGATACCATTCTTCACTATTAATAGCCTCCTACATCATGATCTACCTAGTACGTGTATCAATTCTAAAATCCATGGCACGATATCTGATTATATTATGAGAACTTATTTTCAACATATTTTCTTTTATAAAACAAAATTTTTTGTTATTTTTATGTTCATGGATAAAATTACGTATGGTACTTGTGAGCGTCATCTTCATTGCGCTCGTGTAATAAAGATACACTTACCTCACAAGTACCATAAATAACTATTATTTTATTTTTAAATCCACCACCAACAAGAAGCAAGCTTCCAAATTATAGGTGTGTTACATTGATACATATACAAAATACATAATAAGAAAAAACAATACAAACAACACAAACGAAAGAAAGAAATATACATAATAGATGCTAGAATATAATATTGCAGTTGATATAGTGCCAAATGTCAGCATAATGATGCAAAATTATTTCAAAACTATAGTAAAAAACATTTTGTGCGAGATCGTGCGTATTTGCTTGGTTTCCGCACAAAACCAATCCGTTGAAAGTCTAAAATTCCACATTCAGTATTCCCAACCTAACACACATAACAATTTCCCTCTTCTTACCGCTTATTGATTTTACTGCTTTAGGCTTTTAACATATTACTTGAGAGGCGTTCAATATAGTAATAATTATAAATTGGAAACTTACCATTGCAATTTCACCTAAATTGCACTGTTAATTATTGTTTTTAAATATTTGCAAAAATTAAGTAAACTCTACAACTCCACTAAAGTTACTGCATTCGTGATGCAAGTAACATTAAGGAAGCCTGAAAAAATCAACAAGATTCCAGACTCATCATAGATTGGGGGAGAAAAAAAGACAGACGTATATCACGGCCTGCTGCAGTATAGTAAACACAGAAAACATTTTAAAGCAACAATGTTGAAGATAGATATTTTTGTTTTGCAAATTTGCCGTCATTGAACAGAAACCAAGATGGAGATTTCATTGCAACTAATTAGAAATTCCTCTTTCAGGTATGTAATAAACTATCTTCGCACAAAATAATGTACGATACACGAGCGGTATGTTTTCTTTCAATTCTCGGAAATTAAAAAAGCTCAACTACGTTTCGCTTTTTCAAACTTTTCCTCGAACATGAAAACTTCAACATACCGCTCTTGTAACGCATATTACTAATAATACACTTCTTCATAATTTAAATATCTTGACTATAACTAGCATAATAAGTAAAACAGCTGTATGAGTAAAACCGGCATAATAAGTGAAACGAGTGGTATTAGCTAAATTTAGTATGACGATTGAAATTATCTAAACTAGTGTCAAGATAAGTGGAAACAAAATGAAGTCAGTCTTTTTGAGACATGATGTTGGGAGAAATCTTTAATTAACTTAATATGAATAAGCTTGCGGTTTTTCTTGGGAGTCGAACGAAATATAAAACTGATTACGAGACATCCGACATAAGTTATAGTACCGTAGTATAAAAACACATGACAGTTATGTGCTAAGGCAGACCTATGAAAAGTACAAGCCTTCAAATCTGTTTCATGTTCTAAATGGGGGGGGGGGGAATTAAAGGGCCATTTCGTCATCCGACGAGGAGTACAGAGTGTTTTTAAAAGTGGCTGCGGTGTACGAGAGAATTTCGTTGTCGCTGCCTACGCGAAATTTTCGCGTTGGTGTGGGGAGGCCTTAAGGGGTTAGGTATAGCTTACAGCAATAAATTTTTGGAAATATTCAATTTTTTTTTCTTCCATTACTGTACTTTGTAGAATAATGAAAATTAGTATGTGTAAAACACTGTCCTTCTGCTATATGGAAAAGAATATTTTTACGATTCGAAGGAAATGAGTTTTTTTTTTTTTTTCAAAATTCAGTTCACTGTGCACTGATGTAGCGTTTCCCCATAACTCAAAAACTATCTAACATTCTGTGATGAAATTCTTTTTTGTGTATTTGTGCATGTCATATCTACAATATGATGCAAGATCACTTCTCTACCTTAGCTAGATTGTGTGACAAAAAATAAATTCATTTTAAAAAATGGTCAAATATCAGTATTTTCTTCAAACACAAAATTAAAAAAATATATTATTTAGTAAGGAATGTAGTTGAAAGAGCATGATATTGTAAATATGAGTTTCAGAAATAAAATAAAAGAGAGAGAACATGAAAAAGTTAAAGAGTTTATGAGTTACGAGGGAAACGCTTCATCTCTGCAAAATAAACTGCCATCATTTTTAAATTGAAAATATATATATATATATATATATATATATATATATATATATATTTTAAATGGTAAAAATATTTTTTCATATAGCATAAAGACTGTGTTTTACACGTACCAATTTTCATTATTGCATATGATACAGTAATGGAGGAAAAAATGTTGAATATTTCCAAACATTTTACTGCTGTAAGCTGTACCTAACCCCTCAAGCTAATGTACTTTCATGTAAATATATACATATATATATATATATATATATATATATATATATATATATATATATATATGCCAACGTGTTGGTCACAAATTTGATCCCGACAAATGTAACTTTGTAATTTACTTTTGTTCGGATCAAATTTCTGCAGATATAAAGGACAAAACTAAATGTTTTTCAATTATTTATTGTGATAATGCACTGCCCTCTTAAATTGGCTGAGCATATTGCAAATTCAATCAATGGCTTTCCAAAACACGCTATGAAATGTTTCATATTATTTACTTACAAATAGCTTTTAAGGAACCCGCCCTCACATAAGCCCACCATCGGTCCCATCCTGCGCAAGATTAATCCAGTCTCTACCAACATATCCCACATCAATATTTCACATAAAACAATTTTTATACCAAAATTGTATTAAATTATTTTGCCTGAAGTATCTCAAATATGACATCTCGGAATTAATGGCATTCCTTACAGTTCACTCTATAGCAATAAGAATAATCTCTGAAATAAATAAAGGTCAACAATGGGCGGGCATCATACGGACTCTGTTAAAATGTTCAAAGTCTGTTTTTATAAAGAAGGATCTTAGTAACACTGCTTCCGTTTCCCGACATTTATGTGTGCCATTAGTAGTTACACCACAGTCTAGTATATACAGTCACGAAGTTTGAGTTTTGAGGATGCTAGGAACAATAGACTGTGCAGATACTATTTCGCATTATCTGTAATAAGGCGATAGTAGCGATCCTAGTGGTTAGCAACTATCTATGGATGCATATTTATTACGTATTGAGCTTCGTGACTGTATATACTAGACTGTGGTTACACTATTAACTACTATGCATTCTCGTGGTAATCCTTGGATATTAAACAATTTAGATGCCGTAATAAATGAACAAAATTGCTCTAAATATACTAATGCATCACCTCAAAATCTGTGCTTCAGTGGCTGGTCATGATAGTATCTTTGAAAAATATTGGAGTGCAAGAGGTCAAATGGCTTTATTGTCAAACGCCTGGCATTAGAAAACAACAACATACTAATGCATAATTTATTTATGTGCTCTTCCAAAGTCAATTTGAGGTCAAGTGTTATACCGAGAAGTTTAACATTAAATGCAGTCTTCTTATAAAGTTGATTATAGAATCAAAAATAATTTTGTGTGTTTTATTTCAATTTATAGAAAAATCATTGCTCTTGAACCAATCCAATTAATTGACTGGGTTGTAAGAAAACTTATGGGATGAATAGACTGTGGCATCATCGGACCCGTAACAGTCTAAGATTGCTAGGGTAATCATCTTAACATTATTTGAATATTCCCAACCCCATATTGCTTCTTATTCAACCAGGAAAAGGAAATTAACATTTACCACGTAAGGACATGTGAATTTCTCCGAGATTATGGAGATCTTGTAGCAAAATATTGGAATGCAAGAAGGGAAATATTTCTGTTTTAAATCCCGAAATTTAGGCTGATACAAACACATTTCATCTAATATTCATGTATTTACTGTATTCTTTTCTTAAGGGAAGTGAATAGTGTGCCTGTGCGATTTAAACATTTTAGTACAAAGTTTAGTTCAATATTTCTAGGCTTTTGTTGTTCAGAGTGGAATAAAAATTTCCATGGCTATACATATAATAAATCATTTTGAATTGAGTGTTATAAAACACAAATAATTAGTTTCTTATCCAAGTGCAAAAGAAAGGTCGTAACTGATAACCTGTTTTCCCACTTTGTTAAATGTACCTCAATCTTAAGGTGCACATTACTTACTACAACATTCACTTACATGTTTTGTATCTTTTTAAGTTATCGAGGAATGTATATTATAAATTCCAAAGCAAAAACTAGTTAAATAATTCACTCTTAGTGAAACAGAAAAAATACTGAACTTTGATTAACAATTTTTACCATATTTTTCAATGCATATATTTTTTCCCTCGTGTTATGTATGTCATATTCTTAAACGCTTAGGTATAATTTGTAGAACATAGGCTGTAGGAAACTGTAAAAATGTCATGTAAATACATTCAGTAGTTTCAGAGAAAAATGCACTTAAGTTTCAAAAATATCAATTTATGGTGAACGGAATTAAAAAAAAAAAAAGGATGTGTGAATTACATGCGCCACCAAATTTAAAGAGGCCATTAAGTGACTTATCTGCATAAAGAACATGTTTTGCACTTTTTTAAAACACAAAATGAAAAATCGGATTTTTTCCCCTCATCACTTCCCGGTCCCCTTGTGATAAATAACATTTCTGCCACACATGCATCTCTGTGTAATGCAAGTTTGAAACGCGATTTCAGTTATGTATTTATAAGTATCGCAGATCTTTTCGGCCCTGAAATTTTAAATGCTAAGCTAAGAGCGAGTCGCTTACAAGCTTCAAAGTTGTCTACCAACAAATCTCCGCATCGCTAAAAAATAAACTCAGAACTTCTGTTAATTAACCACGAACACAAAACCTCATAAAACATAAGTGTGTGTTTATTGTCATATACTAGAAAGTTTGTCAGTAATCTTGTATTGGTCCCGTTTCTGACATTCCATTGTCACTGCCACAATCGCTACATCATTGTCACTACCACTAATAAGTATTAAGGCTATCACTGTAATTTATTCCCTGATTTATTAAATTAAATTACTGCAGCTTAATATTCATAATTATTCCCTTGACTGTTGTTAGACACACCTTCTTATCTTTTAACTCAGTTTTTTCTTGATACATTATATACATTGAGGATGATCTCTCACATCTTAGTATTGAAGTTTGTGAACTATCAGTGGCATCTAGCTAAATACTCGTAACACACACTTCACTACATATTATAGACCAACTTTCACTAAGACAATGAGTATACTTTCCTTTAATGACATTAATCCTCCCTTTCCTAACTCCAATGTCCTTCTATGACCAAACCCTGCAATGGACACAACCATAAAGATACGCTTCCTAATGTTCTCTTTTCTCACAAGTGCCAAATAGATTTTACCAGCTTTTAAGAAGCACTTTTCCCTCAAAACCCATGTATACCAAACCCGAAATTTCAGGTGATCGTACAAAGTCTTCATTAAGGGAATATGTATGTGAACGACCACAAATATCAGAAAATGCAGGTTCTAAATTTCTAAAATTTTATAAGAAAATGAACTTACAATTGGAAAAAAATTACAAGGTATCACAACAAGACTTATTAGAATTTAAATATCTGACAAAAGTCTAAAAAAGGTTAGTAATAATATTTTTCAAACCAGTTTTATCAGAGTATGAAAAAAAAAAGCCTCTGCAGTTACATCATTTGGTAACCATAACATTTAACAATGTCTCTCTGACATCTTCAATATATTTCCTGCATGTAATAAATGCTTATTTCTGAAAAGTAGACTACACTCAGACATGTAGAGTTGTTTATTTTAATACAATTAATTCTTTTTTGTCCTATATAAAATATATTAAAATTTACATAATGTTTTGTGACCTAATTTTTCTATTTTCAAAGAAATGGGCATTATTGTAGTCTATCTTTTGCATAAATTCACGTTAAAGCAATGTACAAAATTTCAGAATCCTGTCTCTAATGGTTGTGGAGTTATGATGTAATATGTGTGAAAATGTTGAAATTTTGGAAAATATAATTTAAAGTAAAAAGTGAATTCTTAAAAATATTATTAGTAACCTGTTTTATACTTTTATCAGATATTTAAGTTCTAATATGTCTTGTTGTGGTGCCTTGTAATTCTTTTCCAATTGTGAGTTCATTTCCTTATAAAATGTTAGAAATTTAGATCCTGAATTGTATGATAATATTTGTGGTCATTCACGTACATATACCCTTAATAGTGGCAACAACAATAATCTTGCCAGAATTAACGATAATATGTTGTAAGGTTGTGATAATTTTGTTTCTGGTACACAGGACATTTCAAAACATGATTATTATAATTTTCTAAGTTTTGGGGTTGACGATTAAAACCTTTAATGTACGTAACTTCACACTATTTTACATAAATTTCTTATAGATACCAAATTCCTTAAAGCTACCTCTATTCTTTTCGGTAAATGTAGAATGATACAAATGCAGAAGAAATAAGCACTTGGATTTAAGATTACCCTTCCAAATAGTGGTGAATTGTTTGAGATTTTACTTACGTTTGGGTCCAGCGACCACATACGAACATCGGTGTACTGGGCCTCATAACGGATGTTTCCCAGATTCCGCTTCGCTTCTATGACTGAAGGAATACTGTTCCTGAAATTGAGCGAAAAGCCTGCATACGATTTAAAGAATTCCATCTTTGTGATCAACGAATCCAAGTATCCACAGAAACAAAGTTCCATTCTTATGTTCAATGAATCCCAATATCCATAGAAACAAAGTTCCATGTTTATGTTCAATGAATCCAAGTATCCATAGAAACAAGGAAGTTTAGAGTGATTGTAAGGCAAATATGCAACAATCAGCATTATTATTGCTTCGCAAGCAATTATAAGTTTTTGATATGCTCATTTTTAACACGTAAACTGCCATCATGGTTTTATGTAGCGTACTTTAGTCCACAGGTCATATTAAATTTAGATCTCTCCGCAGTGCATATGAAGGGAAGGCATATGTCACTGTTCATAGTGATTAGTCCGTCGGTTGGGAACGTTAAGCCTGGCGGCCCCCTTGGTGCTATTCGACAGGAGTAGGTTACGTGCCAGCATCGGGTTTCCCCTTCTCCCTTTCTCACCATCATCAATCTCACCCATTCCCTACACTACACTTACACGAACACTTCACACACACACACCCTAGTACACGACATACTCTTCACAGATGCGCACATCATACATAACTTGGCCCGCCGAAGTGGTGTGCAAATTGAATATGGGTCACAATCCTGCCATCTATCCGCAGTATGCGGAACCCAAATCAAGCAAGTGAAGAGGGTAGGCATTAGTCACGCACGCACACACACACCACACATACACACACACAAATCAGGCCAAGGGCTCTAGTTCATACAAGAAAGAACACATCCGACCCAGTGATATATACGCTCATTCATAGTTTTGTGCCCAAGGGCAGGTATTTCACTGCAAATCTAGCATCGTCTAATCTTTCCTATTTTCTGCCTTCCCCTTAGTCTTTCAGTGAAAATGGAGATCCTACGTTAAGTCTTCAGTATTTTGGTTGGCTATGGGACATTTACCGAAGGATTATAATACTGTATAACAAAATCTGCAGATTGAAGACCTTCACTGCTTTATTCCCTTGTACTATTACGTAAACAGTGAAGTATGAAACAATGACAATACCGCGACCATTACTCCACGAACCCCTACAAACCCTTTACCTATACAATTACTTCCGTTTTTAAGTAAATTTAAACTTTAATAGTTTGCGCGCCTAGTAAATCCATCAGACGAAGCATTCTTAACACCTCTTCTTCCTTGGCCATTTTCCGGTGCAACTTCTGAGTGGAAAAACCGAAGCAGATCACGTCACGTCATACGGCGCATTAAGCATATTTTTATTGCATAGGCTACAGTGAAGATAATTGAAAGAAATAGCAAGTTTTTTTATTTCGAAAGTTGAAAATTTACAATTTTGTTTTCTGTTGTCCGATTTCCATAGTATGTTTTTGTTATATACATATTCATCTCTATTATTTACAAATCAAGACATTTTATATGATGTATTGTACGAGTAAAAGTAAGATACCAGAAATCTGCAAGACAATTCTTTGGTTCAGTGCAAAAACTTGGAAATTATAATTTTTTAATAAGCTATGAGAATAGATTATCATAAGTTCAGGGTATAATTTGCTTTGTAGTGTAGCAATAAATAATGTTGTCAATGATTGAAATTTAATAACTCTTAAAGTACATAACAAATAACATTCCATAGACTCAGAATGTAGGTAGAAGAGTTATATGAGACAGGGAATCGTTCCGATGTCCTACTTAGTTACAAATAGAAGACGAAGCAGCCGTAACAGAAAGCGAAAAAAGATTTTATATTTTAAGGGAAGAAGTTGACCTAGCGCATAAGAAAATAAAGAATGGGAAAGCAGCAGGAGTTGATGGAATCAACATTGAATTAGTAAAAGGCTTGGGTGAAGACAAGAAACAAACTCTATTATTATACAACGAAATATATGAGAAAGGCGAATGGCCAGAAGATTTTACGCAGACAGTATTGCTTCCAAAACGAAGAAAAATAATGCTAAGAAATGTAATTAGTTTAGGACTATCAGCCTGATATCACACTCGTGAAAATTCTCCTGTGAATACTGAATCGACGTATATATTCTAAGATGAAAGAATATTTCGAAGAAGAGGAGTTTGGCTTCAGAAAGGGAAAAGGTATGAGAGATGCAATTGGACTGGTAGGAACAATCGGCTAAAGATACCTCGAGAAGAATAAAGAAGTGTAGGGCTATACAGCATTTGACACTTACAAAAGGCATTTGACTGAGTGGACTGGAATAAACTGATGGCGATGCTAAAGAAAATTAGTGTGGATTGCAAAGAGAAAAAATATGTTCAGCAATCTTCATACACAACAATGAATCAAATTCAGAATAATAGAAGAAATGGCACAAGGAAATAGAGTAAGGAGACGAGTATGTCATGGATGCGCTCTATCACGTACTCTGTTCAACATCTAGGCCTACTTGGAGGATTAGTGTATAACAATTTTCAGAACATGTCAGGAGTAATAATAGGACGAAGATTAAAGTGCATAAGATTTGCTGATGATTTGGACCTCTAGAAAAAGAACTAAGGATGAGATTAGTGAATTGCTTCGTATGGAGTGTAGCATTGTATGGAACAGAAACATTGACATTACGACGAAGTGAAGAAAAGTGACTATAAGCAATTGAATTGTGAGTATGGAGAAGATTGGAACGTGTGAATTGGACAGGCTGAATAAGGAATGAAGCTGTATTGGAAAGACCGGGTGAAGAAAATGATGCTAAAACTGATCCTAAGGAAAAAAAGGAATTGGTTCGGTCATTGTCTGAGAACAAACTGCCTAGAGAAGAATGCACTGGAAGGAATGGTGAACGGGAAAAGCATTCGGGGAAGAAGAAGATATAAGATGATAGCACAATTGGTATAGTGCTCGAGGCTGCGGGTTCGATCCCGGCTCAGGTCATTCATCCATAGTGTTCTGCCCAAGGGCATGTCTTTCACTGCAAACCCAGCATTCTCCAGTTTTTCCCATTTTCTGTCTTCCTCTTTGTCAACTCATATGATCCATATAGCTTAATGTCGTCTATCATCTGATATCTTCTTCTGCCCCGAACTCTTCTCTCGTTCACCATTCCTTCCAGTGGATCCTTCAGAAGGCAGTTTCTTCTCAACCAGTGACCCAGCCAATTCCTTTTCTAATGACATGATATGGTATATGATAAAATGTTGTGGTGTGATATATGATAAGGTATGATGTATAAATTTCGCGACCTACAAGATCGATGTATCGTTTTGAGCGGAGAGGAGGTCGAAAATAGCGTCAGCGAGGAAGATAGCATAACTATTTCATCCACAACGCACTGCTTGCTTTTAAGGACGATACACCTTTCTCTTTCTTTCGCCACTACTCTTGTAGGTGTAGACTTGACTCGTGCGGATACGCGAAATGGGCCTTAAAACCACACTTGACCTGCGGAGGGATTAGTTGAACACACCGTATTGTCACACAAACGTGTGTTGCAAACTGTGTCATAGGACAAGAAGTTTCGGGGAACAGTCTATAGAGAATGTAACATAAATTGGAACTTTCATTCTGACTCTTACATCTGTTTGGAGCAGTTGGAACTGGTTGTTACAAGGAAAAGTTACATTTCGAAACACTTTAATTTCTGTGACAGTTACGGGGATTTTCCCCTATCCTAGGAGAGCATGGTTTCTGTAAAAAATCTCCTGGCTATTCTAGGCCTATTAAAAGAAACATGTCAATCTTTACGCAGCTTTATTGTTTGCCATATAGTCAAAGGAACTAATTTTGAACATATGTAAAGGCAAATGTTCGTTAGACACGTGATCTTGCTAAAATAAATGATTTTATTAGCATTGTATCTATTTGACTACCCACAAATATGTTTTATAATTACAACATTAAGGTTCATGTAACGTAGTATCGATACTTACACGTCCTTTCGTCAAAATTCTTAGTGAGATATCCATTTTTGTTTTTACTCTCTAGTGTTCTAAGAATCGTTTTTCCCACATTTTGTACATCTACCACAGGGAGACAAGAGCCCCAAATTTTTCACGACATTTATTACTTTGGCGTGATCAAATAATATGTTTAATAATTTCCCAATTTGAAAGAGGGCTACATTCGAAGGGTTCAGAGCTATAGTGGGCCAATGGCTATTTATTGAAAACGCAGAAAGCAGGGGTTAAAGTTAAGTGAATACTATAGTTTAATGAAGATTGATATATCATTTAGTTTTAACGTGTATACTTTATATTACTTGCTATATGTTTCCTTTGAATTATGGTAATAACTTCATTTTAACCCTTGTTTTCTACGGTTTTAGTAAATGGCGCTTGGCCCACTATGGTTCTGAACCCTTCATATATAGGCACAATTAAATAATAAAATTAATGTAAAATCATTCAGTGTGATGTATTTTTTAAGAAAATCCGTGCTATGTATTGCTACATTCCGCACTAATTCTGCCTACAAATTCTAAAACCATGTAGGCCTACCTAATTATAACTCTTGTTTCATTTGGATCTTCTAAAAAACTCATTGTGAGAAACATTTAATTTGTTCAGAGACATCCCGTACTTCCCCAGATGAAGAAAAGCAGTTTTCTCCTTTTCTTATCATGGATATGTTCCACCACGAATTCACTTCTCCACTCTTACAATAGTATATTTGCAGGAAGATATATTCCATAGCAGATAAGAACAGAACGAACGTTTCTCTTCCTTTACATTGGCTAGATCAGAGTCAGAAGACAAGGAAAGTAATTTATTGAGAAATCTCATTGCACTCCTTTTGCATGAGATTAAAAATCTTGTGTAAGTTCAATTTATTTACAGACTCAAAATTCTGTGCTCTATAAAATGATAAAGTAATTACTTGAACGCTTTCATAGTTTAAAAAAAATCTACCCTGGTCCATATATACACAGTGGGCTAAAAAAGGCACAAAATTAGAAATACTCTATTTTGGGAAATACATAACATTAATTTATAATGAATACGCTGTTGGAAAGAATAGACTTTAAAGATGAACAGGCCATTTATTATGTTTTTTGAGGCTCAATTAAAATATTATGGAGGTCAATACACAATGATGCGAAAAATATGGTTTTTGAAGACAATTTATTACTTCAAAGTGCAGAAACTGAATGTTGGTAAAATTAATAATAATTAATGATCTTTCAAATAATCAAATTTAAAAATGATGCTCTATGTGACCGCCATTTGCCCCCACAACTATTTTTAGAAGTCTTCTCTATTGTCCAATAGCACTGAATATCTGTCTTTGATGAAGCCGTTCCCAACATTCAAGAAGGCGTTGTCTTAAATGTTCATTATTACGAATTCTTGTTTTATAGTAAACTGCCTTTTGTAGTTGACTGCATACAAAATAGTCCGTACGATTAAGATCTCGTTTGAAACTCGAGCGGAAACCATCAGAGAACCTGAGAAATGCGATCTTTCACGTAATAATCTCTGAGGATGGATATAATATCCGTATCTTGTTAATCAATCGTTGTACACTTGAAACAGATCATTCTCCCTGAGCGTAGTTCCTTACATTTGCAAAGTTTAATGTAAATCTTGTCTTCGTTCGTTAAGCGACCAATTATTCACAACATGAGAATTCAAAACGGAAGAAAACAAATGATGACAGCACAACAAACGGCTTGGCCTGCTGAATTCGTAAGACCATAATGCTTATTTCGGCATAAACGATCGATTTTGCACTGCCTTACAAAAAATAACAAATATTTTATAAATAGTAAAAAATTAAATATTACAGTACTTTCTCGGTCTACAAGGACTGTGAAATAAACTTTCAAGTGAAATAATTAGCTACTGGAATATGACCATTTAAATTTTGTGCCTCTTTTTTTTTTGGTCCCTGCATTACAAACAACCACTAGTGTCCTTTATTTTTTATTTTATTTTTTTTTTTTCCGTTGTCGGTAACTCTATAGCATATATTAGATGCTTTATGGTTGTGCTAACAGATGGAGTTTCTTGTCAACAATGTGACGCTGAAATGTGTGTTCAGGTTACTCTGCCCAGTGACAGTCCTGATTTATTTTTATATTTGTGATGACTGGTTAATTAATATTAACCCTGCACACTCTCAATCATACCAATTTCCAGACTCTAGACACCCAGGGAATTCCTCCTCTTCAAGATGACACAAGTATAGTAATTACAGCCAATAACTCTAACACATTCCAATCTTCAACAGAGGAAATTCTCTTCAAAATATGTGACTGGTTCTCAGTCAATAAATTGATATTAAATTGTAACAAAACTAACATAATTCAATTTAAATCCTGTCCAAATTCAACGTCGCAAATGTCTAGCGCAATAATTAATAATAGATCCCTATTAGAAACAACAACAACCAAATTTCTTGGCTTAAAAATCGATAATATGTTAAATTGGAAAAATCATATTAAAGAAATTACCCTCAAACTAAATTCAGCTTGTTTTGCTATTAGATCTATGCAAAAGATAGTAAATATCAATACCTTAAAAACAATATACTTTGCATACTTCCACTCGGTAATGAGTTTTGGAATAATATTCTGGGGAAATTCCACAGATAGTAACAATATTACAAAAAAGAGTAATTAGAATAATAGTAGGTGCCAAATCTAGGGAATCGTGTAGGACTATTTTAAAAAAACTACAAATAATGCCCATGGCTTGTCAGTATGTATTTTCATTAATAATCTTCCTCGTATGTAATCGTGAAAACTTTGTAACTAATTCAACAGTTCATAGCATAAATACACGTCAAAAAATGACTTTCATACTCTATCGGCAAGTCTATCGTGCTATCAAAAAGGAGTGCGTTATATGGCAGTAAAATTTTTTAATAGCCTCCCTATCGATATAAAAAATGAAACTCAAAACAATGCCCCCCCCACAAGTCACACTAGTCCTATTGTCTCTCTCTCTCTCTAGAATTAGTGATGAAGAAGGCATAATTATGCAAGTTAATATGTAAATCAAGGAGTAGGTAAAAATTATGTTTCTATGTAGGACCTATAGGCATTCATTATGCGATTTATTTTTTTTATAGTGTGGATAAGAAAGAACTGGGACAAGTCTGGAACATCTTCTAGAAAGAGTTCATTCAGTTCGCTTCATATAACATTGAGTTGTATGTATGTATGTATGTATGTATGTATGTATGTATGTATGTATGTATGTATGTATGTATGTATGTATGTATGCATGTACAGTATGTATGTATTTATTCAGACTGCAAATGGACATAATCGGTTACGGAAGATAGAAAAGACAGATTGCAACTGAACGCCTGACGCTATAGACAATATGCGAAGCTCTTACACCTCGCGGAGTAGTCCAATGTTCGGTTTAACAAATGTCCGAGTCTCACTCGGTTGGACGGCTCTAGATCATGAAACACAGATAATATTGAGCCATCCAGGAGTTCCAAGAATCGTTGCAAGGACGCGATTATCATCGTGTACCTTTCGAATGATATTTCCTCCTCTCTCCTCATTAATTGAAGCACGCATCATGAATTTGCATTCATAGACTTGAGAGTGATTTTATTTTTGTTAATAATTTATCTCTCTAAAAAGATTTATTAGAGAAATAATAATACATCCACTTAAAATAATTAAAAGACATAGGCTATATTAACAACTACATTTTCAGAGGTAGCATACGCATTTTGCTCTTTTATTTTGTAAGTAATTGTAATTTATTTTATTCTTGTATTTGTTTACACGTCAGATTTCATTTATGCATTACGCTTATTCCCTTTGTTGTTATCGGTGTCCATTAGTTGATTTATATATTAGTTATGAAGATAAATGTACCGAAGTGTCCAATCAATTATAACCCTATTTCAAGATAACTTATTTGCAAGTGGGTTTTTAAGGAATCCGCGGGTTCATTGCCGCCCTCACATAAGCCCGCTATTGGTCCCTATCCTGTGCAAGATTAATCCAGTCTCTATCATCATATCTCACTTTCCTCAAATCAATTTTAATATTATACTCCCATATACGTCTCAGCCTTCTCAAAGGCATTTTTTCCCTCCGGCCTCCCAACCAACACTCTATATGCATTTCTGGATTCGCCGTTACGTGCTACATGCCCTGCCCATCTCAAACGTCTGGATTTAATGTTCCTAATTATGTCAGATGAAGAATACAATGCGTGCATCTGCATTATGTAACTATCTCCATTCTCCTGTAACTTCATCCCTCTTAGCCCCAAATATTTTCCTAAGAATTTCAAGCTAACACTTTTTTTTTAATTAGGAAAAATAAAATAAATTTCCTTCAATTGTTACTCCATTTGTGTAGTTAGAAAATGTCATCAGAGTTCCTGTGTGATGAAATGCACTTCGTATTCTGTCCTCTGTATCTGTGGTTCTGTCTAGCCAGGCGCATCCGCTTCAAGGCCGGATATTCGAACGAATGTCCGATCTCGCCGGTTGATCTACAACCGGTCGAACATAAAACGGTTGTAAGAGCTGTTCTGCAGCACTCTGATAAATACCCGGTGGCAGTGGTAACTATTTACAGTCAGTAGTGACAATAATAATAAATTAATAAATTACTAATAATAATAATAATAATAATAATAATAATACAGGGAGCATCCTAAATTAAATAAAGCACGATCACTTAAAATAACATTTAAAGTAAATCTAATTTGTATCTTAACCCTGAGTTCGAACTAAAACCCGCAAGTATGATATGTTCATTCCTGCACAAGTACCTTTCAGCATTACACTCATTTCGCCGACAACTCACTCATTGCATTGGAACTACGACACATTTCACTGATTCTATCCTGATTTCACTAACACTCCAAAAACATTCCACTGTTCAAATACTTTGCACTGCCACTATAAACTATAAAACTTCACTGACAGAAACACACTTCACTTACATAACACACTTCACTGACAACACATTTCACAGATACAATACTTCAAATAACAAAATATCAATTACACCCTTTAAATAGTATGTATAATATACTACCGTCTATTAGTAAAATCCTTAAGCCTATTTTTAAATATATTTTTGGTTATTGGTAAAGCATTTAGTAAGTCTGCAGATAAAGCATTTCAGTCCCTGACATTACGATTGAGAAAAGAAAACTTTCCAGTGTCCATCCTCTGTCTTCTTTCCCTTAATTTATATGAGTTGTCGTTTCTTGAAGAGTAATTTGGCGGCTGCAATCTATTTTTTATTTTTCTCCGGGCAGGCTCACCTCTGTATGGTTTTAACATTGCGCATAATCGAATTCGCGTTCTCCTGTCCGTGAGTGTGTCCCATTTTAATGGTGAATTATTACAACGCTTGAGAGACCGTTTTTGTATCTTATCTATTATCTTAATATGTTCTAAGCTGTAATGATTCCAACATGCAGCACCATATTCCATTACTGGACAAACTAGTGATTTATATGCAATCTCTTTGGATTTATCAGAGCCTTTTCTTAGTACCCTCATCAAAAAGTGTAACGCTCTCCATGCTTTTCCCGCTGTGTCAGTAACGTGTTCCCTCCAACCGTGATTGCTACTGAATGTTATTCCTAGGTTTTATTTTTATTTTGTGTTATTTTACGACGCTGTATCAACATCTCAGGTTATCTGAATGAAATGAAGGTGATAATGCCAGTGAAATGAATCCGGGGTCCAGCACCGAAAGTTACCCAACATTTGCTCGTATTGGGTTGAGGGAAAACCCAGGAAAAAAGCTCAACTTGCTCCGATCGGCATTCGAACCAGGGCCAGACGCGCTGGCCGTTACTCCACAGTTGTGGACTATTTCTAGGTATTTACATTTGTTAACTTCCGGAATGATTTCACCCCCTAACGTATACGATGCGATTATTTTATTTCTTTTTCTTGTAAAGCTGACGGTTTTGCGAGATAACCGTTCCTTTTTTAAAAGTATAGAACAAAGTGGATGTAAACCTATTAATAGGCCTAATAATAAGAACTTGTTAATACTAGGCCTGCGGATAATAGTGTAAGTGTTGACGCATCTGCAACCTACAACTAGTGACCATACAAGTGATAAATGTCGATGTGGACAAATAAGAAGCATCCTTCGGAACTAATGTTGGCACAGTTCTCTAGTTCACACAAGGATCTTAGGATCTCGTTAACAAAAATCGACAATATTTATTTGATATATTGACATTTTGCTGTACTTGCTAAGCAATAAACTTCTGCTATCGTTTGCTGGTGCGATATGAGCGCCGACTCTACGGAAAAAGGCAGAACCTTACGCAGATGCCGGTACAGCTGATTCGAGGATCACTGAAATGTCACGGCTACACTGAAGAGCATATTTTGACTTACAACGCTGAGCAATCAGATGTGTTCCGAATTTCAGCGATGACGTCATTGACGCTTAAGCTCTGTAGGAGAACTTTCATCAGCGTATACTCGTAGAGGCGGTGACAGTGTCCATCAATCACCATCAATGAATTTGATTGGTTCTCGTAAAGGACGGGAATTGGCAGAGAATGACCTATTGCACTCTTGTGTCATGACTGTGTGTTCTGCCGTGTTGTTTGTAATGAGCACAACGCAAAAAAAAAAATATATATATACGAATATGTATGTGTGTTAATGACTTATGAATGAACATATCAACGGACCAGTTATTACTATCTACTGGATCTTGAAATGAATTTTGTTTGTGCTCACTTTTCTTTGAGTAAGATAACAGTATGAAAAATTTCGCAAAATCTTGCTAGCATAGGGCATACAATTCCTATAGCCACTAGCCGCCATGATAGCCATTGAACCTTCCAGCAGTTTTGTTCCTATTTCCTTACAGCGCGACGTCATTGATGTCGACCGGTCCGGTGAGATTCGAAATATGCTGCAAGGTACTGACGCGCAGTGTCCATACTATAGATAAGTGGTCGTCAGCACTCGCGGAAATGTGCAAAGAGTAAGCTGAGCCGTCCCATGTGCCCCGTCGTGCAGCAGGAAGAGGTAGAGAGCATACCCGCTAGCAGCTACGAGTGCACTATGGTGCACTGTGTTCTCTACGGGTAAGGGACGCTAACCCAAGGGTGCTCTGTGCTGACGACCGCTGCTATAGATGAACAAAACTAACTGCCGCTCTCGCTCGCTATGTTCGTTGCATTTGTCTTTCGAGTGTCGCTCATCATTCTCGAAATAGCATTTGGTCGGCGGGGAAAGATTTCGTAACATTGAATAACATACATCATTGAAATAAATAATATTATAAATGTTTAAATGAGACAAAAAGACAAAACAGAACAGTATCTTAGTTGTCAAATTGTTCTGGTTCTTATATATTATATTACCAATGGTTACATAAATTGAAAAAATATATATATAAAATAAATTTGCATTTCTAAAAAATATAAAAGGTAACATTAATATATTTTTAATTGAGATTGCACACTTGATCTTGAACATATGAAAAGAAATTTCATAGCCTTTTAATAAGGGCCTAGTAATTAATTAAAGACTGGGGAACGGATTATTATAAACTGAATGGTAGAGATGTTTCAAATATGCTACTTTATTTTGATACATATATAACAGTTGCCAAAGTAGATAAAAGTTCAGTCATGTATAAACAACTGCAGCGATTCAAGCCTGCTTGACTTTGGTACTTCGGGAGTGATCAATCGCGACGTCTCGAAACACTCACAAGCATTCTTTACGTCAAGGACGCGACGCAATACAACATTGTCGTGCGGGTTTTTGGCTTTGCGGGCGCTGTTAGTCTCGCTTTCTCGATCGTTTTTCATCTCTAGTCCATATTTATAATCCCCATACCCTGCCAACCTGGATCTAGCTGTAGATTCCAGGCTCTGCCTCTCACAAGCCAGGATAAAATGGGGAGTCATAGAGGAGTAGCAACTGTTTAAAAAACCTTGGTCCAGCTGGCCGGGCTGGTAGTACCTTGTAAGGGCCCCTAGCTAGAGTTACAGACAGTCCCCAATGACAGCAAAGATACAGAGATAATTCTCTACACGACGGAGCTGGCAGAAGAGGCACCCCTCTCTTCTAGGGGTTATAAATGTAGAAGACCCATACCCTGGGTGAATGGGTAAAGACTTCAACGACCATAGATGGCCGGAAGAAGCAGCCCCACATGTGGGGTTAATTCGCATGATGGCTGGGTGGATAAGCCAGAAGACAGCAGCCCTGTCACCCCAAATTCTGCAAGAGGCTGGTAATATCTTCAGAATTAACTTCTTACTCGAAAGTTTCATAGCAGAGAGCCGGACAGATCAAATGGACATCGACCTAACCAAGTAAAGGATAAACGAATAGGAATTACGGAGACGTTACAAATTGCAACCTGGAACGTTAGAGGACTAGGAACCAAAGAATCAGAATTATACAGAATAATTAAAAAGAAAAAGGTGAATATCGCAATAATCACAGAAACCAAGAAAAAAATTAAAAGGAACAAAAGATCTAGATTTTTATACAATGATATATTCAGGAGCTACACAAAAAGTACGAGCCAGGAGTGAAGTAGCAATCTTATTAGATAATACGTGGAAATAAAAAAATGAATCATATGTGTATGTGAATGGCAGAATAATCACACTAAGACTAAAAATAAATATAGGCCACTTATCAATCATTGGCATTTATGCACTCGAGGAAGGTAAAAAATATGATCAACTACATTTTGTAATTGATAAAATGAAAAAGAATGACTATATAGTAATGTCAGGAGACTTTAATGCTAGAGTAAGAAATATACCTATTACAAACATAGTTGGAGAATTTGGAGAACATCTCAATAAAAATGGACAAGAACTTAGACAATTTGATTGTAATAATCAACTGAAGTTAACAAACACATTCTTCAGAAAAAAAATATAAATAAGTGCACATGGACTGCTAGAGGAAATCGATCCATTATAGATTATTCTTTAATAAACGATACAATGAGACCTCAATTAAAAGATGTACATGTTCATAGAGGATGTGATATGAGTTCAGATTACTATATGGTATTAGCTAAACTCACGTTATGGGCAAGATGGAAAAATGTCAAAACTAAACGAAACCTAGTAAAAGAAGAAGAAGTAAACAAAATCTACCTATTGAAGTAAAAATGTTAAATGTTATGTTTTATTTAACGACGCTCGCAACTGCAGAGGTTATATCAGCGTCGCCGAATGTGCCGGAATTTTGTCCCGCAGGAGTTCTTTTACATGCCAGTAAATCTACTGACATGAGCCTGTCGCATTTAAGCACACTTAAATGCCATCGACCTCTCCCGGGATCGAACCCGCAACCTTGGGCATAGAAGGCCAGCGCTATACCAACTTGCCAACCAGGTCGACCCTATTGAAAGGAAGAAAGCATAAAGAAACTATATCAACATAGATTAACACAATATATACTAAACACACCGACTGAAAATGACATACAGTAGATAGGAATGGGAAAATATAAAAAAATTGCATTGAAAAAGCAACCCAAGAAGCAATTGGCAAGAAGAAGTATAGAAGCAATAATAATAATAGTAATAATAATAATAATAATAATAATAAATTATTATTATTATTATTATTATTATTATTATTATTATTAAAAGGTAAAGGTATCCCCGTCACATGCCATGAAGGCACTTGGGGGGCATGGAGGTAAAGCTCCATGCTTTCCATGACCTCGGCACTAGAATGAGGTGGTGCTGCCGGCACCACGCTCCGACCATCTTTTGCCTCCGGGAAAGACCAGGTACTCAATTTTATAGGAGGCTGAGTGAACCTCGGGGCCGTTCTGGAAGTTTGGGAACGAGAAAAATCCCGTCACCACTTGGGATCGAACCCCGGATTATTATTATTATTATTATTATTATTATTACTATTATTATTATTATTATTATTATTATTATTATTATTGTTATTATTATTATTTACTGGATTGTTTTACAAAAGTCAAAATGTAATAGAAGCAAGAAAGGACTAAGAATTTGGAATGACGAAATAGAAAAAGTAATTAAAGATAAACAAAAGGCCTATAAAAATGGCTACAGGAAAATACAGATGAAAATAGAGATATATGTAAGGAGAAAATAATTCTAGCAAAACAGGTAGTAGAAGAAGCGCATCGAAAATCTTGGGACAACTTTATCAGCGAAATTGACAATGACATACATGGCAGACAAACTTTCTCGTACAAAGTAATGAAACACTTGAACAAAATGGGAGAAGACAGAGTAAGAATAAATGTTATAGGAGAAGATGAATGAATGGATCATTATAAATGAACATGGCTTCAAGAAGATGAACAAATATATTAAACAAAGAACATATAGAAGAAGAGAATATAGATCCAATTACAAATGAAGAATTAGAACGAGCCCTAGAAGAAACAAAAAATAGGTAAACAACAGGTCCTGATAACATTAACATGGAACTCTTGAAATATGGAGGAACATTTTTACAACTAAGGCTATTACCTATTTGATAAATTTATGCTGGAAAACAGGTGAAACCCCACAAGTATGGAAAACAGCAGAGGTCATATCAATATATAAAAAAGGAAATAGAAAAGAATGTGAAAACTACAGAGGCATAAGACTTCTAAATACCATATATAACTATATGCTAGAATAATAAATAAAAGACTCAAAGCAATCAGTGAAACAATAATAGGAGAGGAACAAAGTGGTTTCCGAACTGGTCGATCTACTACAGATAAGGTATTTACACTACAACAAGTAATAGAAAAAGGAAAGAGTTTAATTTACAGACACATATAGCTTTCGTTGATTTTGAAAAAGCATTCGACCGAGTAAAACGAAATAAATTATGGAGTAAAATGGAAGAGAAAGGCTACGCACAACACATAATAAATGTGATAAGAAATATGTACAATTCTAAAATAATAATTAACACTGGTAAAATAAAAACAGAAGAAATTTTAATAAACAAAGGTGTGAGACAGGGTGCAGGATTTCACCTACTATTTTAAACATTTATATCGATGAATTATTCCAAATTGGAAAACACATTTTAAATCAGGAATAGAGTTAAATAGAGAAACTAATTTAAATATATACTATTATATGCGGATGATCTAGTACTAATACAAAAGACTAAAGATAATTTACAATATACCTTATTCCTAGTAAATAATATATGCCAAGAGTACAATTTTAAAATCTCAATACAGAAATCTAAAGTAATGGCATTTTGGGGAAATGCGATGATACGGTCAAAAATTGTATTAAATAAAATAATAGAACAGGTATTCAATTTTAATTATCTTGGTATTGGTAAATGAAATAAGAAAGGATATCGATACAAAATTAAATAAATTTCAAATGATTTGCGGTACAATCTACAGAACTTTGAAAAATAAAACTAGAAAGGAAATAAGAATGAAGTTTTATAAAACAATGCCTGTACCAGTTCCACTACACGGTAGTGAGACTTGGATCTCCACAAAAAGATATCAAACAAGAATACAGAGCACAGAAATGAGATTCTTAAGAAGAACAAAAGGTTGCACCAAATTAGATCAAATAAAAAATGAAGATATAAGATTTGAATTAGATATATTCTCAATAAAAATGAAATAAAAGAATATCGCAATAATTGGGTACAACATGTTGAAAGAATGGACGCGACCAAAATACCGAAAGTGGTATATGAATATAGACCACAAGGAACGAGAGATATCGGAAGACCCCAAAAGAGATGGAAGGACTTGCTATTATACCGGAACAGGCTGTGGCCTAAACCATGAAGTGGAGAAGAAGAAGAAGAAGAAGAAGAAGAAGAAGAAGAATAAGAAGAAGAAACTGATGAAACGAACGGATCTAGGTTCAAATGTCGATTTGGACAAGTTACCTGATTGGGGTTTTCGGAGGTTTTCTTTTAATTAATTGCAGTAGAATTCTTTAGTAACTTTCGACATTGAACCTCAGAATCTTTTCGCCATCATGGTAAGAATATGTAACTCATGATAACAATATATAACAATCCATGAATTAACTTATTTTACTTATATTATCGTTCTATTGCAGTCCCCCCCCCAAGAAAACGGTTCTATCTCCGCCTATGACGTTAACGTTGTGATTAAAACTTGTTTCACCATCCGAACTAGATTGAACCCTACATTCTAGAGTGAAACACGCTTTCGACGTCATTCGCTTGCATAAGAATGATTTAAACAATTTTATGTACACAGTACATCATATGATGATGAATTTATTTTTGCAAACATTTCTTCTGTTGTTATATGAGAATGAGATGGAAGATTCTGGGACATTGTCCATTGTCAGGAACTCGGGGTAAAAGTATTCCATTCCGTGATAATCCCTGTGGGTGGTTAGAGACCTATGCGACATCCTATTTATTCGAATTTGCTTATGAACTATTATATCAGCATATCTCAGTACGTTATAAATGCTCTAACGAAGAATTATTGTTTGTCTATGTCTCTTGTTGGAAACGAGATGGCTACTTTGGAGAGATTCGTTATCGCCTCTCTCCAATATGCAGGACACTTCAAGCGTAGAATATGTCTTAATATGTCTTTATTAGCCGCAATGAAGAGATGGCTTTACTTTTCTCTAAAAGTATAGAAAATTACTACTGGTAACCTCCTTTCAGTTGTTTAAGTCAGTAAGTGATAGTCATGGAATCAGCTCGACCAAATAGGCCTATATCTACGGCGGAAAGTATCTCAGTGAAGGAAGTGGGCGTATTTGTAGTAGTCTAACTAGTGACATATCATGGTTAAAACTGGAAAAATTCATGGAAAGTTCTATAAAATTTATCCAACTTCACGGGTTAAATTATCCAATTCCAATAAATCAAGATTGTCAAGATTATAGTGCCAAGAAAGAAATTGAAGTAAAATGTACTATAACTTTTTTAGTGTTTATGTCCCAGATAAACTCTTTCGCCTGCTACTGGGCCTTTCTATGCAGAAGTGGACATGTGGTCTAAATTTTAAAAAATGTTGTTAGACAATTATTTGCTTTTTTTCAAATTGCTAAACAATGAATTTAATATTTTTTATATAATAATGTAATATTTTGTAATGTTAAGTTTCATATTTCCAATGGTAAAGGAAATCATGCACACAGCAGGAAATTTGTCTCTCTAGATCTGTTTGGTTCGCATACTTATATTTTCCCTGCAGAAAGGTGTTTGTTATTTACAAGGCAGTGTTCACCGCACAAAGCTTTACACTAAAGGAAATTCATCGAATTTTGTCTCCAAGTAAGTTATTTTGGTAATTTGATAGAAGACGGTTGAATATAGTAAGTCTTACCAACTTTTTTATTTCAGAGTTAAATGTTAGTGATCTTTTAGTGGCTTTTACATGTTAGTTCTAGGTTTTTTTATACTAGGTGTCGTCGTGATTTTCTTTTAATTTGATTGGTTATAGTTGTCATTTGTTCTAGAATTTTCGTTAATTTTGAATGGATAATGACGTTATCAGTTCGTCATTTTATGATTTTTGTGATTTTCTTTCGTTTTGATTGGCTATAGTTGTAATTTTTTCTATAATTTTCATTAATTTTGAATGGATAATGACGTTGTCAGTTGTTCTTGGTTGCTTGACGTGAGTGGTGTTACATTATAGATTTGTCTGCATTTGTCGAATGCGCATCATCATGCTTACGAAAAGGCACTTTTCAGTGGCAATAATTTATTTTGTGTGCACAAGGTTGGAATTTTGAAGTAAGAGGGAAAGGAAGGAATCCGTGTTCTGAAATTATACATTAAATTTTGTGTCGATTTTGGTTTACTTCTTTCGCTGGTGAATAACGATTGTGTGGAATGTTGAGAAAACTGTTTTTCTCTGTTTTAAAGAAATTACTTACTGAATTTTCTGTAGAAGTTAAGGTGTAATAAGTGTTCGAAGAGAATTTCATTTAGTGTAAAGACGTGGTTTATTTATGCAAAGTTGACTGTACGACAATGTGTTGGTTTAGTTCTTTGCTGCTTGTATGGATTAAGTTTAGGTTGCCTTAAAGCCTGTGTCATTTATACTGGAAGTGAAGTGTTTGTCGATGAAGACGTCAATGAGAATTGAATTTTATTTGATAAGATGATAAATTATTGTTTTGTTTTGTGTTTTAGTGATTTTTGGGGGTAAAGTGCGGACGAAAACTGCAAGAAAAGTACCGGTACTACTAACTATGAAGTTCGAATGCCACGAAACGCCAAATAAATCAAAGGCGAAAAATTAAATATATTTTCATTTTTTGGAGGGCTTGTTCTTCTTTAAAAATACGAATATATATTCCATTTTTCATCTTTGATTTTGCGATGTTTGGTGACATTTGGACTTCATAGTTGGCAGAACGTTTTCGGTAGTTTTCGTCAGCCATGTTGGATTTTACCCGTCTTCTAGCAAATTACCGTTATTATATATATATATATATATATATATATATATATATATATATATGTAGCTATTTTGTGATTACGTACATATATCTGTCACACCCGTAACAAAAAATATACAGAAGTTGCGATGAAATATTAAGCTGAATATGATGTCCACATATGAATGTAAGGTTAAATTTGACACATATTTTATGTGACCATAACTTAATTGGTTACAATTTGGTTAATAAGACAACAATAATTTATATTAAACTCTGTCACATCCGTAACACCAATATATACACATTCCTTGTTTGTTACAATAAAGCATAGTTTGAGAAGTAAACCACTTTTAAAATATATACGTGGAAAACAATTATTCAGTTAAGTATGACAGCTGTGATTGTAAATTAATTAAAACTATATAATACTGTGATTCTAAAGTTTAATTTACAATTTTTTAACAGATAAACATAGATGATAGCAAAGAACGGGTTCGTAAGTAGAAAGAACGATTGAAAGATGATTCAGAAAAAAAGAAGTAACATCCGAATAAAGAAAGAGAGTGAGATAAGATAAGGATGAAAAATAAATATTTAGTGCATAAAAAAAATTGAAATTGAAACATTTGAAGGATACCGAAAGGCAAAGAAAGCACATACAGAATAATAAAAAATAAAACAAAAGAAAGAACAGGAAGATAGTCTGTTATTATCACCTCTAGGATCATACAATTGTCCACAAATATCAGGTATAGCTGTTCAGAGGGTAAAAAGGTCACTTCTGAGAAGTCCAACAAAACGAAAATCTGTACTGAACAACCTAATTCAAGCCTCTTCAATTTCATTTTCAACAGAATCATTGACAAAACAAAACAAAAGTAATGTAGTTACTCAATATGTTTACATAGGCTTTATGAATTTAACGTTCTACTGCAAATTGTTTACCTGATAGCACTAAACTAAATGAAGTGTTTTGTATTCATTATTGTGAAGTTATTGATTTAATTTTATTATTACTGCACTTGTTTCTTATAGTAAGTTAACATGGCCTAAGAGTTTAATGTAAATATGTTTAGAAAGATGCTTCTAAGCCTCGAGTTAGTATGCAGTCATACTCGTAACGTATATTGTCACACCCGTAACGACACAGAAAATTCATTGTGAAAGAAAGAAACCTCTTCATTAAAATATACATCCAGCAGAGAGATCAGCATTCCTTCTACTCACCATCCAACTTTCAATAATAAAATTGATGAATACAAAATCAACCGGAGCGAATAAGAACACAAAAACCATGTATTATGCCGAACTAGTATAAACAGTTGCAGTAGCGTAAGTTGTTACGGCATTGGTATATTGAACAAGTTAGTAGTAGTAGCGCAAGGTTCGAATCTTCCCCAATCTTCTTTTTTTTTTATTACAAATTTGCCATCATATGTGTCTCGCAAAGCTATAATTATGTGGCGATATATCTTAGAATATCCCCAAACTCTATTAAATAATAAACCTCCCTCTCTCTTTCAAGAAATACTGCTATTGGTAACAGTAGAGTTGAAGTTCAAGACTAATATTTAAAAAGATACTTTTATATTCGTTTTCCTATGTATTATATACGATATCAATATTTTTAAAACTAAAATATCACTATTAAATAATCTATGCTTATGTTGCTGATGTGAAACAATCCCGGACGTCACACACGGATAAACTCATTGAGAACTCTTTTCCCGTGAGGATATTATCACAGTCTAGTATATACAGTCACGAAGCTTGAGTTTATGAGGGTACTAGGAACAATAGACTGTGCAGGTACTATTTCGCATTGTCTGTAATGAGGCAATAGTAGCGATTCTAGTGGCTAGCAACTATCTATGGATGCATATTTACTACGTACTGAGCTTCGTGACTGTATATACTAGACTTTGATATTACCATATTTTCATATCATAGGACTTGATAAAATTGAGTACAAGGCTATTCAAAATTGTTCCTCTTCTATTAATGATAGGCAGTATTGCTTCCTGGGAAATAATTCTTACATTAGACTAATGAATATTTAATATGCTATATATGAACATTTAATTTATAATCGGGAGAACTATATACATGTTTGTACGTACCGCTAAACTTATTGTTTTAGTTGAGTATTAAAATTTTGTGACAATGTTTTATGGAGATCCAAATAAAAAGGCCTCCAGTATTACATATCATTTTGTCAGATGCTTGTGCTATCATGATTTGAAACCGATACTGACTGTATTCAGTAAAAAATTAGGGTATTTTACCGTAATTTACGCATAATAAAAATAAAAAAACAACATGAAAACGCATGAAATACAAAGCCACAACAAGTAGTAGCCTACTTCCGATGAGGTTAATTAAGAAGAAAAACGAAATACATACGTAAAAGAACGCATAGACTCGAAGCTGGTGGAACGATCACACCTTAAAAGTTTGTTATCTATGAAAAGTATGTCCTTAGCTTTTTATTTTGTGACCATAGGAACTATCGTGTAATAAAAATAAGAACAATATTAAAATCAATTGAATACACAGAATCCAGTGAGGTTCACTTGGTGGAAAACAAATACACTGCATGTAAAATGTAGACTCCCCCACAAGATTACCTCTTTGCCATAAAAAGAAAGATATTTACTCACCAGCTCGCGAGTGTGGTGAACTCATGCCATGAAGGATTCTTGGATATCACACTTCACCAAATATCACTATACAGTCCGTTAAAATTCGAACGTAAACCGCGAGAACAACGCCAAAACCCGCACATCTAGCCGAGGCCATGACTCATCCTTCTTCACAGACGACATAGGGAATGTGTTCACTAAATGACATGTTCACTTTTTGTTCTTCAAGATTAAAACCTTCAAAGAGGAATACAAAAGCGCGTCCAAGTCTTGACCAGTGACCTCACTGGTCTTGACTGTTTTGTGATCAGTAACTCTACGCACAGAGGGTAGCACAATCGTATGTCATGTATTCATTTAGGCTAGCTGCCTGTCTGAGATTTTTTATACAGTATAATACGAAGACAAAATTTTTTCTATAAAATGACTCTTTACACGAAATGTTTTTTGACATTCAGTATCCCTGGCGGATAGTCTATCGAGATCTGTTTGTACTGCTTGCAAGAATATTGGGTTTATCCATGAGTGGTACGAAATTCATGACCGAAAAATATATTTGACGGATAAGGATTACTATTTCTAAGTAAAAATATACAGTAGTAATTGATATTAAAACCTTTGCTTCATTAACTACAGATTTTTTTGTAATATTATTCGATGTAATATGCAGATCGATGATTGTCTCTTGGTATGGAGTTTATTTGGTTTACGTATCCTTCCTGTTGTGCGGTAACTTTTTTTTTAATTGCTATATAATCCTAACATGAGACAAAAAATATTTACCATTTTTAAATACTATTTTGTTTATATTTTACCTTATACGTAATACAGTATTAGTGTAGCCACGAGGTTTCAAACCTTCTTTCCTAGTCCTTGGTAAACATCTGTTTTGCATATGAATAGTTATAGCTCGTGCAAGGAATGATTACCGAAAAGCAATGGTGGCGTTGCTGTCTTTTTTGACGTGTGTATGTGGGCACGCGGAGGGGGGGAGAGGTGCAGGCTCATGGAAGTACTGTCTCTTCCAAGAAGATGAACAAATGAGGACATCGCTGTGGAAATAAAGAGCGTAGCAAGAGAAAAATTCGAAGCTAATTAAACTCGTAACATATGTTTACGAATGAAGTAATAATACCGTGTGATACAAGACACGTATTCACATGCAACGAAACAAACTAAAGTCGTAATGTAACTATCACAACGCAAGACTGATTCTATCGATGTCATTTCTCTTTCGACTGTACTCTTGAATATCATTCAAGCTGTCTCGTGACCTTCCTGTCGCCCACTCTTCCTTATCGCAGTGTATCATTCGCATTCCTTCCGTCAGTATTCCCTGCTTGCGAGACCTATACAAATATCCAAAATACCTACATTTATTAAAACGAAGGTGCATCGGGCCCTAATTCTCCTATTTTTGTGAATAAAATTAAATCTATCACTTCAGTCTATTCACAATTTCATGGCTTTTTAAATTAAAGTGTTTATAGTTAGCGAGAAGGGTAATAATTTAGTATTTAAACTTCTATTAGGGGCACCAGTTCGCAGAACACCATTAGTCGTGACGTACCTTTCACACCTATACTATTGTTTCGTACCGCATTGGTAATTATTTCATTTACAAGAAACATATATTATTTTAAGTATTACATGTGTAGAAGTGTCCCACCTGTGGAGTAACGGATAGCGCGTCTGGCCGCGAAACTAGGGCAAGTTACCTGGTTGAAGTTTTTCCGGGGTTTTCTCTCAACCAAATCTGAGGAAATGCTAGGTAACTTTCGGTGTTGGACCCCGAACTCATTTTACCGGCATTATCACCTTCATTTCATTCAGACGCTAAATAACCTAAAACGTTGATAAATCGTCGTAAAATAACTTCCTCGATGTGTAGAAGTGAAGCTTAACAAAATTCATTTTCTACAAAATAGACTTCAATTGAAGAATAAGGACAGTATAACATCTCCAATATAAAAATGTAAAATGGTTGCAATGAATGATTTTGAAAATAAATCAGAATGAAAATCTGGCTTTCACGTATGAAGCTGACTTGAATAATTTCAAGGGAAAAATTGTTCCGGGGTCGGGTATCGATCCCAGGACCCTTCGCTTTGCGCACGAGTGCTTTACTGACTGAGCTACACCCAACACCACTCAATTTTTCATTTTATATCCACAAAACTCAAGTGAGCTAACAAGGCTCCACACAAACTATTTGTATTTGAATTGCTGTTTTCTGTTAACGTACCTAGAGTGACGTATATATTACGGAAATCTGGTTTTCAGGTAGAGATCTCTGTGAAGCAGACTTGAATAATTTCAAGGGAAAAATTATTCCGGGGTCGGGAATCGATCCTGGGACCCTTCGCTTTGCGCACGAATGCTTTACCGACTGAGCTACCAAGGAACTACACCCAACACCGTCCCAATTTTTCCCTTTACATGCACACAACTCAAGTGGGCTGATAAGTCGCCGGAAACCCAACTTTGAGTGCACACAAACTCTGTGTGACTTGAATTGTGGTTTTCTGTTAACGTACCTACAGTAACGTCTATATTATGCAAATCTGGCTTTCATGTGGAGCAGACTCGAATAATAATTTACCTGGTCCAGGAACAATTTTTCCCTTGATATTAATAAATCAGAATCAATGACAGTTTTTCCTTCTGCTTTGTCCACAAGTAGACATCTTTCGCAAATTATTATGTATGCATGTATATTAGCGAAATCATCTAAAGATTTTTTTATATTGTACGGTACTTACTCGGTTGTGACGGTATATTAGCAAAATCCACACCGGCTGTGAAATTCAGGTCGCTGTTTGTCGACTGTGACATTTTCATGGAGGCCATGTCTTATGCTTACAGTTGTACATAAAGGACTAGTAACTTGAAGATTGTCTATTTTGTTTGTACATTCTATTTCCATATTCGTCTTCTTGTCTCTCCAGTGTGTTGGTTTTCTTTATATACTTATATTAAGAATTTTGTCCCTCTTATATTTTTTGTATATTCTATTTTTATGTTGTTCCATTCTCCTGCCTTCGTCCTGATTTTTTATATGCCTTCATATTAAATTTATTTTTTTGGGTCCCTCCCTTATCTCCTTTGTAATCTATTTTAATGCTTTTTTTCTTTTTGTCTCTCCGATACTTTTCCTTTTATAGGCCTACCTCTTTTATAGTCCACCGTTGTGGCTGAGGGGTTAGCGAGACTAACTACGAATCCAGCGGTCCCGGGTTCGATTTCAGTCAGGACGAGTTGCCTGGGTGAGTTTGTTTCGGGGTTTTCCTCCTATGGATGGATATCAGGTAACTTTTCCAGGCGATTGGAACACCACCCATCTTCGTCACTTCCTTTCCTCCCCCATCATCCTTTCCTCATCATCCCGTTTCTGGTTTTTCAGATCACTCTACAGGCAGCCTCCCGGAACTACTGGCTCTCTCGACCGGCCTCCGTGGAATGTAGCTCAACGACGTTGGATGACTTCTGCAACGAGCACCCGAGGCGGACCTACTCGGGGGAGGAGTTTCGCTTCGGACCGACAGGGGAGCCTTGGGGGAAGTTGCCGAAGCAGGAATGATATATGGATTTCTGCTGGCTATAGGGACCGGTCGTCAGGGAGTCATGTGTTTGGATTGATGCGCGTAGGGAATCTAGGGCACGCAACTCATTCCATATCGAGGGTTAGCGTAATAGATCTCAACAGGTCGCAGTGCTGGGCCCTCCGTGTCCCCCTCACTTATATTCCATTCCATTTCATTCCATCTCTTTTATATGTCTTCTTATCTTTTTTGCATCTTCCATTTCCTTGTTCCTTTCTTCATATTCCTCTCATTTCGTTTTATACATTTTATATAAAATCTTTACTTCTTTTTTGTCTTCTTTGTAGATTCTTTTCCCATGTTGGTTTCTTCTTATTTAATTTTCCTTCCTTGACATCTTTATATTTATTCATTGTTTTCTTCTCATCTTTCTTGTAAGTTCTATTTTCATGTTTTCTCCTATTCCACCCCTTTTGCCCTTTTGCTCTCTTTCTCTATATTTTTATATTCAATTTTTCTTTCCTGTTTATCTTCATTGTATATTCTATCACCATGTTCTTTTCTTCTATATGACCTTACATTTTTATAGCACTCCATTTTCTTTCATTAAAGTAAAGTTAAAATATCACTCAGTTCTCCTGGATTTGTAAGTTCTTCCCGCGTACATTTTCATTAAGGGAACCCGTATGTTAAAATTGACCAAAATATGCATTTTTAGATTTTTACTTAATATTATTCCTTATTCAATTCTGAACAGATTGATATATACATTATTAGCGGTAGGACCTTTTTGAATGTCTTTTTATGACTTTAAATGGCTGAGTGTGCGTGGGTATTTAAGTGCTTTTTACTTTATAATTGCAAAAAGTTTTTGATTTTGAAAAAATCATTTTCGAGTTTCACGCATATATTTTAGACATTTCTGGGTATTACCCGTTTGGCGATCCGCTACAATAGGTGTTGCTCGCGATTTGTCCATAGATTGGTAGTGTTGGTGGGTCCTAGACTACTTATAGATTTGTATAAGAGACACCGGAGCTCTTCAGGACGTCCACCGTTGTGACTGATGAGTTAACGAGTGTAACTCCGAACCCAGCGATCCCGAGTTCGATTCCCGGTCAGGACGAGTTGCCCGGGTGAGGTTTGCTCGGGGTTTTTCCCTCACTCCTATAAATGAATATCAGATAAATTTGTCAGGTGATTGGAACCCCACTCATCTTCGCCACTTCCTTTCCTCCCCCATCATCCTTTCCTCATCATCCCGTTTCTGGTTTTTCAGATCGCTCTACAAGCGGCCTCCCGAAGCTGCTGACTCTCGACCGGCCTCCGTGGAATGTAGTTAAGCGATGTTGGATGGCTTCTGCAACGAGCACCCGAGGCGGATCTACTAGGGGGAGGAGTTTCGCCTCGGACCGACAGGGGGACTTTGGGGGAAGTTGCCGAAGTAGGAATAGTATATGGATTTCTGTTGGCTGTAGGGACCAGTCGTTAAGGGAGTCATATGGTTATGGCGGTGCGCGTAGGGGATCTGTGGCACGCAACTCATTCCATATCGAGGGTTAGCGAAATAGATCTCAACAGGTCGCAGTGGTGGTCCATCCGTGCCCCTCTCAGTTAAATTCCATTCAATTCCAATTCAATTGTCAACTTAAGTAGTTACAAGTCGCTTTAATTACATGTGAACTTCATTATTTACACGACGCAACTTAAATATTTACACTGCGCCTACATTACTATTAAATCTCAACCTAATATTTTCAACCTTACCTAAATACATGGGTCATTCAGTAATTAGTGGCAACATTTGAATTAACAACAAAGAAAACTTTTTTGGAACATTCACATTGCTGCAGTGCTCAGAAGTAATCTCCTCCAACATGAAGAACCCGCCTCCACACCTCAGGGAGACGACGGATGCCATCCACAGCGTCTTGTACTAATCTTCGAACAGACTGCTCTACTGCTGCTATAATTGCCTGTCTGATTCTAAAGCGAACCCCTATAAGTGGTAATTCAATTTTCGGGAAAAGGTCAAAATCACATTGACTCGTATCTGGAGAGTATGGAGGATGCTCCAGAACTTCCCTGTTCCATCTGCGAAGTAAATTAACCACAGATGCAGCTATGTGAGAGCGAACACTATCATGTAGCATAATAGGATGAGAATTCAGGAGATTTGGACTTTTACGCTGCATCGCTGATTGTAAATGGTGTTCCAGAAAGTAACTGTACTATGCACCATTCACACGATTTCCGACAGGACCTGAATGAGTGAGAAGGATTCCGTCAAAATCATAACCAACAACGGTGTTCTTCCAGCAGCGCTCTTACAGCCTTCACTTACAGATTACGGTCTGCCAGCTCCACGTTTTTTATGAACATCTTCCCTCCCGCTGCGAAATGCATGCGCCCAACTAGCCAGGTACGATATAGTGAAGTCTCTCTACCACAAGCTTCCAGTAATGCTGTTTGGCATTATCGAGCATTCTTGCCTCTTGCAATCTGAATTTCAATTAAGCATCTTTGTTCATATTTGCTAAACATTTTAGAGCGCTACAGATAAATCTACAAATTAAACTCACTACAAATATCTTATAAATGAGATTATTGTCTTCAAACTCACAGATAACACACATCAGATGCTCTTCTTTCTCATTGTTATCAGCTTGCATCATTTACCGCTAATAGCGCCATATACAAACATTGTTGCCACTAATTATTAAATGACCCATGTATATTGAATTTGAGAGGACCACCCTCAAAGATTGTCGCAGGTAAGCTGTTCCAATCTACTAATGTGCGTTTTACAAAGGAAAATTTTGCCACCTCTTTTCTTTGTTTTCTGCATTTAAACTTCATAACGACTCATTTTTATGAGGTATACGCCAAATGATCACCAGCTAAGATATCTGGTAGGCATATACGAATATGAGGCTGAAGAGAAATAGGTAATGTGGTGGATAGTGGGCCACGCGACTCATTCCTCGGGTTCACTAAAAGCTTCTTCGCGCTAAAGTGCTAAGAGATACTCATGTCCCGTCTGACAAACACCTATATACCTCTATAACGCAAAATAAAATGGAAACTGAGACGTCTATCTTGGAAAATATACCTAAGTAGATCTCCATACAAGACACTACACTACTCTCTTTCCAGCTAAAAATTAAAGTAAATGTAAATAAATGCACGTGGCATGATGGTTCCTGACTGGCTATTGAACGCACAACACCTCCAAGCTAATACTTGTCATCTTCTTCATCACATTAAAATAGTTCCTTTTAAAATAATAAAATGTGTAATATACATAGAATATGGGTAAATTAAACATGCAACACTTTGTTACGATTTAAACAATATGTTTATATTAGTAGTTTCAGACATTGCATGATAAATCATTGTAACGTGTATTATGGTAACGCGCATGCGTAAGGCATTAAGTTCCTCCCAAGATGACCTGCAGCTTCACAGAGCACATCAGCACAGCTGTTAATACAGTGCGAGATTCAGTGTTGCCAACCTCAAATTTCTGTAGTATTAAAGAAATTCTCCAAAGAATAGCATTTAATCACGAATCTACAGAAAAAGAAAATCCACTATTCCCAGAAGAAAAATAATGAACTCTTCGATATCAACGCGCATATATCTAACTAATGAAAATTCTTCGATATCCCTATGTTATTGAATCACCATGTATGTCAGCACAAAATTCGTCTCCCCTCTGCTTCTAGCATGTGTGCGTTCCGAGAACGATCACGTGAGAGATGCATCCTTGATCACGTGAAAGATGCCGTTGTGAATCCCCGACTTTGTCTTTCTCGCAACATCTGAGGTCGAGGCCAATGTCTCAGTCGCAACAGTTTGTTTCCTGGCAGACCTCAGTGATTTTTGTATTTACAGTATTGTATTGTATTGTATTGTATTTATTGTATTGTATTGTATTGTATTGTTAAAGCAGTTAGTACACGAAGATTGTGTTATAGTGTTGTGGTTGTGTCGGATATGGAGGGGATTCAGCCGCTTTCAAGTTCCGATTAATGGTAAAAGAGTTCACACACTGACGCAAGTAGAATCTAATTATTATATTAATAACATTTTAACTTAATTAAAATCATGTAAGTTTTGTTATTAACCCTCTGTGAGCATTTTACGAGTTAGTTTAATGAATGTGTTGAAATGTTGTCTATTATATCAGATGATGGCTGCCCTGCGTGCTCACTTGCTGAAAATAATGCGCCCTGGTGACTGCTTTGGTAACTAGCTTGCGATTGCGGAGTAATACATTTCGGTTTTGCTTATGTCTACTTCAGTCTTTAGTTGGAAATAGTATAGAATCATGTGGTCTTCCATCCCTTGCTACAGTTGGTTCAAAAAGTTGTAGTCCGCACTTCATTTTAACATTTTATTTATGTAACAGCTTATATAAGCATTTTATTGGTGTTTTAATTTTAATCATACTTTATCAGATCTTATAATTGTATTTTATAACAGAAGTTTGCAACTTATTCAGTGTTTATATTATATCAGACTACAGTAGAGCGCCTCGTTTAGGCACAGTGAAAACGTAAACAAAGTGCAAGTAACGTGTGAGTTTTAGTTGCAACATTTATGATGGAAAATTAATTCAAATTCAAATTTATTTACAATTTACATTTGATTGAACTTATATTTTTCAAAAACACACAAAAAAAGAACACAAATTGCATAACGTTATAATATAGGATACATATTTTAACAAACAAGCAATTGTAACGTTGAAATAATTCAATTTAATAAATCAAATTTTGCTACTTATATGATGTTGCTTTCAAGCAGCATTTTTACGGCCATGAATTTCATTTTCTGTATGCCTAATATCACAGTCTTCTGTGTCCGAATTAACAAAATTACAGTACTGTAATTATTTTTAGGAAACCGTGTTGTCAATTTCAGACCAATATACTGTAGTTTTGTTAATTCGGCCACAGAAAACGGTGATATTATGTTAGTCATACAGAGAATGAAATTCATGACCGTAAAAATGCTGCTTGACAGCGTCATCATATAAGTAGCAAAATTTGATTTGTTATATTGAATTACTCGTATTTCATCGTTACAGTTGCTTGTTTGTTAAATTTTGTATACGATAACGTTATGAAATTTGTGTTCTTTTGTTTTTTTGTGTTTTTGGAAAATATAATTTCAATTACTGCTCCGTCATAAATGTTGTAACTAAAACCTTGTGCATCCCTCGTGTTTATCGTACGGCTCGTCCTCCCCCCAGACGTTACCTGCACTTTGTTTACGTTTTCACTGTGCCTAAACGAGACGCTGTACTGTACATACATGCAGTCTAACCCATATGTATTTATGTATTCAAGGGCATAGCTTCCGAAGATGACTCTGTCGAGTCGAAAACGTTCAACTGAAATAAAATGTGACAAATAACTTATGTTAATTATTTTAAAGATAAATACAGACAGACCCTGTTTCCCTTCATTTAATATACTAGCTTATCGGTTTTCCATATGCCTTTTAAATTTTCACAGCGCTGAATTACTTGCAAGGGGCCAAGAAATGAATAGTTAGTAGTGGTTAAAGGCGATTTCAACTCCAGACCTTATTCAGCGTATAAATTTATCCAGGACGAGATATCGCCGGAAATTTGCTTGAAGCCCTCCATGACGGACAGAATTCTTTACATGACGTAAATGAATGACTGGGTGGCTCAGAGTTTTCTTCCTCTCGAAGGAAGCCATGATAACTACCTTATGTTATCGCTCTTCAAAAACCTACAACTTCTGCTGGGTTTGAAATAGCGAATCTCGGCTGCAACGGTCATCATGTTAACCTATTAGATTATACTATCGAGAACAATGGTGAATGAATTTCACGTCAATTGAATCGAAAAGCGTCGTTCTCAAAATGTACGCACTAGTTCCAAACACAAAGAATGTGTTGAACACCCTATGCCATAACTTTGCTGTAGTGACGATACGATATCAGTTCGTTATCATACCCTTATTTCAACAGAACTGTTCCGATTAAATTGTCACGTACTTCTGTAGAATAAACGTAATTACTCCATACTTTATAAATTATCGACAATTTCGATTAGCAGACACAACGTGTAAGTAACTGTTTCTATTTTCGACATAGTATTCTTTTAAGGGGTTAGGTAGAGCTTACAGCAGTAAATTTTTTTGGAAATATTCAACATTTTTTTCCTCATTACTGTATCTTGTACAATAATGAAAATTGGCATGTGTAAAACACTGTTCTTCTACTACACGAAATAAATTATTTATTATTTTTTTTCAAAATTAGAAATAGTGGCAGTTCATTGTGCAGTGATAACGCATTTCCCTCATACCTCATACACTTGTTAACTTTTTCATGTTCTCTCTTTTTTATTTTATTGCTGAAACTCATGTTTACAATATCATACTCTTCCAATTATATTCCTTAATAAATAACATTTTTTTTTATTTTGTGTTAGAAGAAAATATTGATATTTGACCATTTCTTAAAATGAATCTTTTTTTAACTGACAATCTACCAAAGTTAGAAAAGTGATCTTGCATCATATTGTAGATATGACATGCATAAACACACACAAAATTTAATCACAGAATGTTGGATAGTTTTTGAGTTATGTGGGAAACGCTTCATCACTGCACAGTGACTGAATTTTGAAAACAAAAAAAAAAAAAATGAAGAGTTCGCGGGAAAAACGATGAATGTCACATTTCTGTTAAGGATTAGATAATGATCTAATTGAGTCTATAACTGCAAGATGTAGTGCTGTTTCTATAGGAAATAAAGGAAAGGATTACTGTATTCCTGGTGATAATTCTCCTTTTTACCATTTTTCATAAGAACAACATTAAATTTCGTAGTGATCCATTGAATTAGATAATGACATCAACCTTAACAAAATTGTGATATTCATCGCTTTTCCCGCGAACTCTTCAAATGTAAATAATTTTTTAATATTAAAATTATTTGTTTCATATAGCAGAAGGACAGTGTTTTACACATGGAAATTTTCATTATAGTACAAGATACAGTAATGAGGAAAAAATGTTGAATATTCCCAAACTTTTACTGCTGTAAGCTGTACCTAACCCCTTAAGTAAGGGTGACCATGGAAGGAGGTACACATGCGTCCTGAAAGAACATAAATTCGTTAAAAAAAATTCCTTCCACCACATTAGGCAAACTCGAAGCAAAAAACAAGAAAATACGGTAGACTTATTAGTCGAGAAATCCACAGATCTAAATTAGAAAATTCAGCCCCATCTACTGATACTGACTTGCCAGATTTTAAGTGAAAATTCTAGTATAAATTACTGACAGCAGAACAGAAATTCGTATTTGATAAAACCGGTTAGAAATAATTATTTATTGCAACGATTAAAGTATTGATACGTGGCTAAGAGTTTATCTCCGAGCAATAAAAATATTGACAGCGGATTTAAGCAAATCCCAATGATTGTGTCAAATGTCTACATATTGTATTATTCGAATTAAAGTAATAAAATACGACATGTATTGCACTATCTTTAACACTGTAGTGTAAACAAATGTTTTTTAAATGCATGTAGGCTATCAACATAACCAATCTAGCTAATATTTCCATGCAAATTATGTGGAAAACATGAATGAATGAATGAATGAACAAACGAACGAACGAACTGTACATTTCCAAATCTACCTCCTCTTACAAAAATTTAATTTTCACGAATGAAGAGAATATTAAAAAAATATGTATATACAGGTCTAGCACTAATGATTTAAGCGATTTAATTTCATGTATTATTAATAGTATGAAACCTACACTATTGAAACATATACCAATGAAAAGAGGCACTCTCCAAGTTTCGTTTAAGGGAACCAAGTAGTGATTAGAGGTCAAAAATGTGTTTTTTTTAATTTTGTATTTTAAAAAAGTACAAAGCTTGCTTTTTAAAACAATATAAATATTGTAGGAGTATTTGTGCAGATAAGCCCTTTAAATGGCCTCTTTAAATTTGGCGGTGCATGTAATTCATACATTCTTCTTTTTTAAAAAAATGAAGTTTTCCGTAAGTTGACAATTTTCAGACAAGTGCATTTTTCTCTGTAATTACTGAATCAATTTGCATTAAATTTTTACAGTGACTTCTGCAGGCTGTGTTCTATGAAGTAGACCGACGGGTTTAAGAATATCACACACATAACACGAGAAAAAAATACATACTTTGAAAAAAAAATTGCAGAAAATGTTAAACAAAGTTCAATATTTTTTTATGTTTCACTAGGGGTGATGTATCTAACTAAATTTTGCTTTAGAATTAGAATATGCATTACAAGATAACTTAAAAAAATTCAAGGCATATGAGTGAAGATTGTAGCAAGTAATGTGCACCTGAAAAATGAGGTACATTTAATAAAGTGGGAAAACAGGTTATCATTAAGGCCTCTCTTTTTCACTTACATACGAAACTAATTAGTTGTCTTTTATACCACTAAATTCAGAATGATTGATTATATGAGCATGGAAATTTTTATTCTACTCTGACTAAAAGCCTAGAAATATTGGATTAAACTTTTGTACTGACATTTTTTAATCGCATGGGCATCACTACCCACTCCCCTTGAAGTTTCGCGGAAGAATGTCAGTACACTGTGTGACCGCTATACGATATCATAAGCCAGCACCAAATAAAAACACAATACGTGATTTCTTTTCGAAATTTACAGCCACAGGATGTCTCTGTAAAAAAATCTACCGTCTGTTTCCAACGTTGGGTTGGACGGGCCTCTAACAGCGATCTATGTCTTATCTGCTAGCCTTCCCAATCGCCTGATCTGACCCCATGTAATTTTTTTCTATGGGGGTTTGTCAAAGTTTAAGTTTATGTATCAGTTATTCTTGCCAGTTATTCTTGATGATCTAAAGAATCGAATCCGTGCGGCTGTGGCTAGTGTTGACCGAGATATGCTCCTGCGTGTGTGGATGGAGTTGGACTACCGTGTCGATGTTTGTCGCGTGACGCGAGGAGTGCACATCGAGCACTTGTAGCAGTAAAACTTGGTGAATGTCTCTTCATTGGTATATGTTTCAATACTGCATGCTTCATACTTTTCATAATACATGACAATGAAATCGCTTAAATCATTTGTGCTAGTCCTGTACATATTCAGAACTTAAATGTTTACTATCCTTAAAATGATTTTTAATTCGAAAATATTTGCTCTATTAGTTCATTTATTGTAATTTAACTACGTAATTTTATTATGTATTTAATCCTCCTTTGAATACCAATTTACCAATAGGCCTAATTATAAAATTGTTTACAATTTTACCATTTTTAATATAGAAGTGCTACCGTGTTTCGTTAACCACAGTCTATAGAACATTAAGTAAACATTTCATGTTCCTAGCAACGGAATTTTGAGAATCTTTATACTTTTAACATGACAAAATGTGCTGAAAGAAGTGCGAGAAAACAGCTTGTAAAGTTTGCATGGAATTGAAATAAATTCAAGAGTGCACCCATTTAAATATGATAAAATTTTTATGGTTCAAGCGCCGTAGACTAATGAAATTTGCTCAGCTGTAAATAAGAGTTTGCTGCTTAATTGTTTACAAGAAAAACGAAAATACGATTCTTTTATTTGAAATGAAAAATTACCCATTACTGAAAACTTAGGGCTCCCAAATCTGGGCATGGGATCTTGCCCTGTTGGACCAAGGCAGGGAGGCCCGTCTGTTAGTGTCGGATTCCCGAATGCCAACCAATGGTCACTCATCAGACTTGGAAAAATCACCGCACAGATATAAACACATTTAAAATATCATAACTTCGCATATTTTCATTCTGTAATGAAATATCGATTAATATTCTAGGGAAACTCGTCTGAAGCTAAACACATTATTGTTTTACAAAAAAAAAAGTTATAAGAATAATAGCAGGTGTTCATAAAAGGACATCATGTAAAAAGATTTTCCAAAATTTGAAAATCTTGATCTTACTTTTTGAGTACATTCTTTTCCTAATGATGTTTTTTTATTAAAAGCCGACATACATTTAGTAGCCTACTAATCAAGGCATTCATAATTTTAAAACAAGACATAAATCAGATCTTTATCTATCCTCTGTTAGTCTTCACTATTATAAAAACGGAGTTCACTATTCATGTATTACAGACTTCAATGCATTGCCTAATCATCTTAAAGCTTTGAACGACCACGAGAAAAGGTATAGAACAGAATTAACAAAATGTCTACAATTCTCATAACTTCTACACAACTGATGAATTGCTTATGCTTGTAAATTGAATTATTCTACTTGATTTGAAATGTACAATTTTGTATAACTCAACTAAAATATGCTGTAAATTGAATTAATATGTTTACTACGTATTGTGTATTTTTGTATATCTTGTCTGATGAATTGTTTATGCTTGTAAATTGAAGTAATTTGCATGATATGTATTATCAGTTTTTGTATATCTAAACTGAATTAGTTGTTTATGTTTTAAATTGAATTAATTTACTTGCTATGTATTATATGATTATAATAATTGTTTAGGATTCCTAAACTGTATCATATTCTTGCTATATACTGTACTTACTTACTTACTTACAAATGGCTTTTAGGGAACCCGAAGGTTCATTGCCGCCCTCACATAAGCCCGCCAGCGGTCCCTATCCTGTGCAAGATTAATCCAGTCTCTATCATCATACCCCACCTCCCTCAAATCCATTTTAATATTATCCTCCCATCTACGTCTCGGCCTCCATAAAGGTCTTTTTCCCTCCGGTCTCCCAACTAACACTCTATATGCATTTCTGGATTCGCCCATACGTGCTACATGCCCTGCCCATCTCAAACGTCTGGATTTAATGTTCCTAATTATGCCAGGTGAAGAATACAATGCGTGCAGTTCTGTGTTGTGTAACTTTCTCCATTTTCCTGTAACTTCATCCCGCTTAGCCCCAAATATTTTCCTAAGCACCTTATTCTCAAACACCCTGAACCTATGTTCCTCTCTCAGAGTGAGAGTCCAAGTTTCACAACCATACAGAAGAACCGGTAATATAACTGTTTTATAAATTCTAACTTTCAGATTTTTGGACAGCAGACTGGATGATAAGAGCTTCTCAACCGAATAATAACACGCATTTCCCATATTTATTCTGCGTTTAATTTCCTCCCGAGTGTCATTTATATTTGTTACTGTTGCTCCAAGATATTTGAATTTTTCCACCTCTTCGAAGGATAAATCTCTAATTTTTATATTTCCATTTCGTACAATATTCTGGTCACGAGACATAATCATATACTTTGTCTTTTCGGTATTTACTTCCAAACCGATCGCTCTACTTGCTTCAAGTAAAATTTCCGTGTTTTCCCTAATCGTTTGTGTATTTTCTCCTAACATATTCACGTCATCCGCATAGACAAGAAGCTGATGTAACTCGTTCAATTCCAAACCCTGCCTGTTATCCTGAACTTTCCTAATGGTATATTCTAGAGCGAAGTTAAAAAGTAAAGGTGATAGTGCATCTCCCTGCTTTAGCCCGCAGTGAATTGGAAAAGCATCAGATAGAAACTGACCTATACGGACTCTGCTGTATGTTTCACTGAGACACATTTTAATTAATCGAACTAGTTTCCTGGGAATACCAAATTCAATAAGAATATCATATAATACTTCCCTCTTAACCGAGTCATAAGCCTTTTTGAAATCTATGAATAACTGATGTACTGTACCCTTATACTGTATAAAACATAATATAAACTCAGGGATATAGAAGTCATCGGATGAATGGTGTGCACTAGAAGGACCATAACAAAACAATTCGTCTCATTCTGCCATAAATTTGGAGTCCCAACAACAACAATTAAGGAAATTTCTGTGATAGCTTTGAAGGGTTCTCTACAGATTTTACAGCGACACTTGTACTTCAATTCAAGTTACAGTTGAATTTTTTTATCTGCTTTTTATTTTACTGCAACTTTTCAATATTGTAAAACAATATCTACTGTAAATTTCAGTTTATTGTAAACAAACTTCTTGTAAAACATTTTTAATGTCACATCTTAAATGTTACTGTTCAACATTTTTTGTCTTTGGCAACCTCACCAAATTGAGGATTAAAATTTAATTTTTTTTTGTAGAGTCACCAGTGTAGCTCAGTCGGCAGACTCGCTAGCCTGCTGTGCAGATCCGGATCTGCTCTCGGGCTTGAGTTGGATCACCGTTTGGACTGATTACCTGGATGGGTTTTTTTTTTTCCCGAAGTTTTCCCCCCACCCTTAGGCGAATGCCAGGTAATCTATGGCGAATCCTCGGCCTCACTTCATCTCGCCAAAAAATTGTAATCTTGTAAAATTTTTACTTGTTTCACATCTCAAAGCTTCAGTGCTAATGCAAGATCTATGGAATACAATAAATGAAATAAAAATGAATCAGAGAATGCACAACGTGGTCTATGGACTAATCTAGGGTCCGGCTCCTGTAAGCTAAGCCAATGTCAATTGGTTGCACACTGAATTTATGGTTGAAAATTTGAGTACTACAGTTATTATCTATACATCTGTTTACTTTATCTATCAAGGCCAGAGTTTTGACCTTGACTGTTGTAGATGCAGCCTGGACCCCCTGTCCTTGAATTAGATATTCTGTTTATTAAGTGATATTATACTCAAATATCCCTTTGGTGGTTAAAAGATTATCACTTCTAACTTATCGCTTGCGTTGCATCCAACGTAAGCTATGTTATCTTTCCGATAATAGGGCGTTTCCTTGTAAGGCTTAATTCCACTTAACGTTTGATGCAATAACGAGAAGAAACGGGATATAATTTTTAGAGGCTGTCTGTATTTTCGTCTTTCCAAATCCGCGATTTTAATGGATTCTTTAAAAGCGGGCCTTAATCCTCTGCAGTGATTACGTATGACATCACAATTGTTGTAGCTGATAGACTATCAACTTTAGAGACACTGAGGTCTTCGCTTTTGAAAATGGTGATGGAAACTTATTTCACGCAAGTAACTATATCAATATTGTAACATAGCTATTCGCGTCAGATAATTCGCAATCATTGTCGTACTCCACCCGATACATACGCATAGTTGATAACAATTTAGCCAACTCAGCCGGTTTCCGAACTAGTTTATTTCACGACGCTTGCAACTGCCGTGGTTATATCAATGTTGCCGGTGTACCGGAATGTTGTCCCGCAGGAGTTCTTTACATGCCAGTAAACCTACTAACATGAGCCTGTCGCATTTAAGCACACTTTTATGCCACCGACCTAGACTGTATGTATATGTCTATATGTATGTATGTATGTATGTATGTATGTATGTATGTATGTATGTATGTATGTATGTATGTATTTTTTATTTTAGTAGGTTATCAACATCTTAGGTTATTTATCGTCTGAATTAGATGGAGGTGATAATGCCATTTAAATGAGTCCGAGGTCCAGCACCGAAAGTTACCCAGCATTTGCTAATTTTGGGTTGAGAGAAAACCCCGGAAAAACCCTCAACCAGGTAATTTGCCCCGACCACGAATCGAACCCAGGTCACCTAGTTTCGCGGCCAGACGCGCTAACCGTTACTCCACAGGTGTGTTTGTATGTATGTATTTATTTTATTTTACTTTGTTATTTTACGACGCTGTATCAACTACGAGGTTATTTAGCGTCGATGGAATTGGTGATACGGAGATGATATTTGGCGAGATGAGGCCGAGGATTCGCCATAGATTGCCTAGCATTTGCCTTACGGTTGGGAAAAAACCTCGGATAAAATCCAACCAGGTAACCAGCCCAAGCGGGAATCGAACCCGCGCCCGAGCGCAACTCTGGATCGACAGGCAAGCACTTTAACAGACCGAGCTACGCCGGTGGCTATGTATGTATGTACTGTATGTATGTATGTATGTATGTATGTATGTATGTATGTATGTATGTATGTATGTATGTATGTATGTATGTATGTATGTATGTATGTATGTATGTATGTACTTTTATCCTTCTTTACAAGCATGCTCCATTACAAAAATGCTATACTAAATGCTGATACATTACACATTACAATATTGTTAACTCTTCCGAATACAATGTATACATATTTTATTATTGCTAACCTATTCTACTCTCCTGAAATATGCTATTTACAACGTGTTAACATCTATGCTACTGTTGAATCTTGTAAATACATTGTACAACACTATTTTAGAGCCTATTGTGTTTTCTGTTTACAAATTTAAAAAACAATCAATAGTATTTTAATCCTATTAAATGCTATGTTTAGAAGTATACTATTTAATAAATTAACCTATTTTCCTTAAATTTATTATTTACAATGTGTCAACATCTATACTACTGTTGAATCTTTTAAATACATTGTACAACACTATTCAGAGCCTATTCTGTTTTTCTATTTACAAATTAAAAAAAATCAGTATTATTGTTAATCCTTTTAAATACTATGTTTAGACGTATAATATTTAACAATTTTACCTATTTTCCTTAAATTTACTATTTACAACCTGTCAACATCTATGCTACTGTTGAATTTTTAAAATACATTCTACAACACTATTTTAGAGCCTATTCCGTTTTTCTATTTACAAATTTAAAAAATCAATACTATTGTTAATCCATTTAAATACTATGTTTAGAGGTATACTATTTAACAAATTAACCTATGATTATGTCTCGTGACGAGAATATTGTACGAAATGGAAATATAAAAATTGGAAATTTATCTTTTGAAGACGTGGTGAAGTTCAAATATCTTGGAGTAACAGTAACAAATATAAATGATACTCGGGAGGAAATTAAACACAGAATAAATATGGGAAATGTGTGTTATTATTCGGTTGAGAAGCTTTTATCATCCAGTCTGCTGTCAAAAAATCTGAAAGTTAGAATTTATGAAACAGGTATATTATCGGTTGTTCTTTATGGTTGTGAAACTTGGACTCTCACTTTGAGAGAGGAACATAGGTTAAGGGTGTTTGAGAATAAGGTGCTTAGGAAAATATTTGGGGCTAAGAGGGATGAAGTTACAGGAGAATGGAGAAAGTTACACAACACAGAACTGCACGCCTTGTATTCTTCACCTGACATAATTAGGAACATTAAATCCAGACGTTTGAGATGGGAAAGGCATGTAGCACGTATGGACGAATCCAGAAATGCATATAGAGTGTTAGTTGGGAGGCCGGAGGGAAAAAGACCTTTAGGGAGGCCGAAACGTAGATGGGAAGATAATATTAAAATGGATTTGAGGGAGGTGGGATATGATGATAGAGACTTGATTAATCTTGCTCAGGATAGGGACCAATGGCGGGCTTATGTGCGGGCGGCAATGAATCTTCGGGTTCCTTAAAAGCCAGTAAGTAAGTAAGTATTTAAATATCACATCCTTTATAAGAAATTATTGTACATAATACATAACGAGTCTTTAATATGGAATACAGATTGTTACTTGAAACCAAGAGTCGATAAATTGTAGCACAGAGTTCAGAAGTGTGAAAATCCTGTTATCGCATCGCAAACAAACGCTCCTCTCAAGATAACATTGAATTTCGAACATAATCTGCTTTGGTGGAAGGATTAGAGCGGAAACCTTTAGCGAGGTCTGGAAAAAAAATTATATTCTGTTTTCTTGATTGACATCTTGTTCTTTAATCTGCAAATTTGATATTAAATTTCCTATTAATATCTAATTTCAACAGAATTTTGAATGCAATGTCACTTATTGAATTGCAAGTCTTTTGTTATAACATGTGCCTTACTCATATGTTTACATATTCAGCAATATTAAAAATGATGTTGTGTATCTGTCAATATCATCCTGTAGATTGGTGCGATATCGTGAAATCAAGAGTTCAATGTCAATTTATTGACGTTATATGTTAATTAATCAAAACCAGTTATCCACCCATCCGTTCTTCCGTCCGTTCATTTCAGTGCTGATTTTCATTACCTTCGCTGCATGATATACCAATTCCTCTATGGACGTTCCATCGATTAGCCCACATTTTTGGAATTAAAATTTAAACTAGTTTGAAAAGATTAATGTCCCGCATTAGCAAAATAACGTTACACTTTGATATGCTGGGGAATTGAAAGCTTCCATAACTCAAGTTGCAGATGGCAGTACTTTGGGTGGGAGCTCAAGCTGTACAACAGAGTGGGTGTGCCTAAATATATCAACACGACTGCAATATGCATATGCCAATATCACGGATCTAAAAATGATTAATGTGCCATCCCCTGAAACCGATTTCTTAACAATTCATGGTGTAATACTGAGTCCAAGAACAGAATCCCAAAGAGATATTTCAAGATGAAGGTGAAATAGAAGTCCCAGCGGAAAGAAAATATATAAGCTACATTTTTAGGAAATCAAAGCATAAAAGCAATATGTGAGGCGAAAATATATGCTGCATCCAAGAGTGAGGACTGGGGGCATGAATGGAGACTGGAAAAGAGTAAAAAAGTGACGATTTATCAAATACCGTATCTTGGATTTCGCGAAACATCTTTATTCTTGGTATGTACCACTAATAATGAAGTTCATAAGTTTTAGTTCTTGTTCATACCACATCCTGTCACTTGCATTACAAATGTAATCAAACTTTTTAAATAAAATATTTATTAAAATAACAACAAGGCTCCTTTATGTCTGTCTTCCTTTAACATTGATACCTTTTATAGTTGATGTAGATATGTTATTATTAATAGCTATTACAGTTTGTAAAATTGTTTGTTGTTTCTTTTTCCGTTTTCTACTCTTCCTCGCACGTTCTTTTTCAGTCTTTCGCACGTTTAGCTTTCACCGGTTCACTATTTTTGAACTCATTATTTCCTCTATTTCGTTCGTTAAGCACTGCTCTTTGCTTGCGACATTTTCGCTTCAGTAACAATACAATATTGTATCTTGTAAAAGATATACGTTTTAACCTTCACTTGTATATATAATAGTTTCTTCCTTTTTTGTTACTATTATTTATTTTTTTATTTTTGAGAAGGTACCCCATTTTCCGCATGAAAGTGCAATCTTCCAGTTTGCACTTGCACTTGCACGGCTGATTGCTATACAGTATTATCAGCGCCTGACGTCATCACTTTTTATATATTTCATTTGGAAATTGTAATCTGTCAGTTGATATAGTGGTAAATGCTTTGGTGCTGCCCCTATAATGGAGTTTAAAACTTCATATTTAAAAAATTTTTACACATTTTTCCAGTTTGTAGGTTGAATATAGATGATTCACAAAAAAGCCGTTATTATTGCAGTATCAGACAGGTATGAAACACAAAAGAAAACGCAAAGAATAAGGCTCTGGACCGATGTAAGAAAACGAACTTGAGCTTGGCAGGTAAAGTGGAAGATTACACTGAATATAAAGAAAGCAGACTAAAGAGGAGGAGACTGTCTAGGAAAATAAACAGAGAAAGCTGAGTCTAACTTGTAAACAGATTTGAAAGAAATTGATTTGACGCTACATCTTTTGGATTTCAAATTTTAAAGAATTAAAGACGGAAGAAAGTGACAGAGAAATACTAAATGTAATACTCCAAAGTATTGGGGAAAATGAGAGACAATGCTTCGGAAGCAGTGAATAAAATATCCTACAAAGAGTTGGGAAGGATAAATGGAATAATGTTATCAAGGCAGTGGGAAAAATAAATACAATACCACTATCAAAGCAATGGGGGGTATAAATATGAATGAATGAATGAATGAATGAATGAAGTGCATTTATTTATACATAATAAATACAAGTCCTCACCTGTGGAGTAACGGTTAGCGCGTCTGGCCGCGAAACCAGGTGGCCCGGACTCGATTCCCGGTCGGGGCAAGTTACCTGGTTGACATTTTTTCGGGGTTTCCCCTCAACCCAATATGAGCAAGTGCTGGGTAACTTTCGGTGCTGGACCCCGGACTCCTTTCACTAGCATTATCACCTTCATCTCATTCAGATGCTAAATACCTAAGATGTTGATAACGCATCGTAAAATAACCTACTAAAATAAAAAAATTAATAAATCAAACACATATACACAAGATCCTTCGCACGAGCCTGTACGGCCATTCGTGCTATAACTATGCACAGTTTGAATCTTAAAAGAAAAGAAAAAAAAATGCTACTACTAAACTAAAACAGTAATAATTATTGTTATAAGCAATATTACCATTATCATAATTATAACTAATCCACTTTTATACGAGGTTCCGCAAAAAATGAATATAAATATAATACTAGCATTAATTTAGTGGATAGAATAAATATAATACCATGAGTATAAATATAATATATGCATCAATTTAGTGGGACAGAATAAATATAATACTAGCATAAAAATAGTGGGGAAGAATAAATACAATACAAGTATCGGAAAAGTGAGAAAGAATAAATACTAATATCTAAACAGTGGGAAAGAATAAATACAATACTAGCATCAACACAGTGGAGAAGAATATACACAATAATAGTATCAAAATCGTGGCAAAGAATAAATACAGTGCTAGCATCAAAATAGTGGGAGAGAATAAATACGATACTATTATCAAAACAGTGGGAAGGGATAAATTCAATACTAGTATCAAAATAGTGGGAAAAAATAAATACAGTACCATCATCAAAGCACTGGGAAAGAATAAATACACTACTAGTATCAAAATAATGGGGAAGAATAAATACAATACTAGTATCAAAATAATGGGGAAGAATAATACAGTATCATCATCGAAGCAGTGGGAAAGAATAAATACAATACTAGTATCAAAATAATGGGGAAGAATAATACAGTATCATCATCGAAGCAGTGGGAAAGAATAAATACAATACTAGTATCAAAATAATGGGGAAGAATAATACAGTATCATCATCGACGCAGTGGGAAAGAATAAATACAATACTAGTATCAAAATAATGGGGAAGAATAAATACAACACTAGTATCAAAATAATGGGGAAGAATAATACAGTATCATCAACGAAGCAGTGGGAAAGAATAAATACAATACTAGTATCAAGATAATGGGTAAGAATAAATACAATACTAGTATCAAAATAATGGGAAGGAATAAATACAATACTAGTATCAAAATAATGGGGAAGAATAAATACAATACTAGTATCAAAATAATGGGGAAGAATAATACAGTATCATCATCGAAGCAGTGGGACAGAATAAATACAATACTAGTATCAAAATAATGGGGAAGATTAAATACAATACTAGTATGAAAATAATGGGGAAGAATAATACAGTATCATCATCGAAGCAGTGGGAAAGAATAAATGCAATACTAGTATCAAAATAATTGGGAAGAATAAATACAATACTAGTATCAAAATAATGGGGAAGAATAATACAGTATCATCATCGAAGCAGTGGGAAAGAATAAATACAATACTAGTATCAAAGTAATGGGGAAGAATAAATACAATACTAGTATCAAAATAATGGGGAAGAATAATACAGTATCATCATCGAAGCAGTGGGAAAGAATAAATACTAGTATCAAAATAATGGGTAAGAATAATTACAATACTAGTATCAAAATAATGGGGAGGAATAAATACAATACTAGTATCAAAATAATGGGGAAGAATAAATACAATAATAGTATCAAAATAATGGGGAAGAATAAATACAATACTAGTATCAAAATAATGGGGAACAATAATACAGTATCATCATCGAAGCAGTGGGAAAGAATAAATACAATACTAGTATCAAAATAATGGGGAAGAATAAATACAATACTATTATCAAAACAGTGGGAAAGAATAATACAGTATCATCATCGAAGCAGTGGGAAAGAATAAGTACAATACTAGCATCAAAATAATGAGGGAGAATAAATACAATACTAGTATCAAAACGGTGGGAAAGAATAATACAGTATTATCATCGAAGCATTGGGAAAGAATAAATACAATACTTGCATCAAAATAATGAGGAAGAATAAATACAATACTAGCATCAAAATAATGGGGAAGAATAAATACAATACTAGTATCAAAATAATGGGGAAGAATAAATACAATACTAGTATCAAAATATTGGGGAAGAATAAATACAATACTAGTATCAAAATAATGGGGAAGAATAAATACAATAATAGTATCAAAATAATGGGGAAGAATAAATACAATAATAGTATCAAAATAATGGGGAAGAATACATACAATACTAGTATCAAAATAATGGGGAAGAATAATACAGTATCATCATCGAAGCAGCGGGAAAGAATAAATACAATACTAGTATCAAAATAATGGGGAAGAATAAATACAATACCAGTATCAAAATAATGGGGAAGAATAAATACAATACCAGTATCAAAAAAGGGGAAGAATAAATACAATACTAGTATCAAAATAATGGGGAAGAATAAATACAGTACCAGTATCAAAATAATGGGGAAGAATAAATATAATACCAGTATCAAAATAATGGGGAAGAATAAATATAATACCAGTATCAAAATAATGGGGAAGAATAAATACAATACTAGTATCAAAATAATGAGGCAGAATAAATACAATACTAGCATCAAAATAATGAGGAAGAATAAATACAATACTAGCATCAAAATAATGAGGAAGAATAAATACAATACTAGTATCAAAACAGTGGGAAAGAATAATACAGTATCATCATCGAAGCAGTGGGAAAGAATAAATACAATACTAGCATCAAAATAATGAGGAAGAATAAATACAATACTAGTATCAAAATAATGAGGAAGAATAAATACAATACTAGCATCAAAATAATGAGGAAGAATAAATACAATACTAGCATCAAAATAATGAGGAGGAATAAATACAATACTAGCATAAAAATAATGAGGAAGAATAAATACAATACTAATATCAAAACATGGGAAAGAATAATACAGTATCATCATCGAAGCAGTGGGAAAGAATAAATACAATACTAGCATCAAAATAATGAGGAAGAATAAATACAATACCAGTATCAAAATAATGAGGAATAAATACAATACTAGCAGCAAAATAATGAGGAAGAATAAATACAATACTAGGATCAAAATAATGAGGAAGAATAAATACAATACTAGCATCAAAATAATGAGGAAGAATAAATACAATACTAGTATCAAAACAGTGGGAAAGAATAATACAGTATCATCATCGAAGCAGTGGGAAAGAATAAATACAATACTAGCATCAGAATAATGAGGAAGAATAAATACAATACTAGCATCAAAATAATGAGGAAGAATAAATACAATACTAGTATCAAAACAGTGGGAAAGAATAATACAGTATCATCATCGAAGCAGTGGGAAAGAATAAATACAATACTAGCATCAAAATAATGAGGAAGAATAAATACAATACTAGTATCAAAGCAGTGGACAAGAATAATACAGTATCATCATCGAAGCAGTGGGAAAGAATAAATACAATACTAGTATCAAAATAATGGGGAAGAATAAATTCAATACTAGTATCAAAACAGTGGGAAAGAATAATACAGTATCATCATCGAAGCAGTGGGAAAGAATAAGTACAATACTAGCATCAAAATAATGAGGAAGAATAAATACAATACTAGTATCAAAACGGTGGGAAAGAATAATACAGTATTATCATCGAAGCATTGGGAAAGAATAAATACAATACTAGCATCAAAATAGAAACAGCATTAAAAGAGTGCGAAATAATAAATACAATACTAGCATCAAAATAATGAGGAAGAATAAATACTATACTAGTATCAAAACAGTGGGAAAGAATAAATACAATACTAGCAGCAAAATAATGAGGAAGAATAAATACTATACTAGTATCAAAACAGTGGAAAAGAATAAATACGAGTATCAGAACAACGGGAAATATAAATAGAAACAGCATTAAAAGAGTGCGAAATAATAAATACAATACTAGCATCAAACCAGTGCGAAATAATAAATACAATACTAATATCGAAACAGTAGGAAAGAATAACTACAATATGAGCTTGAAATCTATGAATAAGTACCCAAGTGCAAAATTGCTGTACGTCACGTTCACACCTAATTATCATAGACAAGAGCAGACTTGGTCAGAATTTCAGTCATGTATGTCGTTGGACAATTGTTATTTAAATATGCTGTGTATTATTACTATTATTTCTCCGGTGGGTGGGCAAAAGGGCTTAAGTCATTATTTTAGTAATATAAGATTTCCTTCATTAAACCCATTTCCTAAAAGAGATCTTAAAATCAATGACGTCAACAATAAATAAAATCATGAAATAGCCGAAACATGTCACTTTTCGGATTTACAACAGTTGTTTAAATCTTTGAAAATTCTTCCTCTAAATTTTGCATATTGTGACTTAAGCCCGTTTACCCGCACACCAGAGATTTTAGCATTATAATTTGTTATTTTGTACTGCATTTTTTCTGCAGAATACGGAGTAATTCTTCTTGTAACCTAAGTATTTTGATGCGGGTAATTTTTCAAGAATTTTGTTGCCTATATCAATTTTACTCCTAGTAACATTTTTCCATTATATATTTTCGTAGTGATATTTCCATAGCTTTAAGAATTCACTGTACATGCATATACAGGCGTTATTCGTAAAACCATCCCTGCGCTGAAAACATGTAATTAGTAAAGATCTGGCAGCATAACAGTATTTACCCATAATACCGTACTTGTGTTTCTGATAATATCTTATATCTCTTTCACATCCACTTGTTGGATAGGTTTGGATAAGGTTGCTATTACAGATTCTATTATCTTCAGGTCTGAAAATCAGACTTCAATCTTTGTAGTAAGTGCTACAGATTACCTGTTTATTCTTGTGCAATTTCCTTTTTTTTTTTTTTTTTGTGTGTGTGTAAAATGCAATTATAAGATGTTTACAGTCACTGCGGAAACAGCTGTCATTCTCAGCTACTTTCTTTGAGGACACTAACAGGTATTAAACTCTTGTAATTTTTTTTATCGATCACTATCTGATCACTGTTATCACTGTGGTTTTTACGTGCGTGACCATGAGAATCGATTGCCGGAGAGTTTGATGATTAACCGTTATGTTTATTTAATCACATATTATCTGTTTTCACATTGAAGTTGCTATAGTTAAGCCTAATGCAGCACATAAAATGAACAATGTAACATTGTTACATGGTTATATTTATGAAATATCGTCTTCCTTTCTCATGCAAAATTTCTATTCGTCTCTGTTTTATAATAGCCCAAATGTGTCAGAAAGGCTTTTACAGACACACCCGTGGCTCTCGCTGAAGCCATGCGTATTCCTTATGGAAGCGGACTGTAGAAGGGGAAATAGTAGACCGACTTCGGCTGTATTCGGCGCTGCCGTTTCAGCGCCAATTCCAAATTGATGTATTACGGCCAAACCTCGATACAACGATTTTGTAGGGACTTTATTATACGTATTTGGATTATTGTTGTGCTGAGGGGGTCATGAAATTTTGCACAAATTTATTTTCTGAATTAGAATCTGGTATAAATAAGTATAATATAATATTACATAGCTACTATGAAATAACATTTATCACCGTTTGAGTTCCCTACTTGATTTTTCTTCTCCGGCTATCACTTTAGTGAATGTAATCCCATGTCTGTCTTTAAAGCGTTGTAGCCAAGTGTAGTTTACTTTGAAGTTAAAATCACAAAGTACACTGGCAAAATTAAGCGCTTTTTGACACAACACAAATCCTGTTATTGGAATGTTAATTATTGTCATTTCATTAATCTACTTCAAGTTATCAATGTCAACATCTTCTGCTGCAACGGGTTTTTAATCCTTGCGTTCAAGATTAGTCTTAACAAGGGTGCGAATTAAGATTTCTGATGAGAGGGGTGATAGAATCCTAGATAGAGAATACCATATATAAAATTATTATTACCTTCATTCGATACGGCTCAACGCTTGGTCGCACTGAGTTGCTTGTCTTGCATCTTGATCATAATAATAATTATATCCGTGAACAGGCTTAAGATAAGATGTGTAATTCCTAAGTTATTGATTGTTGTCAGCTTACCGGTGATGATAATACAGAAATATTATTTTCTTTGCTTACTTTATACTTTATAAAATACATATACTCGCATTAAAACAATTATATTTTATGAGGGGGATGGAAGTTATCCCTGGCAGGGATGTTAATATGAATTTATGAGAGGGGGATAACTTCCCAACAGGGGGGAAAATTCCCCCATCCCCCCGTTAATTAGCACCCTGATCTTACCACTTGCGACAATGCTCTCTATTTTTTGCTTTTATTTATGAATATTGCAGATATTGGCTGTGCAATCCCACTCTTTTTACCAATTCAGTCTGCTTCAATTCTCTGTCTAAATCTTAAAATACAGCTGATTAAGCCTCCAAACTGATTTGTTTTCATGTTACACCTGTTGTCATTAAGAACTAGCACTCGAATGTGAAAGACGCCAGTGACAGGAACCATAAAGGCAAATCCTGTTCAGGGTCACGTGCCCTTGAAACAGCTGGAGTTCTATTGTAAAATACTCCTTGCACAGAATGCCAAACGTTTGATAGAAGGTAGACTAAATAATGGAAAACATCTTTAAGAGGGCGATACCAAGATGGAAGTGAAATAGTATTGAAAATGAAAATGGAATGGGTAACAAGGGGGAAGACGAGAACAAATGGGAATACAGAGAAAACAAGGGGAACAAAGGGCAGGCGAGAGGAATACAAGGATAACAAAATGGATATAATAACGAGGGAACGACGAGGAGATCAAGGGGAAGAGGAGAAGAATGGGACGGCAAGGAGAGCAATGGAAATACGAAGAGGAAAATAAGAATACAAGAAATACTAGGAGACGACAAGGGGACTAAGTTGATTGCGAAGAGTAAAGTAATATTAGGATTATAAGAGGAATACAATGAGAGGAAGTGTAATACAAGGAGAAAAATGGAACGAAAAGGACAAGATTGTAGTGTTCTGTGATTTCCAGTTCTCAAATTACCCCTCCATACATGGTGAGGAGAAAGTCATAGATCTATGTTCAAGAGACTTGCTTGAATTCACGACGTCCTTTCAGCATCCTTTGGCTTCATATTGTTTCTTATCTAGTCTGTGTAGTAAAATTTGCTGTTCTGTTAATCTTTCATTCAGAAAGTACCAGAAAAGTACCTATTTAATATCTTGAAATTGAGTCGACATCACTTTGTCTGTAGGCATTTTCTTCTTAACTGGTAAGGATGGACGTCTATTCTCCATTCTTTCCCTCTTAGGTTCAGGTTTGAAATTATATTTCTATGTTTCAAAACGTGTTACAATTATTTCCAGAAACTCATTTTCCTCAGCGAAATATTTAAGATTGCTCCATAATCTAAGTTTCGTTTTCTTGTTCCCGTCTGTAAGATCCTTCCATACCCTTCTTTGACAAGTGAATATCATTTCAAACGATTGTCGGCAATTGGATGCAAAATTCCAAAACTTGCAAAATATACTATTTCCATATCTGAGACAGTTCACCCACAATCTTGCCGATTTTTTTATCAATATTCTTTTCAACCATTGGTGTTGAAACTTAGATTTACTCTTTCTGGCGTTCTTCATTCATAGCACTTGACAGATGATGTGAAACATAACTCATTTGTATAAAATGCCACGATTCACACGATTTAATCCATATTCTTTTCAAATTCTTGAACAGATCTATGCAATTTTTATGTCTAATCCTAGAACCAACAGTTTCAGTGACCATTATTCAATCAATATGCATATTTCAAGCGTACGCAATGTCTTTTTAAATTATTGTATAATAATAATTTATTTATTTAATCTGGCAGAGCTAAGGCCAGTTGGCCTTCTCTTCCGCCCAGCCAGACTGTATAGGTTACATTTATAATAGGCCTATATTTTGTTAGTAACTGTACAACAAAGACCGAAACCATGTCTTCAAAATATGGTGCATATTAACTACGTCAAATTTATACTTCGATCTTTTATCTTTTCACTTATTGAATGGTCCATATTGTATATTTACTGAATATTAATTCATTAATGAATAAACAGTTGTAATACTTCTGTAGGTAGAGAGATCTCCACGTTTTTAAATATAGTGCGTTGCAAATTCTCATAATTCATGTAGGGTATTTTAAAATAGGCCTACACGTTTTCCTGGAAAACTATTCAAAATACAGGAAAATGACATTTGACTTTTTTGTTGCTCTTTACTCAAGAAATCACCCACCAGAATTATTATTGACATTTCTTATAGTTCTCCCTGTATATAAATATATAAATAGGTTGCAATAATTGAAAATTAAGTTCACTTATTAGTTAGCTTATTATTGTTATTGTTATTATTATTATTATTAATTGTAATTATTGTGTGTAATTAAGTTGCCAGTGCCACCGGATGTTTTCCCTTTTGCAATGTACATACGTACACACATACATACATACATACATACATACATACATACATACATACATACATACATACATACATACATACATACATACATACATACATACATACATTGCCAAGTGATAGCGAGTGAAAGAGAGAAACTAGTGAATAGTGTTCTAAAACGGGAAAACTGGCCAGTTTCGAAAAATAGATTAATAAATAACTATAGAAACAGTTTCATACAATTAGTAAATTCAATAGACTTTGAGAAACGAAATCATGCATAGATAACGAAAGGACATGTTAGGCTAGACTAAGTAATAATGATTTTTAGTTAAATGTTTAGATAGGCATGTAGTGTTACCCACGAGTAACGGAGCATGCCGATTATGTGTACTAAATTTAAAAAAAATACATACATACATACATACATACATACATACATACATACATACATACATACATACATACATACACACACATACACACACATACATTATGAAATATATTTTCCCCTGATGGAAAGTTGCGTCGACATCATAATGAATGTAGGTATTCATGTGTCCAATGTAGCACGAGTTTTTTTCGCATTCGCTATAGTGCCTTCTCATTTGATCTATATCCGTTATGATTACTATCTCGCTAATTTATTATTTATAATGCATACACAATAGCCCGGAAAATTCTATATGTGTAGGCATATGACAGGTGATTGATTAATAACCAACCCTATCAGCAACTGATTACCAACACGATTAGCTTGCATATAGTAATGAATGATTGAATTAATTTCTGTAATGCTTACCTGTTTCCTTTCGAGATAACTTAATAGAAAATTATCTCAGAAAAACTGTATAGACTCCTCCATATAGTATGACGCTTCCCTCACATCGCAAGCCCAGCGGCATTTTCCATTATACGCTTTGCACAGTTACCGAGAAATCGGTAGCCATCTCACCGGTAGTAACTTTGGCTCCTGAAACTTCTTTAGCGGGGGAAATATTTATAAACAATTTAAAATGTATACAAGCGCATCTTACTGACAATAGGAAATCTTTTTTATTTGAAAATTTGCACAAGGTATTCATTGTACATTGCAACTCAGGACTCATAAACTGATCTAAAAGAAGCATGCGAAAAAATCATAGTATACGCCAACTACTGATAATTTTAATAAAATAAAAGGCATACTACAATATCAAATTCCATACTTCAGCTTGTTTCGCACGTGCATTTTATTCTTAAATAAATAGTCCATTGTCATAAACTGATTTACTAATTTATTTTTCAATTGAAATTATTACCTAATTATAATGTTGTTAGGTCGTATGTTTTAAGTTATAGTGCATATTTCTGGAATTTGTTTTAGGTCATATGTGCATTTTTGTCCGTCCGATTCACTTTCTTGGAATGTGATATATCTTACCATGGTGAAATTGACATTAACGGAAAAATAGCAACATGTAATAAAATGAACGGCACAATTAGAAGAACACTTAAACGAAAAGTAAGGAAGGAAACTATAATGAAGTTTAATAAAGTGATAGCGATGCCAACATGCTTATACGGCAGTGAGACATGGACCATGACGAAGAGAGATATATCTAGATTACAGGCAACAAAAATGAGATTCATAAGAGCAAGGGCTGGATATAGTTTAACGGATAGGAAAAGGAATACAGATATTAGAAAGGATCGCAATGCTGAAAACTTAATAAAGAAAGTAGAAGAATATAGAAGTTCTTGGTCACAGCATGTTCAAAGAATGAATAATGACCGTATTCCGAAACAAATAATGGAATACAAGCCAAAGGGAAGAAGAAGTTAAGTCCGTCCAAGGAAACGCTGGATAGACCAGCAAATAGAGGTGTAACAGTCGATAAGCCTAAATACTTGAAGATAAGAAGAAGAAGAAGAAGAACATTTTTATACTGCATATTTTGCAGATTTTTAGGCCATAAAAACCCAGCTCTGAATTGATCATTCAGCGTTGATATATAAAATAGCCGGGACCAAAACAACAAAAACTAACATGTAATAGTGAGTAAGGAAGAAAGTATACAGTTAAAAGTTACCTCTTACACCTTAAAATATTCTTAAATTATCCATTACAAGGCTGTAGGAATTACACCAAATTACGGTTGCAATTTTTCGTACATTTACAGTTTTAAATATTTGATAAGGACCTTTACGTGTGTTCACGAACGCGTTCACATTTTCAATTTGGAAAGATATGGGCTAGGAATCAATCAGGAGTAAACCACGGATATTTTTAATCTTCTTATTCGAACGGTTAAGCTGGAGTATTTAGGATTACTGTAGCAGTGAAGCTTATTCACAGCTCATGTTTACAAAAACAAATTTTGTTATATGAACTATATTGAGTAGGATGATTGCAAGCATTATGGTGAGTTAGTGGATAGAGATACAGTAATTGTTTCGGGGAATTAAATGATTAATAATTCAATAGAGATTTCGTTTACCCAAACCTGCTGTATCATATTATCATATCTGCTATAAGATAAGTGGTCCTAGAAATAAACGAGCAATAACAATAGTGTTTCCTCCAACAAAACATCTGTTTCAGTATTGAACTCTGCTTAAATTTCTTTCATACCTTCTCGTTCCTCTTCATAGATATTCTAGCTCTTTTTACTTTTCACGTGTATCGTCTATTCAACCTAAATTATAAGAAAGAACGGAAGGATTTGGTGGAAATGAAATTACTCTGATCGTCATGGAAATGCCAATTCCAGTCGGGTCCAGTCCTATACACTTGAGAAGTCGGCATATATTATAGCCTACATAATCTATTTGGAAGAGTTTATAATAACCCATGGGAGGTTGCAATATATTCAAGAAGAAATATTGTTCAGTTGTGTTTATGTTACAGCGAGTTTAAAATATGTGCATCAGATACGTGTGCAACATCCGACGATATGATCACATATCACCGTCCTTTGCAAGTCTTTCGTGGCTCCGACTCAAAGAACGTAGAACTTTACACTCTTTGTCTTTACTCTTTCGAATTCTGCACACAACACCAAATTACCTTTCGTCTTGTTTCTCTTATCTATGCTCTAACCACGATGTAAATACCATATCAATTATCTGTGGCACGTAGAACATCTCGTTATTCATCATCTTTTACAGTATCCACCTCGCGACAATGGAATTCCTTGTCACAAAGTAGCTATTAGAAGCTGAAACACAATGAACATTTTAAAAAATAGCTTAAAGGATAATCATCTTAGTAATTCACTCTAATTATACTGACTTAAACGGTCTTTCTATTATCTAACATTATTTATAATATATTAACATTCTACTGTATGTATTTTAGTTGAATTCTGCTACACAGTTTGTATTTACTTGTTTAATTATTAATTCATAGTATTTTACGGTGCATTTCTTGTATAGCGTACACGTAACTTTTATCGAAATCAATTGTTATATTCTTTGTAGCTTGTAAGTTCATACATATGTATGTATACTTTTTGCTGGTTGAGTGGAAGAGAAGGCATTACGGCCTTAACTCTGCCAGCTAAAATAATTTATTATTATTATTATTATTATTATTATTATTATTATTATTATTATTATTATTATTACACTCAGGGACAAAAAAACCGGACACTTTAATATTTGCTGATATTTTGCAAAACATTATCTTCTCATACAATATTATGGCAGCCATCTGTTGTTACGGAGACGTGTATACATTGTTGATTGTTTTTTGTTTTATAAACAAGCCATTACAACCAAATATTCCAATTTTGCTTTCGGAGTCTCAGCTATAACAATTTTGTCTCAACCATTTTGTGCTTCATTATCGTTATCATTCGTTATTTCTTTATTTTTAAATTTTCTGAGTTTAAGTGGGGTTGTAACATTTGTCTTAAAACAAGATGCGACCTGAAGATGTGGCTCGAGCTGTAGCCCTTTACGATGATGGACGCAGTGTACGTTACATTGCAAATGTTATGAATATGGCTAGAAGCACAACCCATGATGCCATAAAACGGTATAGAGAGACCCTAGAATATACCAGAAGACCAGGTTCGGGTCGTCCAAGAGCTACAAATCCAAATGAAGACAGGTATATGGTGTTGAGAGTTCTTAGGGAGCGCAACCTGCCAGCTGCTAGTGTAGCCCAGAAATTTGTTAACATGCATGGACGCCCAATTTCGGCCAAAACAGTTAGAAGGAGGTTGAAAGCAAGTGGACTCATATCAAGTAGACCTGCAACTGGTCCCAGACTTCTCAGGATGCATCGAGTTGAACGAATGTGTTTTGCAAATGATCACAGGGATTGGAGAAATGGACAGTGGAGCTGTGTTCTGTTCACCGATGAGTCCCGTTTCAATCTGTGCTCACCTGATGGACGTGAAAGACTTTGGAGAAGGAGGGGAGAACGATTTTCACAGTGTTGCATTTCCGAAAATATGCCGTATGGAGGTGGTGGAGTGATGGTTTGGGCAGGAGTGTGTACGGATGCTCGTACAGAGTTGGTTTTTGTTCAAAATGGAAGACTAACAGCTGATAGGTATATAAATGAATGTTTGGCTGATCATGTTGTGCCATTTGGCCAATTTGTAGGCATGATAATGCTCGGCCGCATATTGCCCATGCGGTCGGAGATTGTCTCCAAGAAGTGGGAATCCATGTTCTTCCATGGCCAGCAAGGAGTCCAGACATGAACCCAATTGAACACGTGTGGGACATGCTGGGACGGCGTGTTAAGAATAGAAGACCGAGACCAGAATCGTTACAAGAGTTGAGGCGAGCACTTGGCGAAGAATGGGAACTTATTCCTCAAGCAGATATTGCTAACCAAATTGAGAGCATTCCAAGACGTATGGATGCAGTTATTCAAGCCAGAGGGGGTAATACCCGTTACTAAAAAGAGTTTTTAATGTTTAAGGCACCATAAAATGAAAAAAAAAAAAACAGTTAGACCAAACGATGCCATAGTTATACTCCCTTTGTAATTTTTTTGTAAATTTTGTCATCGGAGATTTTTTTTTCAAATGTCGTATAAGGTGCTAAATGAAACATTATTTTGTTTAAATGGGTTTTGTTTCATTTTGAAATAATTGGCAACAAAATACAAGCAAATATAGAAGTGTCCGGTTTTTTTTGTCCCTGAGTGTATTATTATTACTATTATTAAACAGATTAATGTTCCCAGATATTTGATTATTATTTCAGTAAGGATACTTTCTTTGTATTACTTCGTAAAAGCAGTGTATTGTCACAGATTTGATCCTGATTAATTGAATGACATGTCTTAATGAGTTATTTAACGACGCTTTACCGGCTTCGAGATTATCTAGAGTCGATTGAATTGGCGATAGTGAGATGATATTTGAAGAGATGAGTCAGATTATACAGTGAATTACCTGACATTCACTTTACAGTCGGGAAAAACTAGGAAAAAACTAAACCACGCAATCAACCCAAGCGGGAATGGAACCCACGCTCGAGCGGCCTCGAATAACTAGTCAGAAGGGCTAGTGCCTGAGTTGCTCTGGCGGCAATGTGACGTTAAGTATGTACAGTACGATTATTTAGTTCTGACAGCCGCCGGAGATGTGCGTGTGGGATAGGCGAGTCCATTTAGTTACTCCAAGGGGTGTTTGGGTTATTCACTCGCTTGCCTTTACCGACCGCTCGCCCTATCTCTACTCCGGAACTCTCCCCACTCCTCCTATTACTTTCCCTCTTTCGCGTCGCTGAGCTGTCAGGACTAAATAATCGGTCTGTAAGTTATGTTTTTGGCCGTTACTCACGCATGGAATGATACATCTAAATTGCATTTTAAATGCGGTTACGTTTCTAACTAAGGTTAATGCACATATCCAGAAAAGAAACTTACAATTTCAGATGCTATAAAAGAAGAAAAAGGTTTTGAAGACAGCTCTCTCATTTTTTTCCACTTCAGACATAATTGAAGGGTTCAGAACCATAGTGGGCTAAGGACCATTTACTAAAACCGTAGAAAACAAGGGTTAAAATGAAGTTATTACCATAATTCAATGGAAACATATAGCAAGTCAAATAAAGTATACGAGTACTTTTAAAAACTAAATAGCCTATATGTCAATCTTCGTTAAAGTATGGTATTCACATAACTGTAACCCTTGCTTTCAGAACCATAGTGAGCCAAGGACCATTTACTAAAACCGTAGAAAACAAGGGTTAAAATGAAGTTATTACCATAATTCAATGGAAACATATGGAAAAAACTATATATATGTTGTCTTTTGAATATCGTTATGTACAGAGTGGAAGGGAACCTATTACATTAATTTACATAGGTAATAGATGAAGTCAATGCGAATAAGTTTTGTCAAATAAGTTTATTGGTACGTCCAATGGTTTTGAGAGTATGAAATGTAACGCGTAACTACTCTGTAACACTCCTTGAGACGTTTTTGTTTACATTCTCCTCTCACAAATTTTATGGAGTGGACGATTACTCACCCGCACTGCAGAGCAGTGACCTCAAGGAGCGTTAAAGCGTTGCAACACGTTCCATTTGTACTCTCAAAACTATTGGACCTATTATCCTGCACAGTCAGAGGCAGGAGATTAATTTTATTTTTTAATATTGGTGTTAGCGGAGATTTTGGAAATTGTTTTATACCCATGGCGGAGATTGATGGAAATTGTGTACCAAGAGTAATAGTTCAGAATGAATATTCCTTCCCACTATCTTATTAATAATGAATATCAATTGGATTTTAGTAAATGTGTGGTATGGCCAAGAAGAAGATTATTGACCGCACTATTGTCAAAATTTTATTACAATGATAGAACCATTATTATATGTTAACTTATGTTTTTGCCCATAGGCTATATTTGTTTCACATTAAGGGGTTAAGTACAGCTTACAGCAGTAAAATTTTGGAAATATTTAATATTTTCTTCTCCATTACTGTATCTTGTACAATAATGAAAATTGGTATGTTTAAAACACTGTCCTTCTGTTATATGAAAAAATTATTTTACGACTTAAAAAAATTATTTACATTTTTTTTTTTTTTTTTTCCCAAAATTCAGTTCACTGTAAAGTGATAAAGCGTTTCTCACATACTCAAAAACTATCCAACATTCTGTGATGAAATTTTTGTGTGTATTTATATATGTCATATCTACAATATGATGCACGATCACTCCTCTACCTTTTGATAGATTGTATGTTAAAAAATAAATTTATTTTAAAAATGGTCTTCTAACACAAAATAAAAAAAATATTATTTATTAAGAAATGTAGTTTAAAGAGCATGATATTGTAAATATGAGTTTCAGCAATAAAATAAAAAAGAGAGAACATAAAGTTAACAAATTTATGAGTTATGAGGGAAAGACTTCATCACTGCACAGTGAACTGCCACCATTATTTATTTTGAAAAATAAATGTATGTATAAGTGATTTTTTTTAAATCGTAAAAATATTTTTTCATGTAGCAGAAGGACAGTGTTTTACACATACCAATTTTCATTATTGTACAAGATACAGTAATGGAGGGAAAAAAAATGTTGAAAATTTCTAAAAATTTTACTGCTGTAAGGTGTACCTAATCCCTTAATACAACCCAAATTGATTTACGAAATATTTTAGTTTCAGTAGTGTGGTCAAGAATGCTTTCCTTTTCTAAATACTACTAAGATTTAAAATCATCCGTCCTCAAGTGAGGTTGACCACTGGGATCCGGAATTAACAAACATAAAAGATAAAGGGAAATGAAACGGGCAAAATATGGATTAGATTTGTACATTAAAACAAAAATTTACGTGTTAATATATAGATGATAGTGTAAAATTTGAAGAGAGACCTTCAGAATTTCCACTACAATCTTCTGAACCTCATAAAAGGGAATTTTAAAGGATTTAAGAATATTATATGTAAATTTTGGTAAACAACCCCTCGCTCCAAATAGTAAGCCTGCAACATCCCAGTTGTAAAGCGAAATGCCATATTTTTCACTGAGGTATGGAAGACAAGGTACATATTTAGCTCGCTTGTCATCATTAATCTGCAGTGCTTGATTCGTGTCTCGTTCAAAGCAAATCGTAGGGTCTAAGATCATCGCTTTCTGGGTTCTTCTATTGATGGCAATTATATCGACTCTTCTATGAGAATCATCTTCAGACACACAATGAATCTCCTCATGTACTTCCCATCCTCTGTTTCTTAGCAGGTTGGCAATTGCTGTACGGGCACGATGGTGTCTGTTGTTACGCAGTAGCTCTCCCTTCTTACAGAACCCTAGTACGTGGCCAAGTGTTTGTCTCGCTGCAGCCGGGATGGCGACAACGGGTAGTACTGAAGGTTCTGCCAGGGACAGATCTCACTGCGGTGACGTTGCAAGACATCTTGATGGCATTGATGTATTCCGAGGACGAAAGACACTTTTTAGAGGAGATCCAGGAGTTGGCTTTGGGGCATTCTTCAAATGTACAAACACCTTTGTCTTTATGTGGGAGCTGGAACCATGACTGGAATGATTGTTTTCTGATAATTTCTCTGAGATATTTTCCTTTAGTTTGAGGAGTGACGCTGTGTGGAGCAATCTTCAGGCGCGTGAGAGATGTTTTCTTCTCCTCTTCTAGATTTCTCATGTGATGTAGATGTGCATCATTCACGTGTTCCAGTCGCCTACAGATATTAAAGTGTTGAATACTGGCTTCCCATTCAGCTCTCAGAATTCCAAGACCTCTTACGTTCTTTGATGCATACAGCATGGCATTCGGAGTATCATCTGGGAGGGACAATATTTCCTTGATTACACTTCTGATAATTTTATCAATATTTTTCAAAAAAAATTTCAGGAAGTTGGTTGAGTGGAGCGCATTGCAAGGGATGAACAAGACCTGGCCATATATATTCGTTAATTATGTTCATTTTTTGGTCTGGTTTTAATAATATGCATCGGACGAGATTATTGAAGTCACGTGACAAATTAGTTATAATTTTCTTTTTATCCAACTTTATTTCGTCATTAAAGTCAACACCCAGGTATTTGATGCTTTTTAACCTGTTTTTCAAACTTTGAATAACAGACCCACGTAGTGATGTAAGTTCTCCTGGCAACAGTTTTCCTTTTTTTAATTATAATACATTTACTTTTGTGGGGATTAATTTCAAGGCCTATTTCTGCTAGTTTACTCTCTGCCAGATTGATAAGTTCAACCGCTGATCTCTCGTCGTTTCCGATTAAAGCCAAATCATCTGCAAATGCAAATGCACTTATTGAAGGCAGGCCAGTGTTAACAGCATAACCGTACTGATTACTGATGTCATAATCCGTCAGATTTTCTAGTATATAATCTAATGCCAAATTGAATAATATAGGTGACAATGGAGAACCCTGCGGAACACCACGCTTTATTCTGATTGGTTTACTTTTAAATACATTAGTTTCTATTTGTAGTGTGTATTTCTACAGAGAAACATTAATAGGACTATATCTATTATTCAATATAAAATATATAATTCATTTCATATGAAGGAGAATGTTATATTTTTAAACACAGCCTTTGTTCTATACGTTACGGTTAGAATTATGAAACCTAACCCGAAACACCCCCAGTATTATTTTCCAATATTCCAAAGCGCCTGTCTGTTGCAATAAAATTATACCTTTACAAAATGTTTCAGATTCTGCATTAGACAAGTAACCGTAATTGCTTGCAGATAAGAGGTAGAAACGTTTGCAAACATTGTGCTTTTCGGATTTAGAAGCAATAAAGCTTCTACAATATCTATATTTTCAGATATCAATGGACTTTTTAAGAATACTTACAAATGCAAAATAAAATACAGTACCTTCATAACCTCTCAAAAAGGCAGTTTGTGCCACCCTCTCCTTTTCTTTGTTATGATTGCTATTTGTTGTAAGAGTAAAACCTGAATCACACAAATCCACGTGTACAACAGTTAACCAACATGTTTTACAAGTCAAGTATTTAGATATTATTATTGAAGAATATTAAAATGGGACAGGCATACCTCCTTCTTGTGTAATAGATGACGTAAAAAAACCACTAATTTTCCATTATACGTTATTTACCTATTTATGTTCTGCGTATTGTGTTCTTTGTTCTGTTTCAGTCTATAGTCCAGTTTGGTATATGAGGTTAGGAAGGAATGGTAAAATTGACACTCTATCCTTTAATTTTGCTCCAAAATAATTATGAAAATTTGTCTATATAAACCGTTAGATTATCCAACAAAATTAATTATTGAGAAAATTGGTATAGCCTATCATATCTAAAAGGATTCAAGATTAAGGAAAAGGCATTGAGGATATGGGGCTGTTCCATCAAATGACCAATTGTTATAGAAATGCCTACCTACTGCAGAGATTCTATAGTGTACTAGGTAAGGCCCACAACACCAGTGTTTTTTTTATCTGGAATCCTCTATAACAAATAATATTGTTGACTTGTGTAAAAATGAAAATAAATTTAAAATTGATCCTCATTATTATTGTATTAGAAAAATTTACAGTTTTTTCTATATACACTCAAATGCCACACAACTGCTGGATTAAAACACAGTAGAAATTTTGGAACCAAAGTATGTAACTAATTAATTACAGCCAGCCGTGAGCTAAGTACACGTAACACAAATAGAATTAGGAGACAAATTAGATTAAATATTTTTTTTTATTTTGTTAAGCTAATTGAGTTTAAAGTTTAAAGCTAATACACGTATACTTTTGTAGTTTCTGTATTGTGTAAATTTATTAAATGCTAGCTGTATTTCCTCTGTATTAATGTTATCGTTCTGATTGAACTCTCTTCAATTTTGTAAAATATTTTGTATATTTTTATTTTGAATAAATTTTATTCAGCTTCTTCCAAGTGAAGGCTGCCTAGAAGACAAAGGTTACCATAAAATTGTTGCTTTTTTAAATAAATGGTAGGTAAACAATTATAATGAAAAAAAACAATGGAGAAGGAAAAGAAAAAGAAATAACATAATTATAAATAATTGAAGACTACTAAACAAAACATCATTAATTCCAGAAGAAACATAAAATTTGCTAGTATATATTTGCTATTAGGTGATCACAGTCGTCTATTTAACACTAGTTGCAGGACCCAACTTAGGTGAGCAGATCGCCATAGGAAAGAGCTCAATCTATTTAAGTGTAGAGATGGTTTGTTAGGATTTTTATAGTTCTCTTCACTGCATACAGAGATACTTCAGTGACATGAGTTTATCCTAGACCAAACTGCTTGGAAAAATGCGCGAATCTTTTAGTGATGGTCCCTCTAGCCCCAATCACGAGCACGATATTGTCCTCTTTCAAGCTGCAATACATAATGTAGTGATGATCTAATGTATTACATGAATAGTTAATTTTCATTTTAATTTAGCCCAAAATAATTTTGTAAAATTCAGAATTTGAAATCGCTGTAAAGGATACAATAGTGATAATTCGAAGTTATATTTATATTTCGCTATTAGGACCCTATTTTTTATTTATCGCGGTTTTTCTATCTACAGATTATTAATTTCTAACCTCTTCATTACCGAATATTAAAAAAAAATAATTGTACAGGTCTATGTAACATTTCGTAATTATCGCGATCTCTATAAAAACTCATTTCTGTGCATGGCCTTATGTCTTGCTACCAAATATCATCTTCGTTTTCGATACGGAAATCAATAGACACAAATAAACTTTCCAGCCAAAAAGCACGAGGAAGCACGGTGACCGCTCCGGACGCATGGCATCTGGCTTCAGCGGGAATCTAATCGCTTCGCGCGGAGAATCGGCACGTGTGCTTGACCGAGCGAACTGAATCGTGAACACCAGTGCCATCTCTATTCACATGCGCACAACTTCTTGTGAAGCAATTCTCCTCCCACGAGATTGTTGGTTCGAATCTTGTAATTGATCGCGTGGAAAGGAGTTAGTGAACGATATCGGGGACAGAGATGAGGGGATACCGTTTAAAATGGAGCGTGCGCGTCACTCATAAATACAGAGCAACAAATGGTTTAGCTGTCTCTCCTTAAAAGCCTGTTACGTGCAGACAATCTTCCGTATTTCTTCTGTATATAGGTCACTCTGTCTCCTTGGTTTATACTTGGTACGGCAGTATGCTCACGTATGAAATGGGAGGGGTTGTTAAGTTTTAAACCTAGCAGAGATTGCATTGGATTTCATGACCAGCTGTATTTTCAGTCGTATATGTTATTTTTTGCCATTATTCACACACTCTTTTAAGTCTAAAGCTATATCATTCTATGCAGTGTACTGTTGGTACCTAAAACATTGTATTCTGTTCAAAAGTGAGAAGAGTGGAGTAACTATAGTAGAGTATTGTCTCGAGATTTTGCAATGTTTTCAGAGAGATAATAATAATAATAATAATAATAATAATAATAATAATAATAACAATAATAATATTAATGATAATAATAATATAATACTTTATTGCCAGAACAAAGATATACGTTGCTTTTCTTATATAAAACACTCTAGCACCCACAGAAAGAGTAAGTTACATACTCATGCTCAGGAGGAATTCTACATAATGTTGAGAAATTTTATAAAAAAAAAAAAAAAAAAAAGGAAGAAGAAAAACACAGATATCACAGTAATTGAACTTTAAATTTTCTCCCTAAACAGCAATTTTTAATTGTTGTTTTTTAAATAAAGAGCATTAGCAAATTGTATGTCTGGAAATTTAGCTATTATCATGTTATAAAACCTTGGAACGAAGTTGCTACTGTGATATATGCTACAGTTGTAGTACATTTAGGTTCTGTCAAACATATGTTGTCTGATATTTTGGCTTTATGTGAATATAAATTAAATATATTTCGGTTTTTATGTACGAAATTCAATAATAAATTGTTATAAATTGATGGAAGTCAATACTTTAAATTCTTAATACAACACTTCTGAAGGATAATTTAGAAGTTTATTATGAAATATTTTTTTATTCTTTTCTGTAGCAGAGTTCTTGGCATGAGGGCATGAGATGAAACAGACTTTTAGGGGAAACGCGCTTCTGTGGACAAAGCATGGTTTTTCACATCAGACCTCAAGTAAAAAATAACAAAAATAATAGAAGTAGGCCTATAAATTATTTGCCTCCTTTTGAAAAATAGCTTCGAGCTTGGAAATCAATTATGAATACTATGACTTGGGTTTTTACGTATACAGAAAGGATTACTAAATTTTATTTCCTGGCGCAAGGTATGACTATCCATTCTGAATATACTGTCTTATATGTTTCTAAGGTTCGGTCACTAACTATAGTTTTTTTACTGAATATTAGTAATTAATTCGAGGTTAGTTTCTACATTATGTAGTATAAAAAATTAACTTGCAAACATGTAAACTAGCTTTAACACTAACTGATATTTACAGTAAAATATGTGGCAACATCGCGACACATGAATAAAATCCGTGTTTAAAGCAGTTGATTTTCAACTGTTTCGCCAATGAGAAAGCATAATCACCGCCTCCTGAATAAATGTCGCAATATGTGTGAGGAGGATCATGAAAATTGGATGATTTCGTTTTGTTTATGATTGTAACCTTTGTTGAAGTTCTTCTACTACAAATTTTGGTACCGGTAGCCGAAACTTCATTAAAAATTTCTGTTATCGAGTTCAATGAACGGATTTCTTTGCTCGTTTGTAAACAGAAGGAACCCGACAAAATTCAATTCCATCAACAGCTGATGAGATATCAGAATAATCCGAAACCTGGAAGTAAATGTTTTAATTTGTAATTTAACTTAACCAGAAAAATATTAAAAGTATGTAGGCTCACTGTATAACATAATTTCGAACAACAGGATGTTAGAAAGTCTGTCTAAATACAATGAAAGTAATCTTCATTCGCCATCTTAACTCTGGTTAGTGTAATACATTAGTAGTCAGCGATATATGTAATGGGCGGGGAAGGAACTGTTACCTTACTCCACTACCTCGTGGCTTAGTTGCCGCATGGGTGTCTTTTTGGTGTCACTTATGAAATTCAAACCTGTCTTTGGATAATTTTATTGATAAAGAACATTATTTTGCTTATAAGGAAAATCTTTTCTCTCCTTTTCTTTAGAAAGATCTCCCGCTTCAGACTGAAGGCTGATCCCATCATCGCTCTTCCGGCTGTCCAAGATCTGTCGTTTAAGACCGAAGACTGATCTCTCCATCGCTTTTTTTTTTGTCGTTCAAGATCTCCCGCTTAAGATCGAAGAGTGATTCTACAATCGCTCTTCCGGTTGCCCAAGATCTCCCGCTTAATACCGAAGATTGATCCCTCCATCGCTTATTTGGCCGTTCAAGATCTCCCGCTTAAGACCGAAGACTGATCCCTCCACCGCTTATTTAGCCGTTCAAGATCTCCCGTTTAAGACCGAAGACTGATCCCTCCACCGCTTATTTAGCCGTTCAAGATCTCCCGCTTAAGACCGAAGACTGATCCCTCCACCGCTTATTTAGCCGTTCAAGATCTCCCGCTTAAGACCGAAGACTGATCCCTCCACCGCTTATTTGGCCGTTCAAGATCTCCCGCTTAAGACCGAAGACTGATCCCTCCACCGCTTATTTAGTCGTTCAAGATCTCCCGCTTAAGACCGAAGACTGATCCCTCCACCGCTTATTTAGCCGTTCAAGATCTCCCGCTTAAGACCGAAGACTGATCCCTCCACCGCTTATTTGGCCGTTCAAGATCTCCCGCTTAAGACCGAAGACTGATCCCTCCACCGCTTATTTAGCCGTTCAAGATCTCCCGCTTAAGACCGAAGACTGATCCCTCCACCGCTTATTTAGCCGTTCAAGATCTCCCGCTTAAGACCGAGGACTGATCTCTCCACCGCTCATTTGGCCGTTCAAGATCTCCCGCTTAAGACCGAAGACTGATCCCTTCACCGCTTATTTAGCCGTTCAAGATCTCCCGCTTAAGACCGAAGACTGATCCCTCCACCGCTTATTTGGCCGTTCAAGATCTCCCGCTTAAGACCGAAGACTGATCCCTCCACCGCTTATTTAGCCGTTCAAAATCTCCCGCTTAAGACCGAGGACTGATCCCTCCACCGCTTATTTAGCCGTTCAAGATCTTCCGCTTAAGACCGAAGACTGATCCCTCCATCGCTTTTTCGGCTTCCAAGATCTCCCGCTTAAGACCGAATATTGATCCCTCCATCGCTTTTTGAGCTGTCCAAGACCTCCCGCTTAAGACCGAAGACTGATCAAATTGAATAGTAATCTATATAGCTCTACTGATAAATTGTTTGTGTTTGTAATTTGAAGTAGTTTGCATGATATGTATTATCAATTTCTGTAGATCACAACTGGTTGAATTGTTTATGCCTTAAATTTAATTAAATTGTTTTGTATTATAATATAGCTCAACTTATGAATGATCGTTTGCGTTTGTAAATTTAATAATCTGATTGGCTATGTATTGTATACTTTTAGTAGAGCCATCGATGTAGCTCAGTCGGCAGACTCGCTGGGCTGCTGATCCGGAGCTGCGTTCGGGCTTGGGTTGGATCCCCCTTTGGACTTTGGTTTCTTCCGAGGTTTTCCACAGCCGTGGGACTGAAGCCGGATGGTCTATGGCGAGTCCTTGGCATCACCACCTTTGATTTGATTACCCCCTTTGATTTGATTACCTGGTTGGGTTTTTCCGAGGTTTCCCCCACCGAAAAGGCAAATGCCGGGTAATATTTTGGCGAATCCTCGGATCTCATTTCATCTCACTACATCTCGCCAAAATGTAAAAAAATTGTACAATATTGTAAAAATTGTAGAAAATTACTAAATTGTAAAACTATAAAAATTTGTAAAAATTGTAATTGTAATATTGTAAAATGTTGACATGTTCCACATCTTAAAGCTTCATTGCTCATGTAAGATCTATGGAATAAAATGAATGAATGAATGAATGAATGAATGAATGAATGAATGAATGAATGAATGAATGAATGATCCCTCCATCGCTTTTTGCGCTGTCAAAGACCTCCCGCTTAAGACCGAATACTAAGCCCTCCATCGCTTTTTCGGCTGTCCAAGATCTCCCGCTTAAGACCGAAGACTGATCCCTCCATTATTTTTCGGCTGTCCAAGATCTCCCGCTTATGACCGAATACTGATTCCTGCATCGCTTTTTCGGCTGTCCAAGATCTCCCGCTTAAGACCGAAGACGGATCCCTTCATCGCTTTATCGAGTGTTCAAGATCTCCCATTTAACAATGAAGACTGATCCCACCATTGCTTTTTCGGCCGTCCAATATCTTCCGCTTCAAATTGAAAGCTGTTTCCTCCATCGCTTTTAACCCACCAATATGTCCTGCTTCAAATTGAAAGCTGGTCCATTCATCGCTTTTCCGACCCACCAATATGTCCTGCTTCAAATTGAAAGCTGGTCTCTCCATCTCTTTCACGACCGTCCAAAATCTCCCGTTCCAGATTGAAAGCTGGTCACTCCATTGTTTTTTCGGCCTTTATGTATAACGAGTATAACAATATTGATATAAGAAATAGTGGCCTATTCTTTCAATATTAGTTGCTACTGACAGTAAGAGTAATGAACGTGTCAGATATTTCATCTAAAAATAAAGAATAACTTACAGGATTGTCACATTTCCCGAGAATCTTATGATAGTCTAGGTACTAAAACTTTCATACTTTCGAACAAAATAAATGAACTCGATTAAGAATGTACACAACACTCGAATTTCTTAAGTCGCAATAGTTTTGTACGATTTTAACTTTAAAAACTTTGCATGCCTTTGCACAGAAGTTTGCACAGAAATATACGAAAAACACATTTTCTGCAGGACGCTTCAACTTTTTAGGTAGATTTACTGTGGTCGACTAATGCCATCCAAAGACTTCTCGGTTTGCAGGACCTACTTTTCATTGCTGTGGACGGGTCATTACTAACATCACTCAATACTGGATGGAAGTGAAATAACTCTGCAGATTGAAAGAGACGATAGAATACACTTAAATCAGTGGTCGTCAGTACTCGCTGACGAGTGTATCGAAAAATGCATCGTAGTGCAAGGGAGAGAGAAAAAACAGTGCGAGTTTGTGCGAGCGATCTGTAGATGTAGACGAGTACACTGTGCTGATGACCACTGATTTAAATGAATAGAAAGCCTCTATTATGTTTATGATTAAATGCACGGCTAATTATCAAATTAAGTTGGAAGGTTCAGCAGTTTGGTAACATCTCTCCTTACACAGTCCTCTTTTTTCTCGTAATACAGATGTAAGAGGTCAACGAACTTAGGTCTCTCTCCCTACGTGTAGGCCCGCTACCCTCTCTAGTTACAATGCTGCAATCTGATTGCATCGTTCAGTGGCTTGAAATTAGCGGATTTTAAATTAAATTTACACGAAAACCGTTCACGCTATAGAAATACGGCAGAGGCATAAATAATTCTTTATATATTTTCTATCAATATTGACAAAAATCACGATTTTACTCATAATAGTTACAGAATAAGAGAGTGTTAAACATTTTTTAAAAATCTGAGAAAACTATGGACTTCCCACCAATAGGCCTATGGTATTACACTTTTTTGTTACATACAACATGAGCTATTCGTTCTGAAAATCTGCAGTTTTATTTCACTTCCACCTTGTATATATATTTATCCAAGACATTTTATTTGCTTGTAACTGTATAATTCCCTCCAACTATTTATGTAGAAAGTTCGCGAGGAAACTTTTTCGCTCAGGTAAATGGCGCTGGACTTTTACTTAGATAAAACGAGACTGCCGAGAAAATTATGTGTATATTTCCCGCAGATCTAGCATGCAAACGTTTGTGTTACGTATTATAGATAAATAACACAGGCTCAACGGACGTCTAGGTTATAGCGTTAGTGTACATCTGACTTCCATTCAGTGCAGTTAGGTTTAGTTAGTAGCAATTTAGTATGCATTAAAACTGTCAATCTTATTTATGATACATACCCATATATTACTAAGAAATCGTACAAAATGTTCGTGATATATTTCTTCGGAAATGTTCTGGCTTTCAACCACTAGCTGATTCTGAGCGGAAAATTATGTACTTTTTAACTCTTTAATTTTCGTCTTTAAAACGGTATCTCATGTATAACTATAATAAATTTATATTCATGTTAATGTTTCTTTTTCTTTTTTTTTTTCTTTTTTTAAGGAACGGGGTAGCGTTTGTATGTATATCATATATTAAGTCTCATTTTCCGTAAGTTTATTTTGTCACACAAAAGGAACCTTTTATCAGCTTTCATTTAATTTAAAAGCTGACATTTTCAGATATTATTTATTTGGATATTTAACTGAATAAATCTTTCTGAAATTTGTTAAATTTTGGAGATGTTACGGGGGATTATGTACATAACATCTTGAAAAATAATATACGAATGGGAAAAAATTATTTCTCAGTAAGGAAATAAATTAAAGAAGAACTAGTAGTAGTATTTAGTATTTATTTATTTAACCTGGTAGAGATAAGGCCATCAGGCCTTCTCTGTCCCTCTACCAGGAGATTCCAACTATAATATGAAGAATAAATTTACAATTAGTATTAGATTTACAGTTACAATTACAAATAAAATTACAATATTAAATTTACAATTACAATAAAAATCAAAGTACGAAAAGATTACCAGACTAATTTTTTAAATTCAAAAAATTTTATTGCATATTCTTAAGGATTCAATCCAAATATTGCATTACCATTTATATTTTGGCTATTGACGATTCTTTTGGGTTTGCATTTCTCTGGATGTTTTACTAAACAATTCCCGTATTTAATCTTTTTGTCTTTCTAAATTATTTCTGTAGTGCTTTTATTCTGGATATTTATGGTCACCCTAATTGAGGGCAGATTATTTCGTTAAAAATAGTTGTGTGTTGCTATATAATTTATCATAGAAAAACGAAGAATATTTTATATTTACTGAACCACAAATTAAACCGAAAAAAAAACAAAATTGTATAGTGATGAAATTATCGGATATTGAAATATTTTTTGATAGATTAAGGAAACTATTTACAAGAAATCAATTACTGACCAAATGCCTAGTTAATTTCCGTTTGAATTCAATTTTATTTCGACAGTCCCTGATGCTAGCAGGTAGCGAATTCCAGAGTCTTGGCAGGGCTATTGTGAAAGAGGATGAGTATTTTTTTATTTTAGTAGGTTATTTTACGACGCTTTATCAACAGCTTAGGTTATTTAGCGTCTGAATGAGATGAAGGTGATAATGCCGGTGAAATGAGTCCGGGGTCCAGCACCGAAAGTTACCCAGCATTTTCTTATCTTGGATTGAGGGAAAACCCCGGAAAAAACCTCAACCAGGTAACTTGTCCCGACCGGGAATCGAACCCGGGCCACCTGGTTTCGCGGCCAGACGCGCTGACCGTTACTCCACAGGTGTGGACAGGATGAGTATAAGGATGTGCGATGAGATGGTATTGTTAGTATTGTTTCATGACGAGAGCGTGTTTCATCATAAAGTTAACTTATGTGTATATCAACTGTAAAAAGATCAACTGTTTAGCTTCAACAGTTTCTAATGTAAGACATAATTTAACATCGTAAAGATTGGTAATTCCGTATGCACCTGATGGATTGTGTTGTTATATTTTCACATCGTAATGAATTTCTTAGAATAATGACAGGTATCCTCCTGGGTCCTGAAGTATAGAATATTATACTTCATACATGCATTTTAGTTTCAAATTTCCCACTAGGTGGAATCGTTATTGATCTCTTCTTTTCTATGTTTATCAAGCTTCTGACGTCTATTGGTACTTCCAGGAAGCACACAACGATTGAATCAGTCATTGCTATGCCTGTTTCAAGTATTTGTAAATGAAAATAGCGTCCAGCAACTGAACGCCAAGGCACCGTATGACATGCTTTCGAAGAAAGTACGCAGTAAACGTTATATTTTAATGCTGAAAAAGATTTGAGAGATATCTTAACTGCATTAACTTTATGTTACAATATTATATGCGTATTTTTTACTATAATGAATATAATTGAATAGAGTTGTGAAACATTGAAGGATATTGTACCATACTTCAGGTCACAGTGAAGTAAAGTCTCCTCTTGAAATTTTTATCCCGCAACTATGTGTGAATAATACTAACAGCAGCAATTTTATTATTTCCAAGTTTGTTTTTACAGATTTCCAAATGCAGCTTTCTTTTTATTTTTGCTGTTCTTTTACGACAGTTGTATTCATCTTCATATTCTATTTTACTTTGTCTATAATTTGTTTATATCTATGTCACTTATAGTTTAGTGGTATGACATTTATTTTGTTTTATAAGTGACTATAAGGGTAAAAAAATGACATAAAATGCAAATTATGTGCAGAGACCAGAAGTATAGTATAATATATCTTCATTTTGCTCTAGCTGTAATATGCAGCATTTTTAAAATGTTTTTCGTCATTTCAGTTACTTTTTTTAAGTGTAGAATAATATATTGAACTTTAAAAACAAAACAAAAAATGTCTAGGACTCGGAAGGGTATAAGAGTCTCTGGACTCTGTGTACTTAGGTGTAATTAATTGATTGTTTTATTTTACATTTACCTTTGTGCGTGATAATTTATAAAATTTAGTGACTGACATTAAATATTCAGTAAATACAGCTTAAGTTATGGAAATTTATAAAGTTTAACCACGCCCGCCTGGAGAGAAATAAAAATTAGGTTGCAGCCGCCAAATTACTCTTCAAGGAACGACCACTCATATAAACTGAGGGAAAGAAGACAGAGGACGGACACTGGAAAGTTTTCTTTTCTCAATCGTACTATCAGGGACTGGAATGCTTTACCTGCAGACTTACTAAAGGCTTTACCAACAACCAAACATGTATTTAAAATAGGCTTAAGGACTTTACTAATAGACGGTAATTATACACAGTATTTAAAGGGTGTAATTGTATTTTGTTATTGAAGTGTTGTATCAGTGAAGAATTATGTAGTGTCAGTGAAGTGTGTTGTGTAAGTGAAACGTGTTCCTGTCAGTGAAGCTTTATAGTTTATAGTGGCAGTGCAAAGTATTTGAACAGTGAAATGTTTTTGAAGTGTTAGTGAAATCAGGATAGAATCAGTGAAATGTGTCGTAGTTCCAGTGCAGTGAGTGAGTTTACAGCGAAATTAGTGTAGCCTAGTGTTGGAAGGTACTTATGCAGATATGAACATATCATACTCGTGGGATTTAGTTCGAACGTAGGTTTAAAATACAAATTAGATTTACTTTAAATGCTATTTAAGTGATCGTGCTTAATTTAATTTAGGATGTTCCCTGTTATTATTATTATTATTATTATTATTATTATTATTATTATTATTATTATTATTATTATAAATTATTGTTAGTATTAATTATTAGTATTAGTATTAATTGTATTTTTTATTAATTGTGTTTATTATTGTCATTATTGAGTGTAATTAGTTACCACTGCCACCGGGTATATACCCATTGCAGTGTGAATAAATACATACATACATACATACATACATACATACATACATACATACATACACATTAACTTACAGTGGACACACTTTTGGAACGTTTTATACCGCTCAATTTGACTTAGAAATGGGAGGTCTTTCGGTTTTAAAGTAATGGAGCGATCTTTTCATCCCTACGAAAAGCAGTCTATAATTCTGTTAAAAGTAGTTTCAGAGTAGATTTAATGAAAATGGTTTTTAAATCCATGGAATTCTTCATATCGAGTGCAGGTCTTGTATATAACGAATATAATTTGATGTTATGATGCTTCATACATATTTAATGAGAACATCAAGGGATAGATGAGAACTTTAAGCGAATGTTAGCTGAAGCACTTCAACCCTCCTCCGCTTCCCGGCTGTCCATGGCTTCCGTTATCTAGTAGGCGATAGTCTGAAGAGGGCAAGTGATTAATTTCAGATGACAAATATTGGCAGACAGTTTGCTAATGGAAATCTGCAGCAAGACGCAATCTCGCGGCAAACACTCGCTCCTTGGCTGCCATCTTGACATCACTGTGTCGGCGCTAGATAATGACCGCCTTTAATTACATTTACAGGAATCTATCTATACTTGCGTACGAAGGCTGGAATTTCTCCCCGTTTAGTCTCCTAATTCACGAAGCATTGAGATCGTGCTTCTTATTTTTCATTAATGGATGGGTAAATTTGTTTACAACATATTTTTCAATCTTTTTAATGGACGATAGGTTAGATATGGGTTTCTTAATGCACTTTTTTTCGTAGATATACATTGATTTTGTTTTCTTGCTTCCTTTCCTCATCGTATAAAAAGTAGGCCTAAAAGAAAATTACTGCGGTACTGAAAATTAATCGATTTTAATGTTTTCACGGATACAGAATTTGACATCGAAATTTATGTCCAAGTAGACTTGTAAGAGGATTGTTATAGTCCAACGACAACACAAACAACAGAACAACACTGGAGAAACTCTTCTACAATTACCACCAGCCCCAACCACCAAACTAAAACATAACTGTCAACCTTAGGAGAAACACAAATTATAAGTACCGGTACCTATGCCTGACATCCCTGCTACTAGGTTAAGAACATGCTTTTTTTGTAACAACAAGAAATAACAGAACCATATTACACATTCTGTGTCCTAAAATGCATGTAACTAGCACATAAAGCAAAGAAATATACCTTAAGCAAAAGTTAAATGTATACCTTCTTGTGATTTTTTAAAGCCATTCACTAAATGTACATCAGTCTAAACACACACTTCTTCAGTCCAGCATAATCCACATGCAATGGCCACACAAGTTCAAACTTTTATGATGTTGCAGAGGAGAGAGTTCAACAGTGTTACCAAATTTATCCATTACATCCTTGAAATACTGTAGATTAACATTATCTCAAATACAGTATTTAAAAAATTGGTGTCAACTATAGGTGTCCTGTCGACTATAGGTGCTCTTATCCTAATATTAATTTTTGTGTAACAAGATAATTTATATTTTTTTTTAATTTTGAGGAAAAAGTTATATCTCAAAAACTATTCGAGATATTGAGTTCAAACTTGCCACAGCTACTTTTAGTGTAAAATAAACTGTCTATGCAAAAATGTAGGTCTCTAGCATGTATAGTTTGGGAAATCATAATTTTCTACCTCGATCCCCCCCTTAATGGATTGAGGGAACATCCCAGAAAAGAACCCAAATCAGGTAACTTGCCCCAACCAGGATTTGAACACGCGTTTTCACTGTCAGGCATGCTAACCGTTATTCCACAGCGGTGGACTCTCCTACTGTGGAGGAATGAACGATCATGATCACGGCCCACTGTTTACATATTTTATCTCCATTTTTATGTGGCCACCATAATGATGCCGCGCATTTCACTGTGCACATTTGGGCGGAGGTAGAGGAAAGGGTTTAACAATTCCATTTGTCCTACATTCTTCCGCGGAATTAAATTTTAATTTTTATAAAATGCGAAGCATTTAGGTTATATGCATTTCATTGTAAAATTGTTGGAGTTTCATTTCTGGTAGTGACGTTTGTGCTTTTTTTTTTATTTAGTATGGAAGTTTTAAACTCTCTTGCCAGATACAACTAAATACAGTTTTAGTCGTATCCTATATTTCCATTTTTTGTACAGAGCAATTTCCGTAAGCACTTTCGGAAGCTGTATATAACATTTAAATTAATTTCAATAATGTGAACGTCCCATATTACTGCTCGTATTGTGACTGTGTCTCTATCTAATGGCCCGTTCACTAAATAGAGAAATTACTCGGTAATGTTTTGCCGTTTCATTAGAATTCCAAGATTTTTTTTAGTGAAAGTGTGCACATTTTTATTGTCACTGAGGACGGGATGTTTAGCTTGTTACCACAGTCTAGTATACAGTTACAAAGCTCAATATGTAATACATATGCATCCATAGATAGTTGCTAACAACTGTAATCGTTACTACCGCCTCATTACAGACAATGTGAAATAGTATCTGCACAGTCTATTGTTCCTAGCAACCTCAACAACTCAAGCTTCGTGACTATATCCTAGATTGTGCTGTTACCTCTTCCATTCCCCGCTTCTTTAATCATCTCTTTTTCTTCTTCTTTTGTCTGGCAACTATAATTTGTATTCAAAAGTCTTAAAGCAGAAGGAAAAAATATCTTGTTTAATATAGTTGCCGAGTAGGCGTAGTGAATAAAATATGTGCTACATGCATTTTAATTGTAAACATCAATCAGAATGCAAATCTCCATACTCCATGCGCAATATTGCTATTTGTACACTGTAGAAACTCGTAATAGTTCCATAAAACGCAAGAATTCGCTTTTCTGTAGCAAGAAAGTAATTTTAATTTGTTATACAGAGTTATCCGAAATTCGTGCATATTGACTACATCGTGTGAATGGTGGATGAAAATTGAGACGAACATGTTAGTAACGAAATTTCGTTCGAAGAATCTTTAGGCCGGGTGCACAAATGGGCTACACTGCACAACATAGACCCACAGTCTAAGTCACGAAGCTTGAGTTGTGAGGGTACTAGGAACAATAGACTGTGCCAGTTCTATTTCGCGTTGTCTGTTATGAAGCGATAGTAGCGATCAGCAGCTATCTATGGATGCATATTCCCTACGTATTGAGCTTCGTGACTGTATGTACTCAGTGGTCGTCAGTAATCTCTGAAATGGGTAGAGTGCATAGAGGGTAAGAAACTCTGCTCCGTCGTGCACAAGGAATAGAGAGAAGCATACCTTCCAGCAGCGACGATTGCACGCTAGGGCAGTGTCTTGTCTGCGGGTCTAGATCATATATATTCAGATAGCTCGGCCTTATTGGCTTTGACGGTAACAACTTTTGTCAGGTTTACTATGCTGCCATCTAGTTGTTACATAAGAAGTCACGTCATAATTCCCATTTGAATTGCATTAGCGACTGTACTGCCATCTCGTGTTCGTTTATGGCGGACGGGGGGCGATCCTGGCGGTTGTTCTCTTCAAAGTGCTGCCGATTTTAACATAGGAATGAGCTATCTGTTACATACTGTATATGATCTAGGCCGCGGATAGGAGACGCTCCCGAGCGTGCAGTGTTTTGATGACCGCTGTACTAGACTGTAATGGAACGTCTTTGAGTCTACTTAATGTAACGTTTACTGTTTTTATTTGTAGTAATTACACGAGTGCTGTTTCATCATATTGATAATTTCTCGAGTCTTTAATAAGATGGCATTACGAGTGTAATTTAATAAGATTATTTGACGAATAAAATTAAATAACTTGCAAAAACCGAATTACTACAGAGCAATAAGATATTATTATGTTTCGTTGTAATGAAGTTCAAAAACAATCTGCTATTTATCACGGCATACTATTTACTATTGCCAACTACTCAAAGCGGAAATACGAAACAAAAATACTTAACCTCAAAAGTAAGATAAACTGAAATGTTACATTAACAGAATAAAAACACGAAAGATTTTGAGAGACATTTATTTATTACTTGCTGTTACACTTATTGAAAACGCATTTTTCAAAGTTAAATTTTGTTTGAATTTGCCGCGATTACATGTCCAGTGTTGTACGTGGCGTCTTGATGAGACGCTTTCTTACAAAGCGCCTTATCAGGAAACATAACTGTTATTGGTTGATTTTAAGGCGGTTCTGAAACTTTATTGACCAATATCGCAAATTCATCCTATAAGCACAGTCTAGTAAATACAGTTACGAAGCTCAATACGTAGGGAATATGCATCCGTAGATAGTTGCTAACCACTAGGATCGCTACTATCGCCTCATCACAGACAATGCGAAATAGTATCGCCACAGTCTATTGTTTTTAGTACCCGCAACAACTCAAGCTTGGTGACTGTATATACTGGACTGTGCTATAAGTTGAATAGTCATTGTAACTAACAAGTGATAAGAAATGGATGAACAGTAATTTATCACGCAGGTTATGAAGGCACATAATGTAACACAAAAATAATTACTACAAAATAGAAAAATAATTATAATACAAAATTAATACAAACATATAAAAATAGGGATATGCTTTACACCATAGAAGCTTAGTAACATTTATTTGCAAAATACTGTACAGTGTTGTCACACTGCGCAATTAAACATTCTTCGTACAAAATTTTGTCATTAATATTTTCGTCTTCATTTGATGTAGGATTCACACGATGTAGTCCGTGTGCTCGAATTTTGAGACATGCTGTATATAGATCTATCTAGCGTCGATGGAACTGATATGAGTTGGCATTTGGCGAGATGAGGCCGAGTATTCGCAACGGGTTTACTCGACAGTCGACTTACAGTTGGCGTTGGAAAGAACTCAAGCTGGTAATGAACGCAAACTGGCAGTCGATAAAGCGTTGAAAAACAGCTGATTAAGAACTTGAAATGGACATTATGCAATTATCAGTTTATCATCATTATTATCATAAGAATTCTAGAAATCAACAAAATCACTAATAATAATAATAATAATAATAATAATAATAATAATAATAATAATAATGATATTAATACTATTAATAATAATGTCCTGGCATAGGAATTATTTGGTCTGTCGCACCTTCTTAAATTTCATCTCGCCATCTCTTCTTTGGCATCCAATTGGCCTTAATCCTTTTGTTGTATAAGCGTAATTGAAGACTGTTTGGTTATGAATGATGATTCTTTTTGCATGTTTGTTCCAGTTTAACTGGTATTCATTACTATTTCTATTGCACTGTTTATTTTTACTCAGTTCTCTCGTATGTCATTTCTGTTTTTACAGCATAATAATAATAATAATAATAATAATAATAATAATAATAATAATAATAATAATAATAATAATAGATTTGGAAGTAAATCCGAAAAGACGAACTATATGATTATGTCTCGTGACCAGAATATTGTACAAAATGGAAACATAAAAATTGGAGATTTATCCTTCGAGGAGGTGGAAAAATTCAAATATCTTGGAGCAACAGTAACAAATATAAATTACACTCTGGAAGAAATTCGCAGAGTAAATATGGGAAATGCCTGTTATTATTCGGTTCAGAAACTTTTGTCATCTAGTCTGCTGTCAAAAAATCTGAAAGTTTGAATTTATAAAACAGTTATATTACGGTTGTTCTGTATGGTTGTGAAACTTGGACTCTCACTTTGAGAGAGGACCAGAGAGTAGGGGTGTTTGAGAATAAGGTTCTTAAGAAAATATTTGGGGCTAAGAGGGATGAAGTTACAGGAGAATGGAGAAAGTTACACAACGCAGAACTGCACGCATTGTATTCCTCACCTGACATGATTAGGAACATTAAATCCAGACGTTTGAGATGAGCAGGGCATGTAGCACTTATGGGCGAATCCACAAATGCATATAGAGTGTTAGTTGGGAGACCTGAGGGGAAAAGACCTTTGGGGTGGCCGAGAGGCAGGTGGGAGGATAATATTAAGATGGAATGAGGCAAGTGGGTTATGATGATAGAGACTGGATTGATCTTGCACAGGATAGAGACCGATGGCGGGCTTCTGTGAGGGCGGCAATGAACCTCCGGGTTCCTTAAAAGCCATTTGTAAGTGAGTAATAAGTGTTTTTTCATCCATAGTTTTCTGCTCACGGGCAAGATTGCAAGTTCAGAATTCTCCAATCTTCCCTATTTTCTACCTTCCTCTTCATCTCCGCATACGATCCACATACCTTAATGTTGTCTATCATCTGATATCTTATTCTTCCCCGAACATTTTCCCCGTTCACCTTTCCTTCTCTTAGCCAGTGATCCAGCTAATAACAGTGCTTATTGTTATAATACACTACTCAAGAAAAGTTTTGTACCACCCGCATTTCTTGCGTGATTTATGTTTATATTTATGTTTTCTTGATCGGCAAACATTCTGATTGCCACTGAAGATCTTTACGTATCGCAACCTGCCCATTTAGAGTCGAAGTACGGCTTGTGACCTCGGTATATCCCAGTAGAGCGCGCTGCTTCTGAAATCCTGAATGGCGTTAAGCAGTATGTCTGCTCTGTTCAGGTAATCAACGTGCCTAAAAGGGTCACCGACACGTTTACTCGTGCATGCATCGTTATTTTGCGACAGAAAGGGTTTTCAGTGCGGGACGTTGCCTGTCAGGTCGGTGTACACCATAGCGACGTCGTTAGAAGATTACAACATTGTCATGTTACACAATATGTTTTGGACATGCCTCACAGTGATCGCCCACGGTCAACAACACCAGCTGACGACCGCTACCTACGCGTTATGGCTTGTAGGAACCGAGAGAAGAATTGTTTGATTCTTAGAATTACATGTATATAAATTTGTCTTCATTTTGCGCTTATTATTATTATTATTATTATTATTATTATTATTATTATTATTATTATTATTATTATTATTAATTGTATAATGTTCCTGTATTTCTGTCATTTTTTACGTTTGCTATTGAACTTTTACTGGTTGAGTGGAAGAGAAGAGTTTATGGTCTTAACTCTGCCAGTATAAATAAATCCATTAAATAAATAAATAAATAGAGTACCTCAGGAGAAGGTTTTGATTTCATTTGATTTTAAAGAATTACAGGAATGTACACTTTCCAGCAGACTGGCTATTTTTCCGTTATTTTTTATGGTAAAGTTCGTGTTTTTGTTTCATAAGGTATGTACTTTCATTCACTGCTCCCAGCAAATTGTGGGCCACACGCTTGCACCGAAATCCAGGTGGTGCAAAACTTTTTTCGAGTAGTGTATTATTGATACTAACATTATATGCCAGGCCTGCACAAAGTTTGAGCTCTCCGAGCCGGCTCACAGCTCATGAGCGGAATGTAGATATTAGCTGCGCTCTGTGTAAGGGTGGACTGGAAGAAGGGGTGATCTCGTACAAAATGTACACAAAACGAAGTACTATTACGAGTGTTTATGAAATGAATTCCCGTTCAGTGTTTGCAAAACTGTCTTGGACTATTATTAATTAATAAAGAAATATTTATTTTACAGAAATAATATAAATTCTATAGCCACTTAATGTACAATATCATTTTGTTATATTTTTATTTATCAGTACATCAAAACGAGATTTTATGCTGTTGGCAGCTGAAAGGAACAGTAGCCTACTGATCGTAATGAAACATCAGTTACAGATGTTCGATGCCTGGCTTTATTAAAGTTGATTATAGAAAACAGTTACTCACAAATATAAATGTTGAGCCAAACATAGCAATAATTTTCACAGCCAGCCTGTGTAGTCGTGGATATTATTGCTAATGTTTAGTCTTGTAAAACTCAACCAGGCTAGTAGTATTATTCCAACGATCTTTAGCCCTTAGGTCACATTGAAGATCAATAAGTTCGAGCTGCAAATCGTTAAATGTTATGTTCCGTCTTTTAGATTCCTCCATACTGTACTGCAGCAGTAGGTAAGCAACGTGAAACAGTTATTGAGAATAGGCCTACACACTGCACTCCATTAGATAGATGAGTGGTCGTTTCCCTCTCCTCTACCTATAGCAAGTCTATGTCATTCTGACGTATCTTCCTCTCCGTTTCGGCGAGCGGTAAACACCGCTCTCCCGCTCCGAAGGAGCGCGCCCGCTCGTTAACCGCTGTTTGTGCAGGTATGTTATATGCAGTGTTGTTAAATGACACGAATGATAAAAATACCACAACAGAACACGAAAACTAGGGAAGTTCTGTATGGACGAGATGGGAAGGAAAAGACTACGAGTTACGGCTGGTTCACGATAAACCGGGAACGGAAACGACAACGAGAACGAGAACGGAAATATTGTTAAAACAAGTTATTTCAGTGTGAGAATTTACAATTAACGAAAAGCATGCCGGAGCCCGGGAATGGGAACGTGAAAGTTAATGGTGAATGCCCACATTTAAATAAATTTATTTTAACTATATTTCCGTTCGCGTGTCGGCCTCGGTAGCTTAGGCCTAGGCCTACTTGGTAAAGCGCTGGCCTTCTATGCTCGAGGTTGGGGGTTCAATCTCGGCCCAGTCGATTGCATTTAAATGTGTTTAAATGCGACAGGCTGATGTCAGTAGATTTACTGGCATGTAAAAGAACTCCTGCGAGACAAAATTCCGGCACACCTGCGACGCTGATTAACCTCTGCAGTTGCGAGCGTCGTTAAATAAACCATAATTTAATTTTTCCGCTCTCGTTCTCGTTGTCGTTTCCGTTCCCGGTTTATTGTGGACCAGCATTTAAGGGTGTCGTGCTGGAGGGTTTTTAAACTACTCGCTCCGTATATAAACCGCCTTATATAACGAACAAGGTCACGGACGTGTATGCGTACAGCTCTCAAATACCAGCAGTGACGTAGGCGCGGAGGCTTTACCTAAATTATATGGGTAGACGGTGTTTGAGAGCAAGTTTCTTCGGACTCATTTTCTCTTTTATTGTCATACTTCCATGCGACCACATTCGTTATGTAATAACTATCGATTTGTAATTTGTATCGACCGCAGTGATATCGACCCGCAAAGGAATGGAATTACGTACTATTTTTACTCATGTCCAGTATTTGAATTTATTACGACTCTGCTGTACGTCTCGCGGCAGATATATCGTGAATCCGTAATTCTCGGACCGCGACGTCGTATTTGTTGTTGTCCGTTATGATTGTGGAAATAATTCAGGCTTCGATAATGTTCAATTATTATTAATAGCCCACTCTGTCCTCTTTGTTATTGATTTCATTTAGATGTCCACGTAATTGCTTTCTATAATATACGAATGACGCAATAGTTCTCCAAGACGATACATGTCCTTGTTTTAGATGACATTTTGTGTGTCTGGAAACGAATTAAATATTAACAATGTGTATGTCATTTTTATCTCGAACCAACAATTTTACTCTTACTTTTTTTAGAGAAATTATCAAAATTTAATTAGTAGGCTAATTAAACCAGTCTCTTACTGAAGTATATTTTGCCCATTGATTGTTGGCAGAGAATTTGCTCAATCAGCAAAGGTCTCCTTTCTGAATGAATTAGAGTTCGTTTCTCCGTGAGCAGGTTATCACTCTGGCAACTGACGTTTTTTTTTTCTATCCTTCGAAGGGGTGGAAAAATTCAAATATCTTGGAGCAACAGTAACAAATATAAATGACACTCGGGAGGAAATTAAACGCAGAATAAATATGGGAAATACGTGTTATTATTCGGTTGAGAAGCTTTTGTCATCTAGTCTGCTGTCAAAAAATCTGAAAGTTAGAATGTAAAAAACAGTTATATTACCGGTTGTTCTGTATGGTTGTGAAACTTGGACTCTCACTCTGAGAGACGAACATAGGTTAAGGTTGTTTGAGAATAAGGTGCTTAGGAAAATATTTGGGGCTAAGCGGGATGAAGTTATAGGAGAACGGAGAAAGTTACACAACGCAGAACTGCACGCATTGTATTCTTCACCTGACATAATTAGGAACATTAAATCCAGACGTTTGAGATGGGCAGGACATGTAGCACGTATGGGCGAATCCATAAATGCATATAGAGTGTTAGTTGGGAGACCGGAGGGAAAAAGACCTTTAGGGAGGCCGAGACGTAGATTGGAGGATAATATTAAAATGGATTTGAGGGAGGTGGGATATGGTGATAGAGAGTGGATTAATCTTGCACAGGATAGGGACCGATGGCGGGCTTATGTGAGGGCGGCAATGAACCTTGGGTTCCTTAAAAGTCATTTGTAAGTAAGTAAGGTAAGTAGGTTTCAATTTCTCTAAAGACCTGTTAGATATATTATTGAAAGAGTAGAGGAAAACAGGTTTTGTAATTGAACGAGTTACATTAGTTTGTTTATACGGCTGATGTGAATATGTTAGGAGAAAATCTACGAACTATTAGGGAAAACACCGGAATTTTACTTGAAGCAAGTAAGGAGTTAGGTTTGGAAATGCCTACAAACCCCGAAAAAACCGGGGGACGCCGATTCCCTCCCAAAAATGAGGTTCTGACTCCCTCCCCAAAAAGGGTACCGTCCTATTCCCTCCAACGTTTTTGTTGTTTCAATTCAGTATAGTCCGATTCCCTCCAAAGTTTTTGTTGTTTCAATTCAGTATAGTCCGATTCCCTCCATGCCTTAACCAGACACACAATTTTCCGCCACAATTTTCACGACTTCGGATTGTCAAGGATATAACTGAAATAATCAATCCATACCCTTGGTGTGTTTAATCTTCTGCATAAAACATTGTGAAGGATTTTGTAGGACATGGCATTGCAATATTGCGAAAGATTGATCTGTCCGTTATCTAATAGTTCAATTTCATTCTTTAAATAGTTCATGTTTTGTTTTTAAGTCTTTGTAGTTGTATCTGGGTGGATAACGGCAGAATTTTTTTTTAAATTTTGGTATCTGTATATACTTTGCATAAAACCTCTACAAACACAAAAAATGTTGGGTTGTGACGTGTAAAAAAAAAGCAACTGTTAAATTGTACGTGAAAACTTTCACTATTTATGTGTATATAGAAAGTGCAAATATTGTTGGAAGTAATTGAGAATACTGTTATGAACCAATATTTTCTACATTTTTCTCAGTTAATTCTAAATTAAAACATTACGATGTTTTTAGTTTCACTAACAGATGGACTGCTTACATGGACACTAATGTACTTAGAGCAGTCATGTCCGCAACGATAAGTAACCAAAAATAGACTATAACACCCACCTATCCACCCAGTCAGCCAGCCAGACTTTACTGGAGGGAATCGAAGTATTTAATTGCAGCAGCTACTTTTTGTTGCGGAGGGAAACGGTATATTTACAATTACTGCTTCGGAGGGAATTTGGAAGAAAAATTAAACGCAGGAGGGAGTCGGTGGCCACCCGAAAAAAAACAAAGTGTTTGATTATATCTCGTGACTAGAAGATAATACGAAATGGAAATATAAGTGTTGGAAAATTATCCTTTGAAGAGGTGAAAAAATTCAAATATGTTGGAGCAACAGTAACAAATGTACATGACACTCGGGAGGATTTTAAGTGCAGAATAAATATGGGAATTGCCTGCTATTATTCGGTTGAGAAGCTTTTGTCATCCAGTCTACTTAAAAAAACTGAAAGTTGGAATTTATAAAACAGGTATCTTACCGGTTGTTCTTTATTATTGTGAAACTTACAGACTCACTTTAAGAGAGAAAGAGAGGTTAAGGGTTCTCGAGAATAAGCTGCTTAGGAAAATATTTGAGGCTGAGAGGGATGAAGTTATAGCACAATGGGGAAAGTCACACAACGATGAACTGCATGCATTCTATTCTTCATCTAACGTAATTAGGAAAATTCAGAAATGAGTATAGTGTGTTAATTGCGAGACCTGAGGGGAGAAAAAGATTTTTGGTGAGGCCGAGACACAGAGGGGGGATAATATTAAAATGGATTTGAGGGAGGTGGGATATGATGGTAGGAACTGGATTAATGTTGCTCAGGATAGGGACCGATGGCGGGTTTATGTGAGGGCGTCGTGAATCTCCGGGTTTTGTCAGTAAGTAGCTTTGAAGTAATGTGTGTGAGAGGGAAACTACAATACCATTCTATAGGACTGAAGTTCGTTAAACAGCATATTCTTAAAGCAGTGGGTATCACTATAATTCCGGCCACTGCTCTATCTGGGGTCTGTTTCTTGCAAATTCTATATTTAGTTTATAAATTGTCTCACAATCAGAGTTTGTAAAGTTTAATGTTTATAAATGAAATGTTGCATACATTTTAATGTATTTTTCTTTTTCACAGCGGAGGAATAATATATATCTGCCACTTACAAAATCAGCACTTTTTTACATTATCCGTAAGTGTGTGAAGTTTTAAAGTGCAACACATTCTACATAAAGAAAATAAATTTATTAGCATAATTTTGTCAGTTACCTAGACACCATTAAGAGGTACTAGGATTGAGTTTTGAAATTTTTACTATTGTAATCCTATTTCTTCCATTTCGTATGTGTTTGTTAGAGGCATTAAGAATAAAGTATGTGCAAATTTTCAGCTCAATCTGACTGTTAGTTTGGAAGTTAATTATATTTTAATTATACAAATTAGTGATATAATGAAAATGTTCCATACCCATTACATTTAAAAACACGAAGTTAATATTTTTCTTAAGGACCCTGATTCACATGCAATATTTTAACCATGCGAAATTCATCATTTATATGTTAATTTAGGGGCAATGAGTTTTGTTTATTTATTTATTTATTTATTTGTTTGTTTATGTATTTATTTATTTATGTATTTATTCATTTATGTATTAATTCATTTATGTATTTATTTATTTATGTATGTATTTATTTATGTATTTATTTATTTATATATGTATTTATTTATGTATTTATTTATTTATTTATGTATTTATTTATTTATTTATGTATTTATTTATTTATATATGTATTTATTTATGTATTTATTTATTTTTAAGTATTTATTTATGTATTTATTTATTTATGTATTTATTTAATTTATTTATTTTATTTATTTATTTAATTATTTATTTATTTATTTATTTATTTATTTATATTATTTATTTGTATTATTTATTTATTTGTTTATTTATTTATTTACATAATATTATAGTTCTTAATTTTAAAGATACTCAACATTTCTCAACGTTAGATGTGGTATTTGGTCAGAACTCCAAAAATTATCTTTTTTAGCTGAAAGCGCAGTCTTGTATAAAAGCAGTTGTCTTTCGTTTGGTATAGCCGTGATATCGCCATCTATTAAGTAATTTTCATTCACATTTGTATGTACACTAGAAAATTATGATTTGTATAGGAAAAGTAAAAATAAAATTGCTTGTATCTCAGAACAGATTTTTTTAGTTATCATGTTTAGACCAAACACCAGAGATGTATGCATCAACACGTACGAATATTTTCATTAAATTTGGTGAAAACTGTATGTGCATGGAGAATTTTGAACATGAAAAATGTAGTTTGGAGAAAAAGGCAAATTTGTGAAAAGAGATACAATATTGACATAGGAGCAGATGTATATAAAAATCGTTTCTGGCCCTCAAAGAAGACATAGAGGCAAAAAAACGTCTTACTACCAACTTCCTAAATGCCCGAGGGGTATTTTCTTACAAAAAAAACTGAAAGTTCATTATTTGATCATTTTTTTTTCAAAACTAAACATTCCTAATGTCCTTTAAGAGTTCTTTTTCACAATCTCAGTAGGCCTATTAAAATTGAACGTTACAAAAAGAGTCAAATCTTTACAAAATGAAATTTTTACATATTTCACTAATGTTTCTTCTGACATGTTTTACAAGTATGATTTGTAAAATTTTTAATTTCTAATTTGTTTGCATTTTAAAATGACCCCCTGGTCTCAAGTACCTTGCAGACATTTCACAACTCTCTCTGTAGCACCGCTGTGGATGCCACATGTACGTATATCTGTATCCAATTCCCATGCACAGAGCGCTTTTCAATACACTATTCTCCTCTCCCATTAATGCAATTTCACTCAAATTTCGTTATTATCTGCGGATTGATATTTCCGGTGATATTATGCGTTCTGCTAATATGTGGTTGAATCTGTTCCACTTTCCAGGTCGTTGGGTTAACCATTGAGGTGATATTCTGCATTGGCTTCGAATTCGTTTCGGAATTTAATTACGTTCAATAGCGAATACAACACAGATTCCCCGTTGGTTGTCACGCGGTATGAAGGCAACCACATTCCACTGCAGCATTGCAGATGTCAGATCAATTTGGTTCAGGTATTCAATTTCGTAGGACGGACACACTAGCAATGCATGGCCATACATGAAGTCTGTCAACATTTGATTGCAATCTCTTCATTCAACCTTAAAAGAAAAACAGGTAACTTGAGGGGCGTCATCCAGCCATGATGAAGTCAAAATACCTTTAAATTAGTATAGGAATGTAATTCAGTCAATACTTAACAAAGCCGCTCTCACGGACTTCAGTTAACTCTTCCAACTTTTTGTAAGTAACGTCCTATAAGATTTAAACAATATTTTCAAACACTTTTGTTTACACCATTCTTTGCTAATTACAGGGCTTTATCCTGTCACCGTTACTCGGCAACACGATCGCCCTATTTGTAGCATCTTTAATCTGATTCCGAAACTGTTACCGCAATACTAGAAGAGATCGTGCCGTCCCCCTCTTCATACATGCCTTTACAACACATCATTTTCCATACAACTTGGTGGCTACATTACCCAATTTTATTACTTGTTTTAAGTTATATCATGATTTTAATGTTGTTTTTAACTAGTTAAGACCAGTGATCACTTTGTTAACATGTTTTGCTCGACTTGAGGATGCCAATATGATTGGCGAAAACGTTTGTCATCAAAATATATGTAATGTTACTTTTGGTATAATATAGAATTTTATGTATTTCTCTTTGTTAAGTATTGACTGAATTACATTCCTATACTAATTTGATATTGTACTTAACGGACCATTATGCCTTTGAAATTACAAAATACCTTTGTTTTTAGATATACAGAATGTATCAAAATTCTGGAACGGTATTAGAAGTCTGAGTCTACAGGGTGTTTCAAACTCTGACTCTAGGATGGGTGAAAATTCACCCATTGGTATTTTGTGACGGTTGCCACTAGATAGCAGCATTCCACACAGACTTGTGCTTTCAGGTACAGTATTTTCAAGAAGTTCAGTTCGGAGTGAATATCCGTGAAGAAAGGGATGTTTCGTGCTGCAGTGTTGGTTGTGTTTGGTGTTGATGGGTGAATTTTCACTCATCCTAGTTATAGTGTAATTTTTTAATTACTAACTTTTCCTAATATTTATAAACTTAGTGAGTGGAAATGGCTGATTGTAATAACCAACTACTGACTGATTTCCAAATTTGTAAGATGTTGGAAGAAGCGTTGAATTTAGAGAATGTGAACGTGTGAGAGGAGGAACAGCCACAATTTGTAGAATTTTTAGACGATCATGTGGAAGAAGACGGCACTTAGCATCTTAATTGCTTGAACATAAAGTTCTTCGTGCCCTTCAAAACTGACAGTAAATATGCTGTTTATTGTGCAAAGTGCCATTCGTTCGTATATATTACAATGAACATAGAGCTACTGTGCAACAATTGCAAGTGAAATTGTGTACGGCACTTAGCACCATTATTTTGTTAGATTTAAAAATTTTTCATAGGTAGGTACTGATTATTGTTTTTAAAAACAGCAAATATAAATACATAAAACCAAATTAAAGTAATTTTTAATGTTTAATGAGCAACTTAACATCGTGAAAAGCGTAATAATTTATGTTCATAATAAAAATAAATTTTGATAGTATAATTTCATTATTTTACCATGAAAAAAAATTGTAGAGTATAAAACTTTTTCTAACATGCCTACAAATGTTTCACAGAAGTTTTGAAGTTCATGTACACAAAAAAAAATAAAATAAAATAAAACAGTACGGGTGAAAATTCACCCATCCTCGTAATAGTAGGCATTACAAACATCTTAGTTCTCAAGAGTTAAGAAAATATGTTAATAACAGAGAGTTTGAGTTCATAAATATTTCTTCCAAATTTTATTAAAGTCTTTCTACTGGTCCCGTTTCTAAGCGAGTTATAGCAAAAGGACGCTTTTAGATCAGACATTGAACACGAATAAAAATGTCAATTTAATTTGGTTAGTTTCCGAGACAGCAAGTTATGCATTTACTGTTTAAACACGGTAAGATTTTCTCGCATTGACTTCAGTACAGAAAAATTTCTACAGCATTGTAACACATGTCATTTCTTAAGGAGTACATAGAGCCCGGAATTCTAGGTGCTAAAAATTAAGAATGACACTGAGTGTAGATGAATAGAAGTGGTGCCCGTGAGGAGGGTTTTAAGCCTAGTTCACAGGAGTCCGATATGTAATAATAGACGACAGAGTCACAAGGACTGGGTAATGAATCTTGTAAACCGTTTGCTAATTTGTAAGTGGTAGTAAAGAGGATTAGAGATCTTTAACGGTACCAAAAGGAAAATGCTGAATGACAAGAATAACGTTGCAAAGAAGTGAGGGCATGGCTTCTATTTTATAAACTATACCGAGAAACAATATTAACTTTTAGCACCTAAAATTCCGGGCTCTATAGATAACTCAAGATCTTCAATAGAAGAAACCATTAACATACTAAATTTATGATGTTGTTTTGCTATTGTTTATAATATAAGGACTGTGTAAAATTGAAAGATTTCAATGCAAGAAATAAACTTCAAATATTCAGCATTTTCTGCTGATTCTACATTAACGAGTAAAAAAAAAATAAGTTATTTACTTCTGGAAAAGTATCACGAAACTGGAAACTAGCCAGCTGCGTAACTCAGCTTTTAGGCACGTTTGCGTGCTGACCCGTATCTGTGTTCTAGGGTGGGTCATGCAGGGTGGAAGTGAAATAAACCTTCAGATTTTCAGAGCGAATAGCTCATGTTATATATAACAAAAAAGTCTAATACTATTTTCTTGTAAGATCGTGATTTTTGTCTATATCGATAAAAAATATAGCCTATAATAAAAAATCTTTTATCCCTCTACCGTTTTTCAATAGCGTGGACGGTTTTCGTGTAAATTTAATTTAAAAACCACTTATTTGGAGTCACTGACCGATACTACCAGCTTGCAACATTGTAGCCAGAGAGGAGATTGGAGATAGTTCACTAAGGCACACAGACCTGAGTTCGTTGACCTCTTACATGTGTACTATAAGGAAAAAGAGGAGTGTTTTAGCGGCAATGTTGCCAAATGATGAAATTTCCAACTCAATTTTCTGATTAACAGTGCATTTAATCACAAAACGTAAATAAAGGTTTTCTATTCATTTAAGTGTACCCTATCATCTCTTTTAGTCTGCAGGATTATTTTACTTCCACCCTGCATATCCGCTTAGGGCAATTGCTTTTTTTTTTTTTGGATCTTTCCGAGGTTTTCTCCAACTGTAAGACGAATGTCAGGTATTACATGACGAATCCTCGATCTCATCGCGCCAAATGCCATCTAGTTTTATCAATTATATCGGAACTAAATAAGCAAGTAGTTGATACAGCCTTGTTAAATGACCAACTAAATAAATAAAGAAGAGCTTCAATTCAGAAACATGTCTTGCAAATAGAAATCTTTCTTCTGGTCCCTCTTTTAAGCAAATTAGAATAAAAATAGGCATTCAGATCTACTATTCGAAAACAAAAGGACAAAATGTTGAGGTCAGACCTGTCAGATGACTCTGTAGCCTTAAACAAAGGGATCAGCGCAAAGGATTGGAAGTTATGTGAGTAATGTTATGACCACACCTATTCCATTACCCTTTCACCTAATTAACGTTGATCTAACCCATGTAGACCACACCTCACGCAGGTACATGCAATTACTCTAGTGTTTTTGTGTAATGATGACAACATAATGCTGTTTATGAAAATGTGTCGTATTACTGCATCTATTATTTATTTACACAAAGAACTTTTGAATTTCATGTGAAGACAACTTCTACAGTAGTGGGAGCTTGCTCTTTCATAAACCTAAATTCCTCATCCTGTAGCGCTTAGTGCTGGTTTCCCATCAGCGAGGGTTAAAACTTAACCTCATGTTAATATAGTTTTAACTGTAGATTTGACTCAAATTCTGTTTCGTAGACAGAAGTCACTTTTAACACCGAGTTAGACTTCGGATTAAATAAACACCTGGGTTAAAACATGGGTGTCCAAACGCCTACAGAACCAGGAGATATTGCACGTCAAGCATGCTCTGCTAAGGTCAATAACTTTCCATATAAAATAGGAAAAACGACCTTAAAGAATATGCGCTGCGGGTTGCTTACGCCAGGGGTTACCTCGTACGACTTAAAATTGGACATCTAGGGTGCTATGCATAGACATTTTGCTAGCCCGCGCTACGAGCGTGCTAAACTAGCCCCGGCTATCGAGTGATTACTTGTACAGGATTCATATATCATATCATATCATATCATATCATATCATATCATATCATATCATATCATATCATATCATATCATATCATATCATATCATATCATATCATATCATATCATATCATATCATATATCATATCATATCATATCATATCATATCATATCATATCATATCATATCATATCATATCGCTAACACTGGTTTATGAATACGAAAAACGTTAATTCGCTGATCATCCATCGGAAGCCCGAGCTAAGAATGTCTATGAATATGGCCCTTATGGTTTAAACGTTTAACTCGGGGCTAAAAACAAAATGGCTGCTGTATGTAATAGTTTTGGTGCAGAATGACCCAATGCAGGATGTAAACGATATGAACTGGTTATAGAGCATAAATTACTTAACAAAAAACTCCAAATAAAATGTTTCTGTAACGTTATGGGTTCCTTAGGAAAAAATGTTATTTGTAAGTGTAATGTTTTTGGAAATGATCGTAGACAATCATTGCTTACTTCGGTCCGCCACGTGCATTGCAACTGTGGTGATATCCTTGTTTGCAAATCAGGATATTTTGGGAATTAAAAACATGATATTTTAGGATTTAGAAACAAAAATAGAAGAGAAAACAAAATTTCACTATACATCATGCTTAGTAGACAGAGTTGTCCAGTCTGTATAATAGGGCTTTTGCCAAAAATTATTCGATGGAAACTTAATTTTTATGTGTTTTTATGAGAATATTTGAAAATATGTATTTACTTTTTAAAAGAATTCTAAATACTTGTTTTTGTGTGAAATAAAATAAAAAATAT